>NC_082689.1:55081211-55693294 GCF_949987515.2 Delphinus delphis
CCATATTTATAGACTTCATGGCCTTCTTGGTTCCACCTGTAGCCTCACCTCCCTGATTCACCAGAGTTCTTAGATGGCTCCACTGTGACAGGAAGAAAGGTGCTTCTGGCCAGCTGACTCTTCCTATGTCTATCTCTTCAGATAGTGGTCTTTGGCTCAGACATTTTAATTATACACAATAAATCTTATAGAAATGGAGTTGAATTTTAACTCTACATACAATTTATTTGCACACTTACAGTATATCCTTAGTAGATATCTGTGCTATGTATTAAAGAAGTTTAAGATTTCACCATTTTCTTTCATACCACCTCACCAACTTTGGTTTCACCTGTGCTGTAGTTCTTCTATTTTCTTGTGTCTTATGCCTTGAGATATATTTGTATTTCTCATAAGAAAGATAAATAATAATAGTCATGATGACAACAATAAGACAGGACCAAAGAAAAGTGCCAACTAAGAAAGGCAGAACAAAGAAATAAGATCAGCAAACCAAGTTTACTTTAGAAACGCACCTAAAGTACAGTGACTTGGTAATAACAATGGCTCTTTCTAAACCTCATATTAAATTCTTTTATGGTGTCTGTTAACCACTAATTCAGCTTGGAAGACTTAATTGAAAGTGTGCCCATTAAGCATTAACCAAATAGAGGTGACCTGTACATATTTATAAACTGCTCCACCACCTACCACACCACTTCAGGTCCATAAAAGAGTGACGTTTCAAAAACATACATACTTTTTGGTAATATTTTATACTATTTAAAGCTATACACGTTTCTTTGTGGAAGAATTCAGAGACAAGATTTTTGTTTGCTGTTGAGCAATGACATTCTATGAATACATATTAGGAACAACCATGATAACTGCACTTTTTCTCAACAAGTATCAAATTAGGATGCCCAAAGCGTTAGCTATCTACTTACCATATGCTGTGTCTTTGTTTTTGTGCAGTATATTCTCAAGCCTTCCATCAGTTCAGAACAATTAGTTATGCTTCCTTGTATGGAGAAAAGCAGAATAGTACATTTCAAATGATTAAAGACTAATCAAAAATTTTGAGAGCTTAGCTTTCCAAGCAGTTTTTGGAAAATAAGTGTTTATGATCAGTCATAAATGTAAGGAGATGCTTTTATGAATTGGAATTAAATGAGTGTTACTAAGTGATGTACCAATAAAAGCAATTTTCTTTTAAGCTTCAGATAGTGGGCAATCCTTTGGTTTGAGTTTCAATGGCATATTCATTTTATATTTTATATTTCCATTAGCTTCTCTACATTGCAGCTCCATAAGGCATTTGAAAGAAGATGTAGATGAAATACGGGACTGAACTTGGTCTCCAAACCTTTCTTTGTTGTGGGGAGGATAGGAGGGTTCTGTGTAAGGTATGCAGGCCCAGTGTATTAAGCCTATGAGGAAAGTGGATGGAAAACATAACAAACTGAAACAAAACAAAAGCTAACGAACAATCTTATTCTGAAAGCTCTAAAGCAGTGGTTTACAAGACCCCTCAGAACTCTGGAGGCCTTGGATTTATTAAGGGACCTTTGATTCAGTGGTTCTTAACCCGGACCAACAGTTAGAAGTCAGATCCCCTGCACAACCCCTCCTCCCACCGATTATGATTTAATCGGTCAGAATGGGGCTAGGGCATCAGTAGTTACCTAAAGCTCCTCAAGTGATTCCAATGTTAGGAACAGTTGCCAACCACTGCTCTATTCTTATGAATACCTAACAGTGTTTGTAGACTGAAGAATTACCATATATACACACATGTTGTATTACTTTTCCTCTATAATTTATGGACACAGTAACTCAGATACAAATTCATTAAACATTTCATGGAGTTAAGAGGAGCTTTTTGCATTTACATGTTTTCTCATCCATATGTTCTAAAAACATAATTCTCATCATGTGGATGTTCTCAGACTTGAAGAGTTTGATCATCTTGGCTCTGAAGGACCCAAGGTAAAGTTGAAATTGTGGTTAAAACAATCACCCTTATAGGTTAAATGGTGGTCAAGACTAGTTCTTGGCTTAATCATGAGCACTGGATAATTTTACTGTAAAGTGTTGGGGAGAGAAACCTTAAACACAGAGAGGGTAAAAGAGATCTTATGTGACCCATCCTTGCTATGAGTCTGAATAAGATTCTTAGCTCTGGCTCCTGCCTTAGGGAGCCTTGAGTGGCTTCTCTGAGAAAGTGAAAAGAAGAGTGGATAGTTTCCCTTTTGCTTTGAGGCTTCTTATGTGCCTCAAAAATATGTCTCCCTGAGACTGGCTGGGATTCTCGAGTGCAGTGAACATAGCTCTTTTTTCAAGGACCTGCAAGCTCAGACTTCAGAAGTTGGTTCTTTCTACAGCCTTAGTGGACTTTGCAGGTGGGATCCACTTTCTGGGTGTGTTCTGTGGCATCATATTCAACTCAGGAATGTGCAGAGGAGGCTGCAATTGCAAGGTCCTGGGTCAGAAGTACATGCACTTACTGTTCTCTCTGTAGCGGGCACAGGTCAGTTCCATTGCTAAAAATTCAAAATTGCTTTTGGCCTTATGACTTTATCTTTTTAAATATTAAAAATCATAGCTGAGTGTCACATGCAAAAAGTAGGTCTACACAAAAGCACTGAGAAGATCCCTGCACTTCTCAAGAACCGTTATACTTAAAGTATCTGTGATATGAAAAATATTATGACATAAAAATACTCGAAGCAAAAAAGAGTCTGCCACATTCATAAGAAACTCATTCCAGATTTTAACAACCTTATTAAAGAAGCCCTTTAATTTATTAGAAATCTCTCCTGTTGTAGATCATTTCTTATTTTTTTGTCCTAAGGGAGATGAATAAAAATTGGACACCATTCTCAATGTGATATTTCATTATAGACCTAGAGGCGTTTGTTAGTTTCCTACTCAAGTTTCCATCTCCAACAGTAAGTAGGCCCAATGTTTCTACCTTCTCATTGCTCCTGTCACCTCTGTGCCTGGCCTTCTGTGAAGCTTTGCTGGTGAGTGTGGTGAAGACCTCAAGTGAAGTTATTGAGCAGAATCTCTCATTCTTATCTAATTAGTCTCTTCCTTGCCTTCCTTTTCCTGAAATTAAAACACCTATCTATATATCTACCTACCTACCTACCTACCTACCTATATCTCAAACTACTTTGGGGGCAATACCACCATGTGGATGGCCCGTAGTTAACTAAACCTCAAAACATCCACAAGGGAACTCCTATTACCCCCTCAGAAGCTGTCCCCTCCCTGTGTTCCTTACTCAGGGAATCTACCACTCACCCAGGTACCTGCACTGGCTATATGCAGCTATTTTTTACTTCTCTAGCATTAGCAACCTTACATCAAATTAATCAGCAAGTCCTATTGATTCTGCCTCCTAAGTATCTTTCAACTCAGTCCTTTCCCATCACCCCTACCACCAGTAGCCACCATCCCAGTCCAGAGATGGTTTATCTCTCACCTAGACTTCTTGCTTCCCATTCATTCTTTACCTGTAAGCCATACTAACTCTTTCGAAAATGAAGAATCATCCATATTACTCCCACCTACCTTCTTAAAACCCTCTAGTGACTCCATCTTCCTCTATGGTAAATTTACAGTTCAAAACCTGGTCGCTAAGCACCCCTTCTTCAGCTTCCGCCTGGTCTTTTTTGTTCCATCTCTGACTCTTCCCTTGAGAACCATCTTCAACTTTTTTCAGTTCCTCAAATTCACCAGCTTCCTATTGCCTCTGAATTTTGAATACTATTCCCTCTTCCTGGGAAACCAATCCTTTGGCTGTCAGCTTAAAAATTTCACTTTCCTTGGGAGATTCCCCCACGCCGCCCCCCCTCCCTCAGACTGTGTGTTCCACAATGCCCTATGTTTCCTTTACTACTATACTCATTTGTGGTCATTGCTTGGCTAGCAAAATCTATTTTTTGCTATCTTCCATTTTTAAACTTTCCCTCTCTCTGTAACATCAGAGTAATATGTTCCTTTATCTAATTATTTCCTTAGTGTTCTTCATCTCCTATGATTAATTTATACCTCGATTTTGGGCTCAGCTTTCTTCATTTTCTTAAATTGGAAAATTAATCTAGAGATTAATATAATTGTAAAGTATGCAATTGTATCAGCTCTTCTGACCTCTCATTAGATGGATTATATCAAGTTTTGAGTTAATTTGTGAGAATAATCCCATAAATAGTGTAATGAAGACATGGACAAAGTATGTTTTATGATGCATTATTTTTAAAAAACCATTATGACTTAATGAAATAAATTTATCTTCCCAGCTTTTAAATTAGAAGATTAATACTTACCACTTATATCAACATAATTATCTTTTTCTCCTCAAGTTACAAGTTTATCAGGTGAGTGTAGAGAGTTGGAGAGATGGTGAGGAGGGTTTACTATATTTTTGTTCCCCCTGGTCATGATGAAGCACCCCTGTATCTGTTGTTGTCATGTGGCTTTGGATATTTTGGCAATGAATACCCCACAGTCTTGGTGGTTGATTTACTCAGAGTTGGCTTTTGGTGGATGACGCCCTTCTCCAGAGATACAGACTATCACAAAGGTAAGAGTAGAAAGGCTTGCCTATTCCAGAGTAGATTTTCAAGTCGTCTCACATGGTCCACACCAATGATATGTAACCACCGGAATACATGCCACTCTCTTTGTTCCTTCCCATTTTAAGGCTTTTCTTATCAATGAACTTTATTGATCTTACTAGTGACTAAGCCCTTTATCATTTTGGACAATTGTTCTCATGTGAGAATCAGCTATGAGCATTTAAAACCAATTAAAAACCAATGCTTCGTATTGATTGGTTCAATTTGGGATGGGGTGAAGCCCAGGCACTGGTATTTTGAAAACCT
Source organism: Delphinus delphis (assembly GCF_949987515.2). Lineage (NCBI taxonomy): Eukaryota > Metazoa > Chordata > Mammalia > Artiodactyla > Delphinidae > Delphinus > Delphinus delphis. Next base: position 55,086,083 of record NC_082689.1, read on the forward strand.
TCTCAGGTAATTCTCACATGCAGCCAGGGTGGAGAACCACTGATTTTAGGTTGCAGGATATACCTCACTGATTTATCAACCTTCTTGACTTTCTTTATACTTTCTTTATATGTAGACTTTCACCTTCATCTCAAACTTCCCCACTCCAGTAGATGGCACTTCCATCTATATAGTTTCTCAAATTGAAACCTGAGATTCATTCTTCTTTCTCTAGACCCCCATCACCAACCAATTCATTAGGAAGTACTGTAGACTCAACATATCCATCTATTTTTCCTTAGCTCCATTGCTTTTCTTTTAACCCAGACCATCTTCTTGCCTAACCTGGACCACTGAAATTTCCTTACTGGTTTCTCCTATTCCAACCCTATATCATCTTCCACAAAGTTCTTAACTTTTAAAAGTTGGTCTTAAACTTTTTGTTATAAAATATTTCAAACCTTTAGATAAGAAAAGACCATCAAAGTTTATAGAATTTTAGCACTGTACTACATTTGCTTCACAGTTTTTTTTTTAAAGAAGGAAAATTGTGTTGTTAGAATTGAAGCCTCCCTCTACCTCTCCCTCATGCTATTTCCTCCCTTCCTCCCTGGCGGTAACCACTTATATCAATTCAGACTTTATTATTCCCATGCATGCATTATACTGTTGCTACATGTATGAATCCATACATAACATTTAGTATTGTTTTTAAATTTTGGTGTTATTATATAGATGGTATCAGTTTGCAGCTTGTTTCATTTAACATGTTTTTGATGTTTGTTCATGTTAATACAAGTAGCTTTAGCTGATTCCTTTAAATTGTTATATAGTATATCAAAACAAGACATCATAATTTGTTTATCTTTCTATTGACCAATATTCAAATGATTTCCAGTTTTTTTTCTTTTCATAGTTGATGTTGCAGTAAACATTTGTGCATCTCTTTTCTGTACATGTACAATAGTATCACAGTGAAATGTGGGGCCTTAGGGCCTTTTCAACTTTCTAATATTTTACATAATTACAACACAGTCTTTAAAAAAAAACCACCTATTACTCAGGAAAAGTGTTGTGGAACACCTCTAGTAAGCCAGTATGAAGTAGTAAATGAGAAATAAAAGCTTTGCACTCTCAGATCTTATATACCAGTGGTGGGAGAACAAATAAACTAAGATGATGATTTCAGAGAATGCCAAGTGCTGCATAATGAATCATACCATCCTTCTGCTTCAAGATCTTCAGTGATTTTCCATTGCATTTAGGAATAATATAACTCCTGTCTGGTCCTGTAAGACTTGGTACCATCTGGCCCCTGCCTTCCTCTTCCATTTTCCCTGTGGCTTCCTGTGCCCTTGCCTTTGACCTTTGAGTTTTTGGAAATTACTAAGCTTTTTCTTGCTTCAGGACCTTCACGTGTGCATTGTTCCAGGTTCCTGGAAAGTTTTTCCCACCATTATTTGACTGGCAAATTATTACTCGTGATTCAAGTCACAGCTTACTTGTCCTGTCTTCAGAGAGAACTTCCTTGATCCCCATAAAAATAGGTTCCTTCTTTTGAGCCTCTCTCCTGATACCTTGTCTTTTCCTCAGTATCACTTAGCACAATATATGATTATACATTTATATGTCATCTGCCTCATCTACTAAATTTCAAGTTCATTGAAGGCAGGGATGATGCTTCTTCTGTTTCCTGCTGTATCTCCTAGCTCACGGCCTGACACATAATGTTTCCTCAGTGAATGAAAAAAAACGTAATACAAATTAATGTTTTTCTGAAAGTTTAGTTGCAGGCTCATTTTGAGCAGGAGATTTGGTTTTGTCTGGGTTTTGATTCCCCTCTCTCTTGAGGGCTCCCTTCTCCCTAACTAAGGGTTTAGAATGGCCTCCATAGGCCCCAGACCAGAATCAGGCCTTATTACAAAGAGGGTTCCTGTTCTTTTGATATTGGGGATATCACAGAGGTCTTTTGATATTGGGGATATCACAGAGGTCATAGAAGCCCAGCACAATTTGGTCTTGAAGTTATCACCTTGTCTGCAGCCAGCCTTCCTAGGCCCTCAGTCAGATAAAATTTATAGCTCTCTATGGTGGTTGACAACAGTGCTTTGTTTTTGATTTTTTTTTTTTTTTTGCGGTACACGGGCCTCTTACTGTTGTGGCCTCTCCCATTGCGGAGCACAGGCTCCGGACGTGCAGGCCCAGTGGCCTTGGCTCACGGGCCCAGCCGCTCCGCGGCATGTGGGATCCTCCCGGACAGGGGCACAAACCCATGTCCCCTGCATCGGCAGGCGGACTCTCAACCACTGCGCCACCAGTGAAGCCTCTGTTTTTGATTTTTAAGCCTCTTTTAACAAGGAAATATCAAGAGCATTGGGAAAGCCTCACTTCAGCCCCTGGCTTGAAGCAGTGAGCCTGGATCCAGTTTATCTTCTTCCTTGGAATGTTTTTAATCCCTATTACCCTTTTAGGAGCCAGTCTTTTCTCCCTCTCTCACTCTCCGTTCTTCCTTCTTTTTTCTCCCGTTCCCTTCCCTTCCTTTCCTTTCTTCTTTCTTTTTTTTTTTTTGGCCCACTCAGCATGTGGGATCTTAGTTCCCCAACCAGGGATCAAAACCGTGCCCCCTTCAATGGAAGCACGGAGCCTTAACTACTGGACCACCAGGGAAGTCCCTCTCTTTCTTCCTTTCTTTCTGCCTCCCTTCCTTCCTCCCTTCCTTCCTTCCTTCCTTCCTTCCTTTTCTTTCCATTTGAAAGTAAGTTGAAGGTAGTATGACATTTCACCTCAACATACTCTAGCATGTATATCCTAAAAATAACATTCTCCTACATAATTACAATACCACTATCACACCCAAGAAAATTTATATTGATACAATGATATTATCTAATGTAAAGTCCTTGTTCAACTTTCTCTAATTGTCTCCCTCCCAAATTGCATAACAATTTTCAATGAAGGATCTCACATTTCATTTAAGTTTCAGGTCTCTTCAGTCTTCTTTAAACCAGCACAGCTCCCATGGCTTTATTTTTATTTTTAATTTATTTCATCTCTCATGATATTGACATTTTTGAAAAGTACAGGTCAGGCTTCTGAAGGAATGAGCAATAATCTGCATTTTTCTTAATTTTCTTTTCCTGAATGATCAGATTCAGCTCTTTGACAAGAACATTCCACATTCTTTTTTTTTTTTTTTTTTTTTTTTTTTGCGGTACGCGGGCCTCTCACTGTTGTGGCCTCTCCCGTTGCGGATCACAGACTCCGGACGCGCAGGCTCAGCAGCCATGGCTCACGGGCCCAGCCACTCCGTGGCATGTGGAATCTTCCCGGACCGGGGCATGAACCCGTGTCCCCTGCATCGGCAGGTGGACTCTCAACCACTGCGCCACCAGGGAAGCCCCATTCCACATTCTTGATGACGCTGTGTCCTTCTTATTGCATCACATCAGGAGGCGCACACGGTGCTGTTTTGTCTCATTAATGGTGATGCTAAGTTTGATTACTTGTTTAATATGATGTCCACTAGATAATGATAAAGACATCTTTTTCTCTTTGAATTTAATGAGGCACTTTGAGACTAAGTGAATACCCTGTTTACTAACAATTTTTCATCCAATGGTATTGCCATCTATTGATGATCCTTGCTTGTATACATGATTGTATCTGTAGTTGCAAAATAGATATTATATAATTTTATCAGTCCTTCTACATTTTTTAGCTGACATTGTGTAAAGAAGCCTTTACCTCCTCCCTACCCATCACATTAAAAACATTTTTTAGAATGTTTAAAAAGTATCAGTATGGACCTATAAGTTCTGTTTTTTTCACAGGATCATTTTGACTGAGGAAACATAATTGCTTTTTCTGCATACTTTTTCATAATGCTTAATATATATTTCTTATATGATACTTCATAGCCAGTTGTCTATGCGAAATAACATATTTTAATAAATAGCACAGTGTGAAGTTCTATTAAAAACACTTGCCCCTTCCCCAGTTTTACTATATTGTTGTAGTGGGGTTTAAAGTTTCTCTCTTCGTTTACCATGGTTAAAAACTATGGTGGTGATTTATTTTCATTTATGTTCCTTTGGTGAATTCAACATGAAATCAGATCTGTTCTTGTTATTAAAAATCCGTGGGGTGAAGTTCCCAGTGATAAGGTATCACACACAGAAACATTCTCTCTCCTTCTCCCTGACAACAATGCAAATGCAGTTAATGATGCCCTCTTTGTCTTATTTTTAGGATCGCAGATTCAATGATGAAATTGACAAGCTAACTGGATACAAGACAAAATCATTACTGTGCATGCCTATCCGAAGCAGTGATGGTGAGATTATCGGTGTGGCCCAAGCAATAAATAAGATTCCTGAAGGTGCTCCATTTACTGAAGATGATGAAAAAGTAAGATTTCATGCTTTTTGTGACTTGTACTTTCCTTCTTGATCATTGATTGCTATTCTCCCTGAAAAGGACAGAAATTATGTGAATAGCTGTTGGATTAGGCCATTCATGGATCAAAGAGCTTTTTCTCATATTACACAAAATGTAATGGGAGTTTTTTGCTGTTTTGTAGAATGTGGTATAATTGAAAATAATTACTTCATCTTCTTAGCTTGCTTTTCATTGCAAGCCCTAGTAGTATTCTTATTATTCCCTAGTCTTTATCTTCCTTATAAATAAGCCTTTTTTTAAAACATAAATAATTTGCGATATTTTAAAAAAACACCAAGAATACTGCCAGTACCATCACATCAATGTGTGTGCTCTTTTTCTAACCCATTTCCCTGCCTTCTACCACACCCAAGGATAACCACTAAACTAAATTTTCATTGATATTCCTTTGCTTTATGAAAAAATAATTTATATTTACAATCCCTAAACAACATAGTGATTAATTTTGCTTGTTTTGGAGTTTTTTTACAAATGGTATTATAATGTAATCTTCTACAAGTTGCTTTTTTTACTTAGTATGACGTTGCTAAAATTCATCCATGTTGTTATATGTATCTGTAGTGCTCTTGTTTGCACTGCTGTGTAATGTTCCATCATGTGACTATTTATGTATTTATGTATTCAAAATGAAAATTCATTTCATTTTCCTTCAACAGATATTTGGGTTGTTTCCAATCTTTTTGGGGGGTGAGAGAATATAAACTATAAATATTCTTTTGTATATCTTGGCATACCTACAAGTGGAACAGCTGGGTCATAGGCTATGTGAATATTCAACTTTACAAATAGTGCTAGTATTCCAAAGTGGTTAAATCAATGTATGCTCCCTCCAGTAGGGCTTAAAGAGTTCTAGCTTACTAACACTTGGTATTATCAACTATTTTGGGGGGTGGGGGTGGAATCAGGTGGATATAAAAGGATATATCATTGGAATCTTAATTTGTTTTCCTGATTACTGAGGTTGTTCTTTTTTTTTTTTTCCATATGTTTATTGGCCGTGTGTTTTTTCTCCTTTGTGAAATATCTACTTGTGTCTTTTACCTACTTGCTTTTGGTTTAAACAAAAAATCTTTTTCTAATAGATTTGTAGGCGTTCCTTATATATTCTGAATACCAATTTTTTTCTTAGTTTGTGGCTTGTCTTTTTTTTTTTTTACATCTTTATTGGAGTATAATTGCTTTACAATGGTGTGTTCGTTTCTGCTTTATAGCAAAGTGAATCAGTTATACATATACATATGTTCCCATATCTCTTCCCTCTTGCGTCTCCCTCCCTCCCACACTCCCTATCCTACCCCTCCAGGCTAAATAAGCTTTTTAATTGAGGATCACAGCACTACCACACATGGCCCAGGGAAAGATAGGGGAGTTAGGAAGATTACTGTGTTTCAGAAGCTCAGCACTTTCTCATATTTTCATAATTACTGTGAAGAATTGTTTTCTCAGTTTTTATATAAAAATCTCAATAAAATGAATGTTTTAAATTGTTATTCCAAATTGCTAATAAAAAGAACATTATTTGTGTCCATGAAGAGCAATTGGCCTTGGTAGAGTGATGTACTTTTTGCTCTGAAATGTTGAGTTCTCTCACCAGCATTTTATTCACCAGCTCATTTTAAAGAGAGACCTTCAAAGAGCGGAAGTTCTGGCTTTGAATCTCTTACCTTCATATTGAATAGAATCTGGTGGACTATTTATAAGATTTATGGTAAAAGCAAATCTCAAGTTAGTTTGTTTAAGTTTGATGACTGCCATATTCTTACTTGATTATAAAAGACACTTTATAATTTAACCTTCTGGCTATGAGGTTGCTATTTGCCAGTGCTGATTACTAATGCATTAAATTAATGCAAATGTTCTGGTATAAAAGGTCAACATAAAATATGATTATAAGGAGACAAGATTTTTTAAGTGTGAAGAGAGTCCTTTATTGAGGTCATTTCTGTGGTCAAATTTGAACAACCCAGATCCAAGAAAATGTTTATAAACTCTTAGAGCGTGATAGGACCTCAGGCAAGGTCTTACCAATTCAATAATCAACTACAGTGTTCAAGGCACTTGTGTTGGGGCCGTAAGAGACAAAGATAAATCCCAGATATGCTATGCCATGAGGGAACTGCACAAGGAAGAAGGCAAGGTCAGCAGTAAGATGTTCTAGGACATGTTGTGAGGGCCTAGGAAAGGGAGGATGAGTCTTACTTGAAGAATCTGAAGAGGCTTTGATCTGACCTCTGAAGAAAGTGTAGGCTTCCCTAAGACAGAGCCAGGTGAGAAGGTGAGGCTGTTTAGGAACGTATAAAATGTAGTCTACCTCATTCACTATGCAAATGTTTCCATGGGATGTACAGATAGAACAAAAATTTTATTTTGTGCATTTTGTACCGAAGATGACAGAGTTCTATAATTATGTGCCTCTTATAAGGACTTAGATAGAAGGATTTGAGCTTTGTCTTTCCAAACATAACAGCCACGTGCCCACAACATCTCCCAAACCGTTGAGTTTATACACAGATATTAGTCCTGCTTTCACTCTGTCTCCTTCATTTAAGAGGATCCCATTGTATATTTAATTTTCATCTATGATTCCATTTATGTTATATTTGTTTTCTGGACTTTTCTCATTGGATTTATACTTATGATGTAGGGCTTCATGAGCTGTGGACGGTTTAAAGGAAAGGTATGCACAGAGCTTTGTCCCTGTCTTGAACAGCATCAATGCTTAGCTCTACTGAGTACGAGAGCTGGGACTGAGCTCCAGCTCGGCTAGAGACAAGCAGCCTGCTCTGGGTGAGCCACTTAACCTCTGACTTTGTTTCCTCTTCTGTCGACTAGACTGTCTACCGTTCTACAGTATGAGAATTCAGTAATCATTAACAAATACTTAGCAAAGTATAAGAAACTAGGCAAATGTAAACATAAAAATTTTTTTTAAACTATCATTTTCCCAAAGAGTTTCAAAATGTTATTCTATATTTGTCAGTTATCCCAAGCCAATTTATTTCTTAGGTTTAACTTCATTTGAGTATTTCCTTGCTCAAATGTTATATTTTTTCTCCTCTGCAATTATCCCATGTGCCCACAGTAACATTTTATTTTCCAAGCTCTACGATTTCCTCACCTGATTAAAAAACCCTGCTTTAGTCTCACTTCTTGGGAAAAAAAACCTTACCACTTAGGGCAGGTAGGTTGTGTTCTTGCAGGTGACACTGGATGGAGAATATTTTTATCTCAAATTTTGTATCTGGCTCTTTCCTGCAAGAATTCTATATATTGTAAACCAAACAGGAGTGATGAAGAAGAAAAGCAGAAAACAAAATCTAGAAATGATTAATGGGAAAGAACAAGATCTAGAAACTTTTCTTCAAATAAGAGAAAACATTGTGGCATAATGGGTACATACAGTCCAGATAGTGAGTCTACCTGGGTTGAAGTTCCATCTCGGCCATAGCCTGTGTAACCTTGGGCAAGTTACTTAGCTTCTCTATGCTCCCATTTCCTCCTTTTAGGAGAGAGATTATAATAATAATACGTATCTCCTAAGGCTATAGGGGGTTAAATGAGAAAATACAAGGAAAGAACTTGGAAAAGCACGTAGCACTTAGTAAGTCCTCATAAAAGATTAGCTTTTACTGATACAACGTTAATACATGTAAGATACAGTCAGGTCTCAGTTAAGAAATTACCTTTGTATAATTTAAGCCTCTAAGTTTTTTTTGTTTGGCTTGGTTTTTTTTTAATTATTATTTTTTATTTTTTATTGTGGTACGTGGGCCTCTCACTGCTGTGGCCTCTCTCATTGTGGAGCACAGGCTCCGGACACGCAGGCTCAGCGGCCATGGCTCACGGGCCTAGCCGCTCCGTGGCATATGGGATCTTCCCGGACCGGGGCTCAAACCCGTGTCCCCTGCATCGGCAGGCAGACTCTCAACCACTGCGCCACCAGGGAAGCCCCTCTAAGTCTTTAATAAATACAGTCTATATGCCAGTTTCACTGTTGGAGTTTTAAAAACGAAGTGAGGGATATACTTCTTTATAAATTCACAATTCTCTTGTGTGATTGTTTATGCACATACTGTTTTACTTGATTGTACAAGATTATGCTTATACCAATTTGTATTCTACTTTTCAGAGTAATTTCTTACATATGTGTCCACATGTGAATGTAGTCTACATTTGCCATTTTTAGAGATTATAAAGTTTTCTTCTTTTTCTATGTAGTTGAGCTTGCACAGTCATTGTCCTATTAACTGGAAATTCGGGTTGTTTCCAGTTTTTCACTAACACAAATAGCCCCTGAATGAACATCTTGGACAAGTCACCTTTTTCTTTTGTGTTATTTCCTTGGGGTATATTCTAGAGAAGGAAATTACTGAGTCAAAGGGCAGGAAAAGTTTTATAGCTCTCATTCCAAGTTATCAGATAGCTTTCAGAAATACTGAACCCATTTACAACGGTAGCAACATACATATACCTCTCTTCACAGAGCCCTGCCAGGTTTGTTCAATTCACATTTAAAAACTCAAATTAGTTTGCCTTAGTCTTCTAGGCAGGCTTCAGAGAACCTCCTCCCGCATTTACCAGTATAAACTCCAGCAACAGAAGTTTCAGTGTTGCCTGCAAATAAGGAAACACGGGAGGGAAATGGAAGCACAGTGTTTAGTGTTAGGTGAGGGGCACCAGATCAGAGAGCCTTTGGGGCAGGCTCAAGTCTTTGCCTCCTACATGTTAGCTCAGTGACCTTGAGCAAGTTGCCCCATCCCTGTTAGCCTCAGGACCTCCTAGCGTTGTGAGGAGTAAAATAGAGCACAGATGTAAAGTGCTTAGGGTAGCACTTATTATCAATAAATGAGCTTCATGAAATCTCACCATCTACTTCAAACCCAAAAGAAAATAACTTGAACTATATTTGTTATTTTACTTTATACATACAACTCCTATGTCATCGTCCATATGGGTAGTGGTAAATTTATTGCACATTTAGCCTAATGTGATTTGTATGTCCTGATATCTTAAAATGTCAACTTCTGGAGACTATCAGCTCTGTTACGTTTGGTGTAATTCCAAAACATTTTGCAATATTAGAATCAGTAAATTATTTGCCTGAGATAAATTAAAAATTAAATGTGGTACATTCATTTCTAGTCTATTTACATCCCTAACATAATTGTCCATAGGATCATATTGTGTTTCTTGAAAATTCGATACATACCTAAGTTTCAGTGACTGTGCTGTATCATGTAATAGTTGATGGCAGCACCTAGAAAGGTCATCAGGTCCATTTCCCACCAACACTGCCCTCATCCAATGCATGAATCCACCTGACAGATGGTCATCCAGGCTCTGCCTAGAAACTTCTCTTTCAATGACTTTAAAATCATCATGCTCGGGGCTGGGCTTCAAGATGGTGGAGGAATAAGACATGGAAATCACCTTCCTTCCCACAAATACATCAGAAATACATCTACATGTGGAACAACTCCTACAGAACACATACTGAATGCTGGCAGAAGACCTCAGACTTCCCAAAAGGCAAGAAACTCCCCACATACCTGGGTAGGGCAAAAGAAAAAAGAAAAAACAAGGACAAAAGAATAGGGACGGGACCTGCACCTCTGGGACGGAGGTGTGAAGGAGGAAAAGTTTCCACACACTAGGAAATCCCTTTACTGGTGGAGACGAGGGGTGGCCGTGGGGGAAGCTTCGGAGCCATGGAGGAGAGCACAGCAACGGGTGCAGAAGGCAAAGGGCAGAGATTCCTGCACAGAGGATTGGTGCTGACCCGCACTCACCAGCCTGAGAGGCTTATCGGCTCACGCGCTGTGGTGGGTGGGGTCTGGGAGCTGAGGCTCGGGCTTCGGAGGTCAGATCCCAGGGAGAGGACTGGGGTTGGCTGCATGAACACAGCCTGAAGGGGGCTAGTGCACCACAGCTAGCCAGGAGGGAGTCCGGGAAAAAGTCTGGACCTGCCTAAGAGGCAAGAGACCATTGTTTCAGGGTGTGTGAGGAGAGGGGGTTCAGAGCACCTCCTAAACAAGCTCCAGAGATGGGCGCAAGCCGCAGCTACCAGCACGGACACCAGAGACGGGCGTGAAATGCTAAGGCTGCTGCTGCAGGCACCAAGAAGCCTCTGTGCAAGCACAGGTCACTGTCCACACTTCCCCTCCCAGGAGCCTGTGCAGCCCGCCACTGCCAGGGTCTCACGATCCAGGGACAGCATCCCCGAGAGAACACACAGTGCAACTCAGGCTGTTGCAACGTCATGCCAGCCTCTGCCGCCACAGGCTGTCCCCGCATTCCGTACCCCTCCCCCGCCAGGCCTGAGTGAGCCACAGCCCCCTAATCAGCCACTCCTTTAAACCTGCCCTGTCTGGGTGAAGAATAGACTCCAGAGGGCGACCTACACAAAGAGACGGGTCCAAATCCAAAGCTGAACCCCAGGAGCTCTGTGAACAAAGAAGACAAAGGGAAATTTCTCCCAGCAGCCTCAGGAGCAGTGGATTAAATCTCCACAATCAACTTGATGTACCCTGCATCTGTGGAATACCTGAATAGACAACGAATCATCCCAAAACTGAGGTGGTGGACTTTGGGAGCAGCTATAGACTTGGGGTTTGTTTTCTGCATCTAATTTGTTTCTAGTTTTATGTTTATCTTAACTTACTATTTAGAGCTTATTATCATTGATAGATTTGTTTATTGATTCGGTTGCTCTCCTCCTTTTTTGTTTTTATAAATATATATATATATTTTTTTCCTTTTTGTCTTTTTGTGAGTGTGTATCTGTATGCTTCTTGGTGTGATTTTGTCTGTATAGGTTTCTTTTACCATTTGTCCTAGCGTTCTGTCTGTTTTCTTTTTTTTTATTAGCGCTTGTTATGGTTGGTGAATTTCTTTGGTGGTTTGGTTTCTCTCTTCTATCTTTTTATTTTACTTTAAAAATTTTTTAATAATATATATATTTTTATTTTAATAACTTTATTTTATTTTTCTTTATTTTTTACTTTCTTTCTTTTTCTCCCTTTTATTCTAAGCTGTGTGGCTGACAAGGTCTTGGTGCTCTGGCCAGGTGTCAGGCCTGAGCCTCTGAGGTGGCAGAGCTGAGTTCAGGACATTGGTCCACCAGAGGCCTTCTGCCCCGTGTAATATCAAAGGGCCAAACTTTGCCCAGAGATCTCCATCCTAACGCTAAGACCCAGCTCCACTCAACGACCAGCAAGCTACAGTGCTGGACACCCTATGCCAAACAACTAGCAAGACAGGAACACAACCCCACCCATTAGCAGAGAGGCTGCCTAAAACCATAATAAGTTCACAGATACCCCAGAACACACCACCGAACATGGTCCTGCCCACCAAAAAGACAAGATCCAGCCTCATCCACCAGAACACAGGCACCAGTCCCCTGCACCAGGAAGCCTACACAACCCACTGAAACAACCTTACCCACTGGGGGCAGACACCAAAAACAAAAAGAACTACGAACGTGCAGCTTGAGAAAAGGAGACCACAAAGACAGTAAGTTAAGCAAAATGAGAAGACAGAGAAATACACAGCAGTTGAAGGAGAAAGGTAAAAACCCACCAGACCAAACAAATGAAGAGGAAATAGGAAGTCTACCTGAAAAAGAATTCAGAATAATGATAGTAGAGATGATCCAAAATCTTGGAAATGCAATGGAAAAAATAAAACGTTTCACAAGGACGTAGAAGAACTAAAGAGCAAACAAACAATGATGAACAACAGAATAAATGAAATTAAAAATTCTCTAGAAGGAATAAGTAGCAGAATAACTGAGTCAGAAGAACGGATAAGTGACCTGGAAGATGAAAGAGTGGAAATAACTATCACAAAGCAGAATAAAGAAAAATGAATGAAAAGAACTGGGACAGTCTCAGAGAACTCTGGGACAACATTAAATGGACCAACATTCGAATTATAGGGGTCCCAGAAGAAGAAGAGAAAAAGAAAGGCACTGAGAAAATATTTGAAAAGATTACAGTTGAAAACTTCCCTAATACGGGAAAGGAAATAGTCAAGTCCAGGAAGCGCAAAGAGTCCCATACAGGATAAATCCAAGGAGAAACATGCCAAGATGCATATAAATCAAGCTATCGAAAGTTAAATACAAAGACAAAATATTAAAAGCAGCAAGGGAAAAACAACAAATAACATACAAGGGAATCCCCATAAGATTAACAGCTGATCTTTCAGCAGAAACTCTGCAAGCCAGAAGGGAGTGGCAGAACATATTGAAAGTGATGAAAGGGAAAAACCTACAACCAATATTGCTCTACCCAGCAAGGATCTCATTCAGATTCGACAGAGAAATGAAAACCTTTACAGAGAAGCAAAAGCTAAGAGAATTCAGCACCACCAAACCAGGTTTACAACTAATGCTAAAGGAACTTCTCTAGGTAGGAAACACAAGAGAAGGAAAACCTACAATAACAAACCCCAAACAATTAAGAAAATGGTAATAGGAACATACATATTGATAATTACCTTAAATGTAAATGGATTAAATGCTCCAACCAAAAGACAGAGACTGGCTGAATGGATACATAAACAAGACCTGTATATAGGATGTCTACAAGAGACCCACTTCAGACCTAGGGCCACATACAGACTGAAAGTGAGGGGATGGATAAAGATATTCCATGCAAATGGAAACCAAAAGAAAGCTGGAGTAGCAATCCTCATATCAGACAAAATAGACTTTAAAATAAAGACTATTACAAGAGACAAAGAAGGACACTACATAATGATCAAGGGATTGATCCAAGAAGAAGATATAACAATTGTAAATATTTAAGCACCCAACATAGGAGCACCTCAATACATAAGGCAAATGCTACCAGCCATAAAAGGGGAAATCGACAGTAACACAATCATAGTAGGGGATGTTAACACCCCACTTTCACCAATGGACAGATCATCCAAAATGAAAATAAATAAGGAAACACAAGCTTTAAATGATACATTAAACAAGATGGACTTAATTAATATTTACAGGACATTCCATCCAAAAACAACAGAATACACTTTCTTCTCAAGGGCTCATGGACCATTCTACAGGATAGACCATATCTTGGGCCACAAATCAACCCTTGGTAAATTTAAGAAAACTGAAATCGTATCGAGTATCTTTTCTGACCACAGTGCTATGAGACTAGATGTCAATTACAGGAAAAAAACTGTAACAAATACAAATACATGGAGGCTAAATAATACACTACCAAATAACCAAAAGATCACTGAAGAAATCCAAGAGGAAATCAAAAAATACCTAGAAATATATAATGGTGGAAACACGATGACCCAGAACCTATAGGATGTAGCAAAAGCAGTTCTAAGAGGGAAGTTTATAGCAATACAATCCTACCTCAGGAAAGAAGAAACATCTCAAATAAACAACATAACCTTTCACCTAAAGCAATTAGAGAAAGAAGAACAAAAACCCCCAAAGTTAGCAAAAGGAAAGAAATCATTAAGATGAGATTAGAAATAAATGAAAAAGAAATGAAGGAAGTGATAGCAGAGGTCAATAAAACTAAAAGCTGGTTCTTTGAGAAGATAAACAAAATTGATAAACCTTTAGCCAGACTCATCAAGAAAAAAGGGAGAAGACTCAAATCAATAGAATTAGAAATGGAAAAGGAGAGGTAACAAGTGACACTGCAGAAATACAAAGGATCATGAGAGATTACTACAAGCAACTATATGCCAAAAAAATGGACAACCTGGAAGAAATGGACACATTCCTTGAAAAGCATAACCTTCCAAGACTGAACCAGGAAGAAATATTAAATATAAACAAAACAGACCAAACACAAGCACTGAAATTGAGACTGGAATTAAAAATCTTCCAACAAACAGAAGTCCAGGACCAGATGGCTTCACAGGTAAATTCTATCAAACATTTGGAGAAGAGCTAACACCTATCCTTCTCAAACTCTTCCAAAATATAGCAGAGGGAGGAACACTCCCAAACTCATTCTATGAGGCCACCATCACCCTGATCCCAACACCAGAGAAAGATGTCACAAAGAAAGAAAACTACAGGCCAGTATCACTGATGAACATAGATGCAAAAATGCTAAACAAAATACCAGCAAACAGAATCCAGCAGCACATTAAAAGGCTCATGCACGATGATCAAGTGGGGTTCATCCCAGGAATGCAAGTATTCTTCAATATATGCAAATCAACCAGTAGGATACACCATTTTAACAAATTGAAGGATAAAAACCATATGATCATCTCAATAGATGCAGAAAAACTTTTGACAAAATTCAATACCCATTTATGATCAAAACCCTCCAGAGGAGGCATAGAAGGAACTTACCTCAACATAATAAAGGCCATATATGACAAACCCACAGCCAACATCATTCTCAATGGTGAAAAAACTGAAAATATTTCCACTATGATCAGGAACAAGACAAGGTGGCCCACTATCCCCACTATTATTCAACATAGTTTTGGAAGTTTTACCCACAGCAATCAGAGAAGAAAAAGAAATAAAAGGAATCTAAATCGAAAATGAAGAATAAAAGTAATCCAAATCAGAAAAGAAGAATCTAAATTGGAAAAGAAGAAGTAAAGCTGTCACTGTTTGCAGATGACATGATACTACACATAGAGAATCCTAAAGATGCTGCCAGAAAACTACTAGAGCTAATCAACGAATTGGGTAAAGTAGCACAATACAAAGTTAATGAACAGAAATCTCTTGCATTCCTATACACTAATTATGAAAAATCTGAAAGAGAAATTAAGGAAACACTGCCATTTACCATTGCAACAAAAAGAATAAAACACCTAGGGGTAAGCCTACCTAAGGAGACAAAAGACCTGTATGCAGAAAACTGTAAGAATTTGATGAAAGAAATTAAAGATGATCCAAACAGATGGAGAGACATACCATGTTCTTAGATTGGAAGAATCAACATTGTGAAAATGACTCTACTACCCAATCTACAGATTCAATGCAATCTGTATTAAACTACCAATGGCATTTTTCACAGAACTAGAACAAAAAATTTCACAATTTGTATGGAAACACAAAACACCCCGAATAGCCAAAGGAATCTTGAGAAAGAAAAACGGAGCTGGAACAATCAGTCTCCCTTCTAACTCTACTACAAAGCTGTGGTAATCAAGACAGTATGGTACTGGTACAAAAACAGAAATATAGATCAGTGGAACAGGAGAGAAAGCCCAGAGATAAACCCACACACTTACGGTCACCTTATCTTTGATAAAGGAGGCAAGAATATACAATGGAGAAAAGGCAGCCTCTTCAATAAGTGGTGCTGGAAAAAGTGGACAGGTACATGTAAAAGAATGAAATTAGAACACTCCCTAACACCATACACACAAATAAACTCAAAATGGATTAAAGTCCTAAATGTAAGGCCAGACACTATAAAATTCTTAGAGGAAAAAATAGCCAGAACACTCTATGAGTTAAATCACAGCAAGATCCTTTTTTACCCACCTCCTAGATAAATGGAACTAAAAACAAAAATAGACAAATGGACCTAATGAAACTTAAAAGCTTTTGCACAGCAAAGGAAGCCATAAACAAGATGAAAGACAACCCTCAGAATGGGAGAAAATATTTGCAAATGAAGCAACTGACAAAGGATTAACTTCCAAATTTTACAAGTAGCTCATGCAGCTCAAGATCAAAAAAACAAACAACCCAATCCAAAAATGGGCAGAAGACCTAAATAGACATTTCTTCAGAGAAGATATACAGGTTGCCAACAAATACATGAAAGAATGCTCAACATCACTAATCATTGGAGAAATGGAAGTCAAAACTACAATGAGGTATCACCTCACACCAGTCAGAATGGCCATCATCAAAAAATCTACAAACAATAAATGTTGGAGAGGGTGTAGAGAAAAGGGAACCCTCTTGCACTGTTGGTGTGAGTGTAAATTGATACAGCCACTATGGAGAACAGTATGGAAGTCCTTAAAAAACTAAAAATAGAACTACCATATGACCCAGCAATCCCACTACTGGGCATATACCCTGAGAAAACCATAATTCAACAAGAGTCATGTACCACAATGTTCATTGCAGCACTATTTACAATAGCCAGGAAATGGAAGGAACCTAAATGTCCATCGACAGATGAATGGATAAAGAAGATGTGGCACATATATACAATGGAATGTTACTCAGCCCTCAAAAGAAACTAAGTTGAGTTATTTATAGTGAGGTGGATGGATCTAGAGTCTGTCATACAGAGTGAAGTAAGTCGGAAAGAGAAAAACAAATACCGTATGCTAATACATATATATGGAATCAAAAAAAAATAATGGTTGTGTAGAACGTAGGGGCAGGACAGGAATAAAGACGCAGATGTAGAGAATGGACCTGAGGACACGGAGAGGGCGAAGGGTAATGTGAGACAAAGTGAGAGAGTGGCATCACCTATATACACTACCAAATATAAAACAGATAGCTAGTGTGAAGCAGCTGCATAGCACGGAGATGAGCTCGGTGCTTTGTGACCACGTAGAGTGGTGGGATAGGGAATGTGGGAGGGAGCCGCTAGAGGGAGGTGATATGGGGCTATATGTATATGTATAGCTGATTCATTTCGTTATAAAGCAGAAACTAATACAGCAATGTGACACAGGTATACTCCAATAAAGACGTTTAAAAAATTCATCATGCTCTTTAAAGTTTTTTCAGAATTAGCAATAATTTTATCGGTTATGGTTAGAGTTTTGTGTGAAATATAGTCTACCATATGCACGTATTAATAATTTAAGCTATGTACTGACAAGTTACTAGTTTGTTAGTTCACATTGCAAGTGCACCCAAAAGCAGACCATACAGAAGAGATGGTCAGAATTTCCTGGTTTACCTCATGCGTTTTCAGCAAATGTTCCTATTTTTCCGTGATATGTATAAGGTAGCTGATTTTGGTCATATGACTAGATTCCTTGCATTCAATTAATTTATTGCTTCATTTTCCTGAGTGAGTAAAAAGAAGTGTTATTTTGCAGAATAAAGTAATGAGACCTCGATAGGAGCAAACATTTGAGTTTTGTCAAGTTGTATGTGCACACCAGAGGAAACCTGGGATATGGAAGTAAGCATGGGCTCTTATCCGACCTTCCTAGATTGGGACTCAAAGGAGCTATTTCTTATTGCATTGTTGCATGAAGACTATGTCTATTGCGGTTACTTGCCAACAGCCGACATGTAAGAAGTTGTGGCTTGAAGTTCTTCTTTGGCTAATCTGTATAGGGTCTCTTTAGCCTGTAATCACCTCTCTCCAGCTCATAATTTGGAGTGTTCAGCTACCCTGCTATTCTCCTTCGTGCTAGCATGTTCAGACACCCTGCAGAGCTGGGATGCAGCCAGCTGAGCTTGGCTGCCACAGGACTGGCCACACTCCAAGAACTGTTATGGTTGATGCTGCCCTGCCAATTGGTGTTGAGGATGGTGCACGAATGATGCTAATGAGTCTTGCAAAAGCTGGAGTTTTGTTATTTGCAACAGGCCTGAGACTCACAGCCAGATAAGGGAAGGATTTCATAAGCTCTTGGTCTTACATTTTTAAACTGTTCCTGATTTTGTGAAGGCCAGTGTTTAGGATCCTGGTGAGATGTCATGGGTGCAAAAGCTATTAAATTTCACATTAGTGGGGCAGGAGGATGTTGAATACTTCGCGCTGATAGGGGTAACAAATTGGTGGTCCCAGAAGATTGAATGCAGCTCACAGATGTATGACTTGCATGGTATTGGACTGGCATAGGATTGAATTTCTTTTTTTGTTTTTGGAAAGCCTTTAGACATGCCTACAAGCTCCAGTTCTGCCGTAATAGCCAATCCCCAAGTTACTAGTCAATTTAATAAAATCAACTTAAGCAGAGATGGACAGGTTTTTTCTGTCATCTTATGAAGAGTTAGATGCTATATGAAGGTACTTTTCAAAAGTGCTTTTTAAATTGTTATTTTTCAAAAATCTTATTATACGTGTGGCTAGTGGTCCTATAACTCTGTTATGTGTTTCCTATTAATACTGCATTGTCTTTTGGATACCGAAATGTTAAACGAGCAGTGAGTTAACTAATTATAGAAATTGGCCTTTTCCCCCCTTTCCTGTCTATATTCCAATTAAGTTAGATTTTCAAAACTGTTGCAATAAAATTAGAATAAAAATCAGTGTTTGGCAAAAGGTTTTAAAAGTCCTGGCAGATGGCTTATGATTTCAAGTTATATTCAATTAATAAGATTTCAGTCCTGAAAAAATTTGGATTGAATTTCATAACTTGTTAATTGCAATATCTTATCTACATTTAAACTGTCTAGTCACTGCACTATTTGCCTTTTAACATCTATTACCCAGGTCGTGTGTAATCACTGAAGCTACAAGAGCTTCAAGACCTATTTCATGTTCTGTGTGTTCACTGGACTACATCTGACTGAGAATTTCAGAAAGAAGCAAGATTTACAAGAAAACTATTATCAACACAGTACCTGTCAGAACTCAGGTTCAACTTCAGGGAATTATTTTCTATTGGAGAAGTACTGTCTCTGACTTTTAGCTCTATTCTCTGCCCCTTCCTTAAGCAGGGTCTAATTTTGGGGTAGGAGTGTGAGTCTGCCTGCCAGGGTCAGCTTAAGTGTTAACGCTCAACAAAAACTGGTCATTCTGGGGACTTCTCTGGTGGCACAGTGGTTGGGAATCTGCATGCCAGTGGAGGGGACATGGGTTCGAGCCCTGGTCCGGGAAGATCCCATATGTCATGGAGCAACTGAGCCTGTGTGCCACAAGTACTGAACCTGTGCTCTAGAGCCTGCAAGTCACAACTACTGAGCCCACGTGCCACAACTACTGAAGCCCGTTCGCTTAGAGCCCATGCTCTGCAACAAGAGAAGCCACTGCAATGAGAAGGCCGCACACTGCAACAAAGAGTAGCCCCCGCTCACCACAAATAGAGAGAAAGCGCTCATGCAGCAATGAAGACTCAAAGCAGCCAAAAATGAATAAATGAATGAATTAATTAATTTTTTTAAAAAACAAACAAAAACTGGTCATTCTGCCCCTGATTTGGTCATGTCCTTACTCCTGTACCTTTACTCATATTCTTATCTGATTGCACAAAATTCTCCTCTTCTTCACCCTCTTTCAAGGTTTAAGTCAAATCTTGTCATCTTAAGTAGGTACTATTCCAAAAGTGATTATTACTTGTCCTTAATAGTGGTTGCTAATGTTTTATAGTTTAACTTTTTTTTCAGGTGTCCCCAGGGATTGCAGTTGGATTTTGACTAACCAGTCATTGAGAAAATACATAATGACCAAATATTCAGGAACTAAAAATATCAATAATACAACAGTTGGCAAAATGAAAGGCAATACGTACATAGTATATTTTGTATTTCAGATGCAAATAATGCTTGGTATGCATGCAGATTTACAGGCTCCTTGCAAAAAATTCCAGTGTCTTCAGATGGCTGATATGCTGGGTTTTGTCATTTCCTGCTTTTTGAGCTTCTCTTTTTATGTTTCTAAGAGTTACCAAGGAAATGATAAGTGCTTGTCCTTCTTTCTGTCTCTTTCCATATCCTTTGCAGAACCTTGTAAGGTAGTTTGCATTTATCAGGGACATGAAACAGCAGGACACAAATAAATGAACTAAAGTTATAGGGCTGAAACTGTTACAATGCAGAATCAGGAGGAGTTTTGAGTGATCATTGATCTGAATATCATTTTTAATGGCCAAATAATGTTTCACTGTGGAAGAACCATCCATTCATTCACTACTTATTGAGTTCTACTTAGTAGACACTACTATTTTTGAGGCACTGTTCCAAGTACCAGGGTTAAACTGCTCAATAAGAGATAAAAGTTCCTGCCTTCTTAGAGTTTACATTCTTGTGGTAAAGAGAGGTAATAAAGAAAGTAAATATGTAAGTATATAACATAACTTCAAGTAGTGATTAGAAATATAATTCTTATAATTTAGATAATTCAACCTTTTTTTTTTGCAGCTTTTATTCATATGAGTGTGCTTAATTAAGTTAGGTAATATTAAAAGGCTCACAGTAAGGCTTCCCTAGTGGCGCAGTGGTTGAGCGTCCACCTGCTGATGCAGGGGACGCGGGTTCGTGCCCCGGTCCAGGAAGATCCCATGTGCTGCGGAGCGGCTGGGCCCGTGAGCCATGGCCGCTGAGCTTGCACGTCAGGAACATGTGCTCCGCAACGGGAGAGGCCACAACAGTGAGAGGCCCGCGTACCGCAAAAAAAAAAAAAGGCTCACAGTAAAATAGGATCTTTCAGTAGGGAGCAAGATTTGATCCAAATCTGTTTCTCAAATAACCATGATAAACTATGATGGACTCTTCAACTGAATCTCTTTTTCCCTCTAAACTTCAGGTGTTCACATAAGGTGTGTGACCCTCTAGGCTGCCATAAGCACTAAACTTGAACTACAAGAAGGTGCTGTCTTTTTATTATGTTCACCTCAAGTATCTTTGTGCTGCATCGTCTCATGAGTATCAAGCTGTAAGCAAAATCTCAATTTACCATCACCTGAATTGGAGAAGTTAAGAAGACTTGATGATCTTAACTTGACACAGCCAGGCTGCAGACCTATATATAGTGCTAGACAGACAAGACGCTGGGGCATCTGGGAGGAAAAGGTGGTGGGGCCGAGAGGAGTCCCATGCATTCTGATTTTCAGAGACCAGTACATCCATGGCTTTTAATAGTTGGCAGGACATGAAATAGTCTTGTAGTCAAGTCACTTCTAAAAGTGCAGAATGACAAAAAACTGTCTCATAAACTCTACCTCTGATTTATACAGGGCTTGGACAAGGTAGAGTGATCTGCAATCGCAGATTAGAAATCAATAAGCACTTGTTGGCAGGAAGAATGATTATTGAAGAACTAGAACAGGGTGTTGTGGATTCTTGTTTACTGGAAATTTCAAATTAAGATAGATAATTGTCTTCTCTGAGTAACTAGTTTAGTGTTGTCATCTGAATAAAAGAGCAAGGTTGCTTCTTTTCACCTTAGAATGCTGAAATACTTGAATTGGAATTTTGAAAACTTAAGTCAGATTCTTCTTTGATTAAAAGTGGAATTTAATAGAATTCCAAGTGGCTGTCTTTGAACTCGGCATATCTGTCTTTCTTTATTTTCCTTTCCTTAGGTGATAAGGTTATTTCCTAATTGTAAAAGTAATACAAGCTTATTAAAGTGTATTTTTAAAGTAGAAAAAGGAAAACATAAAATACCTATAATCCTAATTTACAAAGAGAATATTTTTAATATTCTTGATGTATTTCCTTATATTTACTTTTACTTATAAACAAAGGTACATTTCCAGATTTGCATCATGTAGTATATGTAATATTTTATCATGCTTTAAACAATTCTGCAGAGCTGTGGCCAATTTTTCAATCAAGCGTGCTTAACTGTTTATGGGCCTATGTAAGGAGACCACCCTTGAAAGCGCTATAAATGGGGGTCTTGGTGAGCAGCTGGGTTGAACATCTGGCGGTACTGGGAGGTTTGCATCCTGGAAAGAGCATGGAAGCTTCACATACCTTGCCCTGTGCATCTCTGCTGTTTGGCTGACTGGGTTCCTGGGTTGTACCCTTGATAATAAACCAGTAGTCTGGACCTGTGGAATCCAAGTGTGGCTGCCAAGAGGAACCCAGAAAAGTCAAAGAGCCCGAGCATGTCAGACCTTCCTGTAGCCACACACACGTCAAACCCCAAGGAAGTGAGTGAGGATCAGTGGGAAGAAGATCCAACCAGCTCCTTACACTTTACAAAGTAAAAACAATCCAAGACTCATAAGCAGCGGCCTAAGCTGAGGTGCTGGCACAGCCATTTCACACTAGGAACTCTCATCTGAAGTGCCTGGTGCAGGTACCTGTGGAGGTACCACCTCCAAATGTGGTACCCTACGAGCAAGTGAAACTAGACTAAGCACAAAGGACGAAAAAAGTCTCGTTTCTGGTTTGGATGCACTCAGATGACCATTGTCTCCCAGCTCACTGACAACCCACAGGAGGGTCTTGGTGCTCCTGCCGGATGTCAGGCCTGAGCCTTTGAGGTGGGAAGCCGAGTTCAGGACATTGGACCACCAGAGACCTCCTGGCCCCACATAATGTCAATTGGCGTGAGCGCTCCCAGAGATGTCCGTCTCAATGCTAGGACCAAGCTCCACTCAACGATCAGCAAGATCCAGGGCTGGACACCCCATGCCAAACAACTAACAAAACAGGAACACAACTGCATCATTAGCAGAGAGGGAGGCTGCCTAAAATACTGATCAGCTCACAGACACCACGAAATACACCACTGGATGCAGTCCTGCCCACCAGAAAGACAAGATCCAGCCCCACCCACCAGAACACAGGCACCAGTCCCCTCCACCAGGAATCCTACACAACCCACTGAAACAACCTTACCCACTGGGGGCAGACACCAAAAACAATGGGAACTACGAACCTGCAGCCTGCGAAAAGGAGACCCCAAAGACAGTAAGTTAAGCAAAATGAGAAGACAGAAATATGCAGTAGATGAAGGAACAAGGTAAAAACCCACCAGCGCAAACAAATGAAGAGGAAATAGGCAGTCTACCTGGAAAAGAATTCAGAGTAAGGATAGTAAAGATGATCCAAAATCTTGGAAATAGAATAGAGAAAATACAAGAAATGTTTAACAGGGACCTAGAAGAACTAAAGAGGAAGTAAACAATGATGAACAACACAATAAATGAAATTAAAAATTCTCTAGA
Source organism: Delphinus delphis (assembly GCF_949987515.2). Classification (NCBI taxonomy): domain Eukaryota; kingdom Metazoa; phylum Chordata; class Mammalia; order Artiodactyla; family Delphinidae; genus Delphinus; species Delphinus delphis. The sequence goes on from NC_082689.1 coordinate 55,109,309, forward strand.
AGGAATCAGTAGCAGAATAACTGAGGCAGAAGAATGGATAAGTGACCTGGAAGGTAAAATAGTGGAAATAACTACTACAGAGCAGAATAAAGAAAAATGAATGAAAAGATTTCAGGACTGACCTCTGGGGCAATATTAAACACACCAACATTCGAATTATAGGGGTCCCCAAAGAAGAAGAGAAAAAGAAAGGGACTGAGAAAATATTTAAAGAGATTATAGTTGAAAAATTCTGTAATATGGGAAAGGAAATAGTCAAGTCCAGGAAGCGCCGAGAGTCACATACAGGATAAATCTAAAGAGAAACACACCAAGACACACATTAATCAAAGTATAAAAAATTAAATACAAAGACAGAATATTAAAAGCAGCAAGGAAAAAGCAACAAATAACATACAAGGGAATCCCCATAAGGTTAACAGCAGATCTTTCAGCAGAAACGCTGGAAGCCAGAGGGAGTGGCAGGACATACTGAAAGTGATGAAAGGGAAAAACCTACACCAAGATTGCTCTACCCAGCAAGGATCTCATTCAGATTCGATGGAGAAATTAAAACCTTTACAGACAAGTAAAAGCTAAGAGAATTCAGCACCACTAAGCCAGGTTTACAACAAATGCTAAAGCAACTTCTCTAGACAGGAGACACAAGAGAAGGATAAGATGTACAATAACAAACCCCAAACAATTAAGAAAATGGTAATAGGAACATACATATTGATAATTACCTTAAATGTAGGTGGATTAAATGCTCCAACCAAAAGACACAGACTAGCTTAATGGATACATAATCAAGACCTGTATATATGCTGTCTACAAGAGACCCACTTCAGACCTAGGGACACATTCAGAATGAAAGTGAGGGGATGGAAAAACTATTCCATACAAATGGAAATGAAAAGAAAGCTGGAGTAGCAATTCTCATTATCAGACAAAATAGACTTTAAAATAAAGACTTTAACAAGAGACAAAGAAGGATACTACATAATGATCAAAGGCTCAATCCAAGAAGAAGATATAACAATTGAAAATATTTATGCAACCAACATAGGAGCACCTCAATACATAAGGCAAATGCTAACAGCCATAAAAGGGGAAATCAACAGTAACACAATCATAGTAGGGGACGTTAACACCCCACTTTCACCAATGGACAGATCATCCAAAATGAAAATAAATAAGGAAACACAAGCTTTAATCTTTTTTTTTTTCTTTTTCTTTTAAAATTTATTTATTTATTTTTGCTGCGTTGGGTCTTCGTTTCTGTGCGAGGGCTTTCTCTAGTTGTGGCAAGCGGGGGCCACTCTTCATCGCGGTGCGCGGGCCTCTCACTATCGCGGCCTCTCTTGTTGCGGAGCACACGCTCCAGACACGCAGGCTCAGTAGTTGTGGCTCACGGGCCTAGTTGCTCCGCGGCATGTGGGATCCTCCCAGACCAGGGCTCGAACCCGTGTCCCCTGCATTAGCAGACAGATTCTCAACCACTGCACCACCCAGGAAGCCGGAAACACAAGCTTTAAATGATACATTAAACAAGATGGACTTAATTGAGATTTATAGGACATTCCATCCAAAAACAACTGAATACACTTTCTTCTCAACTGCTCATGGAACATTGTCCAGGATAGATCATATCTTGAGTCACAAATCAAGCCTTGGTAAATTTAAAAAATTTGTAATCATATCAAGTATCTTTTCCGACCACAACACTATGAGACTAGATATCAATTACAGGAAAAAATCTGTAAAAAATACAAACACATGGAGTCTAAATAACTACTAAATAACCAAGAGTTCACTGAAGAAATCCAAGAGGAAATCAAAAAATACCTAGAAACAAATGACAATGAAAACATGACGATCCAGAACTTATGGGATGTAGCAAAAGCAGTTCTAAGAGGGAAGTTTATAGCAATATAATCCTACCTTAAGCAAGAAAAATCTCAAATAAACAACCAAACAGTACACCTAAAGCAATTAGAGAACGAAGAACAAAAACCCCGCAAAGTTAGCAGAAGGAAAGATATCATAAAGATGAGATCAGAAATAAATGAAAAAGAAATGCAGGAAATGATAGCAAAGATCATTAAAACTAACAGCTGATTCTTTGAGAAGATAAACAAAATTGATAAGCCATTAGCCAGACTCATCAAGAAAAAAGGGAAGAAAGTCAGATCAACAGAATTAGAAATGAAAAAGGAGAAGTAACAACTGACATGGCAGAAATACAAAGGGTCATGAGAGATTTCTACAAGCAACTATATGCCAGTTAAATGGAGAACTTGGAAGAAATGGACAAATTCTTAGAAAGACACAACCTTCCGAGACTGAACCAGGAAGAAATAGAAAATATAAACAGACCAATCACAAGCACTGAAATTGAGACTCGAATTAAAAATCTTCCAACAAACAAAAGTCTAGGACCACATGGCTTCACAGGCGAATTCTATCAAACATTTAGAGAAGAGCTAACACCTATCCTTCTCAAACCCTTCCAAAAAATAGCAGAGGGAAGAATACCCCAAACTCATTCTACGAGGCGACTATCACCTTGATACCAAAACTAGAGAAAGATGTCACAAAGAAAGAAAACTACAGGCCAGTGTCACTGATGAACATAGATGCAAAAATGCTCAACAGAATACTAGCAAACAGAATCCAGCAGCACATTAAAAGGATCATACACCATGATCAAGTGGGGTCATCCCAGGAATGCAAAGATTCTTCAATATATGCAAATCAATCAATGGGATACACCATATTAACAAATTGAAGGAGAAAACCGTATGATCATCTCAATAGATGCAGAAAAAGCTTTTGACAAAATTCAACACCCATTTATGATAAAAACCCTCCAGATAGTAGGCATAGAGGGACTTACCTCAACATAATAAAGGCCATATATGACAAACCCACAGCCAACATCGTTCTCAATGGTGTAAAACTGGAACCATTTCCTCTAAGATCAGGAACAAGTTGAGGTTGCCCACTCTCCCCACTATTATTCAACATAGTTTTGGAAGTTTTAGCCACAGCAATCAGAGAAGAAAAAGAAATAAAAGGAATCCAAATCAGAAAAGGAGAAGAAAAACTGTCACTGTTTGCAGATGACATGATACTATACATAGAGAATCCTAAAGATGCTACCAGAAAACTACTAGAGCTAATCAATGAATTTGGTAAAGTAGCAGGATACAAAATCAATGCACAGAAATCTTTTGCATTCCTATACACTAATGATGTAAAATCTGAAAGAGAAATTAAGGAAACACTCCCATTTACCATTGCAACAAAAAGAATAAAATACCTAGAAATAAACCTACCTAAGGAGAAGAAAGACCTGTATGTAGAAAACTATAAGACACTGATGAAAGAAATTAAAGATGATCCAAACAGATAGAGAGATATACCATGTTCTTGGATTGGAAGAATCAGCATTGTGAAAATGACTCTACTACCCAAAGCAATGTCCAGGTTCAGTGCAGCCCCTATCAAGCTACCAATGGCAGTTTTCACAGAAGGAGAAAAAAAATTTCATAATTTGTATGAAACTGAAAAGACCGTGAATCACCAAAGCAATCTTGAGAAAGAAACATGGAACTGGAGGAATCTGACTCCCTGAATCCAGACTATGCTACAAAGCTACAGTAATCAAGACAGTATGGTACTGTCAAAAAAAACCATAAATATATATCCATGGAACAGGAGAGAAAGCCCAGAGATAAACCCAGACACATATGGTCACCTTATCTTTGATAAAGGAGGCAAGAATATATAATGGCGAAAAGACAGCCTCTTCAGTAAGTGGTGCTGGGAAAACTGGACAGCTACATGGAAAAGAATGAAATTAGATCACTCCCTAACACCATATACAAGAATAAACTCAAAATGGATTAAAGACCTAAATGTAAGGCCAGACACTATAAAGCTCTTAGAAATCATAGGCAGAACACACTATGACTTAAATCACAGCAAGATCCTTTGTGACCCACCTTGTAGAGAAATGGAAATAAAAACCATTTTATTTGAGACCTAATGAAACTTAGGTCTCATGAGACCTAATGAGAGCTAATGAGACCTAATGAAACTTAAAAGCTTTTGCACAGCAAAGGAAACCATAAACAAGACGAAAAGACAACCCTCAGAATGAGAGAAAATATTTGCAAACGAAGAAGCTGACCAAGGGTTAATCTCCAAAACATACTAGTAGCTCATGCAGTATAATATCAAAAAAACAAACAACCCCATCCAAAAATGGAAAGAAGAGCTAAATAGATGTTTCTCCAAAGAAGATATACAGATTGCCAACAAACACATTAAAGAATGCTCAACATCAGTAATCATTAGAGAAATGCAAATCAAAACTACAATGAGGTTTCACCTCACAGCAGTCAGAATGGCCATCATCAAAAAATCTACAAACAATAAATGCTGGAGAGGGTATGGAGAAAACGGTACTCTTGCACTGTTGGTGGGAACATAAATTGATAGAGCCACTGTGAAGAACAGTATGGAATTTCCTTAAAAAACTGAAAATAGAACTACCATATGACCCAGCAATCCCACTACTGGGCACATATCCTGAGAAAACCATAATTCAAAAAGAGTCATGTACCACAATGTTCATTGCATCACAGGTTACAATAACCAGGACATGGAAGCAACCTGAGTGTCCATCGACAGATGGATGCATAAAGGTGTGGCACATATATACAATGGAATATTACTCATCCATAAAAAGAAACGAAATTGGATTTTTTGTAGTGAGGTGGATGGACCTAGAGTCTGTCATACAGAGTGAAGTAAGTGAGAAAGAGAAAAGCAAATACTGTATGCTAACACATGTATATGGAATCTAAAAAAAAAAAATGTTTCTGAATAACCTAGGCGCAGGACAGGAATAAAGACACAGACATAGAGTATGGACTTGAGGATATGGGGAGAGGGACGCTTGGGCTGGGACCAGGTGAGAGTGGCATGGACATATATACACTACCATATGTGGAATGGATGACTGGTGGGAAGCACCCGCTTAGCACAGGGAGATCAGCTCGGTGCTTTGTGCCCACCTAGAATGGTGGGATAGGGAGGGTGGGAGGGAGATGCAAGTGCAAGTGGATATGGGGATATATATATATGTAAAGCTGATTCACTTTGTTATACAGCAGAACCTAACACAATGTTGTAAAGTAATTATACTCCAATAAAGATGTTGAAAAATAGAAAAACAAAAAAATAATTCTTCAAGGGCATAATTCATACGTGTGCATTATATTCTCTCATGTAATTATACAATAGTTTGTTTAATCATTCTATCCCTCAGCATTTAGGTTTTTTCCCAAATCATTTTATCATAAAATTATAATTATTAACTTCTTTATAAGTAAATCTAGGACTTCGTTTTAGAATAGCTACATGGTTTCTCTTTTGTACGTCAAAAATATTTACAATTCCCTATGGTTCAAACTGATGCTTAAGATTATTGGTTCAAGAAATTTTCTTGTCCTGTTTTGAGTTTACTATGTCTTTTTCAAACTTGAAGCATATTTGATCTATAATATGTTAGTTTCAGGTGTACATCATAGTAAGTCAATATTTTTATAGATTATACTCTATTTAAGCTATTACAAAAATAATGGCTATATTTCCCTGTGCTATATAATATATCCTTATTGTTTATTTTATAATGGTTCCTCATTTATTTTGTAATGGTAGTTTGTATCTCTTAATCCCACATCACTATCATGCCTCTTCTCCTTTCCTCTTCCCACTGGTAACCACTAGTTTATTCTCCATATCTGTGAGTCTGTTTCTGTTTTGTTATATACATTCATTTGTTTTATTTTTTAGATTTCACATGTAAGTGATAACATAGAGTATTTGTATTTCTCTCTGTGACTTATTTCACTAAGAATAATTCCCTCCACAGAGTTGCAAATGGCAGAATTTCATTCTTTTTTTACAGCTAATACACCACATCTTCTTTATCCATTTAACTGTTGATGGACACTTAGGTTGCTTCCATATCTTGTCTATTGTAAATAATGCTGCTATGAACATTGGGCTGCATGTATCTCTTTGATTTAGTGTTTTCATTTTCTTTGGATGTATACCCAGCAGTGGAATTGCTGGATCATATGGTAGTTCTATATAAACCTCCATGCTGTTTTCCACAGTGGGTGTACCAATTTATAGTTTCACCAAAAGTGAGTGTACTAGGCTTCCCTTTTCTCCACATGCTCACCACCATTTGTTATTTGTGGTCTTTTTGATGATAGCCATTCTGACAGGTGTGAGGTAATACCTCATTGTGGTTTTGGTTTGCATTTCTCTGATGATTGATGTTGAGCAATTTTTCATGTGCCTGTTGGCCATCTGTATGTCTTCTTTCGAAAAATGTCTATTCAGGTCTTCTACCCATTTTTTTTTTTTTTTGCGCTACACGGGCCTCTCACCGCGGAGGCCCCTCCCGCCGCAGAGCACAGGCTCTGGACACGCAGGCCCAGCGGCCACGGCTCACGGGCCCAGCTGCTCCGCGGCATGTGGGATCCTCCTGGACCGGGGCACAAACCCGCGTCCCCTGCACCGGCAGGCGGACTCCCAACCACTGCGCCACCAGGGAAGCCCCCCCTCCATTTTTAAATCAGGTTGTTTGTTTTTCTGATATTGAGTTGTGTGAGCTGTTTATATATTTTGGATATTAACCCCTTATCAGTCATATCAGTTGCAAATATTTCCTCCCATTCAGTAGGTTGTCTTTTCATTTTGTTGATGGTTGTCTTTGCTGTGCAATAGCTTTTAAGTTTTAATTAGGTCCCATTTGTTTTCTGCCTTTGTTTCCTTTGAACGTTAATTTTTAATAACCACCTTATTGAGATATAATTCACATACCATTCAATTCACCCATTTAAAGTGCACAATCCAGTGGTTTTAGTATATTTGCAGAGATCTGTAACCATCACCACACTCAATTACTTTTTTCTTTCTTTCTTTTTTTTTTTTTTAACCACACTCAATTTTAGAGCATTTTCATCACCCCAAAAGAAATCCCATGCCCATTAGCAGTCACTCTCCATTTGCTCCCGGCTCTCTGTCTTCGACAACTGACATCTACTTTCTGTGTCTATGGATTTGCCTATTTTGGACAATTCATATAAATTGAATCACACAATATGTGGTCCGTTATGACTGGCTTCGTTCACTTAGCATAATGATTTCGAGATTCATCCATGTTGTAGCAGGTATCTGTACTACTTCATTTCTTTTTGTGGCCAAATAATAGTCCATTGTATGAACATACCACATTTTATTTATCTATTCATCAGTTGACGAACATTTGTGTTGTTTCTGCTTCTTGACTCTTATGAATAATGCTGCTGCGTACATTCACATACAAGTTTTTGTGTGAACATATATTTTCATTTTTCTTGGAGACAAACCTAGGAGTAGAATTGCTGGGCCATACGGTAACTCTAATGTTTAACCTTTTGAGGAATTACCATACTCTTTTTCAAAATGGACACACTGTTTTCTCTTTCCATCGGCTTTGTGTGAGTATTCCAATTTCTCCACATCCTTGCCAATACTTATTATCTGTCTTTTTGATTATAGTCATTTTAGTGGGAATGAAATAGTATTTCATTGTGGTTTTGATGTGCCTTATCCTGATAGCTAATGATGTTGAGCATCTTTTCATGTGCTTACTGGTGGAAATTTTTTTTAAGGCTCTTGATAAATTTCACCCATTTTCTTTCCATAAAATTGTATTACTTTATAATGCCAATAACTGTGTATCAACTCACTGAGCATTTACTAGCTTCAATATTATAATTTTTAAAAATTGCATTCCTTTGATTTCTGATTTCACTTTATTTCCACTTCTTTGATTTATTCTGTATGTGTATGCATTTCACAAGGAATTAATTAACCATAGGTCTAAGTTAACATAATTTTTTGCCTAGAAAATAGACTATCATGACGCAAACTGACCTAAGCCAGTATGGTCACATACAACTACTAGTTTATTCATAACAGCTCTTAAGTACATCATAATAGCTGCCTGAAAGTTTGAAGTCAATAGGAGCTGACTGCTTTCCTACAACTTTGCTACTTGTTTTTAATGAAAGCAGGTCTCAGACAGGTCTCATTATCTGCTACATAAAATACATTTATCTAAACCAAAATTTATTGATAAGCCAGGTCAAATAGTTCAGACACTGTATTCAGTAAGTTTCATGAAGTCCAACTATCTTTGTTTTAGGTGATCTGAATACCCCTGGCAATATTTCAAAAGCAGAATCTGGTTGCTCTTGTGGTGGGTATCAGGCAACCAGATCCTTTGAGCCAATGGCAGGATTGGACAGCCTCAGAGTCTATCCCTAAGGATACACATTTGGAACTTGCTAGATTTTTACACCTTATTAATACAAGGGTTGGGGTGTCTCTAGAGTATTATTACCAGTATACGTATCTTGAATACCACTATTTCAGTAGAGTCCATATCTAATATCCATTGTGCTGATTAACAAGCTACTAATTTCACCGTGAAAGTCCATTTCTAACATTGGCAAAAGCCCTATGCTATTGATGGCAGATAAAGATCTCTGGAGCACTTGTAATAATCACATTTGAGATGTTTTCTGATTATCGGATTGTATATTCTTGAAAGGGGAACTGTCTTCTCCTCCATAGCATATTAAACCTAGACCCCTCCACATGCACACATAATTTCACATTATCTTTGCTAAAGAGCTTAAAGCAAATTACAGACCTCAAAAAAGTGTGCAGTATCTCTCAGTGTTTGGTTTTTTTCTTAAATAAGAAAATGAGAAAATGACAGAAACCATTTATTAAGTGCCTACTCTGTGATATGTGCTTTGCATTCATTATCTCATTTAATCCACAACAACCCTGTGAGTAATTATTATTACTGTCATTTTATGGATGGGAAGACTGATTATGAGAGATTTGAATAATGTGTCCAGGATCACTTGGCTTGTGTCCACATCCACATGGCATGTGGGGATTCTTGGTGGATGTTTATTATTTTCCTATTGTGTCATCTTCACTTCAGGGACTCATGGACACATAGATCATGTTGTGCCTGATGCATGTGTATAGGTGGTTAAATAAAATTTGAGATTCTGCATATTTAATAAATTTGGGGGAGAATATATTATTGAGTAAAACATTATTTCTAAGTTACGTGAAATGTCTGTGGCATTTCAGCTTCTCATGAATATCTGTAACCAAGTTTGAGCTTTATGTCTGTAAGAAACATAGAAAACCAACAGGCTAAGAATTAGGAATTTTAAAAAATGATGGCTTTGAACACATTCAACTCTGAGGTAGATAATTTAATATTTTCCTTTTATTCAATTTTTGTGTTTTCACTGACAAATAGCAAAACATTTTAAATTTATGGTTTTTTAATGTATATTTTTCTCTCCTGAGAATGAAAAGGAGCTGAGGATCAGTTTCTCATGCTTTAAAAAGTTGTGCTTCAAGCCAGAATTTGTAAATACAGTAGTGTTCAGTTTCAATGAGCAGAGAAGTGAGGTGTTCCAGTGTAAATTACCCTGCAGCCTGCTTAGAGGGTTTTTTTTTCCCCCTATGTTTAGCAAAATTATGGAGTATGCTGTTTAAAAGAAGCTATGTTATATTCTTTGTTGGAGAATTTCAAATGGAATATAAGATGACTTCGTAATTTTTAACAGTGTATTTTGATTTTTAAAATATACTTGGATATTTTTTTCCTTCTCTTCTTTTCTGTATTGAAGGTGGAAATGAAGCCATTTCTTTTTGTCATTTTCCATTATTTCCTTTTATTTCTCCCACTTGTGCCCTGGATAATATCCTGGCTAGATAGGATTACAGGCTATTTTCACTGGGAGATTCTGATTCCATTACCAATCAACAAAGTTAAGGAGCATTTCCCCCACCCCCTTTATAGTGTGCACACTCCATTTAGAAATGAGAAAAAGTCTCAAAGGTAGGCACTACTATATTACCAAAGCAGGCAGCTTTCGCCCGGGGAGGCCCTGAGCCAGAGTGAGAGCATGTTAAGAGGGGGAGAAAGTAATGAACAGTTTTGAAAAATGAGGTTATGTAAGTTAGAGCTGCCAGAGATGCTCCGAAGGTCTATTAGACACAGTTCTTGAAAAGGGGTTTAAATGAACTAAAATGCAATAATGAAATTTTCTCACTGGAGAGGATTTAAAATGATTACTCACTAGAATTAATTGATACCGTTGGAGGGCCAAAACATGCTTTGTCTGTCTGAAAAGTGTGTTTAGTGTTTTGGAAGACTTTCTATAGCATATAATAAAAGACTGGGAAATCAATACCTTTTCTTTAAAGGTGCACCCAGTGTTTAATAGCACTAAGTAATTATACCCCCCATAGCATCTGAGAAGTCTTAACTCCATCTTCAGTGCTTGGTGATCTGGTAAACCTCATTTCCAAAAACCTATCCATATCTGTTTTCTTTCCATCTCTTAAAAAAAAAAGTGTTTTTGAGTAATTTTATGAATCCTTTAATACTGACATCAATTTTGTTTGTCATAATTTCTCAGTGGTATTTTTGGTTTAATATAACTGAAATTTGTTCTAGGTATTTTGTCCAAACACAGGATGAGGCTTCAAAATAAGCCTTGAATTATTCTCCCTTGTCACGAAGACAGAGAATCATAGTCCTTGATGAACCTTTAAGTGTCCATTGCTCCTTTTCAATTGTTAACTCTAAATTTATTTAAAAATCTCAACTTAGGGCTTCCCTGGTGGCGCAGTGGTTGAGAGTCCGCCTGCCGATGCAGGGGACGCGGGTTCGTGCCTGGGTCCAGGAGGATCCCACATGCCGCGGAGCGGCTGGGCCCGTGAGCCATGGCCGCTAGGCCTGCGCGTCTGGAGCCTGTGCTCCGCAACGGGAGAGGCCACAACAGTGAGAGGCCTGCGTACTGCAAAAAAAAAAAAAAAACTCAGTAGTTTGACATGATACCCTCATAGTTAGGATCTTGATGGGACATGATGGGAGTTTTGCAATTCGTATTCTCTTAACCTCTGAGGCAGGGTGACAGAAATTATCTTTATGAGACTGAAAACAAACTCATTTTGCTCTAGATCCGGAATGCCAATTGTTTGAAGATTTGATCCGGATGCTTATGACTTGTTGCCATGGATGTTTCCATTGTTTTACACATTAAAGACCCATCCAGTTATGAACAACAAAACTGTACAAATCATGGCAGACTTCTGGTCTGTAGCATGAATTTCTTAAGTAAAAGAAAACTGGAAACCAAACTGCTGCTTCTTTTCTTGTCTTCAATTTGTTGCCAGGGGGAAGATTATGCACAGATCATTGGGCTAAGCAAGTGTTATTGTTCCCCCTGCCATGCACAAAGTAATAAGTCATTCTCCTTCTTGAAATGACATCTTCACTAGGACCAGTATATAAAACACAGTTCTATTGGTGCTGGAAGTACAAGGTCACAGCCATTCAACTGGAAGATGATCCTTCACAATTATTCCCAGAAAAATACTTCAGAATAATGCTCTCTGCCCTTTATAGTTCAATGATGTAAAGTGTTTGTACTGCACTTTTTATGGGCACTAAGGTCAGAGAGCTTATCCAACAGATAGACCTGTGGGTCTAGCGCTATATTTAGAAAGACAGTCAACTGGAAGATGGTAGAATACATGCCAGGTGTACAGCTTGTTACATTTACTATCTTAGAAGCTATTAGAAGAATCAATCTTCATAATAACATCAAAATTTACACTTATAAAAACTTTAATCTTCACTCATATTAACTCATATGATTCTGTCAGTATTCTTAGGTAAGATAACTGTGAAATTTTTTTATTGAGGTAACTGTAGTCCATCTTGTCTAGCAAGAAGTTAATAGTGGAATTGGGAGATCAGTGTTCTTTCCTCTCCTTCTGCTTGGCTTGTTATTTTTTGTAAACAGTGCATTGACTATTCCCACTACTTAGAAAGAGGAGCGCTGCAAGCAGAGAGCACAATTGAATTAATTGTAGCAGTGATGCCATTTCATATGCCAGAATGTACAGTTTACTGATCTGTAGGAAAGGGAAGATCGTAACAATGAAATCAGTTTTTCACATACAATGTACAATGAGCTTGTTAAATAGATAAAGGTGACATCAGAATCTTCCCTGATACCTCAGTGGAAAATTGTTAAGAAACATCTGCTCTGAATGTATGAAAATCATAGAAAGTAAAGATACCTCTGAAGTTGTTTTTGTTCAGTCTTATTTTACAGCTTAAAAAAAAGAGGTTCAGAGATTTTAAGTGATTTGCTCCATGTTACACAATTGAAAACGACAGAGCTGAGAGTTGAATCTGTCTTTAAACTCCAGTGTTTCTGGACCTTACTCTATACCATGCAGATGTTTGGCTGCCTATGGGCAGAGGGTCAGACAACAGTGGTGGTCCCATTCATCTCTGTGGTTCCTTTGTGGGCCATACCACATAGAGTAGCCCCATTTTATGGGTAGGAAATCCTGGTTAAGGAGTGTCCCCAGCAGCAATTAGCAAGTCAGTGGTGTAATATCTCTCCCACGTGCTTCCTTGCCTGTCTTCTCACAAATGTTGGAGCCTACAATGTTTCTGCTTCCACCATAAAAAGGGTTTGTGGAAAATTATCTCTATATTTCAGCCACAAGGATTGAGAATGAAAAGAAGTGATTGAAAAAGAATCTCTGTTCTGCAGTCAACATTGAAGTAAAGTACCTATTGTCATGTTCTATTATAGCCTCGGTCATGCTGGAATCAGGTGTGATTCTAGGCTGTGATTCTAGGCTGGCGTAGTTTTGATGCTCCTAAGCTGATATTTGGATAGGTCAAGGTATCTGTCATTTGTGTCATGTCAGACCGAGGAATCTTCAAAAACTGTTACATGAATCAGTAGTCTGCTTGGCTTAAGGACCTTGAAAGAGAGCTACAACTGTTTACCTACTGGTGATTATTGATTTTTTATAGTTAACACAATGTATTTAAGAATAAAATGAACCATTGGAATAAAACTCTATATGGAATGTACTCTTAAGAACCATAGGAGACAAAAATTTTTGTAGAAATGGGTTAAGAGTAAGTAAGAGACGGATGTTTATTGAAGAGGCAAATAGTATGAATGGTAGGAATATTTTAGTAATTTCTCTTTATCACCTATCTACACAGAACATTTTGATTCAAGTGTTTTTGATGCAGGCATTTTGACAGAATTAAAGCCAGCAGACACCTAGTTCTACCTTAATCCCCTTCCCAATTCTGGGAAAGTTTTACTTTCCAATTTATTAATTTATTTATTGTTTGGAAACTTTTGAACTTTGGGTTTGTCTTGCTTTTATTTCTGGGATGACTGCTGTTTGGTAATGTATTATTGTTTTGTTATATTGCTGGGTTCAGTTAGCACTTTATAAATGAGACTGATCTCTAACTTTTTTCTTACTATTTCTAACTCTGCTATTTTTATTAAGATTATGTTAGGCATGTTATTTTAGAATTAGGAAAAAAGCAGTAAAATATTGTTTAGTCTATTATAATTGGAAAGCCTCCAAGTTGTTATTAGATACACCCCAAAGGCATTACTATAAATGAGTTTTATTATAAGTGTAAATGTGTTATTTAGAGAAGAGTTAGAAATTTAATTAAGGTCTTCTGTGTGATCTGAAGCTGAGAATGAGAGATTTTTATTATGGTCCAGGTGTCCTCCCTACCCAGTGGCCCCTAATATATACCAAGTTAAAAAAAAGAAACTCAGGAAACTTACAGGAAGAAGATAATGCTTTTCCTTTAGATAGATTGTTTTGCAGCATTTAAAAACTTGTGCCTTCATAAGCATTTACAAGAGTCCTATTTTTTTTTTTTTTTTTTTTGCAGTACGCGGGCCTCTCACTGTTGTGGCCTCTCCCGTTGCGGAGCACAGGCTCCGGACGCACAGGCTCAGCGGCCATGGCTCACGGGCCCAGCCGCTCCGCGGCATGTGGAATCTTCCCGGACCGGGGCACGAACCCGTGTCCCCTGCATCAGCAGGTGGACTCTCAACCACTGCGCCACCAGGGAAGCCCAAGAGTCCTAGCTTGACTGGCCCAGAAGATGTTGTCTGACCAAATATTCTGCAGTTTGTTTTATGGTAACAGTACATATATTTCTATTTACAAATATAAACCAGCATTATATTTTAAATATTTTTTCAAACTATCCCCTCAGGAATTTGTAACTGAAAATTACTGCTGTAAATTTTTTAAGTAAAAAGAGTTAGTTCTTTTATTGATCAACTACATTATTTAAAAGACAAGAATAAGTGAGTGTCACAATTGTGACATTAAAGGTGGAATTGCAATATCTGAGATGCAGAAAATTCAAGATACAAATGGATTCTCATTGACGAAGCAGTATTTGATTGGAATAATTCATGTTTCCTTCTGAGATGAGTGCATGATTTCTAACCATATGTACTTTGTGCTAGATTAACTCCAACACCATCCCCACCTACTTCTGTTGGTGCTGGGATGAGGTTCACCAGAGAAAGAAGGTCAGTTTTGCTTACTATTTGAGATATATAGATATAGATATAGATATAGATGTTTTTAACTTGAAACTGTAGTAGTGTATGTTTTAGTTTGGATCAAAATATCACACAGTTAATTCTCTCTCTCCATCCCCCCCCTCCCTCTTTCTCCATTTGGTTCCTTAAAGGATTTGAGATAAATGTTGGGAAACATTGGGATATGAATAAAAGTCTCATGGCCAGGATAACCAACAAGAACCTCCTGTATAGCACAGGGAACTCTGCTCAATATTGTGTAATAACCTAAATGGGGGCTTCTCTGGTGGCGCAGTGGTTGAGAGTCCGCCTGCCGATGCAGGGGACACGGGTTCATGCCCCGGTCCGGGAAGGTCCCAAATGCCGCGGAGATGCTGGGCCCGTGAGCCATGGCCGCTGAGCCTGCGTGTCCGGAGCCTGTGCTCCGCAACGGGAGAGTCCACAACAGTGAGAGGCCTGTGTACCGCAAAAAAAAAAAAAAATAAATAAAAAAAAAAATAAAAAATAAAAAAGAATAAAAAAGAATAGATACATATATGTGTATAATTGAATCATTTTGCTGTACACCTGAAACTAACACAACATTGTTAATCAATTATACTCTAATATAAAATAAAAAGTTAAAAAAAAAGGCTCTTGGTCAGATGATGTGATGAGCTGGGAATTCTCTAAGGTGTTATATTGTTTTGTTTTTTGGTTTTTAAAATTTTTTAATTTTTTTTAGTGTTGTCTCTCAATATTTTATTATACACCATGGGTTATAAAATAATACTACTTCATTGTTCAAATTGTTCCATCTTTGGCCATTGGCAATTCCTTTTTTTTTTCACACACACACACTGTATTTTATTTTTACAAGAGATAAATAAACTGACACCAAGCATTGTAAATGGAAGACCACAACAAAAGCAACAATGATTGCAATTACCAAACATGAAACACACTCATACTAGGTCATAATATTGACATTCAGTCCAGTAATCCTCCACTGTAACAGCTCCTTTACTTTGCAGTGAAAACTGATTTGTATATTTTTTGCCTCTGAGTCCTTGTGGGATTTTTTTTTTTATTCAAACAAAGTCACAAAAATTATAATCATCCTCATCAGTTCACTCAGTCCCTGTAATTAATTTTTTTTATCTTGATCTTTTGTTAGCACTTTTATGAATTCATCAGTTTTCCATTCGAGTTCTGAAAATGCTTATTCATTCAGTTCAGCAGTATAGTCAGTTACCAGAAACCTGTACTTGTCAGAGTCTTTTCCATGAATTCCTTGAAGATGAAACCCTTTTATAGGAACATTTTTGCAAAAGCATCAGAGTACACCCAGAACTGTCTGTAAATGAAAAAAGACTTAAAAATGACCACGGTTAAAGGTTTGATGAAAGTTCATAATAATGCAGTTGACAAGGAAATTTAGTTATTTCTGAGATATACATTTTAAAGTAATAACTAGAATTATGACTTATAACATTATACCAGAACATATAAGATTTTTAGAAATTTCATGTAATGTCTGAAACATTTATATTAACATATTTCCATAAAAATAACCCAAAGAAAGTTTAGTACTAGCTGTTGTTTTTTGTTTGTTTGCTTGTACTGCAGGTTATTAGTCATCAGTTTTATACACATCAGTGTATACATGTCAATCCCAATCGCCCAGTTCAGCACATCACCATCTCCACACCCCATGGCTTTCCCCCACTTGGTGTCCATACGTTTGTTCTCTGCACCTGTGTCTCAACCTCTGCCCTGCAAACCGGTTCATCTGTACCATTTTTCTAGGTTTCACATACATGTGTTCATATACGATATTTGTTTTTCTGACTTACTTCACTCTGTCTGACAGTCTCTAGATCCATCCATGTGTCAACAAATGACTCAATTTCATTCCTTTTTATGACTGAGTAATATTCCATTGTATATGTGTACCACAACTTCTTTATCCATTCGTCTGTTGATGGGCATTTAAGTTGCTTCCATGACCTAGCTATTGTAAATAGTGCTGCAGTGAACACTGGGGTGCATGTGTCTTTTTGAATTATGATTTTCTCTGGGTATATGCCCAGTAGTGGAATTGCTGGATCATATGGTAATTCTCTTTTTACTTTTATAAGGAACTTCTGTACTATTCTCCATAGTGGCTGTATCAGTTTACATTCCCACCAACAGTACAAGAGGGTTCCCTTTTCTCCACACCCTCTCCAGCATTTGTTGTTTGTAGATTTTCTGATGACACCCATTCTAACTGGTGTGAGGTGATACCTCATTGTAGTTTTGATTTGCATTTCTCTAATAATTAGTGATGTTGAGCAACTTTTCATGTGCTTCTTGGCCATCTGTATGTCTTCTTTGGAGAAATGTCTATTTAGGTCTTCTGCCCATTTTTGGATTGGGTTGTTTGTTTCTTTAATATTGAGCTGCATGAGCTGTTTATATATTTTGGACATTAATCCTTTGTCCTTTGATTCGTTTGCAAATATTTTCTCCCATTCTGAGGATTGTCTTTTCATCTTGTTTATGGTTTCCTTTGCTGTGCAAAAGCTTTGAAGTTTCATTAGGTCCCATTTGTTTATTTTTGTTTTTATTTCCATTACTCTAGGAGATGGATCAAAAAAGATCTTGCTGTGATTTATGTCAAAGGATGTTTTTCCTATGTTTTCCTCTAAGAGTTTTATAGTGTGCAGTCTTATATTTAGGTCTCTAATCCATTTTGAGTTTATTTTTGTGTATGGTGTTAGGGAGTGTTCTAATTTCATTCTTTTATATGTAGCTGTCCAGTTTTCCCAGCACCACTAATTAAAGAGTCTGTCTTTTCTCCATTGTATATCTTTGCCTCCTTTGTCATAGATTAGTTGACCATAGGTGCCTGGGTTTATCTCTGGTCTTCTATCTCATTCCATTGATCTATGTTTCTGTTGTTGTGCCAGTACCATATTGACTTGATTACTGTAGCTTTGTAGTGTAGTCTGAAGTCAGGGAGTCTGATTCCTCCAGCTCCGTTTTTTTCCCTGAAGACTGCGTTGGCTATTTGGGGTCTTCTTTGTCTCCATACAATTTTAAGATTTTTTGATCTAGTTCTGTAAAAGATGCCATTGGTAATTTGATAGAGATTTCATTGAATCTGTAGATTGCTTTGGGTAGTAGAGTCATTTTCACAATATTGCTTCTTCCAATCCAAGAACATGGTATATCTCTCCACCTGTTGGTATCATCTTTAATTTCTTTCATCAGTGTCTTATACTTTTCTGCATACAGGTCTTTTGTCTGCCTAGGTAGGTTTATTCCTAGGTATTTTATTTTTTTTTGGTGCAGTGGTACATGGGAGTGTTTCCTTAATTTCTCTTTCAGATTTTTCATCATTAGTCTATAGGAATGCAAGAGATTTCTGTGCATTAATTTTGTATCCTACAACTTTACCAGATTCATTGATTAGCTCTAATAGTATTCTGGTGGCATTTTTAGGATTCTCTATGTATAGTATCATGTCATCTGCAAAGAGTGACAGTTTTACTTCTTCTATTCCAATTTGTATTCCTTTAATTTCTTTTTCTTCTCTGATTGCCGTGGCTAGGACTTTCAAAACTATGTTGAATAATAGTGGTGAGCGTGGACATCCTTGTCTTGTTGCTGATCTTAGAGGAAATGCTTTCAGTTTTTCACCATTGAGAATGATGTTTGCTGTGGGTTTGTCATATATGGCCTTTATTATGTTGAGGAAGGTTCCCTCTTTGCCTACTTTCTGGAGAGTTTTTATCACAAATTGCTGTTGAATTTTGTCAAAAGCTTTTTCTGCATCTATTGAGATGATCACATGGTTTTTATCCTTCAGTTTGTTAATATGATGTATCTCATTGATTGATTTGCTTATATGGAAGAATCCTTGCATTCCTGGAATAAACCCCACTTGATCATGGTGTATGATCCTTTTAATGTGTTGTTGGATTCTGTTTGCTAGTGTTTTGTTGACGATTGTTGCATCTATATTCATCAGTGATATTGGTCTGTAATTTTCTTTTTTTGTAGTATCTTTGTCTGCTTTTGGTATCAGGGTGATGGTGGCCTCATAGAAGGAGTTTGGGAGTGTTCCTTCCTCTGCAATTTTTTGGAAGAGTTTGAGAAGAATGGGTGTTAGCTCTTCTGTAAATGTTTGATAGAATTCACCTGTGAAGCCATCTGGTCCTGGACTTTTGTTTGTTGGAAGATTTTTCATCACAGTTTCAATTTCATTACTTGTGATGGGTCTGCTCATAGTTTCTGTTTCTTCCTGGTTCATTCTTGGAAGGTTATACCTTTCTAAGAATTTGTCCATGTCTTCCAGTTGTCCATTTTATTGGCATATAGTTGCTTGTAGTAGTCTCTTAGGATGCTTTGTATTTCTGCAGTGTCTGTTGTAACTTCTCCTTTTTCATTTCTAATTGTATTGATTTGAGTCCTCTCCCTCTTTTTCTTGATGAGCCTGGCTAATGGTTTATCAGTTTTGTTTATCTTCTCAAAGAACCAGCTTTTAGTTTTATTGATCTTTGCTATTGTTTTCTTTGTTTCTATTTCATTTATTTCTGCTCTGATCTTTATGTTTTCTTCTGCTAACTTTGGGTTTTGTTTGTTCTTCTTTCTCTAGTTCCTTTAGGTGTAAGGTTAGATTGTTTATTTGAGATTTTTCTTGTTTCTTGAGGTAGGCTTGTATAGTTATAAACTTCCCTCTTAGAATTGCTTTTCTGCATCCCATAGTTTTAGGATCATCGTGTTTCATTGTCATTTGTCTCTAGGTATTTTTTGATTTCCTCTTTGATTTCTTCAGTGATCCCTTGGTTATTTAGTAACGTATTGTTTAGCCTCCATGTGTTTGTGTTTTTTACATTTTTTTCCCTCTAATTCATTTCAAATCTCATAACATCATGGTGAGAAAAGATGCTTGATATGATTTCAGTTTTCTTAAATTTACTGAAGCTTGATTTGTGACCCAAGATGTGATCTATCCTGGAGATTATTCCATGTACATTTGAGAAGAAAGTGCAATCTGCTGGTTTTGGATGGAGTGTTCTATAAATATCAATTAAATCTATCTGGTCTATTGTGGCATTTAAAGCTTCTGTTTCCATATTTATTTTCATTTTGGATCATCTGTCCATTGGTGTAAGTGTGTTGTTAAAGTCCCCCACTATTATTGTGTTACTGTCCATTTCCTCTTTTATAGCTGTTAGCAGTTGCCTTATGTATTGAGGTGCTCCTATGATGGGTGCATATATATTTATAATTGTTATATCTTCTTCTCGTATTGAGTCTTTGATCATTATGTAGTGTCCTTCCTTGTCTCTTGTAACATTCTTTATTTTAAAGTCTATTTTGTCTGATATGAGTATTGCTTCTCCAGCTTTCTTTTGATTTCCATTTGCATGGAATATCTTTTTCCATCTCCTCACTTTAAGTCTGTATGTGTCCCTAGGTCTGAAGTGGGTCTCTTGTAAACAGCATATATATGGGTCTTATTTTTGTATCCATTCAGCAAGCCTGTGTCTTTTGGTTGAAGCATTTAATCCACTCATGTTTAAGCTAATTATCGATATGTATGTTCCTATGACCATTTTCTTAATTGTTTTGGGTTTGTTTTTGTAGTTCCTTTTCTTCTCTTGTGTTTCCGACTTAGAGAAGTTCGTTTAGCATTTGTTGTAGAGCTGGTTTGGTTGTGCTGAATTCTCATAGCTTTTGCTTGTCTGTAAAGCTTTTGATTTCTCCATTGAATCTGAATGAGATCCTTGCTGGGTAGAGTAATGTTGGTTGTAGGTTCTTCTCTTTTATCACTTTAAGTATATCGTGCTACTCCCTTCTGGCTTGTAGAGTTTGTGCTGAGAAATCAGCTGTTAACCTTATGGGAGTTCCCTTGTATATTATTTGTCGTTTTTCCTTTGCTGCTTCCAATAATTTTTCTTTGTCTTTAAGTTTTGCCAATTTGATTACTATGTGTCTCGGCATGTTTCTCTTTGGGTTTATCCTGTATGGGACTCTCTGCGCTTCCTGGACTTCGGTGGTTATTTCCTTTCCCATATTAGGGAAGTTTTCGACTATAATCTCTTGAAATATTTTCTCTGGTCCTTTCTCTCTCTCTTCTCCTTCTGGGAACCCTATAATGCGAATGTTGTTGAATTTAATGTTCTCCCAGAGGTCTCTTAGGCTGTCTTCATTTCTTTTCATTCTTTTTTCTTTATTCTGTTCCACAGCAGTGAATTCCACCATTCTGTCTTCCAGGTCACTTATCCGTTCTTCTGCCTCAGTTATTCTGCTATTATTTCCTTCTATTGTAGTTTTCATTTTAGTTATTGTATTGTTCATCTCTATTTGTTTGTTCTTTAATTCTTCTAGGTGTTTGTTAAACATTTCTTGCATCTTCTTGATCTTTGCCTCCATTCTTTTTCCGAGTTCCTGGATCATCTTCACTATCATTATTCTGAATTCTTTTTCTGGAAGGTTGCCTATCTCCATTTCATTTAGTTGTTTTTCTGAGGTTTTATCTTGTTTCTTCATCTGGTACATAGCCCTCTGCCTTTTCATCTAGTCTATCTTTCTGTGAATGTGGGTTTTGTTCCACAGGCTGCAGGATTGTAGTTCTTCTTGCTTCTGCTGTCTGCCCTCTGGTGGATGAAGCTATCTAAGAGGCTTGTGGAAGTTTCCTGATGGGAGGGACTGGTGGTGGGTAGAGCTGACTGTTGCTCTGGTGGGCAGAGCTCAGTAAAACTTTAATCCACTTGACTGTTGATGGGTGGGGCTAGGTTCATTCCCTGTTGGTTGTTTGGCCTTAGGCAACCCAACACTGGAGCCTACCTGGGCTCTTTGGTAGGGCTAATGGCCGACTCTGGGAGGGCTCATGCCAAGAAGTACTTCCCAGAACTTCTGCTGCCAGCGTCCTTTTCCCCATGGTGAGCCACAGCCACCCCCCACCTCTGCAGGAGACCCTCCAACACCAGCAGGTAGGTCTGGTTCAGTCTCCCCCGTGGTCACTGCTCCTTCCCCTGAGTCCCGATGTGCACACTGCTTTGTATGTGCCCTCCAAGAGTGGAGTCTCTGTTTCCCCCAGTCCTGTTGAAGTCCTGTAATCAAATCCCACTAGCCTTCAAAGTCTGAATCTCTAGCATTTCCTCCTCCCATTGCCGAACCCCCAGGTTGGGAAGCCTGACGTGGGGCTCAGAACCTTCAGTCCAGTGGGTGGACTTCTGTGGTATAAGTGTTCTCCAGTCTGTGAGTCACCCACCCAGCAGTTATGGGATTTGATTTTACTGTGATTGCGCCCCTCCTACCGTCTCATTGTGGCTTCTCCTTTGTCTTTGGATGCCCATATCTTTTTTGGTGAGTTCCAGTGTCTTCCTGTCGATGATTTCCAGCAGCTAGTTGTGATTTTGGTGTTCTCACAAGAGGGAGTGAGAGCACGTCCTTCTACTCAGCCATCTTGGTTCTTGCAGAGATGTTGAGAGGATTCTTTGTTTTGTTTTTTTAATGTAGATTTTGGGAAGTGTAAGGATCTCTAGCTGCTAGGATGTGATGGTGATCTGACTACATTCAGTCTTGACCAGAATATGTCATTGATCCATCCCATCTCTCTTGCATAGGGTGAGTCTGGAGGATTCCATTGGACTCCTAGTATGTAGATAGATGCTCCCAAGTCTCAGGTGGAAGGAATTTAGGAATGGGGGGGGGTGGCTCACTGAGAATGCACAAAACAAATAACACTATTCAAGGAGATAAACAGTTTGTGACCTGCCAACCAGGAAAAACTGCTCTCTCAAAGTGGAGAAATTCATCAACTATAAAGAAGAACCTTGCCAAGGCATAAGTATAACTATCAGGATTTTGGCCCCAGTGGACAAGTTAGTGGATCCATTTTGCCCCTGTGTAAATGGCATAAATCCGCAGTTTGTGCGTAAAGAACTTCACAGAAAAATAGCCTCTGTTTTACAGAGGAAATGGGCCTTCATTTCCTTTCTTATTTGTAACTCGCCTCTGGTGTGAAAGGAAGATTTAGGCCTGGTAGAGTATTCCTCTGAACTTCATCCATTCTGTGCTGTGACTAATAGTTTTTCCTCATAACCACATCAAAAATTGATACTGCTTTAGGAAAACAGCATTTCACATCTCTAGTGAATTGCTTATCTTTTTTAAAGCAGAGTGTATTGCTCACATTGTTCTTCTTA
Organism: Delphinus delphis; assembly: GCF_949987515.2. NCBI lineage: Eukaryota > Metazoa > Chordata > Mammalia > Artiodactyla > Delphinidae > Delphinus > Delphinus delphis. The sequence continues at coordinate 55,132,059 of NC_082689.1, forward strand.
TGTATTTTCTGACATAAGAGAGGCACTAAAGCTATCAATTGTTTTAGACTGTATGATGGGTTTTGAGGACCACTTAAAAGAACTCTGTGCAAAATAACCGAGTCAGACTCTGAAGTCACCAAAAAGTTCAGCGTGTATGCAGGGCGCTTTGAGCGCAGTTAGTCGACAGACCTCTTTTGCCGATCTAGTTGAGATATCGTACTGAAATTTTGCAAGAAGAAGCGATACATTTTTATGTATAACACAAGTAACCTTGGTGCACCTGGAAGATTCTGGTTAGTTTTGAGCAAGGAAAAAATAAGGGGGCTACAGAAGATGCCAGGAAAGTTTCAGAGGCTGTAATTTCGATGTATATCTCTTGCTGCCCATACACTAGTTGTGGGAACAGGCTTTCCACAGCTGCTGTCTGTGGACCTTGGTTCCATTGTCCTTTTGACTTAAAAGGACATTAATTCTTGACTTAATCGCAGAGGCACAGACAGTGAAGAGAAAATGGGCTTTCACATGAGAATAGAGCTAGACAATTCAGACTCTGTGGCAGGGCTGGCTGCATAATTTGTAGGGCCCAGTGCAAAATGAAAATGCTGGGCTCCTTGTTCAAAAATTATTAAGAATTTTAAGCCTGTCACAGGAGAGCACTAAGGCAAGCTCAGGACACTTTGAAGCACAGGGTACTGTGTGACTGTACAGGTCGCCCACCCAGGAAGCTGGTCCAGCTCTTTAGTCCGGAAATATAAAGGTAGAGAGGGAGTTGCTTAAATCTGCGCAGTTTAGAAATGAATAGAAGAATGGATGAATTTTGTTTATGGCATCTCACAATATTAAATTTAAGGAAACCACTGAAGTTCCAAGGTGGATGATGATAGCATGCACTCCTTCTCTGCAGTAGAAGCAAACACTTTCTTCGAGAAGCTGCACAGGGCGGATCTGAGAGTTTCTTATTTGTGCCAGTCACAGGGTCAGGTAGAGCCATAGAAGCATCGAGAGGTGACCCCCGAAGCCTCAGTCTGGGTATAGGTGACATTCTCAAATTCCTGAAGGCTCATGGTGAATGTTTGTTTATGGACCCAGATATAGGTTGCTTTCATTAGTTACAGCTTTAGAGTCAAGATTCTCACAGAACTCAGAAGAGACAAGAAAACATTGCTTCAGAAGATTTGGTGTGCGGCAGTGGTGGTGGCACCCAGTGACTTCTCACACTTAACTCCCTGGAAGTTATGTTTGCAGTCACTCTTCTCACTGACTTTCATTTTACACAGCTGGTTGGTCACCTTTTACTGGATGGACTGTGACAATGGAGGAGAAAGCATTAATTCTGAGGAATGTTTCAGAGCCATTGGAAAGCTAGTAGGAGAATATTGCTTGGTTCTTTTTGCTATAACACAAAATATTAAGCCATACAAAAAATTAAAACAGTAAATGACAAAAAACACAACAGAGAAATTTCTTCTGTTTTTAAAATTACTTAAGAAGAGAGTAGACACCATTTTTTTTTTAATTTTAAAAAAAATTTTATTGGAGTGTAGTTGATTTACAATGTTGTGTTAGTTTCAGGTGTACAGCAAAGAGAATCAGTTATACATATACATATATCCACTTTTTTGTTTTTAGATTCTTTTCCCTTATAGGCCACTACAGAGTATTAAGTAGAGCTCCCTGTGCTATACAGCAGGTTCTTATTAGTTATCTATTTTATATATAGTAGTGTGTATGTGTGAGTCCCAATCTCCCCATTTATCTTTCCCTCTCCTTATTCCCTGGTAACCATAAGTTTGTTTCTACATCTGTGACTCTACTTCTGTTTTGTAAATAAGCTCATCTGTACCCTTTTTTTTAGATTCTGCATATAAGGGATATCATATGAAATTTGTCTTTCTGTGTCTGACTTACTTCACTCAGTATGGCAATCTCTAGGTCCATCCATGTTGCTGCAAATGGTATTATTTTGTTCTTTTTTATGGCTGAGTAATATTCCATTGTATATATGTACCACATCTTCATCTATTTCCTATAGCCACCATATTTTTAATGTAATAGTCACACATGGAATATTTGTCTCTAAACAAAATCATTCTTAGAGACAATGACCTGTTTTCTACTCATCTAGAAGTTTAATAAAGCATCTATTTATTTCTGAAGAGAAAAAGATAACTCATGTAGGGACATGAAACTAACATTTGTGGAGTGGCTTACTGTAGTAGACAACTTTGTCTGTAGCATCCTTATTTTACATGACTATGCAGTTTGGTATGTACCATTGCTTACACTTAGAGATGAGGAAGATGTGGTTCAGAAAACAAACATTTCACTAATGATGTCCCTCAGAATAGTGATTCTGTAAGGTGTCAATTAGTAGTTTTCCATGATAGTCAAATGCTTGGGAAAATACTTGATTTTATCAAGCATTAGAGAAGATTAGGAAACTTGGACTATATAATTGACATTCTGGGGTCCTTTGCTCTTTGCCCTTTGCCCTCTTCCCCTCTATAAGTGTTAGAGGGTCCTCTGGCCCTCAATTCTGACTGTAGGAAAAGCTGCTCTCAGAAAGCAATAAGGAAAACAGTATCAACTGTAGCCCTGTAGACATCTGCAAGCTAGTGGGGATATATTGAGGGACAGAGGATCTTCATGGAATCCCTGAAATTTTACTATGAAGTTTTACTATGTAAGCAGACATCAGTGGGTGAATCTGCCTCTGTTTGTAAAAATACCCAGAAGGATGTAGTCAGGAATGTTTGCTGAGAAAAACTGGACACTAAGTACTGTATGCAGTCTTTAGAGTTAACATTTCAATTTCCAAGATTTGAGTCAGTTATCTAAATACAGTTCTTTGAGTAAAATAGACGTAATTTTAGGGTTATTATGTACTCTGTAAAACCTGATAGATATGACTATACTAAGTTAGGTTGAAATAAGATCACAATAATATAGAAGAAGGCTTCTTATCTGATATGATCAGGACTGGTAATTGGTTAGGTAGGCTGCAAATTCATTACAATAGCAAATTATTGCAAAGCAATACATATACATCTTAAACATGTTATTTTAATTAAAATATTAATGTACATCCATCAGACAATTTTTTTTTGTCAGGCAAGTGTTTTCTTTGATTGAGGATCCATTAACTAGAGAATCACTTTGTTTTCCTTACATAAACCACACCCCTAATGCATTATCTGTGGTTGATAATTTAGTTTGACTTAAAATGGAGCTAGAGTTAAAAGGTACTTGTAAAGAAATCTAGAATCATTCTAGGCTTTTTGATTTTTCTTCAGCTTTTTATGATTGTCTTATCTACATCTAACTTGAGAGTTTTTTCTTTTTGATGACACAATTTTATCAAACTCTCTGGATTTCCACTTAACTTTCCTAGGGAAAAAAAGATTTTCTTTTTTTCATGTTGTTTGGTTTATAAAAAAAAACCCATATCTGAACTTACAAGAACAACTACAACTGACATAAACAGGCTTGGAAGCAAATACAGTTGACACTTGGTAAGCAAAAACACTCAGCTAGTGGGGCCAGGTGTATGCAGGAGTATTGGTCTCCTAGCTAAACCTTTCAGCATGCTTTCGATATATGTCACTATGTTTTACAGAGGTCATCAATTTATACTGCAGATTGCTTAAGTGGAGGTCATTAAGAGAGCTTCTGTTGTAGTAACATTATATTTTTCTACCTTTCAACCACCTTTGATACTGTGGTGTCTTCAGTTCCTCAGACCGTACTACCTACTTCTGGGAAGTCCCAGGGTGATGTTTGTACTCGTAAACCCTGGGAAGTCCCAGGGTGACACCCATGTACTCATAAACAACTCTTTTTATTTTCCTTAAAATAAAATAATTTTCCTTATTTTCTGGGCATCTGTTGGTCTAAGCCTCATGAAGGCGGCATGCCTTAGGTGATGACAGCTGGGCTGTCTGCTACTGGACACTCCATCATGGCTGGAAACCACCATTACCTTCATCCCCTTAATGTAACCAGCTCTTTACAGGGTCTACTCGTATCTTTCTTTGTTTTTAAAAATCAAACATAAGCATCTGGAGGCCAGGTCAGCCACAGTTACGAATGTCAACAAACAGGATATCCTACTAGTCACTCCCTTCCCTCTGACAATCGAGGCATTGTTACAGGGCTAAGCGTGTAGGTCTGCCTTTCTCTTCCCTTAGGAGGAATTATTTCCAGGGAGACTCCTCTGTGTCTAATGTAAATGGACTCTTGGCAAATCCAGGCTGCCAGACATTGTGTAGGCATGGGCCCACAGATCAGACATTTCTCAAGTGTCCATATTATATCAGGTCTCCATTTTTTTCTTCATTAGTTGCTGCAGCTGTAGCACGCATGGTAGAGTAATTTAGTGAGGTATTATAATCCCCGTTTTTAAAAAGAGGAAACCAAGCCCAGAGAGTTAGACACACAACTGGTAAGCAGTAAGTTGGGATTGGAACCAGCCCCCTACACTCTCCATACGGTTCTAAGAGAGAACACAGAGCGTCCATCCCACTCATGAAACAGGGTCTGTAGTGGGCAGAGCAAGCCCACAGGGCTGTGAAAAGGCTCTGATCCCACTGCCAGAGATGCTCCTGCTTGTCCTCTGCTCTGTCCAGGTACATGGCTCCCCCAGGCTGACACTGCAGCAAGAGGGAAAGACATAGCTGAGAAGAGGGGAAGGGATTCAAGAGTGTATTAGCCTGATGGTAGGGGCTGGGACCCCACGTCCCTGAATGTCTCAACATGTAAGATGATAACAGGTGTGTTCTTACTCCCAGGGACATGGTAGTTCAGTGCTATTATCTTTTATTCATTTCCATGTCTGTAGTTGCATGCAACAGGGTGGGGTTAATCTTACTCTAGTTGTGGACCAAAAAAAAAAAAGAACACTGAAAGTCAGAGTGTCTTTTTCTCTTTTTATATTTTCCTTGATAGTTGAAATAGTTTGGCAGCCTCTTGTTTGAGAAAACTTGCACTAGAGCAAAAGGTTTTTGTCTAAGATCACTTTGGCTTATGTTTTTTAGGGTAACTACTCCTTTTTCCAACATAATGTCTCAACTTTATTTTTTATTTTTTTGTGGAAGAAGGAAGGATTTATTACTTGCAGCAAGTAAGGAGAACACCGGGGATCTTTCCCAAAGCAGTGTCTCGATGTGTCAACTTTAAAGAAGCAAATATAAGCACATGGGCCTTACTCTGGCTCTTCATGTAGCATTTTATAAAATTCCTGGGTTCCCACCTAGATAAATATTTTTGTTTTTACACTGTACCAATTCTTAAAACTTTAAAGTTCAAGAACAGAAATCCTCTTACTTTACGGAGCAGGAAACTGAGTCAGATAGGAGAAGTGATTTACCTAGTGAGACACAACTGATTAGTAGCAGAGCTTGGTTTAAACTCAACATTTCTTAACATTGAGTTCAGATTTCTTTCTACTACAATGTGTTGCCTCCTATGCCACTGATTAAGGGATTAATGAATTTCTCTGTATATGTTGGCTGAATGCCCCAAAGCCTTTGAAAGTAAGAAGAGAACATTATTCCTTATTGTTTTGGCTTAAATGAGTCACTAGAAAATTATAGGAAGCTCTCTTATGCTTCTGTGTTCCCTGATTTATGTAATTTTAGCTCAAATCACAGTTTTCCCAGTACTCCCAGAAGGGTATTGATATTTGGTAAATGAAAGCCACACACAGATTAAATTAAAGAAAACTGAAGGTAAACCATGGCAATCCTTCAGTCAGGTTTAGTAATGTTCAAATTCAGTAGTACTCCAAATTATCATTTTCCCAAAAAGGTTTACTATTCATCTACACTCTTCATTTCAGTTACCAACCCTGCTTGACATGTAGATATGTAGTAGATTTGTTGGAGAAAGCAAGCGCTATTTTAACTCCAATAGCCTGAAATGCTAGTAGTCACAGCACAGTGTAACCTGTCAGAAGCCATTGAGGACCACTACTGGAAATCAGATATCCACCTTATTTCAGTTCTATCAAATGCCAGTTGATTTACTTGCCTATTAAAGCAGCTGGAGAATGTTTCACAAAAGCTTTTATTTGTTTGGAGGTACCTGAGAGGAATTGGAAGGTTCTTAGTAAGAGTTTTTGAACTTCTACTTTATGAACTGCTGGGTGGTATAATAACTAAATTGAGACACAGAGTGCCTGAGTAATATACCAAGACCATAAAACCAGTCAGCTTGAGAGCCAGAGAGACCTCAGGCAATGTGCCATTAACCACCGTGCCTCTACCTCCACTCTACGAGGCAAGCCAGGGGATTTGGCATAAAGTTTCTTGGATTCTGAACTGGGTTCTGCTACTCAGTAGTTGTGTAAACTTGGCAAATTAACTTGTACCTTTGTTTCCTCTTTATTAACAGACAGGGCGTTAGGACTAATCTCATGAGATTTTTTGGTGAGGTCAATGTGCAATGATACCTACTTATCACAATACCTAACATCTAATAAGAACTTAACAAATGGTAGACTTTATTATATTATTGTTATTATGACTGTGGGGGACTTAAAGATTAGGAGGTATATTACTGAGTCCAAGAAGCTTTTGATTTAATTGGGGACTGAAACATATAAATAGGTGCAAATTAATGCAGAATCAAGAATAAAAGCATAAGAAATTAAACCTCATAATTTGAAAATGCTCAAAGGAAGCACTGGTATAAACTATGTTTGTCTTCTTTCTGGGTTTACTTTGGCTCAATTAAAAGTGTCCTTGCAAATTTTGCCATTTGCAGTAACACAGATGGACCTGGAGGGTATTATGCTTAGTGAAATAAGTCAGACAGAGAAAGACAAATACTGTATGATATCACTTATATGTGAAATCTAAAAAAATAAAACAAACTAGTGAATATAATAAAAAGGAAACAGACTCACAGATATAAAGAACAAACTAGTGGTTACTAGCCAGGAGAGGAAAGGCAGGGAGGGGCAAGATAGGGGTAAGGGATTAAGAAGTACAAACTATCATGTATAAAATAAATAAGCTACAAGGATATATGGTACAACATGGAATATAGCCAATTTTTATAATAACTATAAATGGAATAGAACCTTTAAAAATTGTGAATCACTATGTTGTTCACCTGTAACTCATATAATATTGTACATGATATATATCTCAAATTTTTAAAGAGTGTACATGCAATATATATAAATATTGAATCATTCTGTAGTACACGTGAAGCTAATATAATGTTATATGTCAACTATATCTAAATTTCTAAAAAGTGTACTTATGCCAGTCATACATACCTTCAGCAATATGCTATTGATTTCATGAGAGAAACTTTAGTTCTAGATTTTTTATATGGACTGTTTAACTTTTCATGTGCTCTGTCGTTACAAACTGCTTAGATGAGCAAGCAATTTCATGCATTTTTGCTATGCATCATTTTTAGCTCTTACATTCAGCACCAATTTAAAATCAGCAGAGTATTAAGATACTCTCAAATTATAGTAGATCTTTTTCAGCAATAGGCAAATTTCAAATTTTTATGTAAATCATTTCTTTTCCTAAGCCCTGCAACAATTGCACAGCAAGAGATAGTCATTTTGGTGTAACTGATAGGCTAAGTAGAAGTCAGAATTTCACAGAAGGAAATATAAGTACATTAAAGAGAAGTTATGTTGCTAATTTATTTTATTAATTGGTTCTACTTTGGGGGGTGACTTTGTCATGTACTCCTAACAATGGGCCGTCATTAGCTTCAGAATTCTTGATCTGGAAGGTCACTCTTTCTAAGCTGTCAATGCCCGTTGCCTTACTTACTTGACCGAAACAATCATATTACACAGACTTGATGACCAAACTTATTTATCTTATGGCAATAACTAGTGTACTATTAATTCTTAGTTTTCTGTCTGTCTTCTGGTTCAACTATAAACTCACTGGTGCCATGTCTTTCAAAATAAAAAAAAATTAAGAAACGCATAACATATGAAAAAGTTTCCTTTAGTCCATCAAGTAACAAAACCCTCATGAATTTGTGTTTCATTTTTCAAGTAACTAATTCATTACAGTAAATAAGAGCAGTCTTTAAAGTAGCTTCTTATGGATTGTGTTTTTGATACAATAATTATAGCTGCTTTTTTTTTCTATTTATGTAATCTTTTCTTTTCTCCATTTTTCATTTGAGTCTCAGAGTTTTCCAGTTTTCTTTAGAACCATGTGGACTAGATCAGCTTTTAGAGTAGGTGCCAATTAAAATAAGCACCAGAGGGGGAACCTTCAAGATGGTGGAGGAGTAAGATGTGGGGATCACCTACCTCCCCACAAATACATCAAAAATACATCGACATGTGGACAACTCCTACAGAACACCTGCTGAATGCTGGCAGAAGACCTCAGACTTCCCAAAAGGAAAGAAAATCCCCACCTACCTGGGTTGGGCAAAAGAAATAAAAGAAAAACAGAGACAAAAGAATAGGATGGAACCTGCACCTCTGGGAGGGAGCTGTGAAGGAGGAAGTTTCCACACACTAGGAAGCTCCTTCACTGGCAGGAACTGGGGGATGGGAAGCTTCGGAGCCACAGAGGAGAGCGCAGCAACAGGGGTACAGAGGACAAAGTGGAGCAATTCCCGCGCAGAGGATCGGTGCCGATCACCCCTCACCAGCCTGAGAGGCTTCTCTGCTCACCCGCCGGGGTGGGTGGGGGATGGGAACTGAGGCTTGGGCTTCGGAGGTCAGATCCCAGGGAGAGGACTGGGATTGGCTGCGTGAACACAGCCTGAAGGGGGCTAGTGCACCACAGCTAGCCAGGAGGGAGTCCGGGAAAAAGTCTGGACCTGCCTAAGAGGCAAAAGACCATTTTTCAGGGTGCATGAGGAGAGGGGATTCAGAGCATCGCCTAAATGAGCTTCAGAGACGGGCACAAACCGTGGCTATCAGCTCAGACCCCAGAGATGGGCATGAAACGCTAATGCTGCTGCAGCCACCGAGAATCCTGAATGCAAGCACAGGTCACTGTCCACACCCCCTCTCCCCCCAGAAGCCTTTGTAGCCTGCCACTGCCAGGGTCCTGTGATCCAGGGACAACTTCCCCAGGAGAATACATGGTGCACCCCAGGCTGTTGCAATGTCATGCTGGACTCTGCCAATGCAGGTTCACCCCGCATTCTAATTGTAACTACCTTACCCCTCCCTCCCCCCGTCCTGAATGAGCAAGAGCCCCCTAATCAACCACTGCTTTATCCCCATCCTGTCTGGGCAGGAACAGATGCCTGAGGGTGACCTACACACAGAGGTGGGACCAAAACCAAAGCTGAACCCCAGGAGCTGTGCAACCAAAGAAGAGAAAGGGAAATCTCTCCCAGCAGGCTCAGGAGCAGCAGATTAAATCCCCATAATCAACTTGAAGTACTCTGCATCTGTGGAATACCTGAATAGACAAAAAATTATCCCAAAATTGTGGTGGTGGACTTTGGGAGCAACTGTAGACTTGGGGTTTGCTGTCTGTGGCTGATTTGTTTCTGATTTTTATGTTTATCTTAGTTTACTGTTTAGCACTTATCATTAGTGGATTTGTTTATTGGTTTCGTTGCTCTCTTTTTTTATTATTATTTTTTTATTTTAATAATTTTTTTTCCTTATTATTATTTTTGTTTTTGTTTCTTGCGGTACGCGGGCCTCTCACTGTTGTGGCCTCTCCCATTGCGGAGCACAGGCTCCGGACGCACAGGCTCAGCGGCCATGGCTCACGGGCCCAGCCACTCCGCGGCATGTGGGATCTTCCCGGACCGGGGCACGAACCCGTGTCTCCTGCATTGGCAGGTGGACTCTCAACCACTGTGCCACCAGGGAAGCCCTCTTTCTTTATTATTATTAAAAAATTTTTTTTTTCTTTCTTTTTCTCCTCTCTTTTCTTCTGAGCTGTGTGGCTGACAGGATCTTGGTGCTCTGGCCTGGTGTCAGGCCTGAGCCTATGAGGTGGGAGATTCGAGTTCAGGACATTGGGCCACCAGAGACCTCCTGTCCCCACATAATGTCAATTGGCATGAGCTCTCCCAGAGATCTCTGTCTCAAAGCTAAGACCCAGCTCCACCAAATGGCCAGCAAGCTCCAGTGCTGGATGCCCCATGAAAAACAACTAGCAAGACAGGAACACAACCACACCCATTAGCAGAGAGGCTGTCTAAAATCATACTAGGTTCACAGACACCCCAAGACACACCACCGGACATGGCCCTGCCCACCAAAAAGACAGGATCCAGCCTCATCCACCAGGACACAGGCACCAGTCCCCTCCACCAGGAAACCTGCACTAGCCACTGAACCAACCTCACCCACTGGGGGCAGACACCAAAAACAACGAAAATTACAAACCTGCAGCCTGAAAAAAGGAGACCCTAAACACAGTAGGTTAAACAAAATGAGAAGACAGAGGAATATGCAGCAGATGAAGAAGCAAGGTAAAAACCCACCAGAGCAAACAAATGAAGAGGAAATAGGCAGTCTACCTGTAAAAGAATTCAGAATAATGAGAGTAAAGATGATCCAAAATCTTGGAAATAGAATGGAGAAAATACAAGAAACGTTTCACAAGGACCTAGAAGAACTAACGAGCAAACAAACAATGATGAACAACATAATAAATGAAATTAAAAATTCTCTAGAAGGAATCAATAGCAGAATAACTGAGGCAGAAAAACAGATAAGTGACCTGGAAGATAAAATAGTGGAAATAACTACCACAGAGCAGAATGAAGAAAAAGGAATGAAAACAATTGAGGACAGTCTCAGAGACCTCTGGGATAACATTAAACACACCAACATTTGAATTATAGGGGTTCCAGAAGAAGAAGAGAAAAAGAAAAGTTTGGAGAAAATATTTGAAGAGATTATACTTGAAAACTTCCCTAATATGGGAAAGCAAATAGTCAAGTCCAGGAAGTGCAGAGTGTCTCATAAAGGATAAATCCAAGGAGAAACATGTCAGACACATATTAATCAAACTATCAAAAATTAAATACAAAGAAAAAATATTAAAAGCAGCAAGGGAAAAACAACAAATAACATACAAGGGAATCCCCATAAGGTTGACAGCTGATCTTTCAGCAGAAACTCTGCAAGCAAGAAGGGAGTGGCAGGACTTATTTAAAGTGATGAAAGAGAAAAACTTACAACCAAGGTTGCTCTACCCAGCAAGGATCTCATTCAGATTCAACAGAAAAATTAAAACCTTTACAGAGAAGCAAAAGCTAAGAGAATTCAGCACCACCAAACCAGCTTTACATCAAATGCTAAAGGAACTTCTTTAGGCAGGAAACACAGGGAAGGAAAAGACCTACAATAACAAACCCAAAACGATTATGAAAATGGCAATAAGAACATACATATCGATAACTGCCTTAAATGTAAATGGATTAAGTGCTCCACCAAAAGACACAGGCTGGCTGAATGGTTACAAAAACAAAACCCATATATATGCTGTCTACAAGAGACCCACTTCAGACCTAGGGACACATACAAACAAAGTGGGGGGATTCAAAAAGATATTCCATGAACGTGGAAATCAAAAGAAAGCTGAAGTAGCAATTCTCATATCAGACAAAATCGACTTTAAATAAAGGCTATTACAAGAGACAAAGAAGGATACTACATAATGATCAAAGGATCAATCCAAGAAGAAGATAAAACAATTATAAATATTTATGCACCCAACATAGGAGCACCTCAATACATAAGGCAAATGCTACCAGCCATAAAAGGGGAAATCGACAGTAACACAATCATAGTAGGAGACGTTAACACCCCACTTTCACCAATGGACAGATCATCCAAAATGAAAATAAATAAGGAAACACAAGCATTAAATGATACATTAAACAAGATGGACTTAATTAATATTTATAGGACATTCCATCCAAAAACCACAGAATACACTTTCTTCTCAGGTGCTCATGGAACATTCTGCAGGATAGATCATATTTTGGGTCACAAATCAAGCCTTGGTAAATTTAAGAATAGTGAAATCTTATCAGGTATCTTTTGTGACCACAACCCTATGAGACTATATATCAATTAGAGGAAAAAGCCTGTAAAAAATACAAACACATGGAGGCTAAACAATACACTACCAAATAACCAAAAGATCACTGAAGAAATCCAAGAGGAAATCAAAAAATACCTAGAAACAAATGACAATGATACCACGATGACCCAAAACCTGTGGAGTGCAGCAAAAGCAGTTCTAAGAGGGAAGTTTATAGCAATACAATCCTACTTCAAAAAGGAAGAAAAACAACCTAACCTTACTCCTAAATCAGTTAGAGAAAGAAGAAAAAAAAAAAAACTCCACAGTTAGCAGAAGGAAAGAAATCATAAAGATTAGATTAGAAATAAATGAAAAAGAAATGAGGGAAATGATAGCAAAGATCAATAAAACTAAAAGCAGTTTCTTTCTTTTTTTTTTTTCCTTACACGGGCCTCTCACTGTTATGGCCTCTCCCGTTGCGGAGCACAGGCTCTGAATGCACAGGCTTAGTGGCCATGGCTCACGGGCCCAGCCGCTCCATGGCATGTGGGATCTTCCTGGACCAGTGCATGAACCCGTGTCCCCTGCATCAGCAGGCGGACTCTCAACCACTGCGCCACCAGGGAAGCCCTAAAAGCTGGTTATTTAAGAAGATAAACAAAATTGGTAAGCCACTAGCCAGACTCATCAAGAAAAAAAAAGGGAGAAGAGTCAAATCAACAGAATTAGAAATGAAAAAGGAGAAGTAACAACTGACACTGCAGAAATATAAAGTATCATGAGGGAATACTACAAGTAACTCTATGCCAATACAATGGACAACCTAGAAGACATGGACAAATTCTTAGAAAAGTACAACCTTCCGAGACTGAACCACGAAGAAATAGAAAGTATAAACAGACCAATCACAAGCACTGAAATTGAAACTGTGATGAAAAGTCTTCCAACAACCAAAAGCCCAAGTCCAAATGGCTTCTCAGGCGAATTCTATCAAACATTTAGAGAAGAGCTAACACCTTTCCTTCTCAAACTCATCCAAAATATAGCAGAGGCAGGAACATGCCCAAAATCATTCAACGAGGCCACCATCACCCTGATCCCAAAACCAGACAAAGATGTCACAAAGCAATAAAACTACAGGCCAATATCACTGATGAACATACATGCAAAAATGCTCAACAAAATACTAGCAAACAGAATCCAACAGCACATTAAAAGGATCATGCACCATGATCAATTGGGGTTTATCCCAGGAATGCAAGGATTCTTCAATATACAGAAATCATTCAATGTGATACACCAAATTGAAGGATAAAAACCATATGATAATCTCAGTAGATGCAGAAAAAGCTTTCAAGAAAATTCAACACCCATTTATGATAAAAACTCTCCAGAAAATAGGCATAGTGAGAACCTACCTCAACATATTAAAGGCCATATATGACAAACCCACAGCCAACATCATTATCAATGGTGAAACACTGAAAGCATTTCCACTAAGATCAGGAACAAGACAAGGTTGCCCACTCTCACCACTCTTATTCAACATAGTTTTGGAAGTTTTAGCCACAGCAAACAGAGAAGAAAAAGAAATAAAAGGAATCCAAATTGAAAAAGAAGTAAAATTGTCACTGTTTGAAATTAAAGGAATCCAAATCAGAAGAGAAGAAGTAAAACTGTCACTGTTTGCAGATGACATGATACTATACATAGAGAATCCTAAAGATGCTACCAGAAAACTACTAGAGCTAATCAATGAATTTAGTAAAGTAGCAGGTTACAAAATCAATGCGCAGAAATCTCTTGCATTCCTATACACTAGTGATGAAAAATCTGAAAGAGAAATTAAGGAAATACTTCCATTTACCATTGCAACAAAAAGATTAAAATACCTAGAAATAAACCTACCTAAAGAGACAGAAGACCTATATGCAGAAAAGTATAAGACACTGATGAAAACAATTCAAGATGATCCAAACAGATGGAGAGATATACTGTGTTCTTGGATTGGAAGAATCAACATTGTGAAAATGACTCTACTACCCAAAGCAATCTACAGATTCAGTGCAGTCACTATCAAACTACCAATGGCAATTTTCACAGAAGTAGAACAAAAAAATTTACAACTTATATGGAGGCACAAAAGACCCCGAATAGCCAAAGCAATCCTGAGAAAGAAAAACAGAGCTGGAGGAATCAGACTCCCTGACTTCAGACTATACTACAAAGCTACAATAATCAAGACAGTATGGTACTGGCACAAAAACAGAAATATAGGTCAATGGAACAGGATAGACAGCCTAGAGATCAACCCACGCACATATGGTCACCTAATCTTTGATAAAGGAGGCAAGGATATATAATGGCAAAAAGACAGCCTCTTCAGTAAGTGGTGTTGGGAAAACTGGACAGCTACATGGAAAAGAATGAAATTAGATCACTCCCTAACACCACATGCAAGAATAAACTCAAAATGGATTAAAGATCTAAATGTAAGGCGAGACACTATAAAACTCTTAGAGGAAAACATAGGCAGAACACTCTATGTCAGAAATTATAGCAAGACCTTTTTTTACCCACCTCCTAGAGAAAGGGAAATAAAAAGAAAAATAAACAAATGGGACCTAATGAAACTTAAAAGCTTTTGCAGAGCAAAGGAAACCATAAACAATATGAAAAGACCACCCTCAGAATGGGAGAAATTAGTTGCAAATGAAGCAACTAACAAAGGATTAATCTCCAAAATATGCAAGTAGATCATGAAGCTCAGTATCAGAAAAAAAAAAAACCCAATCCAAAAATGGTCAGAAGATATTTAGAGAAATAGATATTTCTGTAAAGAAGATATACAGATTGCCAACAGACACATTAAAAGATGCTCAACATCACTAATCATTAGAGAAATGCAAGTCAAAACTACAATGAGGTATCACCTCACACTGCTCAGAATGGCCATCATCAAAAAATCTACAAACAGTAAATGCTGGAGAGGGTGTGGAGAAAAGGGAACCCTCTTGCGCTGTTGGTGGGAACGCAAAGTGATACAGCCACTATGGAGAACAGTATGGAGGTTCCTTAAAAAACTAAAAATAGAACTACCATATGACCCAGCAATACCACTACTGGGCATATACCCTGAGAAAACGATAATTCAAAATGCATCATGTACCACAGTGTTCATTGCGGCACTATTTACAATAGCCAGGACATGGAAGCAACCTAAGTGTCCATCGACAGATGAATGGATAAAGAAGATGTGGCACATATATGCAATGCAGTATTACTCAGCCACAAAGAGAAACGAAATTGAGTTATTTGTAGTGAGGTGGATTGACCTAGAGTCTGTCATACAGAGTGAAGTAAGTCAGAACGGGAAAAAAAATACTGTATGCTATCACATATATATGGAATCTAAAAAAATAAATGATTCTGATGAACATAGTGGCAGGACAGGAATAAAGACGCAGACACAGAGAATGGACTTGAGGACATGGGGACGGGGAAAGGTAAGCTGGGATGAAGTGAGAGAATAGCATTGACATATATACACTACCAAATGTAAAATAGCTAGCTACTGTGAAGCAGCCACGTAGCAGAGGGAGATCAGCTCGGTGCTTTGTGACCACCTTGAGGGGTGGGATAGGGAGTGTGGGAGGATATGGGGATATATATACACATATAGCTGATTCACTTTGTTATAAGCAGAAGCTAACACAACATTGTAAAGCAATTATACTCCAATAAAGATGTAAAATAAATAAATAAATAAAATAAGCACCAGTAGCCTATTGCTTATAGTGCCACCTTGTGGCTTTGATCATTACTACTGCCAATTAGCAATGACTGCAGTCCCTTTCCAGGGGCCAAATATGAAAATAGCAGTTTTTAAGAAATGTATCCGGAGTGAGTGTAATTATGCGTTTTCAGGTTATTAGTACTTGAGAAAACTGAGGTAATGACAAACTATAATTAAAATGAGAGTTCTGTCAGAGGAGGTTATTAATGCATTTGAGTAAATGTGGATCAATACAGCACTGAATAAAAAATAAAGGTACTGAATTCACTACTGACCTGCATTCAGTCCTCAGATATTCCTGTTTTTATTTCTTATGTTAATTAATTTAAAGCCTTTGATAGGTATACCCATGACTGCAGTGTTAGGAGATCAAACCTTCATAGTATGGTCCAGTTTGGGGCAAAAATATATGTCATTTTGTAAAGCATATGAAGTAGAAATGAATGTTTAATGTTTGGGTATCATTTTGCATGATGAAAGTGGGTTTAGACTCAGGGTCATGGCAGAGAAAACTGGACAACAAGAAGTCCATATTACTCATTAAAAACATTTAACAAGACAAAAAAGTACTTGGCTGAGAAGAATTCATTTTGATTAATAAGTATGTAATTTATACTCATTTAAATTCCATTGAAGAGCCATTCTCTTCCAGTTGTGACGAGTGCAATTGAAGTTGTTATGTGATTAACAAACCGTTCAGAGTGGAGGTATATGCTCTTTTTCTGTGGCGTGTTCTTATGCAGGCCTGGCTGCATAGGCCTGTGGCTGTTTTCTTTTCCTGAAGACCAGGAAACTATAGGATGACAGAGAAGTCACACCCAGCCATTCCAGAGTCAACTAAGAGCCGGAAACTCAATTTCTACACAAGTCATGACATGAAAAAGATCGAGTATTCCTTCTTTTAAAAAGAAAAAGAAACAGAAAATGAATCACTAGAGAAGGATATTCTACAATTTTAAAGTCCTTTACTAACTTATCTCTTGCATAATATCTCTAGCAAGATAATTTAGTGAATCACTGTTCGACTTGAATTGTGTTCCTCTCAAAAAGATAGGTTGCAGTCTTAACCTTCAGGACCTCAGGATGTGACCTTATTTGGATATAGAGTCTTTACAGAGGTAATTGATTAAAAATGAGGTCTTTGGGGTGGGCCCTAATCCCATATGACTGATGTCCTTATTAAAAGGGGAAATTTGGATAGAGAGACCGACATGCTCAGAGGAAAGACTATGTGGAGAGACACAGGGAGAGCACCATTTGAAAATAAGAGTTATGGTGCCACAAGCCAAGGGATGACAGGGCTGCCAGAAGCTGGAAGAGGAAGGATCCTTCACCAACAGGTTTCAGAGGGATTATGGCCCTTCAAAAACCTTGATGAAGGCTGCTGACTCCAGAACTGTGAGATAATACATTTCTGTTGTTCTAAACCACCGGATTCATGGTACTTTGTTATGGCATCCCTAGGGGAAAAAATGCAATCATAATATTGAACTAGTACTTAGTGCATTTCCCTGTGAGCACTTTACAGGAATTGTCCTATTCCCACCTAATAACAACCTTGAGAAGTCTATTTTTATCATCCCAAGATACTATCAGATGAGGGTATTAAATTACTGGGGTTAAATGATTTGCCCAAGATCATAGTTAGTAAGTGAGTGAGCTGGGATTGGAACCCAGGCTGGTTTAACTCTAGACTCTGCTGTGTGTGTGTGTGTTTGTGTGTGCGTGTGTGTGTGTGTGTTGCAGCCACTGTCACACCACCCTCATGGCTCATCTAGAACCACTCATCTCCATTTCGGAGGAGAATGACTCTTGGCATACACTGGCAACTCCATTCTTCGTTTTCAAGGGCATGAATAAGATTCTTCATTTCTCTGACAATGAAGGATTGGTAATATTCTCTTGTCTCTTTGTAATTTGAAATTTATAAACTTATTGGCCTTTTCCCTCATACCTCTCCATTTCTTTCCACCTCTTTCCATCACCCAAATCAAAGTTTAATATGTTAACAGAGTGAAAAAACTACAGAGTCAATTTTCTGCTTCAAAAGAATTTGCTTAAAAAATCTCTTTGTCAAAAGACCAAATAAACTGGGATTGAACTGTGTAGATATCAGAGATACTGAAAACCGGGCTAACACTTAAAACTCAAAATTCTATCAGTGAAACTAATATCATTATGAGAGCAGAATTATTTTTCTAAATCACAGAATGAATGCCTTATTTTTATTAATAATTATCTCTGTGTTTCAGTTTAACTCCACTACCTGATCCAGAAAACCCAAGAAATTAGTTTATGAAGTGCCATGGGTTGAAACAATTAAAAAAGGAATTCTAGTTAGACCAGTAGTTAGACAAAACAGTTGATTATACATTAGTCATAGAATGTAAAAGCTCAAGCCATCAAATTAGATTTCTGTTAGCTCATTAGAGAAACAAAGAGAGAATTAGGAATCTCAGGGTATATTTGATTGTTAAGCTCTGAAACTTCTCCTTGTCTGTATTCTTGATCTTGATTTAAGATGTCACCTTCTGCTCAGTGTTCCACATTGAAGTGGTAGGTTTCAAACTTTTTTGTCTACAACCCATAGTCAAGGCAGCCAGGGGAGGAGTTTCAGGAAGGAGGGATGGTGGGCACTGTCAGCTGCTTCAGGGAGATTAAAAGGATGACTAACAATACTTCATACTTAGGGGATCAGTATTTATTGACGCAGATGTTTTTGCTGTTGTTCAGTCAGATAGTCATCTAGGGAATCAGGCATGAGTAATAAAGCTGCCAGAGGAATAAAAGTCACTGAATTTGTTAAGACTGTGAAGCTGAATAGCAAGAAAACCCACCTGCTTGGCAGGTGTACCATGCTCCAACAAACACCGCTGTAGAGACAAACCATCCATTAGCCAAGGCTTCAGGCAACTCACAAAACAGCAGCCATGCTGTTGGGCCGGCTATCTTATAACAATACAAAAATAGTCAGCAACCCTCTACAGTATATTTCCTTTTACTTTTTCTTTTCAAATTGTTTTGTCTTTCTTTTCTCTAACACATTGTTTATAAAGCAGAAAGGAGAAGTTAGCAGTTTTACATATTTGGAGATTAAAACTCATGAAGGTTAAATGACTTGCTCAGAGCCCCACAGCTAGTTAATGGCTATTCTGGGGAGGCTGGGAAGGCTCAAAAGTCACCTGCAATCATCCTGCCCCCTACCGATCCTTTCCATTTTAGCAGGCTTTTCACAAAGCCCTGGACTTCAATCCTGCCACGTTGCCTGGCTAAACTAAATTAAAACTGCACTAAACTAAACTAAATGACTAAAACACAGATCTGTCCTGAGTTGAAGAATGTCAGGTAGGGACATGCTTTATTGATTGGTCATGAAGAGGGAAAAGAGAGGAAGAGGGCTAGAGAGACACTGATACTTTACAATGTCTCATTACTTAAGGCCACCAGGGTATTTCTGTTCCTACCTATGAATAAAATGAAGAAAAAGGACGACAGTACCGGTCATGCAGCTTATTTCAGAGCTGGTGGGTAACACTCAGACAATTCAAAGAGAAAATTCTAAAAGATAGGAACCTCTTAAGAAAGGGGGAAAAAACCATGTATATAAGAGGTGACTATGGAGTGGTGGCTTTCCGCTGTGGACTGCTGGAACTAGTCCAGCGAGATGTCAGCGAGACATCTAGATGTCAGCGAGATTCTCATAGGAAAGCAAGTAACATTTGTCACTTTTTGCATGTCTTTCTAACTTAGATAAAAGCAATATTATCCGTAGGATGTAAAAGCTAAATCCATCAAAACTAGATTTCTATAATAGCTGGACAGAGCTATGAAGAGAGATTTAGGAATTTTAAGGTAAAAGTGGTAGGCGATGTCATGGAAATGGAAAAGTTCATTAAAAAAAAAAATGCTTGTAGACCAAGACTAGAAGAGAATTAGGTAAAGAATCCTGATAATGAAGAATCTGCAGAAAAAAAGGAGAGCCAGAGAAGGGATGGTCTGAGAGACCAGACCGGAAGACAATAGTGAGAGAAGGAAGCCAGAAAGATTCAAAGTTGTACCCATTACGGCTTTGAAATCAAGAAGGACTGATAATTCAAAATACGCCTTGGGATTTGGCAGGGAGGTCATAATCTCAGTGCAAGCTTTCGGTGAATGGTGGGGAGAAAGCCCAACAAAACTGGGGCAAAGAATAAATGGAAATGAGTGACCTGGTCACATCAGGGTAAAACCACCTTTTGAGATGTTTATCCCTCAAGGGAAGTTGAATTGAAAGGATATTTTATAAAGAGGGAGAAGTGAGCCAAGGGGACTGAGTCCAAGGAGAAGGGAGAGCTGAGTAAACAAGCTTTGGAAAGAGTGGGTGGACAAAGGGTCCGGTGTAGATGAGAAGGGGTTGGCCCTAGACAGAAGGAGGACGCCTCTGGGTTAGAGGCTAGGTTAGGATTTTAGAGGTTGGAGCTTCTGCCAAATACTTTATGTGTGGCTGAGGAGCCAGTTACCAACTGAGTGTGACTAAGGTGAGCTTGGTGGTGGCCTTAAGGAGAGAAGAAGAGCTTTGGATCCACCAATGAGTAAAGAGAGAAAGTGCACCTATTAACAGTTTGGAAGATAGATGGGAAAATCTGCCACTAAACTAGAGACAAGACAGGGCTAGAGAGGAGAGGACAGATTAAGAGAACAACTGTGAGGCAGAGCAGGCAGGTTCTGCCAGCCCATCAGATGTGTGTGCTATGATTCAGATCAGGCAAGGATGGCTCTCAGGCAGCGTTTCCCAAACTATGCGTCACGACCCACGAGTTGCGTTACGAAATCTTGTCTTGAGCAGTGTATTTTGTAAATGAAATAAAACATCAGAGAGCATTGCCCATAGTGAGGGTAAGTATTGTTACTATTTCACTTATATATGTAAATATATACATATGTACATGTGCTGGGTTGCTGATAACTGGTTAACAGAGGGTGTCCCTACCTGACATTCTTCAACTCAGGACAGATCTGTGTTTTAGTCATTTAGTTTAGTTTAGTGCAGTTTTAATTTAGTTTAGCCAGGCAACGTGGCAGGATTGAAGTCCAGGGCTTTGTGAAAAGCCTGCTAAAATGGAAAGGATCGGTAGGGGGCAGGATGATTGCAGGTGACTTTTGAGCCTTCCCAGCCTCCCCAGAATAGCCATTAACTAGCTGTGGGGCTCTGAGCAAGTCATTTAACCTTCATGAGTTTTAATCTCCAAATATGTAAAACTGCTAACTTCTCCTTTCTGCTTTATAAACAATGTGTTAGAGAAAAGAAAGACAAAACAATTTGAAAAGAAAAAGTAAAAGGAAATATACTGTAGAGGATTGCTGACTATTTTTGTATTGTTATAAGATAGCCGGCCCAATATTCTGCATGCACGGCTGCAGGTGCGTTTTCTTGCTGTTCAGCTTCACAATCTTATCGAATCCAGTGACTTTTATTCCTCTGGCAGCTTTATTACTCATGCCTGACCAGGTATTCCCTAGATGACCATTTTACTGAACAACAACAAAAACATTTGCTTCAATAAATACTGATCCCCTAACTATGGAATATTACTAGTCATCCTTTTAATCTCCCTGAAGCAGCTGACAGTGTCTACGATCCCTCCTCCCTGAAATTCCTCCCCTGGCCGTCTGACTCCCTGCTGCACTGCTCTGGTTCACCGCCTGCCTCAGCCTCCCCTGTTGTACCTCCTCTGCCTCCTTTCCTTTACCTGGTCTTGAAGTGGTGGTAGCTATCTTCTGCTTTCTCTTCTGTTCTCCACTCTGTCCCTTGGGAGTAGCCTAAGCGCATGTGAGTTCAGCTCTCACTCTGGTGCTGAATGTAGGTCAGTAAGCTTATTTCACTTCTGAAGCTCCAGGATTCCACAGGTCATTCCTACTTGTATCTTCTGCTCCCTCTCAAATGCTACAAATTCCAAACCAAACTCACTGCCTTCCTGCACTGGTGCCCCGACTGTAGTCTTCCTCTGGAGTTTTCTGTGTTACTCCATAGTATCACCCTTCTTTTAACCACCTGGCTAGAGACCTAGCCATCATCCTTGATTCTACTCCTTCCTTTAATCTCATGTCCATGTCCAATATCTAATTGGTTGTCAAATTCTATCCGTTTTACTTACAAAATACTCTTGGTCTATAATCTTTAGAAGTGATGGTTTGTGTCCCCCCATTCTTGATTCTTCGCCTTTCTCTGGAGTTCTGTTGCTAGAGTTCTATTTTTGTAGTCCTGATGTGACCATGCCACTCACTGTAAGTCTCACGGATCTCTGTGGCTTCCAGCATAAAACCCAAACTCTTCAGAATGGCATTTGAATCATTTCAGGATTGAGTCTCAAATACTTTTTCACTCTCATTTCTCGACACATTGCCCATACATTGTTCACACTTAAGTCTCACTGGGATTCTTGCCATTTACAGGACACAAAATGCATCTCCCAACTCCTGAATTTTTGCTTATTCAATTCCTTCTGCCCAGAATTCAGTTAATATCACTAAATTCTATTAAAAATTCCCCATAATACTACTCAATAAATTTTTGTTGGATTGAAATATAATGATTAGTCTCTCTCCTGCACATAATATGAAAGCAGAGATCAAATCGTTTCATCTTTGTATTTCTAGCAATTAACAGAGATTATAACAGGTACTCAAGAAATATTTACTTGGAGACAAAAGCTAAAGAATTACTGATCTGCATGGTTATATGTATTTTTAATATCCATCTTTTCCCTAAGAGGGAGAAAATAGTAAAATAACCAGTTAAAGAAATAAACATTCTTTACTACCAAGCAGCATGAATTGTTATTCACTGGGGAGAATAGCTATTTACAAGATTGGTACTGACATAAATAGTTGCAAACCACTCTTTTAGTCCCTAAGATCTGATTGGATAATCAGATGGATACAGTGGATAATAATGAATATTTGTAATAAATATTTTGTTTACAGCTTTTCTCTACATGAAATCTTGCACATATAGGACCCTCAGATTTTGGTATCATAGAGTATTACAGGTGAAATATCTGTTCCCTGCTTTCTGGTAGCAAAGCTTCCCAATGTGAAACACTGGGTGTTTAAATATGTATCATGATTAACAATGAAATTATGGCCTTGTTGCAAACACTGGAGAGTTTTAATAGCTGAAAAGTTGGTTCATCCTATAGGAATTTACTTGACTGTGTATGAATAAAGTATTTTCATCTGGAAGTTTGTTTTTTGAAACAGCTATATTCCTAAACTTCAGTTTATTTAGCTTGTATATAGTAATTCTTTTTACCTTCTGAACCAGTCCGTATTGATTGGGAGAGCACCAGTATTCTAAATCATTTTTAGTTTGCTATAGTAAAAACAGTTTCTACCTTAGGATAATTCTATGATACAGATTAAATCAGAAATTAAAGAAAATCTTCCAAATCAGAGAAATATTTGTCTTCTTAACTAGGTTTGCCTGAGTGAATTATTTTATTATTTTGAGAACCACAAGGAGAATTCATTGCTGTCGTCATAAAAGTAAATGTGGGGACTTCACTGGTGGCGCAGTGGTTGAGAATCCGCCTGCCAATGCAGGGGACATGGGTTCAAGCTCTGGTCTGGGAAGGTCCCACTTGCCAAGGAGCAACTAAGCCTGTGCACCACAACTACTGAGCCTGTGCTCTAGAGCCCGCGAGCCACAACTACTGAAGCCTGCGCACTTAGAGCCCGTGCTCTGCAGCAAGAGAAGCCATCGCAATGAGAAGCCCATGCACCACAACGAAGAGTAGTCCCTGCTCACTGCAACTAGAGAAAGCCTGCGCACAGCAACGAAGACCCAACAACAAAGACCCAATGCAGCCAAAAATAAATAAGTAAATAAATTTATTTTAAAAAAAAGTAAATGTGTACATTGATAAGCCTTGGTTTTTTAGGAAAATAATCTTCAATTAAGGGTTAGACACATATATATGGAATCTTAAAAAAAAAATCGTTCTGAAGAACCTACGGGCAGGACAGGAATAATGACGCAGACATAGAGAATGGACTTGAGGACACGGGGAGGGGGAAGGGTAAGCTGGGGCGAAGTGAGAGAGTGGCATGGACATATGTACACTACCAAGGGTAAAACAGATAGCTAGTGGGAAGCAGCCACATAGCACAGGGAGATCAGCTCGGAGCTTTGTGTCCACCTAGAGGAGTGGGATAAGGAGGGTGAGAGGGAGACGCAAGAGGGAGGAGATAATGGGGATATACGTATATGTATAGCTGATTCACTTTGTTATAAAGCAGAAACTAACACACCACTGTAAAGCAATTATACTCCAATAAAGATATTAAAAAATTAAGGGTTAGAATAAATATGGTCCCTCTGTCTTTTCAGTCTGGTATCAAGTCTGTGTGGGATGAGTCAAAATGAGCACTTTGTCTGACTAAATCACCGCTCTCCCATTTGAGAGGGTGTGGGAGAGTGCTTAAGACTGTGGGCATTGGCATCAGACTGTGTCTGGAATTCTGGCTTCACCACTTAGTAACAGTGTGACATTGGGCAAATGGCTTGGTCTCTCTCAGCTTCAATTTCCTGATCCATAAAATAGGTATTCATTTATTCAGTTGTTCGTTCATTTGTTCGGTTATTCAGCAAATATTTATTGAGCAACTACCGTGTGCCAAGTTCTATTACGGGAATCTGGGGAGTAACAGTGAACACAACAAGCAAAAATATTTTTATTTTTTAAATTGAAGTATAGTTGATGTACAATATTATATAAGTTACAGGTGTACAATATAGTGGTTCACGATTTTTAAAGGTCATACTCCAGTTATAGGTATTATAAAA
The DNA here is from genome assembly GCF_949987515.2 of Delphinus delphis. Lineage (NCBI taxonomy): Eukaryota > Metazoa > Chordata > Mammalia > Artiodactyla > Delphinidae > Delphinus > Delphinus delphis. The sequence goes on from NC_082689.1 coordinate 55,156,666, forward strand.
TATTGGCTATATTCCTTGTGCTGTACAATATATCCTTGTAGCTTATTTATTTATACATAGAAGCTTGTACCCCTTACTCTCCTACCCCTATTGCCCCTCCCCCCCTTCCTTCTTCCCACTGGTAACCAGTAGTTTGTTCTCTGTATCTGTGGATCTGCTTCTTTTTTGTTATATTCACTAGTTTGTTGTATTTTTTAGATTCTGCATATAAGTGCTGACATATGGTATTTGTCTTTCTCTGTCCGACTTATTTAACTTAGCATAGTACCCTCCAAGTTCATCCATATTGCTGCCAATGGCAAAATTTCATTCTTTTTTATGGCTGAGTAGTATTCCATTGTATATACATCATCTTTTTTTATCCATTCATCTGTTAATGGACACTTAGGATGCTTCTGTGTCTTGGCTATTGTAAATAATGCTGTTATGAACACTGGGGTGCATGTATCTTTTTGAATTAGTGTTTTTGCTTTTTTCAGATATATACCCAGGAGTAGAATTGCTGGGTCATATGGTAGTTCTATTTTTAGTTTTTTGAGAAACTGCCATACTGTTTTCCGCAGTGGCAGCACCAATTTACATTCCCATCAACAGTGCGTGAGGATTCCCTTTTCTCCACACCCTCGTCAACGTTTGTTATTTGTGTTCTTTTTGATGATTGCCATTCTGACAGGTGTGAGTTGCTATCTCATTGTGGTTTTGATTTGCATTTCTCTGATGATTAGCAATGTTAACCATCTTTTCATGTGACAACAGGCAAAAATCTTGGCTCTCATGGATTTACTTCTAGTAAGGCAGTATTAATAGTACCTACCAACAATGGTTGTTTGGGAATTAGCTAATACAATGCAGGTAAACTGCTTAGCACAAAGCCCAGCACCTAGTACATTCAGTTAGCTTAGGACAGTGAGTAGTCTAGTTTGACAGGTATACAAAAGAGGTGCTGGGGGTGGGGTGTGGCCTGGGGAGAGGGCAGATTGGGGTCAGGGTAAGTTGGGGCTGTAGAGGCTAAGGTTTATTGAGTATTTACTATTTGTCCGACTCTGTACTAGGTGCTTTAAACTTACAACAATCATATGAAGCAGATACTGGGAGTAAGCTTTTGCTTTAAGGTAAGAGCTATTTTAGATACCATGTCTCTGAAAACAGATTTTGAGAGAGGAGCAGGGAACAGAGCAAGAATGAGTTGGATATGTCCGTGGACCTGCTCTCTTACCTTTTAGGTGGACAAGGAGAGAAGGACACTTGGGTAGCTAGACTGTGGCCTGAGTGGGACTGTTCACTTCACTTCACTGGATCTCATCTGTCAGAATCGGGAAAAAAACTTCCTTTCTTTGGGGTCATTTTTTATATTTGAAGGAGTTGTACTAGAGGGTTGTTGAGATCTGTTCCTGTACCGACGTTTCCTGATTCCCCATGTAGGAGGGTGGATCACTGCAGAGGAATACATCTTTGTGGTATGTGGAACACAAGGTTACACCAGCACATGCTCATGTATGATTCTTGTTTGATGATTCCCCTAAGCATCCATGTAGAGCTCATCCTGAGGTACAGGAATACTGGTGTGGCCAGGGAATGACTGATGGAATTGAGCAGCGACGCTTGAAAATAGAGCAGAAGATACTTGATAATTTTGAAGCAAGAGTTTACTTTCTTATTTTTTCTGTGAGATAATTACAGGACATAGATACAGAAAGCTCATTGACTGTTAAATTTTATTTATTTTTCCAACACAAAGCATAGGGAGCTGGAATAAGTCCCACCACTTCAAAGAGTTTCCCTATTTAATTTGTTTTAATATTTCTTGTAGGCAGCTTTTTTCTGCTGAAAATGAAAACTTTGACCTTTGGGAAGTAACAATTCAAAACTTAAAAAATATTTAGATATAATATTAACTAAATCTCCAGTTCAAATCTGAAAATTTCTGATTTTTTTTTAGCTTTTTCTCTCCCCTGCATCAGTGTTCATCTTTATGATAAAGCACACCTTAATTTATGTAATAAGTATGTTCCCAAAATAAGAATCAGATCATATTTAAAATGTAGTGAGGATTTGCTGTTTAAATGGTTTCTATTGTAAATTTATTTGCAGTGTAAGTTATTTGACCTTAATTTATCTTTGATGTATCCTTGGATTTTAATCTATTAGGTTTGTCTAAATCAAGGCACATCGATTAACCATTGGAACTATTCCTGTTTATTACTCTCCTAAAATCTAAAACTATCACTTTGAAATTTAAAATCCAGAATCTCCTGTGGTTAGCACCGTTACTACTAACAGCAATGTAGAGTTTTTGTTTATTTACAATGTATTTTATATCCAAGATAGTACACTATATATATATAAATTCAGTATATAATTAAATGGCCTTGTTAAGTTTAACTGAAGGATTCAGTATCTTCATTTTACTGATTATATACCTACAAATTATGACTAGGAATATTGATATATTTGTGGTCATTTATTCACTGAACCAAACATTTATTTAATGCCCACCATATGCCAGGCACTGGGCTAAAAGCACTGGGAAATGTAAAGTATAATATGTGATCTCCTTTAGAGACTTTCAATCTATTAGGGGAAACAGATATAAACACATAAAAAGTTACATGATAAAAGAAAAATTGCAATATGAGACAACAACATAAAGTAGCATCTCTCAAATTGTGGTATGTGAGATAATTTTAGGTAGTAGGCATGAAGAAACATTTTTTACATTAATGGTTATATTTATAATTATATAATGCTGTATATATATTTACAATTACCTTCAATTTGTGTAAAATGTTATTGGTTTTCCATTATGGTTATAATCTAAAATTTCCTATAAAATTAAATGTACTTAATTTAAAATATGGGAGTTGGTTTTAAGAAAATGTTAAAGAGGAAAACATAATAGGTAATATGTGGATATGGAAAAAAATAGTGAGGGATATGTGAATACTGAGATTTGGGACACTGATGAAAGAAATGATTTGGTAACAAGGCACATTACCATCAATGCTATGTGCTGGAGGAAGGAAAGGTCCTGGCAGGCTGGAGGTTCGGGCATGCTCCATGGAGAAGAAAGGACTTAAGACTGGATGGAGAGGAGGGAGGATGTCAAGGGCGTGGTTCTCACAGTGGTAGAAGAACCTGGAGGCCAGAATTCACATTATATTAAGGGGAAGAGGAAGAGTTTAGAGTGGGGGGTCTGTGTAGGAGAGTATGGGAAGGGAGACTGAAAATGTAGGCTGAAGGAGGAAGATTGTTCAGGGCATTGAATGTTATGCTGAGAAACCTGGGTTGTTCGGACTATTTATAAGAGGAAGTGTTTTATTCTACTTCCAGCCTCCAGGAGGGATGATTGATGATTGGGAAAATCTGGAAAGCCTTTTGGATCACATACGTTTCCCAACATGAGATTCTGACCATTGTCAATACTGAAGGATTTGTTATCTGGTATTAATATCTCCTTTACCACCGACTGTGGTTCTATAGCAGTTAGTAGCTTGAAAGGCCAACTAGTCAGAAGGCAGCATTAGAATGTGGGTCCTTTAAACAGGGGATGTATAGGGCAGGGCTAGAATGGCATCAAAATATGGGATGCTGGGCAGCCCAAGATTACTTTCTCTCAATAGTTTAGCTTGAGGCTGACCTGTCTTCTCTATAGAGCAGTGTGGTACACATAAAAGAGTTGCAATCATGTGTTATTGGATTTGTCATAATGTGTTTCCTTTTTTTCTTCTAGACTTAGCAGCTTTTCTGTTTTAGACAATTATACATGACTATGGCAGGTCTCAAGTTCCCTTACAAATATAATTTGCCTTAGTTCTCTTGGGATTTTACTTTGGGGCAACCTGGGAGTCCATTTTCAGCAAACTGGGTGTTCCCCTAAGTTTATTTTTATTTTATGGTTAAATAAAAATTTGCCTTGAAAAAAATAAACATTAGATGACCCGAATGTTTTATATTTGTAAATAATGAAAAACATTACTAATTTTGCTATTCAGTTGAAATTTCTTCTTTCCAAATGAATTCCAAAATGGTATCCTTCTTGAAAACCCAAGGATATCAAAGTGGAACTATTTTCAAATTGCTGTCTGTCCTCTATAGTGAGTGAGAAGGAAAACTTTGGGTCTTGATCTCTACTTCAACTACAGCAAATCTGCTTTAATTTATTTTTTATATCTGTCGTCTAAAGACACTATGAAACTCGAAAATACAGATGAAAAAAGATAAAACTCTAATCCATGGGGTACTCCCCCAAGTGATCCAGAGATCAAAACGGTAATGACAGTGATTGCTCATCACCCCTGCCAGGAGGTGCTTGGATATTACTAAACCTTTTGAGATATATAGATAAGCAAGACCATCACTGTTTGGCTGGGATCAAGGCTTGGCTACTTAGAAAAAGAAGAGAGTGTTTTTACTCAGTTACTCTGTTAAAAGTATGCTATAATGATTTATTCTAATTATAAACATCAACCTCTATTCCTAGTATCTAAAAATTTAAAGGCATCACAACAAGAGTGAAATTTAGAGGAAAAAAACCATATATTTAACCTCCTCACTAATACTACTTGATAAATTTGCGTATCTACTCCTACCTACCAATCCAACTATCTAGTTGATTTGACTTTTGGATATCTAATTGATATATCAAATCTAATAATGGTCCAAACCAAAATTATGGATCCTCCTTGTAACCTATTTTCCCCCAGTCTTCCCTATTTCAATAAATGAGCCCACCATCCACTCAGTTACTCAATGCCCAAAGCTTTTTCTCAGTGTTCAAATGGAAGCAACCAATAGGCAAGTCCTGTTGGCTAAAAATATATCCCAATCTCTCCTTTCCATCTTTACAGCTACCATCCTGGTCATGATCCAAGCCACCACCATTTCTTGCCTAGAATATTGAGATAGTCTTCTACTTGGTCCTCCTGATTCTACTAACACTCCATAACAATCTATTCTCCATAGGGTGGCCAGAAAGATCTTTTAAAAATGTATATCAGATCATGGCACTTTTCTGGTTAAAACCTATCCCTGCCTTCTCACTCTATCCAAATTCTCAGCCCTGGTTACAAGGTCCTACACAATCTGGGCCTAGTCTTCCTTTGAGACTCTTCTCCTACTGCTTCCCTCCATGTTCAGTACTCTCCAGCCACAGGGATTTTTCTGTTCCTGGTACATGCCAAGCTCATTCCAGTCTTAGGGCTGTTAACCTCTTCACCCCTCAACTCTTGGTCTCCAGATCAGCTTCTTCTTGTCACTCAAATGCCCATTCAGGGTCTCCATGGGGAGACCTTTCCTAAATTAGTCCCTCCATCCTCAAGTCACTCTTTACAAAGCAAGAAAATTGTCTCATTCATTTCCTGTTTGTTTGTTTACTGTCTGTCTCTACTTCCCCTACTCTAGAATGTAAGCCACATGAGAATAGGAACCTTATCTTCAAGAGAACCACTTATTCCCACTAATTAGCACAGTCCCTGGAACAGAATATAGATAGGCTCAATAAATTTTGCTCCATTATCCAGTTTATGGATTCAGTATTTTTTCCCTTCTTTTATTTAATGAACTTAAGGAGAGAAACCTTTAGTTCTTTCTCTCAGATTCTGTCTGCCCTTACTATTATATCAATCTCCATTTAACTCTTGAATGAAATTATATGGAGAGACAGGAAAAATATAGCACCTACTTCTTCTGAACCCCACTCTGAGAATTGCTCAGTTTAGGGAATTTTGTCTTTTCCTTATGGCTTGATTCTTTTGAAATTCACCAGCGGTTTTAGTATTTCTCCTTTGATAGCCATTCTTTCCATTTCCTTCATGAGGCAGAAACCAAAAGAGGGAAATTAATAATTCCCAATGTGTGCAAGAGTGATGTTCCATGATTAACTCTTTAAAATTGCAAGGGAATAATTTACCCCTCTCAACCTTATCTTATTTTCTTTTGTAGATAGAGATTTGTTAGTCTGGGTATTCTCTCTCCACATCCAAAATAAAATATAATTATTCAACAAGTAGGTAAGTTGCACACAAAAATTTAAAGTAGAGATAGAATGATAGTGGTTTAGCAAATGGCTTGGTCTTGATCTTGGGATGTGCTTGCTGCCCACCTCCACTCCTCTCTGCAGGCCATTTAATCACACCCTGCTATGCCCTTTCAAGTATTGAGGGGGAAAAAGCATGCTGCGATACTTTATGTACTTCCGGCTTCTAATTATATTGAAAATGCATTGAAAAAAACAGAGGAAGGGAAAACAACAGTATATAGATCCTCAGTATATAGTTTTAGAATGATGGATTTTTAAAAATATCTTCTAATACTTTGTAAGTTTAAGAAGTAACATGTATTATTTTGTTTATTATTTTTATTATTCTTAAAATCAGAAAAAAGAATACTCTTTAAAAGAGAGAATTATTGGAACTAAACCCCCAGATAGGCTGTGAGCTGCCAGGGCTCTGGTACCTTTCTGTGTGACCATCACTGAACTCCCAAGGCTGGTCTAATAACCTCGAAGATCACATAGCTCAGTGGGCTCTTGTGTTATTTTCTGGTTCAGAAAAGCTGGTTTTAGGTTTACAACTGGTTTGATGTATAATTCTTTTCCAGACAAAAGCTGATTTAAAAATCACATTGTACTACATAATGGAATTTCGTTTCTTCCTGAACAGCGTCACCCAGGGGAGGTTTTTTGTTTTGTTTTGTTGTTGTTGTTTTTAGGATTAAAAAAAAATTACTTCCATTGAATTGATAACATTTGGTTCCATGAAAAGAAACACTATTGAATTTAACAGTTCTAACAATTGGAGTTCTGAGACCATTGAAAATAAAGAATTAAGTTTGCCATCTTCTTTATCCCTTTTTGTTGAGAGAAATAGCATATGTTACATACAATATTGGGTTTTCAAGAAAGGTGGAAATATTTGTACATTTATGTTCTTAGGTACTAGGGAAAGCCCGTAATGTTGATGACATATTTCCAATACCTTGCTGCTCCAAATCTGATGTATGGAGCAGCAGCTGATTAGAAATGTAGACTCTTAGGCCCACCGCACACCTACTGAATCAGAATCTGCAGTTTAACAGATCTTTAGGCAATTCTTTTTGATTTTTAAAAATTTATTTTATTGACGTATAGTTGATTTACAATGTTGCGTTAATTTCTGCTGTACAGAAAAGTGATTCAGATATATATACACACACACACACACACACACACACATATATATATACACGTGTATATATATTCTTTTTCATATTCTTTTCCATTATGGTTTATCACAGGTTATTGAATATAGTTCTCTGTGCTATACAGTAGGACCTTGTTGTTTATCCACTCAGTATATAATAGTTTGCATCTGCTAACCCCACACTCCCAATCCATCCCTCCTCCACCCCCACCTCTTACTTGGCAACCGCAAGTTTGTTTTCTATGTTTGTGAGTCTATTTCTGTTTTGTAGATAAGTTCATTTGTGTCATATTTTAGATTCCACATATAAGTGATATAATATGGTATTTGTCTTTATCTTTCTGACTTCATTTAGTATGATAATCTCTAGGTCCATTCATGTTGCTGCAAATGGCATTATTTCATTCTTTTTATGGCTGAGTAATATTACATTGTATATATGTACCACATCTTCTTTATCCATTCATCTGTCAATGGACCTTTTGGTTGTTTCCATGTCTTAGCTATTGTAAATAGTGCTTCTGTGAACATAGGGGTGCATGTATTTTTTTGAATTAGTTTTTTTTTGATGTATGCCCAGGAATGGGATTGCTGGATCATATGGCAACTCTATTTTTAGTTTTTGAGGAACTGCCATACTGTTTTTAGTAGTGGCTGCACCAATTTACATTCCCACCAAAAGTGTAGGGGGTTCCCTTTTCTCCACAGCCTTTCCAGCATTTGTTATTTGTAGACTTTTTAATAATGCCCATTCTGACTGTAGTTTTGATTTACATTTCTCTAATAATTAACGATGTTGAGCATCTTTTCATGTGCCTGTTGGCCATCTGTATGTCTTCTTTGAAAAAATGTCTGTCTAGGTCTTCTGACCATTTTTTGATTGGGTTATTTGGTTTTTTGTTATTGAGTTGTATGAGCTGTTTGTATATTTTGGAAATTAAGCCCTTGTCAGTCACATCATTTGCAAATATTTTCTCCATCTATAGGTTGTCTTTTTGTTTTGTTTATAGTTTCCTTTGCCTTATAAAAGCTTCTAAGTTTGATTCAGTCCCGTTTGTTTATTTTTGATTTTACTTATATTGGATCCTTAGGCAATTCTTATGCACATGAATTGAGAAGCATTGTCCTGCTATACTTTGGGAATTTCCAGTTCCTAATTGCTTCCTTTACTGCCTTCTCCTTTTCCTTCTCTCCAGCCCCTAATGGCAAAGTCCATAAAGTAGGAGTTCTAAGCTGGGGTCTGTGGACTCTTAGGGAGTTGTAGGTGGTGATGTGTGAAACCACTGAAATTGTACATAAAATTATGTTCCATGGGCCTACTCAGCCTTCATTAGATTCTCGTGAAGCCAAAAAAAGAAAAAGGTTACCTATTCCAGGCTGCAAAAGCATGTTCTGCCTTGAAAGATGGATTAGAATAACTGTTGTAATTACAGAATTATTTCCCTTGTCTGGGAAAAATTTAGGAAAAAATATCAGTGAGCCTTTTCTACTGTTTTAATTTAAAAATATCAAGCTGACCAGAGAGCTGATCACAGAGATGAGGAATTTTTGGAAGCAGCTCCCTAGTTCCCCAAAACTGAAGTTTGCCCCACTGGTCCTGATGTGTTTAGATTAGGAGAAAATTGCTCATTCAGTTCTCATAGGTCCTGCATACTTTAGGATAATTTAAAAAGATTAACTTCTCCATAATATGAGTTTTGTGCCTTTAACTTTATCTTTTTGACTATTTTGATTTCCTAAGACAGAGCTCTTTAACCTTGGCTGAATATCAGATTCATCCCATGCTAGATCACTTGAATCAAAATCTTAGAACCTCTGGGGTGAAGACCAGGCTTACTGGGTTTTGTTTTGTTTTGTTTTAATTCTCCTTGGGTGATTTTAAAGTATAGCCAGGTTGAGAACTATTTGCACAGAGCAATGTGTTCAATAAATTCCAAAATGGCTTTCTTGGGGAATTGTGTGTCTTTCATATCTAAGGAATACTGATTCTGTTTCCTCTGGACAATGAAGTTCCTTTTTCTATTGGAATATCGTTAAATACATGCCCTGCTGTGCTATCTTCCTGCATGCATGTCCATGGAGGCTGGTATACAAAGAAGTTGTTCAAATCTGGAACTGATTCTAAGAACTATTGTATTTTCTAATTTTTTATCTGCTGCTCTAATTACCAGTCCATCTCAGAAAAGCACCCTGATTTTTATGTTATGAGTGACTTTTCAAATACAATAAGTCTGAAAGGGTCCTCTCTCTTGGGCTCCTTTGTGGAGAATACTTGCTATGTTGTAAGAAATGTTGGAAATGAGTAATTGTGCTATAACTAAATAATTGTAAGTAACTGGTTTTTTTTTCTCCATGTACGAGTACTTGGCTAATACTGCAGTTATAAAATGAACAGTCTCGGACATTTTATAAGCCTAAGAACACATAAGAATCTGTAGGATTCAGGATTTCAAAGAGAGCAGGAAAGAGCATATAGACTGGTAGTAATTTACCATCACTAGTAATGCCTTTCATCAAATAAAGGAAGTGAAATTCTATGATAAAGTTCCCATTTATAAAGGTTGCCCCCAGGACACATTCACAAATTGATGTGGAATTTTACATACTTAACATTTTTCCATTTTGTACCTCAAGCATTTCTAGCATTATTAGATTTTGCAGCCAGTCCTCTGAAAAATAACCTAAGAGTTTATTTGTGTATTATCCTTTTCTAAAGGAGATTTCTGGCAATCTGAGTACTTGCCTTCTTACTCTTTTGGGAATTTTCATGAGAATTAGTGGGATTTATGTTCACCTCATTTTTACCTCTGGGATGGATTCACCAAGGGTTCATTTAATCACTATTTCCTTCAAGATCATGAGAGTGAATGCCTGAGAATGATAAATTAGCTTCAACATCATTTGGGGGTATTGGAAATGGGGGATGGAATTATAGAATAATTCAAATCTGATGAAGATATTTTTGAAGTAGCAGCTTGTACTCAACATTAATGAAAAAAATTGGAGCTGATTATTTTCCTAGTATTAATGCTTCAGTGTTCTCTATAAACATTCAGAAGGATATAACATAACTTGTATGATATTAATTTTTATTAACCTCCTTCTAGCTAAGGGATTTCTCAGTTGTCTCCTGGTAAATATATATAAGCAAAGTGATTTTTCACTTGGAATGGAGAATGCATGTAGATTATATTTATGCTTTTAATCTTTACATAAGATTGCTTAACACTAGGAACCTCAACAGGAGGCTTTGTGATAAAATCGCTTTTGTTTCTGATATGCTTTAGCATTAGAATTTTGTTTTTCTTGGTGGAGGCTACAGTTTTGGCTATTATTAAAAAAAAAAACAGACAGTAACCAGTATTAGGGAGGATATGCAGAAACTGGAGCTCTTGTGTACTGTTGGTAGAATTGTAAATGGTACAGCAGTTATGGAAAACCTTATGGCAGTTCTTCAAAAAATTAAAAATATGATCTAACTGTATGATCTGGCATTTCCACTTCTAGGTATATATCCAAAAGAATTGAAAGCAGAGTTTTGAAGAGATATTTGCACACCCGTGTTTATAGTAGCATTATTCACAATTGCCAAGAAGTAGAAACAGTTCAAATGTCCACCAACAGATGAACAGAAAATAAAGTGTGGTATATACATACAATGGAATATTATTTAGCCTGAAAAAGGAGGAAAATCCTATCACAAGCTACAATATGGATGAACCTTGAAGACATTATGCTAAGTGAAATAAGCCAATCACAAACACCATATGATTCCGCTTACGTGAGGTACCTAGAATAGTCAGATTCATAGAAACAGAAGGTAGAATGGGGGTTGCAGTGGCTAGGGGAGGAGGAAAAGAGGAGTTGTTTGATGGGTAAAGAACTTCAGTTTAAAAAACAAAAGAACTTCAGTTTTGCAAGATGTAAAAATTCTAGACATCTGTTTCACAACAAAGTGAATATACTTAACAGTACTGAACCGTACACCTAAAAACAGTTAAGATGGTAAATTTTACGTTATGTGTGTGCTTTAGGGTGCTTTTTAAATTACCATGGTCAATGGTAATCATGATATACAATCATAATATTATTCAGAGCACTCAGTGTTTTGGAAAAAAATCTGAATTTCTACTCCTGGAATATTCCAGGAAAAAGTGCCTGCTGCTATAAAACACTTGCATAAAGAAAATGTGGGATTTTAGGGATTTGGGAATTTAACTGGTGGGAGAATTTTCAGATAAGAGAATTAGAAGAAAGTGTGGGATGGATCTGGTAGAATCTCAGCTTTGCCACTTACTAGGTGGAAAGGTTAGGGCAAGCTGCTTGATGTCTTCAAGGCACAGTTTCCTAGTCTGTTAAAATGAGCTAATGATACTCAAATCAGAGGGTCGATGTGAGGATTAAATGAGATAATCTATCCAAAATGCTTACCACAGGATCTAGCATGGAGCAGGCATTGGACAAGTGCTAGCAGGAAAGGTGAGAAAGGAGCTCTCATTACCTGGAGGTGAGCCTGGGAGTCGTGGAGAAGATTAAGTGCCCTAAACTTCTTGGCTGGTGCTAATTTTTACTACACATTACCCTTCCAATACATCTTTCAGATTGATCTGGTCCAAAATATCGTCACTTTAAGCTAGCTTTGACTTTGATTAATTAAGAAGTGCATTAACTTGGAAATAAGTCCATGTGCATCATGAAACACCATTCCCTTTAGAATCTGCAGAATAGAGGCTACGCTGTGTGTTCTTCCTAGAGATTCACAGTGCATACTCACCTGTGCAAGGTATGAAAAGTACTGCCCAGCATTCTGTTTAATTCAGTGATTCATGGACTTATTTGACAGAACCCTAATTAATATCATGCAGAACAAATTTTGAGTAATTTCTCAATGATTATTGTTTGCAAAGAGAATTGCTCATATTTAAATAATAATTTTAATGTATTGGAATGTTTGTTTTCGAAATGAAATTGATAATGGTATTAGCTAGGAGCACAACAGGCTAATAGGAAGGCAAATGATTATAAATAGGACTTGCATACTTCATTCAAGCAGCTGCTGAAATCTCACATCCTTTATTAAGCTTTCCTGGGATAAATAAAATAGCATAAATTCCCAGGACCCCATTATCTGTCCTAATTATAAATAAAATAGCATAAATTCCCAGGACCCCATTCTGTCCTAATTATCATCTCATGTACTTTTTCAAATACAGTTCCAATATAATCAGGGCTGCCTTTTGGCCCAGATGCCTTTGAAGAAACAGCCCAGAAACAAATAGGTGATTTCAGTTACTTCAGATATTATTCTGCTTCTGAAGAAGACACTAAATAGGAGAGTATATTCTTAATATATGGAAAAAAATCTTTCAAAAACTTGTTACTATGGAAAACTTCAAACTTATACAGATTAAACAGAATAGTATAAGCCCATCGCCCAGTTTCACATTCTGCTTCATCCCCACCCCCACTCTTCCTCCTCCTCCCATCTTATTCTAAAAGAAATTTCAAACATTATTCAATTTTATCTATAAATATTATATATCTCTAAAAGAGATGGATTCACTCTTTTACAAAACACAACAATACTGTTATCACACTGAAAAATTAACAATACTGATTCGCCTCATAACATTTTTTACTAGTTCAGAATAAGTTCCACATATTATGATTGGATGATATGTCTTTAAGTATTTTTAATGTATAGAGTCCCTCTCCATCTCTTCTTTTCGGTTGCAGTTTGTTTGCTGAAGACATGGCTAGGGTGACCAACTTGTCCTGGTTTGCCCATAACTTTCCCTGTATTAGCAGTGAAAGTCCCATATCTTGGAAAAATCCTCCAGTCCAGGGACATTTGTCCTACAGTTTCCCACAATATGGATTTGACTGATTGCATCCCTGTGGCAAACACATTCCTCTCTCTATATCTGTAAATTGGTAGTCTAATGTCTTGGTTAAATTCAGGTTCAATTTTTCTTTCTTTTTTGGGGGCAAGATTGCCTTATTACTTATAATGTTGTACACTTCCATTATCTCTTTTTGTGATGTCAACAGTTGTTAATAAACAATGTGTAGAATATCAAAACATCTTTAAAATGCTTTTCCAGCTCTTAGTTCTTCCCTTGTTGCAAATGTTCCCAGTTGTGTATGTACTAGTCAGCCCAGGCTGCCATAATGAAATACCATAGACCAAATGGCTTAAACAACAGAAATTTATTTTTTCAGTTCTGGAAGCTAGAATTGTGAGATCAAGTTGTTGACAGGGTTGCTTCTTGGTTGCTCTTCTTGGTGTGTAAGTGACCATCTTCTTCCTGCATCTTTAGATGGTCTTCTTTCTGTATGGGTCTGTGTCCTCATCTCTTCTTCTAAGGACACCAGTCATTTTGGATCAGAGCCCACCCATGTGACCTCATTTTATGTTAATTACTTCTTTAAAGATTAACTATGGTTATATTTTGAGGTACTGGGTATTGGGACTTCAACATATAAATTTTGGGAGGACACAATTCATCCCCTAACACAAACCAAACACTCCTTATTCCTCCTCCTCCTTTCTAATAAGAATCTACCCTGTGCCTCATTACCATGGGTTCCAGAGGAGGGGAGCCTCATTCTGAGCCCCAGGAGGGTGAATTATGATTGATCTAAGCCATATGGTGATCCTATTTTCCTTTCCCAGGAATGGTTTAAGCATGGGTATAATATGGCCTATGAGATGTGAGAGTCTGCTGGGAATCTTAGAAGGATTTTCCTCACTGAGTAAAAAGATGACACATGGGTAGAAATGGAGCTTCTTCTGCTGAAACACGAAGGGAGCAGGCTGAGCCGACTGTTGACAAAACATTCAAATTGACATGGATGGCAGAGCACAGGGGCGAAGTCCTGGAGGAGACTGTGGAATCTGAATTAACCAACCCTGCCTCCCTGCTTTGGGATTTTTATGTGTGATGCTATCTTCCCTTTTATTTAAAGGCACTTTTAGCTTGGATTTCTGTTGCTGCTTTCAGAGGCATCCTAAGCAGCATATCCATAAACTTTCCCACACATTCAACAACTCCAAACCCAGCTGCGCTATGCTTCACTCCTCCCCTCTTCTTCAGACCTCCTCTTCCCTTCCAGGAGCCATTCCTTTTTATCCTGATAGTGATTTTTTTCCCTTTCCCCTCTAATTTTCCAACCTCTCCTAGAAACTCCTTCTCTCGTATTTCCTCCACGCTGAAGAAAAAGATTGTGAATACTGACAATTAGTAATTTTGCCTGTCTTCATATATATACTTTTCTCTTTCTTTAGTGGTTATGCTGATGTCTTTGGGTGGTTGAGGTGCTCTTAAGAAAACAAAATCGATATCCTGCTCTCTATTCTTGGAAGCATCCTTTGTACTGGGTGAGAGGTGACTCTGCTTCCTCTTTGGGTAAATAGGATCTCCTCTTCACCTTGGAGCTCAAAGCAAAGTTAAAGTGTTCTTCCTGCTTATCCCATTGCAGCTTTTTGCAAAGAAAAGGTAGAAAGCAACTTTAGATCATCTTCCTAGGTAGATTTCACAAGAAAAAAGCCACACCTTCTTGCCAATAAAGCTTTCACTCTGTTACTAAATTTCTGTGGTTAATCAATTGTCGTTCATGTCTCCCTCAGGGTTGACTTGTATAACTAAGTGTATTAGAGGTATATACTATACCTCTATATAAAGGGCTAAGATGCCAATTTGAGGTGATCAATATTCACATCAAAACAAAAGCACTGCCTTGAAAATTTCATACCCAGATAAAGTGACTATATACTTTATCATCCAAGTCAGGACACTTCTGCAAGTGAAAGGCAAAGGGTCAACAGGCATAAGCCAGATCTCCCAGCAAAATGTGATGTGTAGTCACTCCAATTAGAGTGTGTAAAGGCATTCACAACTTTCCTTTGTAGGAATGTGTAAAGGGGTGCCTCGCAAATGTTTTAGGGACATAGTAATTAGTCCTAATGATTTCCCTGGAAGTCCAAACTCTCAGAATTTGCAGCTCCCAGGAATATCATAGGGATCTTCAAAATACATTACAAAACTTTGAGTAAAAGTATTCCTTGATTTTTACAATCCTGGGAATAACTAGATAAATTTCTTATCCAAGGCACTTTTCAAACATTCATTTGTCCACAGGGCATCTCTGATGGGGCAACTTCAGGATCCTGTCCTTCTCAGCATGTTTTCACATTAGGGGAGATCTGTGAGCAGTGGAGAAGTGATTAAGGAGTGATTTACAAGGTGTTTTGTTTAAATTGCACCAAGGGCACAGGGATGGCTTTCTGTCCATGGCCTCAAACCACAGAAGTAGAGTGACAGTTTTTTCTAGAAACCGAATGAAAAATAGATCTAAGTGTCACTAGCAGAATGTGAAATGACAGGCTGTGACTGTGACTCTGACATTGTCACACAAATGCTGAAATACAACCAAACTCAAAGTAGACCAGGCATAGAAAACATTAACATTGTATTCTGGGAGAGCAAGGGAAAAAATAGTAAAAGAGCATTGTTTATTATGGCTCAAGACTCACTAATATTCTTCAGACTTCAGTCTGCCTAGTAAAACATGCGCTTGGCTTTTTTCTCTCTGTTGATACCTCACACTCCTCAAATGACATCCTACCCATCTCTTTCTATGGTTCCCTATGAGAGTATGTTAAGATAAATACATGGATATCTACTGAATTGCCCAAAAGAGTGCCAGGAGAAAATAAAGCAAAATTATACACAGGTGAGACAAAGTATGTTGACAAGTTATTTTATAAGACACCAAACGGAGCAGGTTGAGAGCTGATTAGGTATTCTGGTCTTTCTGACATGTGCTTGAGATGGGGAAGTCGGGCTGAGCTTCTTATTACTCCCTTTGGCCAATGTTAGTTGTCTTACTCAGTTTCACACTTCTGGTAGGTGTTATGGTCAGGGCCAGGACTCAAACCCAGATCTTCTGGCTCCAGAACTCAAGCTTATTCCGTCGGCGTGCCCTTGAGTAGCAGCTCTCCGACAGATCTGCCTCTGGCTGATCTTTCCCCAAGGATCCTGGGACACTGCCTGAGGCTGGTGGGGATAAGGCAGTGCCCTCCCCTCCCACGCCACCACCCTGCCTTGAGCATGGAAGGAATCGGTTTGGTTTGTGACGTCTTTTGGGTATTGCCTGCAATATGCTGTGTGTCATGCCTCTGGACAAATGCAACCTTGCACCTGGCATGGGCTAAGATGCCAATTTGAGGTGATCAATATTCACATCAAAACGAAAGCACTGCCTTGAAAATTTCATACCTAGATGAACACAGTAAAATCATGTCTCACTGTGACATTCATTACAGCTGAACTACTCTTGGTGTTCTGGACTAAGCAAATTTGTAGCTATTTTAGCTCAGTGATTCCCAGCATAAGGACTCCTCACCCCTAGCAGTCCAGGAAGGCAGTTGTGTTTGTAAGAGTTGGGGTGTTAGTGCTTGGTAAGAGGTGGGATCCATGAATAATTTAAACAGTTCAAAAAGACTAACAGAGACAATATGCTCAACCACGACAAGTCTACACAAATAAAACAAGAGTTTTAAATGTCTTTTGGTGGGAATTTTATCAATATTCTTATTGGAAGTCCTGATTGGCACTTATATATGTCTATGCTGAATAAAACAATGAGAAACAAATTATTAATAATAGCAAATTTAGAGAAAGATGAAGATTTTACAAGATAGTACCTATAAGGGGAAAAATAACAAAAGGTGTTCTTGATGGTGAAAAGCATGGGAATCAGTGGATTAGCCTGTGACTATAAGTCCCAAGGGGAGGTGGGCCTGGCTAAGAAGCCACAGTACAGGACTCTTCTTGATGTGCAAGTTCTAGAGCTTTTCCAGTTAAGTTTCAGAGACCAGTTAAGGATCCAGTCCTCTGTGGATCCTTACAGGTGCTAGTTGGCTCATGGATCCTCTATAGGATTCAGGTCACTGTAATCAGAGGAACCAGCATTTGGGTTTTGTTCAGGGTTCCCAAAGTGATTCTGGGCCTTGTATTAGTCGATGCTTAGGTAGTAGCTTCCTTATGAATACTTGTGGGATGAGATTTCCTCCCCTTTTTACTCTGCTCTGCATCACATTTCCATGTAGAGTAAGGATCGGGCCCTAGAGCTTGGTAGTTATTCAGTATTCTACTTTCAGCACTGATTGCTGCTTCTGCCTTTGACCTGGTCTTCCCCAGGATAAATACTGGGACTCATGCCAAGACAATATTTTTTATCTTTCCTGATCTTGTTTTAGTTCGTTGACTACTAACCCACATATTGGATATGGCTCTTGATTACCTGCAAGGTAGGCATTGTGCAGCTGCTAATGCATGCTTGCCTGCCTGCTTGGATGCATGCCTTTTACTCTAGAAGCATGTATGGGTTGTCTACTGCATGCACTGAGGAACTTGTTTAAAGAGTAAATTTGCCTCTAATACAGCTTTAATAATTGAAAAATTAGCTTCAGAAACACTAGTCATTTTATGACAAGCTACACAAATATAAAATGATATTGTGAGATAGCTGTTGAATTGTACATAATTAATTGATCAGTTTAAACCTCAAAGAATAAGCTTCAAATTGAGCAAAGAGAAATCTGAAGTATTAACTGCCAAATCACACATGTATGCTGACAAAGTGAACAGCCCACTCATTCTATCAAAGTTGTAAATGGTGTTTCAGTGCTGTTTCTTCTCAGGGACTTTATTTTGTTTATTGTAATCATATTTATCCTGAAACTTTGGTTTATTAAGTAAATAACTTTTACAAAAATGGGATAATTGTTCAAACAGCAGTTACTTATTTACAGATCTCACTGCCGTCTTTAGATCCCCACTTAGAAGCAGTCTGGAAGAAAAACAACACTGTGCATTGTGATTTCTGTACTGAGAGTTTGATGTGAGCTTGGGGAGAGGGGGAGCTTTAAAAAATTCTAAACAGAATTTATTCAACTATAAAATTTACTCTCCCTCCCCACACCTCCACATTCACCCACATACAACCTCCTGAAGAAGTTTAACTGAGTTTAAGTGTAAAAGAAACCCAAGACAATAGGAAGCATACAAATGTGAAAAGAAGGAGAAAGAAAACCACAGAAGCTGCCTCACAGGAATTATAAGCTGAAACAAGAGTCTTGTCCTTGTACAGAGGAAGTTCCAGGTTCATCCCACCAGGATTTGCAATACTGATACAAGTATTTGTATCCTTTAAGCCAACACAAGTTGTGTCCTACTTGGTCACTTGTTAAATAATGAATTGCACTTTAGGGTAGAGTAGATCTCTGTGTTTCTTGTTGTGGTTAATTTATGTATTTATGTTTGAAATTTTCTATACATTATCTTAGATATTATTTTACAGACTGTGTTATTTATTAAATCATTCTCTTATTTAATTAGAAATATATTCCTTGAGCAGCCACTGTGTGCTAGGTATTATACTGGAGGTTCAGAAACATGAACCTAATGCTCTTAAGAACCCAAGAATATTTTCAGGGATAGATTTCACATTTATGAAATATCAAATCAGAGAGGTAACACTGAGAATACTGTCTGACAGGAAAGTTACTGATAATTTTCCCCATTAATTGTAAAATACCTGTGTACACTTATTATTTTGGGCACTCAGCATCTTGGTAGTTGGGCCTTGATTTTCCTCTAGAGAGCTAACCCATCCTCCATTCTAAGTCCTTGTTTCCAATGCAAGCTCAGTGATGGACATATGGCTCCGTTCTGGCCTAACAGAAGATTGCTTTTCTTTGGCTTCATGGATTGGTTCAGCAATGATCATGTAACCCAATTTGGGCCAGTGAAGGCCAGGCCCAGCATTCTTGTGCAAATAGGGAAAGGAAGCTCTACCAACATTGCTGAAATTTTACCTTGAATGATATCTAGAGCTACTGTGGTGTTTGAAAATAAAACCCACATGTAGGGGAGCTAAGAAGTAAGTAGGGACAGCATTTTATGAACTCATTTGAGCTCTGATCCAGTATCTACTCCTGTACTTTTTATTATGTGGACAGATAAATTTCTTTTTTCTGCTTGTACCAGATCCCGTTGGGATCTTTTTCACTTGTAACAGAAAGAGTCTAAAAGCTACGCTGTGGAAACATTTGTTGAGGTCCTACCTTGTGCCTAGGCCCTGTGCCAAGTGGCTGAAGGACACAAAGATGAGTAAGCCATTGTCTCTGCCCTCAAGCAATTCACAATCTATCCAGGGTTATAGATATTGATAAAAATGTACCATAATATAAAAGTGATGTATTAGTGGTATGTACAAAGAGCTATAAAAGTATGATGGAGTACCAGTTACTTGTTTGGTAGAGTGAAAGAGTGGCAGAGAGAAAATGGTAGGGCAAAAGGAAAGGTTCAGGAAAAATTCATCGAGATGATATTTGAGCTGGGCCTTGTAAAATAAGTAGAGTTGAACAGATGGACAAAGTGAGCAAGAATATTCTGGAATGAGGGAATAATAATGAAGAAAGAGACATAAAACTTTATTATGCATAAGAGTGAATAACCTACTGTAGCTAGCATAGATGGAATATGGAGGGAGAAGAGTGCTGGAAGACAAGTCTAAAAAATATGCTGGGGCTCGACTGTGAAGGGCTTTGAATGCAGGTCCTCTAGGCAGTAGGAAGCCATGGAAGAACCCTGAAGGTAGCTTGGATTGCAGTGGAGGTGAGGGAGTGGGAAGAAATGATTGAAGAGAAGCAGACAATGTTGAGAGATAAGTAACAGGTAAAATCAAAAGGACTTGGTGATGTGTTGGGTATAGGGCATGGCTTCTAGGCTTTTGGATTCAACCCTTGTTTGAAAGGTGGTATCTTCACTAAGACACCACATTCCTCTTGGAAGAGAAATAAGTTGTTGAGGGTGAGTTCTATCATGGATAAGGTATTTGAGGTCCTTTTGAGGTATATAAGACATGTAAATGAAAATATTGAGGAAGCAGATAGATCCAGGTCTCAAAGGAAAACTCTGGGTTAGAAATACAAATTTAGAGGTCAAAGGCATGTAGACAAGGCATGTAGATTGGTTCCAGGAGCCCCTATGAATACCAAAATCCATGGATGCTAGAGTCCCTTATGTAAAATGGTGTAGTAGAGTAAATACACGTATTTAATATATGAATATATATATTTAATCTTCTAATATGTTAGGATATTTCCTATTTGTTTTCATAAGGGACTTAGATAAGCTTAATTTTTGTACTATTTTTAAAAAAATTTTTCTTTCTTATTAGTCATCCATTTTATACACATTAGTGTATACATGTCAATCCCAATCGCCCAATTCATTGCACCGCCACCCGCACCCCCAGCCGCTTTCCCCGCTTCGTATCCATACGTTTGTTCTCTACATCTGTGTCTCTATTTCTGCCCTGCAAACTGGTTCATCTGTACCATTTTCTAGGTTCCACATATATGCGTTAATATTCGATATTTGTTTTTCTCTTTCTGACTTACTTCACTCTGTATGACAGTCTCTAGATACATCCACAACTCTACAAATGACCCGATTTCGTTCCTTTTTCTGGCTGAGTAATATTCCATTCTACATATGTACCACAATTTCTTTATCCATTCGTCTGTCGATGGGCACTTAGGTTGCTTTCATGACCTGGCTATTGTAAATAGTGCTGCAGTGAACACTGGGGTGCATGTGTCTTTTTGAATTATGGTTTTCTCTGGGTAGATGCCCAGTAGTGAGATCGCTGGGTCATATGGTAATTCTATTCTTAGTGCTTTAAGGGACCTCCATACTGTTCTCCCTAGTGGCTGTATCAATTTACATTCCCACCAACAGTGCAAAACGGTTCCCTTTTCTCCATACCCTCTCTAGCATTTGTTGTTTGTAGATTTTCTGATGATGCCCATTCTAACTGGTGTGAGGTGATACCTCATTGTAGTTTTGATTTGCATTTCTCTAATAATTAGTGATGTTGAGCAGCTTTTCATGTGCTTCTTGGCCATCAGTATGTCTTTTTTGGAGAAATTCTATTTAGGTCTTCTGCCCACTTGTGGATTGGGTTGTTTGTTTTTTTGTTATTGAGCTGCATGAGCTGCTTGTAAATTTTGGAGATTAATCCTTTGTCAGTTGCTTCATTTGCAAATATTTTCTCCCATTCTGAGGGTTGTCTTTTGGTCTTGTTTATGGTTTCCTTTGCTGTGCAAAAGCTTTGAAGTTACATTAGGTCCCATTTGTTTATTTTTGTTTTTATTTCCATTACTCTAGGAGGTGGATCAAAAAAGATCTTGCTGTGATTTATGTTAAAGAGTGTTCTTCCTATGTATTCCTCTAAGAGTTTTATAGTGCCTAGTCTTACATTTAGGTCGTGAATCCATTTTGAGTTTATTTTTGTGTATGGTGTTGGGGAGTGTTCTAATTTCATTCTTTTACATGTGGCTGTCCAGTTTTCCCAGCACCACTTATTGAACTAACTATCTTTCATCCACTTACATCCTTGTCCCCTTTGTCATAGATTAGTTGACCATAGGTGCGTGGGTTTATCTCTGGGCTTTCTATCTTGTTCCATTAATCTATCTTTCTGTTTCTGTGCCAGTACCATATTGTCTTGAGTACTGTAGCCTTGTAGTATAGTCTGAAGTCAGGGAGTCTGATTCCTCCAGCTCCGTTTTTTCCCTCAAGACTGTTTTGGCTATTCGGGTCTTTGTGTCTCCATACAAATTTTAAGATTTTTTGTTCTAGTTCTGTAAAAAATGCCATTGGTAATTTGATAGGGATTGCATTGAATCTGTAGAATGCTTTGGGTAGTAGAGTCATTTTCACAATATGGCTTCTTCCAATCCAAGAACATGGTATATCTCTCCATCTGTTTGTATCATCTTTAATTTCTTTCATCAGTGTCTTATAGTTTTCTGCATACAGGTCTTTTGTCTCCCTAGGTAGGTTTATTCCTACGTGTTTTATTCTTTTTGTTGCAGTGGTAAATGGGAGTGTTTCCTTAATTTCTCTTTCAGATTTTTCATCATTAGTGTATAGAAATGCAAGAGATTTCTGTACATTAATTTTGTATCCTACAACTTTACCAAATTCATTGATTAACTCTAGTAGTTTTCTGGTGGCATCTTTAGGATTCTCTATGTATACCATCATGTCATCTGCAAACACTGACAGTTTTACTTCTTCTTTTCCAATTTGTATTCCTTTTTTTTCTTTTTCTTCTCTGATTGCCGTGGCTAGGACTTCCAAAACTATGTTGAATAATAGTGGTGAGAGTGGACATCCTTGTCTTGTTGCTGATCTTAGAGGAAATGCTTTCAGCTTTTCACCATTGAGAATGATGTTTGCTGTGGGTTTGTCGTATATGGCCTTTATTATGTTGAGGTAGGTTCCCTCTATGCCACTTTCTGTAGAGGTTTTATCATTAATTGCTGTTGAATTTTGTCAAAAGCTTTTTCTGCATCTATTGAGATGATCATATGGTTTTTATCCTTCAGTCTGTTAATATGGTGTATCTCATTGATTGATTTGCTTATATTGAAGAATCCTTGCACTCCTGGAATAAATCCCACTTGATCATGCTGTATGATCCTTTTAATGTGTTGTTGGATTCTGTTTGCTAGTATTTTGTTGAGGATTTTTACATCTATATTCATCAGTGATATTGGTCTGTAATTTTCTTTTTTTGTAGTATCTTTGTCTGCTTTTGGTATCAGGGTGATGGTGGCCTCATAGAAGGAGTTTGGGAGTGTTCCTTCCTCTGCAATTTTTTGGAAGAGTTTGAGAAGAATGGGTGTTAGCTCTTCTGTAAATGTTTGATAGAATTCACCTGTGAAGCCATCTGGTCCTGGACTTTTGTTTGTTGGAAGATTTTTCATCACAGTTTCAATTTCATTACTTGTGATTGGTCTGCTCATAGTTTCTGTTTCTTCCTGGTTCATTCTTGGAAGGTTATACCTTTCTAAGAATTTGTCCATGTCTTCCAGTTGTCCATTTTATTGGCATATAGTTGCTTGTAGTAGTCTCTTAGGATGCTTTGTATTTCTGCGGTATGTGTTGTAACTTCTCCTTTTTCATTTCTAATTGTATTGATTTGAGTCCTCTCCCTCTTTTTCTTGATGAGTCTGGCTAATGGTTTATCAATTTTGTTTATCTTCTCAAAGAACCAGCTTTTAGTTTTATTGATCTTTGCTATTGTTTTCTTTGTTTCTATTTCATTTATTTCTGCTCTGGTCTTTATGATTTCTTTCCTTCTGCTATCTTTGGGTTTTGTTTGTTCTTCTTTCTCTAGTTCCTTTAGGTGTAATGTTAGATTGAGATTTTTCTTTTTTCTTGAGATAGGCTTGTATAGCTATAAACTTCCCTTTTAGAACTGCTTTTGCTGCATCCCCTAGGTTTTTGATCGTTGTGTTTCCTTGTCATTTGTCTCTAGGTATTTTTTGATTTCCTCTTTGATTTCTTCAGTGATCTCTTGGTTATTTAGTAACTTATTGTTTAGGCTCCACATGTTTTTGTTTTTTACGTTTTTTTCCCTGTAATTGATTTCTAATCTGAAAGCATTTTGGTCAGAAAAGATGCTTGATATGATTTCAGTTTTCTTAAATTTACTGAGGCTTGATTTGTGACACAAGATGTGATCTATCCTGGAGAATGTTCCATGTGCACTTGAGAAGAAATTGTAATCTGCTGTTTTGGATGGAATGTCCTATAAATATCAATTAAATCTATCTGGTCTATTGTGTCATTTAAAGTGTGTGTTTCCTTATTAATTTTCTGTCTGGATGATCTTTCCTTTGGTGTAAATGAGGTGTTAACGGCCCCCACTCTTGTTGTGTTACTGTTGATTTCCTCTTTTAGAGCCTGTAGCAGTTGCCTTATGTGTTGAGGTGCTCCTATGTTGGGTGCATATACATTTATAATTGTTATATCTTCTTCTTGGATTGATCCCTTGATCATTATGTAATGTCCTTCCTTGTGTCTTGTAACATTCTTTATTCTAAAGTCTATTTTATCTGATATGAGTATTACCACTCAGCTTTCATTTGATTTCCATGTGTATGGGAATATCTTTTTCCATCCCCTCACTTTCAGTCTGTATGTGTCGCTAAGTCTGAAGTGGGTCTCTTGTAGACAGCATCTATATGGGTCTTGTTTTTGTATCTATTCAGCAAGCCTGTGTCTTTTGGTTGGAGCATTTAATGCATTCATGTTTAAGGTAATTATCGATATGTATGTGCCTGTTACCATTTTCATAAGTGTCTTGGGTTTGTTTTTGTAGGTCCTTTTCTTCTCTTGTGTTTCCCACTTAGAGAAGTTCCTTTAGCATTTGCTGTAGAGCTGGTTTGGTGGTGCTGAATTCTCTTAGCTTTTGCTTGTCTGTAAAACTTTTGATTTCTCCATCGAATCTGAATGAGATCCTTGCCGGGTAGAGTAATCTTGGTTGTAGGTTCTTCCCTTTCATCCCTTTAGGTATATCATGCCACTCCCTTCTGACTTGTAGTTTGTGCTGAGAAATCAGCTGTTAACGTTATGAGAGTTCCCTTGTATGTTATTAGTCGTTTTTCCCTTGCTGCCTTCAATAATTTTTCTTTGTCTTTAAGTTTTGCCAATTTGATTACTATGTGTCTCGGCATGTTTCTCCTTGGGTTTATCCTGTATGGGACTCCCTGCGCTTCCTGGACTTCGGTGGCTATTTCCTTTCCCATGTTAGGGTTTTTGACGATAATCTCTTGAAATATTTTCTCTGGTCCTTTCTCTCTCTCTTCTCCTTCTGGGACCCCTATAATGCGAATGTTGTTGCGTTTAATGTTGTCCCAGAGGTCTCTTAGGTGTCTTCATTTCTTTTCATTCTTTTTTCTTTATTCTGTTTCACAGCAGTGAATTCCACCATTCTGTCTTCCAGGTCACTTATCCGTTCTTCTGCCTCAATTATTCTGCTATTGATTCCTTGTAGTCTAGTTTTCATTTCAGTTATTGTATTGTTCATCTCTGTTTGTTTGTTCTTTAATTCTTCTAGATCTTTGTTAAACATTTCTTGCATCTTCTTGATCTTTGCCTCCATTCTTTTTCCAAGGTTCTGGATCATCTTCACTATCATTATTCTGAATTATTTTTCTGGAATGTTGCCTATCTCCACTTTATTTAGTTGTTTTGGGGGGCTTTTATCTTGTTCCTTCACCTGGTACATAGCCCTGTGCCTTTTCATCTTGTCTATCTTTCTGTGAATGTGGTTTTTGTTCCACAGGCTGCAGGATTGACTTGCTTCTGCTGTCTGCCCTCTGGTGGATGAAGCTATCTAAGAGGCTTGTGGAAGTTTCCTGATGGGAGGGACTGGTGGTGGGTAGAGCTGGCTGTTGCTCTGTTGGGCAGAGCTCAGTAAAACTTTAAACCACTTGTCAGCTGGTGGGTAGGGCTGGGTTCCCTCCCTGTTGGTTTTTTGGCCTGAGGCAACCCACCACTGAAGCCTACCCAGCTCTTTGGTGGGGCTAATGGCAGACTCTGGGAGGGCCAAGGAGTACCTCCCAGTACTTCTGTTGCCAGTGTCCTTGTCCCTTGGTGAGCCACAGCTGCCTCCCACCTCTGCAGAAGGCCCTCCAGCACTAGCAGGTAGGTCTGCTTCAGTCTCCTATGGGGTCACTGCTCCTTCCCCTGGGTCCTGATGCACACACTACTTTGTGTGTGCCTTCCAAGAGTGGAGTCTCTGTTTCCCCCAGTCCTGCCGAAGTCCTGCAATCAAATCCCGCTAGCCTTCATAGTCTGATTCTCTAGGAATTCCTCCTCCCGTTGCCAAACTCCCAGGTTGGGAAGACTGCCATGTGGCTCAGAACCTTCACTCCAGGGGGTTGACTTCTGTGGTATAAGTGTTCTCCAGTTTGTGCGTCACCCACTCAGCAGTTATAGGATTTGATTTTATTGTGATAGCGCCCCTCCTACCATCTCATTGCGGTTTCTCATTTGTCTTTGCATGTGGGGCATCTTTTTTGGTGAGTTCCAGTGTCTTCCTGTCAGTGATTGTTCAGCAGTTAGTTGAGAGCATGTCCTTTTACTCTGCCATCTTGAACCAATCCTCTAAAATGATCTGTTCTATTTTTATTAGTATATGCTGTCAGAATTTTTGTGTCTTCAGAAAATACTTGAGGGTTTTCTGTATTTTTCTGGATTCTGGAATAGTTTGAATAGCTTATGAAGTACCTTGTTCTTGAAGGTTTGAAAGAATTTTCCTATGAAGACATCTACACCTGACACCTTTTCTGAGAATGATTCCATTACAACTCTCTCTATTATTTATTTCTGTGGTGACTGCTTTACTCAAATTTTCTCATTCTTTTTGATTCAATTTTGTTAATTTATATTTTCCTTAAAATTCACAACTTGCCAATATGTAACTTTTCGAATATATAAGCTTAGGGTTGTGTGGAGAGTCTATTATAGTTCTTTTATTTTTTTCTTTGGCTGTGATTATATTTTCTTTATCATTTCTGTTTTAATATATTTGTGGGGTTTTCCCCCGATTCTTTTTTTTTTTTTTGCCCACGTCGTGCAGCATGAGGGTTCTTAGTTCCCCCACCAGGGATCGAACCCGTGCCCCTGCATTGGGAGTGCAGAGTCTTAACCACTGGCTCAGCAGGGAAGTCCCTTTTTCCCCTGATTAAACTAGCTAGTGATTTATGTATGTTTTATTGATTTTCTCTACAGGGACCTTTTCTGGAATAATTTATCAGTTTTGCTGGTTGTTTTCCCATTTATTATTTTCAGATTTTATTTTTATTAATTCCTTCCTTCCATCCATTTCTTTGGGTTTGAATTTTTGTTCTTTGGCTTACTCATATGGAATCTACCCCTGAAAATAAATAGTTGAATTTTGAAGAGAAACAGCACCTAAAGGAAGCGATGAGACACTATTGCCGACTGGCTGAACCTGGTTGAAAGTGGGAAGTGCTTATGGGGCAGTAACGCATTATGGTTTTGAAGATTGCTTCCTAGCTTGTCAGCTAGACTGTTCTAAGGTACAGAATGAGAGACCTTGGCTGAACTACTGATGAACCACATGGAATGCTTCTCCCTCACCTCTTTGGATTGATATGCCACCCTGGTAATAAACGATTAGCCCTTCCAAATTTCTCTTTGTTGTTAGGCCAAGCTTTAAGCTCTGTCTGTGTTCAAGGTTGTCCATTAAGAATGTCCTGAATTTACTAGGTACCAGTTCTGTATTTTAGTTGCATAGACACAACTTACAAGGCTTTTACAGTTATAATATTCATTTTAGAGTCCTATTACATTAATTAAATATTAATGCTCTAAGCATATTTTTCATAACCTTCTCTGTTTCTTCTCCACTGGAGAATATTGCCGGAAATTAAAAAATAGTGTGGTTTATTATCCATGTCATTGGTGTTGCATTTTGATGACAAATTATTTTTGGAAAATGAAAAAAGATAGATAACTAGAAGAATCCCCTCTGGGTCTCATGCATTTCTGTGAATAGCAATTTTATATTTCCTCACTATTTTTCCTGAGATTATTACATATCTTCCATAAGCATCTATAAAATACTTAGCCATAGTCTTAAATATTGGAGATACTTTCTGAAGAGCTTCTAATGAGATTTTTTAAAAATACTGTGTGTAGTATAAAAATGCTCATACAAAAGTAGTTTAAAAAAAACCTGGTTTTTAATATGTGTAAGGCCTTTATATAGTTTCTTACCTTCTTTACTTATGACAACAGGAAACATTGGGATGAACAGTCAGTGTGTTTAAACTCATGACTTTTCTGGATGGGAAACCTGAGGTTAATGAGTTCTTGACACATTGTAAGGATGAGAGCGTCTTGGCTACAGTTAAAATAATTCAGAGATGGTGAGGGATGGTAGTGCTGAGCCAGAAAAGCTCAATGGTATGGAGATGGAGGCTTCAAAAACTGCTGAATTGCTATGATGTGATTATGCCTATTTATGGACAACAATCCAAGAGGACTTCAAGGGTTTGGAACTGGGTGATTAAATCATTAATGGTTCTTTTGGCACATGGGGCATTTTGGAGAAGGAAGCTCTTTCTTCAGGAAGAGAGGGGGATTGAAATGACAAACTTGGTTTTGGAATGCTGAGTTTAAGGCAGTAAACAGACTTCCAAGTTGAAATGTCCTGTAGGCAACTGGTGATGTGGAGCTACAGCACAGAGAAAAGGTCAGCACCAAAGCGCCAACTTTGAGAATCATCCCACAGGTTACCATTGAGACACAGGTAAGAGAAAGAGACTTTGGCACCTATTTAGTTAATAAGGTTGAATTCAGAGTTGAGTTCAATTTAGGACCAGCAATGCTAAAATTAGACTATAAGATAGAGGAAGCAAATGTTTTCAGAACTCAGGTTGGTGGATCAGGGTCAGAAACTCCGAAACCTAAACCTGAGAAATAGCAGAGCGGGGCTGAGAGGAAATGGGGTAGGAAAATAGGAGAATGAAGTCAGAGGCAAAAGGAATTAGCCATGGACCAAAGTGCAAGAGTGAGGTAGGAGAAGCAAGTAAGCCGGAGGAAGTTTCTCAGCTACCTTAAATATCTGGCTGTACCAAGTTTGTTGTCTTTTCTAGCTAACTCTTGGTCAAAGGTTAATCCTTGCATGGCCAACCCACCTTATTTTGTAGGATTCTTATATTGTATGAATAAATCAATCAGAGGGAAATTGTAAAAAAAGAGGATTAGAAGGCCAAAGACTGAATCTGGAATTATAACTTAAATGGGGGAATCAGAAACACAGAAAGAGAAATAGGAGTGTATAGTACATGGAAACCAAGGTTTTAATGTCTAGCTGGTGATCAAGTGTTAAAGGCTTCAGAGAGAACTTAGAATAGTTGATGGATCTTATGATCTTGTGATTGGAAAGTTATAGACAATCTTCCTGTAGACTGAAGGTTGTAAGCTAGAAGGTAGGATGTGAGGACCTGAAGACAAGCAGATGTAGGTCACACAGTGAAGATGGAAACAGCAATACCAGGTGAAGGGGAACACATTCCCCTTTGAAGGGAGAGGAGAGGAGTTGGACACAAGAGACAGAAATGATGATGATAGAGAGGAAGGGCCTAAGGTCTCTCAGAAAGGACAGAATGAAAAACTCCAGCAAATGACTTGCCTCCACAGACAAAACATGCCTTTTTCCTTGGGCCTAGGAAAAAAGATATCGTCCTGTGTGGACTGATACTGAGATAAGGTCGAGAGTAGATGAGGAAATACGTTACAACTTTGTATTAAGCCTAAAGTTCTGTGGAATCAGAATAGAAACAAACAAAAAGTCTGGTTAAGCTTTATACAGAAATAACATATGATAAACAGATAAGCTACAGACTGGGAAAAAATCTTTGCAAAACACATAGCTATAAAGGACTAGTATCCAAAATATATAAAGAATTAAAACACAACAATAGCGAGCAACTCAATTTAAAAATGGGCAGAAGATCTGAACAGATACCTCACCAAGAAAGATATACAGATAGCAAATAAACATATGAAAGGATGCTTAACATCACATGTCATGAGGGAACTGCAAATTAAAACAACAAGGAGATACCACAACACACCTGAATGGTTTACAGCAGGCTTTATTCAAAATTGCCAAAACTTGGAAGCAACCAAGATGCCTTTAATAGGATAAACAAACTGTAGTACATCCATATAATGGACTATTATTCAGTGATTTAAAAAAATGAGCTATCCAACCATGAAAAAACATGAAGACACCTTAAATGAATATTGCTAAGTGAAAGAAGCCAATATGAAAAGGCCACATACTATATGATTCCAACCATATGACATTCTGGAAACAGCAGAACTGTGGGGTCAGTAAAAAGATCACTGGTTGCCAGGGGCTTGGGGAGAGGGAGGGAGGAAAGAATTGACAGAGCAGAAGGAATTTTTAGGTCAATGAAACTATTCTGTATGACATTGTAATGGTGGGTACATGTCATTATACATGTGTCAAAACACATAGAATATGTAACTCAAAGATTGAACCCTAATGTAGACTGTGAACTTTAGTTCATAGTAATGTATCAATACTGGCTCACTAATTTTAACAAATGTGCCACACTAACGTAAGATGTTAATAATTGGGGAAACTGTGTATGTTGCGGGAGGGAAGAAGGTATATGGGAAATCTCTGTGCTTTCTACTCAACTTTTGGGTAAAACTAAAACTGCTCTAAAAAATAAAGTCTATTAATTAAAAGAAAATTTTAAAGGAATGAACTACTGATACATGTTATAACATGGATGAACCTTGTAAACAGTATACTATGTGAAAGCAGTCAGCCAGACACAAAAGGCCAAATATTATGTGATTCCATTTATATAAAATGTCCACTACTTTAAGAACCATGAGTTATAAAAAACAAGGCGCTAGATAAATGATATGGCTAAAGGAAGTATTGTGCTGCTAATAGGAAGAAATCATGTGACTGTGTTTCAAATGTAAAGAAAAATGTATGTATTTCTCATCAGAAAGTAGTCTAAGAGAATTTTTTCTGTTCATACATTGATTGTGATATAATAGAATTTTTCTAGTATCAGGGTGTTGATACCATGACTAAATTACTATATAGTGTGTCTTCCTGCATTTATACCTATGCTTGGTAAGTGGAGAGATCATAACAATATTAATAGTTAAGACTCAAGAATGCCTGGATCAAAATGTAGCTTAAACTGATTTCTTATAGGAACTTTGAGTTACAAAAACGAATGGAGCAACTGGGCAGGCTGAGATATGTAGGTCAACCTACTTACAAAAATAACCTTGACAGAGTTACATAGGTAGATATTGCTCTAAATTTTTCTTCACACAGTGAGAAGGAGTAGGCCAAGTTTACTGAGCCATAGTATCTATTCATCTTAGACAAAGCAATCATAGCTTGTAGACCCATTGGACCATATCACATAGATGGCAATTGCTAATTATCAAGAAAGAGTCATGATTTTCAAAAATGAAAGATGGTTAATATTCTTAGAATATAAAGAGTCCTTACTAAGCAATAAAGATAGATGAATGTCCAGTAAGAAAAAATAAATAGGGCACATTAAGAAAAAAAGAGATAACCAAGAAATTATGTAAAGTGTTCAGTATCACTAGTAATCTAATGTAAGTTGATACAAAAATGAGTATTGATTTAATTGATCATACAGACATAATTTTAAAAGGATAATAATACCCAATGTTACATGAGAAGGGCATTACTTTTAGTGGGGATATAAATTGGTAGAGCATTTTTGGAGGTTGGTTTGGCAGTAGCTCTTAAGTTTTTTTTAATGCACATATTCTGCAACCTTAAAATTTCACTTCTAGGACTCTGTCCAACAGAAGTATTGTCCAGGTGAACAAAGATATATTTGTAAGAAAGTTTATGGCAGTGTTATTTGTAATAAGGAAAAATTGGAAACAATGTGAACCTCTACTAATAGGTACATCCACCCCCTAGAATATTAGGCAGAGATTAAAAGAATTAAGTAACTGACAATGATTTCCAAGATATATTGCCAGGTGAAAAAGAAGGCATAGAACATAACTTACAGTGTGATCCCTATTGTGTTTACCACCACCCTAAGACTAGATATTATATGTATGCAGTTCATAAAAAAGTACCCAGAAGAATACACTGTAAATGCTAATAGCAGTTGTTCCTTGGGAGAGGAGTGGGTAGCAGGACAGGAAACGAAGGGGGATCTGTAGTTATTTTAATGTATGTACTTCTATACTGTTGGATTTTTTTAAACGAAAACTAAAAATGTGTTTATTGTTAGGAGTTATTTAAAAGTGTACACACATCAATGAATTAACATTAGTAAATCATGCAGAATACTGCCTGATTCAGAGGAAGTGCCATGTAAACGTGTGTTAAATAAATAAGTTCAAATATTAGGGCTTTATTTTAAGAAAATAATAATGGGATGTGCAAAGATTTAATTGCAAGGCAACCACTAATCTACTTTGTTTCTCCATGCATTTTCTTTTTCCAGACTACACAGTGGGATATTTTTGCATCCATAAAAATTGGCCATTATAAGTGATAGTTGGTTATAAAAAGTGAAAAAAGCAGATAGCAAAATATTACATACAGGATTATTATTATTATATAATACACCTATTCGAGTTTATGTGAAGAGAGAAAGAGAGAGAGGAAAACTTGAATGATGGTCTCCAGAATGTTAATGATGGTTACCTCTGAGTGGTGGAAATACGAGTACTTTTATTTTCTGTTGAAATCTTATGACAATCCAAATTATCTTAGAAAGAACACAGCTTCTGAAATGGGTTTTCCCTTCAATATCTGTGAATAAGTGGGTGGGAATTTAGAACTGCCTGTGGACATGAGAGGGTTATTTTTCTAAAGTCTCGGGGGTGGGCAATGGGGTCACATAGAGATAAGATTATTGGTTGATGTGATTAGTACCTGCATGATTCAGGTGCTCAGCGGACCACAGCCTCTAAAAAGTCCAAGAGAGTATTTGATGTTGTACAGCTACTTGCCAGGAATTGGACTCGACCAGTCTACCGTGCAGAAGCTTGTGGATATTTTAACCAATACTAGCTTCAAGGAGAGAGGTGAGGATAGGGTGCTCACTCCAATTCTTCTGGGGGCCCAGCTTTAATACCTACGGGCAGGAGCAGAAGCACTTACATCCCCCTCTCCTACGAAGAGAAAGTGGAGGACCAGTGAACCTTTCCTTCCTCATTTGCCATCTTGCTCTCCTGCATCTTTTGTGAATACAATTCTCCTCCCACCCCATTCTCTTTATGAGTGTTAATTCCTAAAGTGGACAGTTGCAAAAAAAATATGTAATTGGATCATCTACTCCATGCCAATGTTTTTTGAAACAAAGTTGGTACTTTATGCCTCTGTGTATTTTTTGGAGACTTTTCTTCAAAGAGGGCACAGCTCTGAGAGAAAAAGGCATGCTTTAGCCAAGAGTATATACTTTGGTGTGATCTAACAAGATGCATTTATTATTCTGATTCTCAAAATAAAAACCCGACATATTGTCTTTACTGAATTTGCATAGAAACAAAATTACAGTGAACTAAACTATACCTCTGGTAGCAGGAATTTCCTCTGGAGTTTCTAGAAAACTTCAAACTAATTTTTTACTATTTCAAATATTCTATTTCTGAAAGATGTAGATGTTTCATTATGTGAAAGTACTGTGACTGTTTCCTATTTTGATAACTTATTTTCCAAATTACTCTACTTGAGGAGTTTATTTAGCTTTTGAATTACAATTATGAAAACATCCCCAGTTCCAAAATCAGTGTGGCTTGAATCAGTGAAGCTTTGCCTTATAGTTAATGCCTGAGGGCAGAAGTGACTTGAGAGCACAAATCTCAGGATCTGTACAGAGAAAGGAGGTGTTGGTGGGAAATCCCCTCACCCATTAATTTGGCTGACAGTGATGTGGCCCCTCCAGCTGTGTTGCTTTCAGGAGTGGGGTCCATAAAGGGGATGGCCCCAGGCCCCTCACTGTGAACCTCCAGTGTAGACCTCCAGTGTTCTTTAATGATATATAATTGGACCAGACCAGACCATGGGGCTTGAATAGCCTTACTCTGTGGTCTGCAACAGTCCCAGTGCTCAGATTTTATGCTTATTAGTGGTACTTTTCATGAGTTTCCAGGGCTAAAGTGACTTTTTCACACTGTTTAATGATTTTCAGTTTAACTACTTTTTTGAGTGGGATGTTGTAAAGATTAATTAGCCAATGTTCATAAAGTGCTTTCAAGCTGAAAAGTGCTGCACAAGGGTGTACAGACTCATTAGCTTCTTAGTCATTTAAGGCTTTTTAGATCTTTTGGCATTCAGAAACTAGATGGTGAAGGCCAAATTAGTATTTTTTCTTGGAGGAGGGGAATTTCAGAAAGAGCAGAATAGAACAGTATATCTTTTTCTAAAAAAGACATCTTTTGCACTGGAATGGACAAAAGATATAAAAATATTTTTATTTTTCATTATCTCCTATTTCCATAATGCTTCAGCTTCTTCTTATTCCCTTCTTTCAAAATGTATTTGACCACTTCTCCTGCACATTTATTTAGAAATTATATAGATTGTCATATAGTTATCCAATGGAGCTGAGTGTGGCTCCAGAGTGTTGAATTGTTGTGCCAGTGAATGACACAGTATAGATCATTCCCTTGGTAAGTAAAGACCCCCTCTCAGTTTGCAGTGTGTCATGAAGGTATGTATCGTCTCCATCAATAGTAATCTTCAGTTTTATGTGTGTATATATATATATATATATATATATATATACACACACACACACACATATATATATATATATTTCACATGTTCCTTTAGTCATTCTCTTCTTCCTACTTGCTTGACCTATAAACCACCTTATATAATACTTGGCCCCAGAAGGCAACTAAATACAGGAAGGAAGGAAGGAAGGAAGGAAGGGAGGAAGGAAGGGAGGGAGGAAGGAAAGAAAAGAGGGAGGGAGGGAGGGAGAGAGGGAGGAAGGAAGGAAGAAGTGGAAAGTTAACCATATCTTCTCTCTTCCACCTCCATCATAGTCACTGTCTCCACGGTAGAAAAAAAACCCCAGAAAACTGCAAGGAAGGTGCTCTGTGTGTGTGTAAGTGATGTTGAAAGTGGTCCCATTCTGGCTAAAGGCAGGGAAATTCTGGCAGTATATCTGGCAGCTTTAGGTCAACAGCTTTATACGACTTACCAACATACTTCCTAAGGCATGAGGGGGACTGGCCGGAAGAGCGGGTGACAGAAATAATATCTAGTTCTAGAAGGCAACATGTTGTAAGGAATGATCACCAGTTGTAGAATGTGATGACCTGAGTTCCTTTGTAGGTTTGAGCAAGTTTCCTGGGTTTCCTGATCTCTAAAATGTACATAATGTTCCTCCATGAGGAGGTGATGTGAGATTCAAATGAAGAAATGAAGTGAGAGTGTCTGACACATAGCAGGTCCTCATTAAATATTAGTTAAATATTAGATTCAAAATATAAATATTTTGAATCAGAGTCAGTGAAGGAATTTATCTTGAAAATATCTGTAAAAATCAATTCATTGATTTTTTTTTAACCTCTATTCAATACCTTAATTCTCCCTTCTTTAAAAGTGGGGTCTCAGCTATCACCTCACACCTATCAGAATGGCTGTCATCAAAAAGACCACAAATAACAAATGTTGACAAAAATGTAGAGAAAAGGGAACCTTTGTACACTGTTGGTGGGAACATAAATTGGTGCAGCCACTGTGGAAAACAGTATGGCAGTTTCTCAAAAAGCTAAAAATAGAACTACCATATGACCCAGCAATCCCACTCCTGGATTGATATCTGAAAAAAGCAAAAACACTAATTCGAAAAGATACATGCATCCCAATGTTCATAGCAGCATTATTTACAATAGCCAAGATATGGAAGCAACCTAAGTGTCCATCAACAGAGGAATGGATAAAGAAGATGTGGGGTGTGTGTGTGTATACACACACACACACACATACACACACACAATGGAATACTACCCAGTCATAAAAAAAAGAAATGAAATTTTGCCATTTGCAGCAACATGGATGGACTTGGAGGGCATTATGCTAAGTGAAATAAGTCAGACAGAGACAGACAAATACTGTATGTTATCACTTACATGTGGAATCTAAAAAATAAAACAAACTAGTGAATATACCAAAAAAGAAGCAGACTCACAGATATGGAGAACAACTTAGTGGTTACCAGTGGGGAGAGAGACAAAATAGGGGTAGGGGGGCTTCCCTGGTGGCGCAGTGGTTGAGAGTCCGCCTGCCTATGCAGGGGACGCGGGTTCATGCCCCGGTCCAGGAAGATCCCACGTGCCGCGGAGGGCTGGGCCCGTGAGCCATGGCCGCTGAGCCTGCGTGTCCGGAGCCTGTGCTCCACCGCGGGAGAGGCCTCAACAGTGAGAGGCCCGCGTACCGCAAAATAGGGGTAGGGGATTAAGAGGAAGAAACTATTATGTATAAAATAAGCTACAAGGATATATTGTACTACACAGGGAATATGGCCAAAATTTTATAATAACTATGAGTGGAACATAACCTTTAAAAATGTGAATCACTATGTTGTACAACTGAAACATATAATATTCTACATCAACTATATCTCAGTAAAAAGTGGGATCTCAGCATTCACTTCTACAAAATTCTGAATTACTTTTAGGGACACTCTGTCAGAGTTGAGTATGCCGAGGTAGCCAAAGCAAGATTTTAATAGGAAAGAAATGATAGGGATTGTGAAGTGCCAATCATCTTTTGTTCACCTCCAGCCCCTCTACAAAAGCACCTCCCACTCCAGGTAATTCTGTTCTGGGTATCCCAGGGGTGTCTCATGCTTGCTCCTGGGTGGATCTACCTCTGCTGTTTGCATCCCTCACCCACGGTGAGCACTGCACTGCCCTCTTCTGGGCATGGCAGGAACTGCTCGGTTTTGCTGCTGCCTCTTGACATGGCATCATGGTGCCTGTGAGAGAGAGAGACAGAGAAAGAGAGAAAGTGACTGTTATATAAAACATGCCCATATGCCCGTTTCCCTCTACTTTAGAAAATCCCAGAGCGTTGTCTCTTTTCACAATGTCCTACATTGTGAAGAGTTTATGGAAAGAATTCTTTCGGTTTTTACTTGAGACATTCTCTCTCTCTCTCTGGAATCAGAGATTCTGGAGGTGAATTTGAGTGAGAGTGCCAGGAATTACTGAGAATCCCTAGACCTAGACCCCCTTTGATAAGAAAATCTTTGTTAGGATCATGCCCATCGCACGTGGCTGTTTCTTCCCATAGGAGGAGTGCTCTCTTAAAGGGTACCCAGCCTTTCCTGGGTAGTTACAGCAACAGAGCAGTGGGTTCAATTTGAACCCTTCTGCATGAGGCTCTTAGGCCCTCTGGCGCCTAAGTTCCTACTGGGCCCATCCTAACAGGCGTGCTTAAGTCTGTAGCTGACAGAGTTCTAGCGTCAAGCTGAGATCCCTGCTGTGGATACATATGTACAAAGAAATTGGCTTATATCCTACCTCCAAGTGTGAGTATGGGCACTGCCTTAAATTCTAAATATATCAGACTTCATTTACTCATATTTCATTGATCAAGGAAGGAATACAAAGATGATTTAGACACAGTTCCTGTATCACAGCCATCACAGTCTGTTGCTTCACTTTATATCTTCATAGATGTGACTGTCCCTAGTTAAAGCTTGACTGTCCCTAGTTAACTCTGAAAAATATTCCTTCTGAAGTTAAGATACTAGTATCAACAACACCATACTCAGTCTCTGTGGTTGAAAAGATAGTATTGAAATCAGGCATATGAAGGAAATGTGAAATTTAGTTCCATCTTTTTATGTTTTAATGTTCATAACACTCTCTTTGCCCCCAGGTTATGCAGATGTATCTTCCATTTTGCGGAATTGCCATATCTAATGCTCAGCTATTTGCTGCCTCAAGGAAAGAATATGAAAGAAGCAGGGTGAGTAGAAAGAAACATTGCTGACAACCCTCAAAGCTCTCTTTCAAGTGTCTGTGAGTCATTATGTCTTTTAAAAACAGCGGATGATCTTTGAATAGTCCAGGAATCCTTTTTATTTGTATAATCCTTCAAGTCTATGGTTGAAGATCCCCTTTAAGCAATAAACCCAAATGGAAGTGGATATAAATTCTCTGTTGTTGTTTGCAGGAAACAGCTTCTTTTAAAAAGGAAATTAATTTCACATCTATACTTCAAGGCAGCAGATATATTCTTGCTTACTTATAGCTTTGAAACAATAACACAATTTAGTGATTTTTTTGCAATTTAGTTCCCTTAAGAAGCAAGGTATGTTACAAATGATTTCACCCCACCTCACAAATTTTGAATTGAAAGTTTACCTGGAAGAGCATCACAAGGTAACTGGACAATAATGCTACAAACACCATCTTATAGATTATAAAGAAACTCACATAGAGGGATTGATCTCATATACCTTCACCAATTATAGGGTTAAATAGTAAAAAACAAAGACTGGTGCTCAAATAATTGCAAAATGATCAAATACAGATTAAATTATATTAGGCTCACTATACTTTTAAATATAGGGAAGTTACTGTCACAATTTAGATATATATTTAAAAAGAAGATGTTCAGAAAGGTTAGAAACCCTCAGTTAACTGGTAATCAAATTGATTAAAAGTTTCATTTGCTAAGCATTATGATTTATGAATATTTCACAGGGGACAATTGACAGCTACAGTTATCTTCTTTAGCACAGCATACCACCTGTTTTCTCTGACTTGGATCCTGTTGTCATCTTTAGCCCCATGTCTTACCATTCTCCTCCTTTCATTGGACATCCCAGCAATACAGTCCCCAATTTCCAGAAAACAGTCTGTTTCACTTTCTCATTCCCTTAGTAATATTTCTTCCTCTGTCTTCAATGCCTTTTGTCCACCTTCTTCCTCCCACTGCTTTTGCCTTGCATTTCCTTCAGGACCCAGCTCAGTCTTCCATTTAATCTTTACTTTGCTTGTTGTTTTGCCTTATATATACCACCACTGTTTTATTGTGGGCACTTACCACACTGTATAATATGTATTGATGGCCTTCCTCTCCAACTACATTTCAAATTCCTTAAGGAACACTTCATGAATTATGAATCTTTGCATCCTCATGTATTAATTTACACGCTCAACAAATATTTATTTTGTGGTACTCTTCAGACACTGTCTGTCCAAAGCCCCTGCCTTCATAGAACTTACCATTTTAGTGGGAACTGAAGATAAGAGACAAACGAGCAAATAAAAATTAATATAGTATCAGGTAGTGGTAAGTGCTATAAAGAAGAATGAAGTGAGGTAATGGAATACAGACTGGTTGCTGAAGGATAGTTTCAGAGGGTGTTTATTTCAGAAGGTGATCAAGAAGTGTCTATAGAGAGATGATATTTGAGCAGAGACCTGAATTAAATGAAGGAGTAAAGCCATACAAAGATCTGGGAAGAACATTCCAGGCAGTGGAACTATCAAGTGCAAAGGCCTTGGGGTAGGAGAAACCT
This sequence comes from Delphinus delphis, assembly GCF_949987515.2. Lineage (NCBI taxonomy): Eukaryota > Metazoa > Chordata > Mammalia > Artiodactyla > Delphinidae > Delphinus > Delphinus delphis. The sequence goes on from NC_082689.1 coordinate 55,195,867, forward strand.
TGGTCCATGTGTCTAGAGAGCAGAGAGGAGAGACCTCAAATAGCCAAAACAATCCTGAGAAAGAAGAACAAAGCTGGAGATATCACACTTCTTGATTTAAAACTATACTTCAAAGCTACAGTAATCAAAATAGTATGGTACTGGCACTAAAAACAGACACATAGACCAATGGAATAGAATCAAGAGCCCAGAAATAAACTCATGCATATATAGTTAACATCTCTTTGACAAGGGAGCCAAGAATACTCAATGGGGAAAAGGTAGTTTTTTTTTCAATAAATGGTGTTGAGAAACCTGGATATTCACATGCAAAAGAATGAAATTAGACCTGTATCTTACATCACTCACAAAAGTTTCCTTGAAAAATATTAAACACTTAAATGTGAGACCTGAAACTGTAAAACTCCTAGAAGAAAATGTAGGGGAAAAGCTCCAATGATTTTTTTGGATCTGATATGAAAGCTCCAACAACAAAAGCAAAAATAAAGTGGGACTACATCAAACTAAAAAGCTTCTTCACAGCGAAAGAAACAACACAATGAAGAAGCAACCTACAGAATGGGAGAAGGTATTTGCAAATCATACATATCAGTAAGGGGTTAATATCCAAAATTTATCAGGAACTCATACAACTCAATAGCAAAAAAAAAAAAAAAAAAAAAGTAATCCAATTAAAAAATAGGCAGAGGATTTGAATAGGCATTTTTCCAAAGAAGACATACAAATGGCCAATAGACACATGAAAAGATGCTCAACATCATTAGGGAAATGCAAATTAAAACTACAATGAGATATCACCTCATACTTATTAGAATGGCTATTATCAAAAAGATAAGAGATAACAGGTGTTGGTGAGGATGTGGAGAAAAGGGAACCCTCTGTGCACTGTTGATGGGAATATAAATTGGTATAACCATTACAGAAAACAATATGGAGGTTCCTCAAAAAATTAAAAATAAAATTACCATATGATCCAGCAACTCCACTCCTGAGTATATATCCAAAGGAAATGAAATCACTAGCTCAAAAATATCTGCACTCCCATGTTCATTGCAACATTATTTACAATAGCCAAGACATGGAAACAACCTAAGTGTCCACTAATAGATGAGTGGATAAAGAAAATTGTGATACACACATACACACACACAATGGAATGTTATTTAGCCATAATGCAGAAGAAAATCCTGCCACTTGTGACACCATGGATGAAACTTGAGGGCACTGTGCTAAGTGAAATAAGTCAGACAGAGAAAGACAAATACTATATTATCTCACGTATATGTTGGATCTATGGAAAGCAGAACTCAAAGAAGCAGAGTGTAGTATGGTAGTTGCCAAGCATTGGGGTGTGAGGGAAAAGAAATGTTGGTCAAAGTATACAAACTTCCAGTTGTAAGATGAATAAATTCTGGAGATCTGGTGTTCAGCATAGTGACTATAGTTAATGATACTGTATTATGTACTTGAACATTGCTGAGAGAATAACTCTTAATGTTCTTACCACACAAAAAATGTAATTATGTAAGGTGATGGGTGCGTTAGCTAACCTTAGTGTAGTAATCATTTTGCAATATATAGGTGGATCAAATCATCACACCGTACACCATAAACTCACACAAAGTTTTATGTCAATTATATCTCAATAAAACTGGGGGGGAGGAGAAATAATGTGGTTGGTCAGTGAGAAGTGAGAGATTATACAAAAAAATTAGCAGTAAAATATATAAGGCTTACTGATATTGGAAATGAGTGAAAACGACTTTAGGTTTGTATAGGTGGCAAGTAAACAGCTGGATACAGGAATCTAGAGTTTTGGGGAGATGTGAAGACTCGAGATTAATATTTGGGAACCATCAGCATATAGATGGTATTTAAAACTAGGCTACAGGTGGGGAAAATATATGGGTAAGAAAGGGAAGAGGTCTAAGGATGATCCCAGGAGCAAAAAAGGTGATAAGAAGAAGGAGGTGGGGAAATGCAAGTGACATCAAGAAGCAAGGAGTATTCAGCTGTGTGCAAGGCTTCCAATGTCTGTTGAATTGCATGTCATCCTAGATTTTCTTCTTTTTTTCTCCTATTTTGGAGCTAGTCTGCATTGTTATTTGTGAAACTTTTATCACTTGTTAGTAAAGCAGAAATTTTTAATTAGAAACAATAAAATTACTATAATGTAATTTGTCAGTGCAAAACTCAAGGCACAATTAGTTTTTCCTCTGAGATAAAAGTTCTTGTATATGGGTCCCAGAGGCCCCATCCATGCAGTCCCAACAAATTGAAAAGTTAAATAATTGTTCAGTTAATATGATCCATCTGAAGAAATAGTCTGGATGATTAAGGAAATAATGTCCTCTCCCTTAATAACAGGGGATTTTGTTGGTAATTATGCAAACAGTTGCCTCATTTTTGTTTTGTTTTGTTTTTGTTTTACGGTACGCGGGCCTCTCACTGTTGTGGCCTCTCCCGTTGCGGAGCACAGGCTCCGGACGTGCAGGCTCAGCGGCCATAGCCCACGGGGCCCAGCCGCTCCATGGCACGTGGGATCCTCCTGGACCGGGGCACGAACCCACGCCCTCTGCGTCGGCAGGCGGACTCTCAACCACTGCGCCACCAGGGAAGCCCGCCTCATTTTTAATGTTATATTTGCACATGAAATTATCGCACATTGACCTCTTACAGTGATTTGCCGTCCAAATGCCAAATGGACAGAATACACTTAAAACTTTTTCACCTCCTGGTGTTTCTCTTTGCTTTGGGTTCGTAGAGCAATGCATGGCCCTTAGCCATAGTCACAAGCTCTCTTTAGAGAAAACGCTACCCAAGATATTGGGTCCCATTTTAGATGCTCAGTGAACTAGACTCATTTCATGGATCTCTTAACTCATTCAAATGCTTTTCCACCTGAATAGACTCAGAGAAGAAATATTCACATGTTTCAAATGGCTTCAGGACAAATCAAATTCATTACCAAAGTTGAAAATTAGTCAACACCATCTACCAGAATAGATGTGAATTTGAAAACTCATGAAATCCTTTTGTGACAGGTCAGACTGGAGAGTGCACATCTTATTAAATTCTATTGAATAAAGCAGGCTCTGGTCAATTCACTGGCTGTGTAATTTTCTGATTGCACTCTTATAGAGGCATAATATCTGCCACCTGTAAATGGCCCACTATTCCTCCATCTCCAGAAATATCCATGTAATTAAAAATTCTAAATAAATATTATCTCAGTGCATAAATTGTAAGCTAACTTAGCTGGATAGAATGACAAGTTATTACAATTTCATTTTTAAATGAGTATACAGTTTTCAAGTTAGAATTTAAGTTTTTTCTTTAATTTCTGTGCTTTTCATTCTGTTGTTTTAATAGAAGTTTTAATAGTGATTTCTTTTTGAGAAGTATAATGGTATTTAAATGTTCTCCTGGACAGATTGGGATGAAGCAATACTTCTTGTGTAGAGGGATTAATGGAGTTTTTATATATTTTTTTGAAGGCTCTGAAACTTAAGTAGCATCCGCCACTGTGATTCTTAAAGAGTTCTGTGAGAGATGGGTATTAGTGAAAATAAGTCTTGAGTTTGACCATGAAGCTATTTCTTCTGGTTGGTGAGGAAGAGATGCTTTGTAATTTTCTGAAATAAATGTGCATTAGAGAGAATCAGGTATCTGTTATTCATAAAATGTTGGTTTTATACCTAGTCACATTGCAGAAAAACTACTGTAGGAGGGGAAAAGCCTATCAATAATGATTATATGAGATCATGTAGTCATTAACTATATGGAATATAGTCATACAGATATATGAGGAACTTATGTGGGATTTTATGGACTGGCACTATTCTCAAGTTACATTTTACAATTCAAGACTGTGTTATAGAGACTTCCCTTGTGGCGCAGTGGTTAAGAATCTGCCTGCCAATGCAAGGGACACGGGTTCGAGCCCTGGTCTGGGAAGGTCCCACAAGCCGTGGAGCAGCTAAGCCCGTGTGCCACAACTACTGAGCCTGCGCTCTAGAGCCCTTGAGCCACAACTACTGAGCCCGTGTGCCACAACTGCTGAAGCCTGTGTGCCTAGAGCCCGTGCTCCACAATGAAGAGTAGCCCCTGCTCGCTGCAACTAGAGAAAGCCTGCACGCAGCAACGAAGACCCAACATAGCCAAAAATAAATAAATAAATTTACATATAAAAAAAGACTATGTTATAAAATGAAATGATGGAAGTTTGTCAAAACAACCATAAACGCTATAAAAATTAGCCACACAAAAATGTTTATATTTTTATAGCAAAGACTAAATGGAATTTTGAGAGAAAAATTTTAATTCAGTCCCTTAGCCACCTAAATACATCCACTTTATCTTTCCTAGGCTTTGCTAGAGGTGGTTAATGACCTCTTTGAAGAACAGACTGACCTGGAGAAAATTGTCAAGAAAATAATGCATCGGGCCCAAACACTGTTGAAATGTGAACGCTGTTCTGTTTTACTCCTAGAGGACATCGAATCACCAGTAAGTCGTCTTTTATCTGTCATCTGCGTTAATGAAGTAAAGTTTAGTTTTGTTTAGTTGTAATTAAGTTTGTGAAATCGTGACTTGAACCACTCTTTTGTGACTCTTCTAACCATGAGGTGAGGTGACTTTTTATAAAAGTAAAATTTTTAATTTCCTTTACATGTATTTTCGGTCTTGATCTGCTGTCACCTGAGAAACATAGACTCTTCCACTGATGGGGGACCTTCGATGTCTAGCCTAGCCCTGTATATACAGATGAGGCAGCTAAGGGTTGGAAGGGTTTGCCCAAACTCACACAGCTGAATAGAAGAGAAGCTTGGGTGCCAGCCTCCCATCGTACCCACCCAGCAAGGGAAGGCCCTCAGCACTTGTGGGCATGGATTGCAATCCACACAGTGCTCCACAGCCCTCTTCTGGGGGTGGAGTGAGGAGAAGCAAACGAACCCTGGGGAAGCAGTGCCCTTTGTGCTTGAGCTGAGTGGAGCAACCCTGAGCTGGGCTGTGCTCTCCAGCAAAGGTCTGTCCTGCTGCTTCCCAGGTGGTTTCCAGGTTCTTCCACTGCTGCTTCAGACCTGTGGACACTTACACAGTGTACTCCAGTCAGGAGGCGGAGGCTCCTTTCCTCCTCACGCAGGGGCTGCTCTTACTCCAAGGGCGAGCAGCTAGATCTCAGCCTCAGGCCTGCCACACCTTGGCTCTCAGGTTCTGTTAGACGTTCTGGCTCTTTGTGGGAAATCTGCTGGTTAAATACATAACAATATTGAAAATAATGATCATCTTCGGTCTAACTTCTTTTTTTTTTTTTACATCTTTATTGGAGTATAATTGCTTTACAATGGTGTGTTAGTTTCTGCTTTATAACAAAGTGAATCAGTTATACATATACATATGTTCCCATATCTCTTCGCTCTTGCGTCTCCCTCCCTCCCACCCTCCCTATCCCACCCCTCCAGGCGGTCACAAAGCACCAAGCTGATCTCCCTGTGCTATGCGGCTGCTTCTGTCTAACCCTCAACAGCAGTTTAATATCTTTGCCATGAACTCTCGCCAAAGACCAGGAATTGTCTAGCAATTAAGTGCTGTTTTAATACCTCAGAGAATGATATTTTACCATACTTTACTTAAAAAATGTTATTGTCTTTACCTTTAGGTTTGCTTTCCTCAAAGAATGAGAACCTTAGGATAAATTTTGGAGATTTAATCATAAGTATTGTAAAACTTACAACATTAAGTTTAAAAAAATTTTTTTATTGAAATAAAGTTGATTTACAATGTTGTGTTAGTTTCAGGTGTACAGCAAAGTGATTCATATATATACATATATATATATGTAACTGAAAACATATATATATTCCTTTTTAGATTTTTTTCCGTTATAGGTTATTATAAAATATTGAGTATAGTTCCCTGTGCTATACAGTAGGTCCTTTTTGGTTATCTATTCAACATTAAATTTAAAAAAAAATCTATATATGTTTAAAATGTTTAGGAGTGTTTCCCTATATCTTAGCAGAGTTTGGCGTTATTTCTACTCAGCAGGTGTGGTTTAAGCAAACAATAGCCTTGCAATTATCCTGCGATTGTGTAAAACTCAGTAGAACCTTGGGAGAACACACACACACCCCCCCCCCCCCCCCCCAATAGCCCATATTTGTGAAGCGCTTCCAGATGCTTTGTGAAGCATCTGGGTTTATTCAATACTCACTGCATCCTTACGGGATAGGTATTATTATCATCCTCACTTACAGGTGAGGACTTAAGGCTCCAAGAGTCGAGTGACTTATTAGTCTTCCCCACCACCTGACTCTGAAACCCCCACAAGGAGTGGGAAGAGGTGGGGTGCTCGGTGGTTTTTGGCAGGCTGTGGGCTCTCCCTGAGCAAAGGCAGGAAGGGGCAGTGGTTGGGGCTTTTCAGCTTCCAAGGTTCCTGAGCCACTCCCAGGTCCCTGTGAGGGCAAGTGGCTGGGGGACCATGTGGAATCTAAGCAAGGACAAGCTCACTGTTTGCTAGTTCAGTTAAAACAGACATGGAACTAATTTAAACCAGCTTAGGGTGGTCACTTTTGTAAATCTTCTAACATGGACTAGTTTTTACCCTGCAGTCTTGCTCTCTGGCAAGTCCGATGAAAAAATACAGAAGACAGACAATGATAGGGAAAGTGCGGGCAGAGCTGGAGAGAATAACAGCGACAGTAATAGCTTCAGGGTATAAAGTAGGGAGGGGGTCAAAAATCACTCCCTAGACTAGATGACTAGATGGTACATGCATAAAGATGTTGGTATAGTACTGAAGGTTAAGAAGACCTTTTCACTATCACAGCTGAACATTCTAAGACTGTAATATTGGGGTCAGGGCAGAATATCTGGGCCTAGCCTATCATTTCTTCTTTGCCCAACCCCTCCCCCTCACAGTAAGGAGGAACTCCTTTACTCCAGAGGGGCAAGGTCTGCAGGTAAAAGTGAACTATGTGCAAAAAGAGGAGACTAATCTGTTTGGTTCCATTTGAGAAGCTGTGAAGATTTTTTGCCGAGGTTACTGCCTGGGGAGGTGGGGTGGGAATGGGGTATAAATGTGGCATCACCATGCAGAAAACCCGTCAATGCCCTGCTTTCCTTTAACACGCTTCTCACCAAAGGTTTGTTGAAACTTCAGACTCAAAGGGATAGCTGTTCTGTGCACTACCCTGATTGTCAGGTAAAAATGATAGGAAGGCGATCAGATACAGTCACTCCATGTGTAAGAGGAGAAGCCAACTCAGGACACCAGATGCCAAAATCTGGTGCTGGCACAGCAAACAGAAAATCATGCCGAGTCAGAGTTCTCTGGCTGGGACTTCGTCCTCCTCACCTCAGAATGCTGAATGGATGGAATGATATTAAAAACCTTTGTCATCTAGATTTAATCAGGGGGTTGAATGATTATTATAGAGGGACCCAAGCAACACCTGTAAATGCTACATGATCTTATTTTACTGATTAAGAGCACACTTAGATTCCTATCCCAATATTAGAAAACAAAGATGGAACTTGACAACATGATTTTTAATTTTGAAAAGTTCATATGGAAAAATAACATATAAAAGTAGCCAGAAAAAATGTTTTAAAGGCAACAAAGATGTAAAATGGATGAGGTTTTGCCTGTGAAGCTGTTAAAATATATTATAAAACTAGAGATTTGTTCCTTATAAGAAACAACTGAACAGAATAGAGTCCAAAGACCCCTATACATGTGAAAAGCTAGTAAAGACTGTTCTCTTTCCTGTAGAGTTTAGAAAATTATTTCTGAGAAACAAAAGTGTGTTGGAGGACTAGAGAGTTTCAGACTTGAAATGACAGTGTTTTGGGTTTGTTTTTTTACTGCAAGCATTTCAACAATAAAGATGCTTTTGTAATTATAAAGGAATACATATAAGTTCTCAACGTCACTGAGCAAATCCAGAATTCAGTCATGCCTTGCCCTTGTTACTTATGACCTTTATTTCTTTATTATCATCAGCAAACCTATCACTCTCCATCCCTCTCTCCAACCCTCCAGTTAGCCTGGTACGTTGTTTCAGGCAAGGGATTGCACTGAATACAGAGACAAAGAACTCCATTCGGGGTTTGTGAGTGCCAAAATGGGCTTTAAAAAGTTATGACAGAGTTATTATTCTCAAAAACCAAGACTTTTTCATTGGCAAGAACAAGGCTTTCTTAGAGACTTCAAGGAACCAGAGCTTAACGTTGTACCCAAAACAGTAGATTGGAAAGAGAATAGATGAAGCCCTCGACTCTCCCATTCATGAGTTGCCCGGACTAAAGTGGGAGAGTTGGAGAGAAGAGGAAATACGGTTTTCCAGCTCTCCTAGCCCTGCCCAGCCTCAAGGCCACTCATAGTGGAGCTAGGGGGGTGGTGGGGATTGAAAGTCCCCCCAGACCCCGCGACAGAGAAGAAGACTGGAGGCGGCAATATGGGAGGAGCCATGGGACAGCCAGAGCCCCACGAAAGCGTGAGGGGCAAATACAGTTTTCCCATTTCCTGATAAAAGGTAACAGAGGGAGGGCTGAGACCTGAAGAAAGAAGCCTAACTGTCAGGACGAGGGAGGCACAGAGGATCTGACCTGGGCCTGGGGAGCTATAGGTGTAGATATTTAAGCACATCCACTGTTAGGAATGACTAGGCTGAAGATCAGTGAGGCTGTCTTGCCTCTTAGAGGCCAGCCTGGCTGAGAGGGTGACTATAGATCAGATGCTTTGCTCCAAAGAAGCCAAAAAGTTGCATGTCATCCTGGTGAAAATTTCAGTATTAAATGAATTGAATTCTGAAACGATTGAGAAAATCTGAAGTGGCTGAGTTAACTGGATTGTCTCTTTTGCCTTCTGTCAGCAAGCAGAACTAGGGCTCAAGAAGAGATTCAGTTGCCACAGGAAAATAACATAAGTGACTTTTTGTACAGCTATGTCTGTGGCCTTTGAAATTTATAATCAGTATACAAATTGTATTCTCTAGTCAATCATCTTATATTCAGTACACAAATATGACAAAGCAAGCCTTTGAAATTAGATTGGTGGGAAGATTGATGGATTGTCCTACAAATGTTTTGGAAACAAATAGCTGGCAACTTAGGAAGAAAAAATTCAAAAAGCTGGATTCTTACCTCATACTTGTCAAAATATAATTTTCTATAAGGCAAAATTGTAACTTTCATGTAAATATTTAATAAATACATATCAAAGATTATTTTTAATTCATTAATTTATGAGGGAACAAATAAGATGTTAAAACAAGTCCAAAGAGCATTTGAGAAGTTAGGTATTTATAGGCAATGTTAGGATAAAATTTCTCAGAGACAAAACTTTTTAGAAACAAAGCAAGTCCATAAACTGTAATCTTTAAGGTTATCTTTTCCGTAGGATAGAAATTTTTAATCAGAGAAAAAGCTACAAATTAACATGTAACTTTATTAAGTCTGGAGTCTTTAATAAGTAGTAACCAAGGATGGGACTTAGTACATTTCTTAGATTGGGGGTGGCAAATTTTTTTTTGTAAGTTTTCAGATAGTATATTTTTTAGGCTTTGCAAGTCACATGATCTCTGTCGTAGCTACTCATGGTAGCATGAAAGCAGTCTTAGTATGGCTATGTTCCAATAAAACATTAGTTATAAAAATAGGTGTGGGGGGGACTTCCCTGGTGGTCCAGTGGTTAAGGCTCCGTACTCCCAATGCAGGGGGCCTGGGTTTGATCCCTGGTCAGGGAACTAGATCTCACCTTCATGCCGCAACTAAAAGATCCCGCATGCTGCAACAAAGATCGCACTTGGCAACAGAGATCCCACGTGTGACAACTAAGACCTGGTGCAGCCAAATAAATAAATGTTAAAAAAAAAAAAAGTAGGTGGTGAGCTATATTTGGCAGCAGGCAGTAGTTTTCAGTTCTCTGCCCTAGATAATTCTTGTGTGGCCTTTACTCTCTTATGACATTGAAAGATGAGCTGCCCCCCTTTTTGCTTTATTTCTGTAAGTCAGTATAAATTTCAGATGGATCAAAGACTTAATGTTTAAAAAAAAGAATGTAAAAATACTGGTGAATATTGTTTTATAGTCATTCTGTGGGTAAAGGCTTTCTAAAACATTCATGCAATTCCTTAGAGAATATAAGCACATTAAAACACTTCTATGATTTTGCAGCCATCAGACTGGTAAAGATTTAAAAGTATTATAACAGTGAGTTTGAGTGTGGTTATGAGAAAATGGACATTATCATTACTGATGATGAGAATTCAAATTGGGGTAACCTTTATGGATATAAGTTTGGTGAAATATATTTCAATTTTAAAAGGGCCTAGCCTTTGCATGCAGCAATTCTTCCTCTTAAAATTTAGCATAACGAAAGAGATGGAGAAGAAAGTAAAATCAGTATATAAGAATGTTTATTGCAGTATTTACAGTAGTGAAACTATAATTCAAATATCAACAGAAGTTTTATATAATGAAATTTTATATGTCCTTTAAAATAATGATGTATATCTATAGGAACAATATCCTTGATATATTTTTAATCAAATAATAAAGGAGAGAAAACAAATATAAAAGGAAGTGATTTTTATCAATATATGGGTACATAAATGAGATCATATTTTCACAACTATTAAATTGATGGAATTTAAATTTTCTCCCTTTGAGTTATGTTTCCTTGTATCTTCTCTGTTAGGCAGAGTCAGGAATTTATCACCTCATGGGAAAAAAGGGCAGGTAGTGGATCTTCCGGTAAGAGAGTGAACTTGAAAGTCGGGTGTCAGGAGAGAGGATCTGCTAAATGGATTTATATTGCCTTTTACCAGTTAAGGGCCAACCTGAAAACAAACAAACAAATAAACAAACAAAAAGGACAGGAAGTAAAACTCCATAATCCACAAAAGAAGAAGCATTCACAACCCTATGCTTACAATCATCACCCCACCCATGCCGCACATAATGCAGGGAGAGCTGCCCAATGCAGTGAAAATTGGGCGGGGTGAAGTAGAAAGCTGAGTGTGGTTGTCTGCATCCAGCTATCTTGGGCAGAGTACAGTGTTCATCAGAACAAGTCGCACATACCTGCTTGGAGCAGTAAGGGCGAGTGCCTGGCCAGGCTCAGGGATGTTTCTTGAGTCCTCCTTGCTGCCATAGAGTGGCAGGAGAGGTGGGGTGGAACAAGAAAACTTTCAGACAAGCCATCTTGGAAACACGGCTGTCAGTATGTCAGGATAATTGACAGTGTGAGTGACAAGTCACCCTGCAGCTGCTAATATTGGTCAGCTGAAGAGAATTTCATCACACAAAAATATCTATGTCATATGAGACTTCAGAGTAAGCAAGGGAGGCTTCTGCTAGGCAGGGGCTGAAATTGCTGCCAGAGGAGAGTGTTGGTGAGAAAGTACTCAAAGACGATAGACCAAAATTCAAATGCAGTCACCCTAATCCACTCCCCTGAAGTCACCCCTCCTCCATTATTCACTTAAAGATAAGCATAGAACAAAAAGTCCCCAGCATGGGACTAATGCAAAGATACCACAAGAAAAAAGAAGGAAAGGAATGTGAAAACAAAAACCAGATGAAGAACACACCCCAGAAAAATTGCTAACAGTTTTCCATGAAATGAAATTAAAGATAGTGTGATCTCTCAGGGGGGAAAAAAGTGTTCAAAGAAGAGATACAAGACTCAAGGAATAAATGATAAGCAGTATAATAGATAAGAAAACTGAGTTGCAGAGCTTAGAAAGAAATAGAAGAAAAATATATAACCATATAGAACTGAATATTACATTAAAAACATCAAAAAAGAAGAGAAGGACTTCTAAAATACTTTCAGGGGCATGGAGGATAAAATTGGAAATGAAATGGAAAATAATACAGAATAAAAAGACAAGATAGAATGATTAAAATGGAGTCAAAATAAAGGAAGTCCAAAATAAGGATAATTGGTATCTCTGAAGAGAACATGACAAATGAAACAGGAAACAAAGTCAAATTATAACAATAGGACATTTTATTGAAATGAAGGCAAACTTGAATTTACAGACTGAAAGAACATATCATTTCAGGAAAAGTTGATGCTCACTGCTTAGTACTGGAACACATTCAGTGCTAATGAGCTTCAAAGATAATTAAAAAATTCTTTGGGCGTCTAGACAAAATCGAGTCACCTATTGGAGGAAAATTCATTCTGGTGTTAGTCTTCCTGGTAGCACTCTCCAGTTCAAGGAGACAACATAGTGATAGCTACCAAGTCCTCAGGGAAAGAAAATATGACTCTACAATTTAAAATCCAGCAAAATTCATATTCAATTATGTAAGCCACAGATAGACATAGAATTTCATCACACAAAAATATCTATGTCATATGGGACATTTATGCATTTTAAATATGCAAAGGAGAGCGCAGGAAACATAGCTCCAAGAAGCCCTTCCTGAAAAATATGAGAGGTTGAGATCAAGCCAAGCAAGCAATGGAGAAAACATGATAAATAAGAGTAGTATTGAGTATTGAATATAGAGCTAAGGCAAAAAAACAGTAGGCATATGCTTATAGAAGAACACTGTGCCTAGAGACTAGATCCCTTTTACATTGAGTGGTGTCTAGCCTGCTGTTTGTCTGGGGAGAGATGATACCTCATTGCTCAAAAGTTCCCTGCGAACACAATCCTGAGAAATGAACCAGACAGAGAGCAGGGCCTTGCGGTCTTGGCATACACAGCCAAGACTTTCCACTTAGCACTATGCCTCTTTCAACAGGTATCTTGATTGCATGGAATATTTTAATTTTAATGTGTCAAACTTATCAATCTTCCCTTTTGATTTGTGACTTACAGTTTTTGTTTTTAAAAATTCTTTATCTACCTCCATGTTATAATGTCATTCTCTTATCTTTTCTTTAATCCATCTGGTTTTTATGGGCTTTTATATCCATCTAGACTTTATTTTGTGTATAGTGTAAAGCTGTATATGTATAACCAATTGTCTCAGAACTATCCCCCCCTCCCCCTTTCTGAATTATATCAAGTCTCCATATATACCTGGGACTGTTTCTGAGCTCACTATTTTGTCCCATTGCTCTGTCTATTTCTAAACCAGTATTACACTTTCTCAATTTCTGTAAGTTTATAATCCTCTTTGATATTTGATAGAAGTCCTCAATGTTGTTGTTCTTTAAAATTGGCTTGCCTATTCTTGACCTGTTGCCCTTCCATATAAATTTTAAGAGCAGCTTATCAAATTCCATGAAAAACTCTGTGTAGATTTTGATTGAAATTGCTTTAACTGATAGATTGATTTGCGGGATTTCTGCAAGTAACAGAATCTACAGGGGAAAATGGCTTAAACAATAAGAACATTTGTATCTTAACATGACAGGAAGGCTGCAGAAGGTAGTTCTGGGGATGTTGCAGCAGCAGATAATGTAATCAATGATCCAGGCTTTGTCCTTTTCCTGTGCGTGTCTCAGTGGTTGGCCTTCACCAGCTGGCTTTCACCCTCATGGTCCAAGAGGCTGGCACAGCTCCAGGCAGCTTGTCATCCTGTAACTGTGTCCCCGAAGAAGAAGGGAAATGTCTTTTTACATATCCTTCTTTTTCTCAGGGAGGAAAGCCTTTTTCAAAAGGGTTTTTTCCTAGCTGACTTTCCTTCCAGACCCATGGTCAAGAACAAGATGTTCAAATCATTTATATTCTCAATATTTTTTTGTTCTTTATCTATCATTCTCTGATAGACGTGTGTTCAGATCTTCAGTGTAACTGACTTATCACTATTTTCTTGTCCAATTCTGTAGGTTGTTGACTTAGTTGTCTGTATTAATCCTAATTGTTTATGTGTTTTTGAATTTGGGATTGGAGCTCATTTTAGTGGGAGGGTGTTTTATTTGTTTGTGCCATTGTTTTTTTCATTCTCTCTTGTACTCTTCCCTCCCTGTCTAATAGTTTGCACAACTCCTTTGTCCCTAGTCAGGAACCAGGTCTTATATTGATGGCTTGGGTCTCCTGCTGTGTGGTAATATTACACTATACCAGAAGCAGCTTGGTTCAGTTTCTGGGGGTGAAGCTAGGCCACCTGTCTCAAGGGAATGCTTTTAGTCCCCAAACTGAAAGTAGAAGCTGAAATCCCAACCGTTGCTCCTTGCCTGTTTCTGGACTTGGAGCACAGTAGGTCTAAGTCTTCAGGCTCATGCCTTTAGAGATCTTATTTTTTCTCTCCCCTCTGCTCCCCTCCCCTTATCTTTTCTCTGCCTTTAAACCTCTATATGTCTTTCTGGTTTTTTCTTTCTGTAGTTTATCGATCTTTGTTCTGTTTTTGGAAGAGAGCAGAAGAATCAAAGCATGAACTTATAGCACCATCTTTATTGGCATTCCATACCCTACTTTTTACACTCAGGAAAAAAGTATCATTTCAGGAAAAAAATCTGCTCAGTTTCCTCTGAAAATAGCTTTTGCTTTTCTCTATTTTATTAGAATCATTCCTGGAAACAAAAACTTCTGGTTTTTGTGTGTGTGTGATTTGTATATTTTTAAAAGCTGGTTATTGCAGATGTATGGTATTTCATGGCCTCTCTACATTTGAGGGAAAGAGGGAGAAAAAAGCATTTAAATCTAATTGTAGAAGCTTTGATTCACCAAGATTTTAACTCAGTGTTAAGACTGCATTCATGGTCTTTAAACTGGGCAGTCAGGTGTAAACTGATCAGTTTACTCCGTGGATGCCAAAAATAGAAATGAGAAATGCCTTCCTAGCCCTCTCTCCTGCCAAAATTAATGTTTTACCCTCTTTTGCTTTTCTTTAGTGTTTCAGTCAATCAGTTTTTTTTAACACCTTTATTGGAGTATAATTGCTTTACAATGTTGTGTTAGTTTCTGCTGTATAACAAAGTGAATCAACTTTATGTATACATATATCCCCATATCCCCTCCCTCTTGCATCCCCCTCCCACCCTCCCTATCCCACCCCTCTAGGTGGTCACAAAGCACCGAGCTGATCTCCCTGTGCTATGCAGCTGCTTCCCACTAGCTATCTATTTTACATTTGGTAGTGTATATATGTCAATGCTACTCTCTCACTTTGTCTCAGCTTCCCCTTCCCCCTCCCCGTGTCCTCAAGTCCATTCTCTATGTCTGCGTCTTTATTCTTGTCCTGCCCCTAGGTTCATCAGAACCTTTTTTTTTTTTTTTAGATTCCATATATATGTGTTAGCCTACGGTATTTGTTTTTCTCATTCTGTCAGTCAATCAATTTTAAGTGACTTTGTCAATGGTATTTTCCACTAGACTGAAAAAATAAAAAGATTGTTCCATAGCTAGCTGCTGTCAACATTAGGAACTACTTAGTCCTTTGAACTGAATATTCCCTGCTTAATGTTATTCCATTCCATGAACCTGTCTAAGCAATTCCTATCAATTCTCTTAGCTCTTTTCTAGCTCGTATACTTACTATTATCTCTGTTTCTCTTTGCACTTAGTCGAGGAAAGCGAGAATGAAGACATTTTAATCTTCTGTCCTGAGGCGCTGTCTCAGCACTGGTGTTTACACGTGTTCTTCTTTCATGGATTATCCTGATGGCTGGCAGCTATTTTGTTGTTCAGAGCTCCATGAAGTACTTTATAGCTGAGCTTATCAATATGAGACTGGTTTCTGGAGTTTATTTTCTAAACCATGAAGCACAAGCTCCACTTGTTTTCTAATGTGTTCCTTAACTTCTTGGTTCTTATGTGAATACACATACAATTTAGCCATTGAACTAGATGATCTTCCTGAACCCAGCACTTGAAAGGAAGAGATGGAGATAGTAATTGTCATCTGATTGTTCTGAAACAGCCACTATCCTAAGTGGATGGTAAAAATTGCTTCAGGCTTTCCTTTCTACTTCACTTTCTCTTCCTTTTCCCCATCCTACTTTCTTTAATTTTCCTTATCCCTGTTAGGAAACCAACTTAAATTCTATTTGATTTTTATTCCAAGTGCTTTTTCCAGAGTGCAGAATAGAAGGTATCTAAAAGAATTCCAAGAATTACCCAAACATTGTTATGTATATGTATGTATATACATATGTATGTACTCACATCATTAATCATTAATATATCATATTATGTATTTGTATATATTGACTCACTTTATTAGTAATTATATGTCAGTATATTAACTCACATCATTAATCATTTATATGTGTTAAATATACGTATATAGGTATGTGAATATATGTGTGTGTATGTATATGTGTATATGTCTCCAACTTGTGAACTTTAGTCCCCACTGTCCATCTCCACCGCATCCTGTCACTTCTGAGGTTTCCTATTTCAGTTAATGGGTAACTCAAGCTAAAAACCACAGAGTAATCTCTGAGTGTTTCTTACCATTTACATTCAATTGTTTGTAAGGTCTGTTGCCTCTACGCTGAAACATCATTTCTAGCCCCTCCCTCCCACCCGTTCTACCGCTTTCTTTACTCTGACTTTACTAGTCTCTAGCTTGGAAATTTTCCTCTTCACTCATTTCTTTACTTGCAGACAGGGCACTCTTCCTTTTCATCAGTTCTTAATACTACTTCTAGTTATCTTTCTAAAACATGCATCTGCCCGTCTCATGCTTCAAAATATTTTATTATCTGTTGCCTACACAGTAAAATTCAAACTGCCCAACATTCAAGGTCCATCACCTGTGCTCCCAACTTAACTTTTAGCTTTCCTTTCTGGTCCTCAGGCTCGCTCTATCCCATTCTTCCTCTATCACCTCTCCTCCCCATGGTCAGCCTATGCATCTGTTGCCTCTGTATCTTTGCATATATAATTCCTGTGAAAGACAAAAGGCACCAGGCAATTAAGGAGATGATTTCATCTGGGCTATTGCAATAGGAAGAACATTCATTTATGAGGAACATTTCAAAGAAAGGAAAGGGTGCCTGGGGTCCTACAGAAGCATGTAGACAAAGGAGTTGACTGCATCATTTGTGCATCCCAGAGGAGTCATGAGGACAAAGGTCTTATTTTGGAATGTTCTAGGGCAGGGTGTTTCTTTGAGGTTAGCCAAATCTGGAAGACAAAGCAGTAGGGGTATTTCTTCATCATTATACCATTCTTGGGGGAGCAGGGTTCGGGTAAAGTTCAACATTGTCACCTCTGTACTGACTATTCTTTACAAATCCCAATTCCCCCATCTCATGCTGGTTTTTCTTTCTTCAGCTAAGTGCCTTTGAAGGCTGATTTCTATGTACTGCGCCACTTGGGCTTTCTTGTCCTCTGGCTTTCAGTTGCGTTTGACAAATGGGAGGAAGCAGCAGAAGATTTAAGAGCTGAAGGAGAGAGCTACTGGGAGTAGTTATTCCCCTGTTCTTTCTCTGTCAGTTGTAGAGGTGGCTGAATTCTTCCAAGGCCCCTCTCCATGGCCCCGGGGCACCAATAACATTATCCCCTCCCTTCCTCCATCTCTCCTTCTCTCCCTCACTCTCTCCTGTGTCCCCTCAGACCTAGGGGTGTTAATGACTTTCCAAATGTCTACTCCCTGGGTACCTCACCATTCCTTACTGGTTTCTTTTCATCTTGCCCATGCTTCTGTACCTAGTCCCTTTGTTGAATTACTTTCAGTTAAACCATTTTGGAGTGTTCTTTCTGTTTTCTGGCAAAACCTTAACTGATTTAGTCCCTCAACCTGGAAACCTTTCCCCACTTTTCAGCCTAGAGCATGCCTGCTCCCCCTTTAGGACAGAGTTCACATGAAAACTTCTTCAGCACTCTCCTCTGTGTGCTTGTAGAATTTTGACCATATGTTGTGGTGAGATTATACCTTTGTGAACAGTTTCTCCCTCCATACTGTGTTGTGAGTACAAGGAGAGGACGTGATTTATGCCTCTTGTTATTTCCAGACCCTGTCACGGTGCCTTGTACCCTAAGTATTTGGAAAATGTTGATTGAGTGAATAAATGACTAGAGTAAATTACTCATCGGTGTAAGAGAGGAATTAATCAAGAAGGATGGCAGTGAATGGCCATTTAATTCATTCTTTTGCCCTATATATTAGTCCTCTTATGGAAAAATAGGAATTAAGAAAACTCAAACCCAAAAAATGGTGATTACTTGTTAGATCATTCCTATTTTCTTCTTGGTAGCAGGAATATCTATTTGAGCATAGTTTTTGTTTTTTTAGTTGTATTTAAATTAAAAAAACAGAGAGCAACCAGACCAGCTAGTGCTTGATAAATATTCAAATCAAAAAGACTTCTGCCCATGGAGCTTTTCCAAAGAACAGTCAGAGATGCTTGGGGATATTTTGTTTACTTCCCTGTGGCGTGTGTACCGCCTTCCCCAGGGTGTAATGCCCAGGGCTGATCAACAGCCAGAGGAGCTTGGAATCATTTGTTCAGTTTCATTGACCTATAAACCACTTCTGATATTTCTCGTATAAGATTCTCTTTTTACTTAGTGTATGTGTGTGTATTTATTTATTTAATCTATGTTCATTTAGTGCATCTATAATAAAAATCAGAATTAGAGAATAAATTTTAAAAAATTAATGAAACTAAGAACCATTCAATTTGTCCAAGTCAAGAATAAAACATGAACTTTATTCTCATTTACTTATGCTTTCATCTATTTTTTATTGGTCATAATCTCCGCAGTGACACTATATATATCCCATTAAATTGCATCAAAAAATTTTGGCTGTTTCATTTTTTAACCCAGGTGTCTGACTATAAATAATTTTCCACTGGATGCATTATATTTTTAATAAATTCCTTTTAAAAATATAAATTGTTTGAGGCATGGCTGCCTAGAGTTTTGCTTTTCAAACAAAGATATTTTTGAGAGTGCAAGGAGGTACTTTTAATAATTATTGCATGACAACAGGCTTTATTAGGCTGGGATGGTCCCGTGACAAGTGGGACATATGCATGTCCTCAGATATACCCCCCATCACTCACCCTGGTGCCTAAAATTTCTGTCATTACAGTGTTGTTTTAGAATCTCCTTTCTGAACTATAGATAAATTACATGGGAACACGAATACTTTATCATTAGCCATTAACGATTTAGCAGAAAATAGCTAGTTGACTTGGTTCAGAGATCTCTCTGGACCAGAAGTTAGCAAATTTTTTCTGCAAAGAGCCACCTAGTAAATATTTTAGGTCTTGTGGCCCATAGGGTCTCTATCACAACTACTCAACTCTACTGTCATAGCGAAGAGCAGCCATAGGTAATATTTAAATGAATGAGTGGGCTCTGTTAAAATAAAACTTTATTTATAAAAACAGATGGGGGGAAAAATTGAGCTTACAGAGTTTTTTTGCCCAACCCCACTCTGGAGGAATGGGAGGCAAGCAGATAGTTTACATCTCCAGAACTGTAATACTTCTTTGCTGTTCCTTGCTGTCCTCAAGGACCAAGGCCCATGTGTATGTCGCCTTAAGGGCTCAATATTCTGGTGACTTTGAGGGTTAATTTGCTTGTGAGCCTAATCTCAGATTGCCCTAAGTTCAGAGAACTTAGGGGGATTCCACCAGCAACCTTGCGTTCTTGAATATATGATTTAGGCTAGAATTTCTGTGACAATCTTAGATTTATTCTAGAATGTTTTTGAAGCCCTTCATAGTCTGATGGCTTGGAACCAGGCTAACTTTATGCACCTTATGGAGCCAAGGCTAGTGTTTTGCCACTTCGTTGATCTTATCTGGCTTACAGTCAGCAGTGTGTTTGTCTTCACAGTTTCATTGCTCTGCTTATATTTTGTCACTCTCTTGATGGGACTCAAGCTTGCTTCTCTTTTATTCTTACATTGTTTGCTATCAGCTGTAGATCCTTAAATGTTGTATTTCTCTTACCCACCATTCCAGATTCCTTTCCCATGCCTCTGAAAAATACTCTTTTACACAAATTAATGGCCCATAATAGCTTTGTTCAACTGTAATTAGTTGTACATAAGCAAATTTATGTGATTTCATGTGTAAAAGTATTTTTATATACTTCATACATTTTTCAAGTATGTAAGTACTTCATCCCCTTTTTGTTTACACTTTTACTCAATTAATCGCCGAAAGCATTTAAGGCACCCTTCAGCAAAAATACAAAAATTCATAGTGAACAAATATTTTCTGAGTGCTTATTGTATTCCAGACACATAGCAGAATGAAAGGCAAACTTTCAAATTAAAAGGAAGAAAGAGAAAGTAGATGTTGTAAGTGAAACAAAATCAAACAACAAACTCAAAACCAAATTGTGGTGCAAAAAATGATACAACTTTGAACCTAAGGCTTTTCTCTGAGCTTCTCAACAGCCAAGGTAAAAGAAAAAAATGAATAGGCTTTTATAATTCCTTTGGTTTAGTAAAAGGAACACATCAACAGATTAAGAAAGTTTTTCTGACCATTAAGTTAAAAAATTTTTCTTCTCTAAAATATTAATTCTTTAAAAGTTGGAGACTGTATTTACTATTTCTTTTCTATCTCTCTATGCTATCCACTACTTAATACACATTGGATGATCAGTATGTATCCAAAGACAAGGCAACATTAGTATTGTCCTCATTTTTCTTCTAAAGACACGGGAACCTAAGAATTATACAAGGTATGAAATTAGGAAACATAGTCTATAATACTGTCCTCACTTCTGATACCAAGTACAAGTTCAAGAGTTCCCAAGACCACTCTCAAACTCAATATTTTGCTAGAAGGGTTCACAGAATTCACTGAAAGCGGTTATATACACGGTCATGGTTTATTATGGGAAGAGATACAAATTAAAGTAAGCCAAGGGAGAGATCAGTCCAGGAAGGTTCCGAAAGTGGTGCTTCCAATTGTCCTCTCTCCATGGAGTCATGGAAAGCATTAACTTCTCCCAGCAGTGATGCACACATCACTGTGTGTGCATGAAGTATTCAATATGCATGAAGTATTGCCAGCCAGGGAAGGTCACCTGAGCCTTGGCATCCAGGGTCTTTGTTGGGGCTTGATCACTAAAACCTATTTGGCCACCCTCATAGCTGCCCTCAGTCTCCCTGCCCTCCAGAGGTCAACTGATACCATGTGACCCAAAGGCTCCACCCTAAATCACATTGTTGGTGTGGCTCAAAGCCACCACTTTAAGTTACATTGTTACTATCTGGCTGGCCCAAGGCACCCAGGTAAACAAAGACATTTTTACCCAGGCTGGACATTCCAAGGGCTTAGAGGTTACCTCTCAGGAGACAAAGGCAAAGGCCAGACCTTTCTTTGGGTGAGCTTACTTCTTCCTACACACAAGGTCAACATTGTGGTTCAAGAATCTAGTATCTGACTTTGATCAGGGCACCATGGGCTGGTTTACTGGGGAACACAACTACTACTTTCCATATGGAGTGCTAAAGTTGAAAGATGCATAATCCTTGACTTTCCCTTTACTCATTAAAAAGGAATTTAGAAACTAAAACCAAAAAATAAAATAAAACAAAATATTTGACCCTGTTTTTCTTTTCAGCATGTGATTTATGTTAGAATAAAAAGTTAAAACATTTTAGAAAAAAGAATTTCTTCCTTTTGTTAGTTTTAACAAGTCCTCTCTTACATTTCAAGGGTTCAAACATTCTGACATTTCACTGAGGTACTTGTTGATCTTATCCGTTTTCTTTGTGATTCTAGAGCTGTAAGTTATATAGCTTTAAGATTTCAGGATTTTCTGTTCCATTTCTTCTATCACTCAGAGGGTTTCTTTTTTTAATTCTTAGAAGATCTTTATTCTTTTTTAATCTCTAGACATTTTTCAGGTTTATTTCTTAAGGTGTGGAGAGCAGAAGTTCACTTTTTATTCCAGGGAGCACTAATTTTGATGAGCCAGGACAAATTAAGCTCCCTACCATAAAGTAAGTTCCATGCATGCAGGGTTTTTTTTTTTCTTTTACTGTGTAGCCCCAGTGCCTATTGCACTACTTGACACATACAGACACTCAGTACATATCTGTTGTGTCAAACAACAGTTTTCAAAAAGTTAAAAACCTAACCCTTGCACAAATCTAAAACAAGCAAGTATCAGAGATGTAGTTAACACATTAATGAGAGAAGCCAGCAAGGTAGTAGTCCGTTCTGAAACAGACACCAGATGAATGCAGGCACAAGATTGCTAGGTTAGCGTTTAAAAATGCTTACCGGGCTTCCCTGGTGGCGCAGTGGTTGAGAGTCCGCCTGCCGATGCAGGGGACACGGGTTCGTGCCCCGGTCCGGGAAGATCCCACATGCTGCGGAGCGGCTGGGCCCGTGAGCCATGGCCACTGAGCCTGTGCGTCCGGAGCCTGTGCTCCGCAACGGGAGAGGCCACAACAGTGAGAGGCCTGTGTACCGCAAAAAAAAAAAAAAAAAATGCTTACCATCATCCAGGACAATAAAATTGTAATTATGGGCTTATCTTTTCTACTGCACAGAAGCCATTCGCATTTCTGCTTGGATAAAATTCATTTGCATTGCTATAGGACAAAAATCATTTTTGTAATGTCAAACTGTTCTTTGTTGCCCCAGTGGCTTCCTGAGTGACAGCACTTGCCCTGCTTGTTTTGAACTTCTACTTAGTTATTGCCCACTTCTGGGTACCCATCGTCAACATAATGTACGCAAGCCACAAGCCTCATGATGACTTCCTCATTTTACCCCTTGTCTCCTTTCCATGTAGACCCAGTCACATTCAAATTACCCAAGGGGAATGCTTCCTGAGTGCCACAAGTTACCCTACCTATGACCCTCTATAAAGGCACTTACCCGTGGGTCCTTGCTCTGCTGTCTGCCTGCCTGCAGTAACCAAACTTTGAGCTTTGGGTGACTTTCTGTAGTCCTTTGGGCATACTGTCCCCCCCTCTCTAGGGCCTGTGAATATAATAAACCCTTTAATTTCATATGCGTTTCTGAGTGTAATCTCTCATGCGTTTCTGAGTGTAATCTCTGCGGCCGTGTTAGAGTGATCCTCAAAAACCCCGCCAAGGGGGCTTACTCCCCTTTTTACCACCCAATGGATATCAGTTTTTCAGAAATTAACATATGTCCTTTCAGAGTTGTAAAGTATTCTAATCAGCAGTGAAAATTAAGCCAAATAAAGTATTCTTAGTAATATTGGAGAGTTTAATTTCATCTATCAAGTCTGGAAATTAAAAGATATATCCTTCTTGATTTCCAAATGCAAAAACAATTATTAGTTGATTGGTAACTTGATTTACTATATATCAAGCCAAGTGTTTTACTTCAAGTTACTTTTAGTCTATGTTTATTCAGATTCAGGTATATAGTAGGTACTCAATAAATATTCATAGAATTAATAAGTAAAGGCAGAATTTATCTAAGTATTCTGGCTCTGAAGGAGTCATGTCCAAATAATTTTCTCTGTCAATGCTACTTGCTCATGTTTATGAAAGCAGTGAGTAGTGGGGAAATTAGAAGCTGTGGAATCAGACCGACATGGTTCAAATCCCAATTCTGTTAACATATTGGTTATATGGTTTCCAGGAAACCACTTAACCCCTCTAAGCTTTCATTTTCTTTCAGGAAAATGGGGATAATAATACCTACCTTGCTAGGACGTTGTAAGCATCGATACGTACATAAAGGATTGGTCATAATGTATGCAAAATGCCTCATACAGATTTGCAGTAAAATGGTAGGATATGGTTGTCTTAGTCAGTTTGAGCTGCTATTGCAAATTATCATAGACTGGGTGGCTTAAATAACAAACATGTATTTCTCCCAGTTCTGGAGGCTGGGAAAGGGAAATCCAAGATCAAGACACTGGCAGATCCAGTGTTTGGTGTGGCCACCCTTCCTGGTTTGTAGATGGCCATGTTCTCGTTGTATCCTCACGTAGCAGAGAAGAGAAGAAGAAGCAAGCTCTCTCTGTCTCTGTTAAAAGTACTAATCCCCTTATGAGGCTGCACCCTCACAACCTAATAACCTCTCAAAGGCCCCATCTCCAAATACCATCACATTGAGGATTAGGGTTTCAACATATGAATTTTGGGGGGGACACAAACATTCAGTTCATAGCAACAGCCTAAAACATGATTAAAAAGTAGAAGAATTCACTGTCATCTAACAAAATAATGGAAAGAAATCACAGATGATGAGAGATCAAAGTAGAGATATGACTTTCTCTTTTAAAATCTGTAACAGTTTCCTATTCTGCAAGCATAAATGAAATGCTTCTTTTTATTATCCTGTTATTGTTTTAACTTTAAGAGTTATTTAGGGTATGGTTTGAGGAATTTATTATTTGGTGATAGCAAATAGTCTGTTTGTGGCTTGTTGGCCTTGTGAGACCCCAAGAATATTGCAGCTAGATCAAGATTTCGGTGTTCTAAGTGATTGGTTTCTGTTTAAGCCCTCAATTAAGATAAGTGTTCTAGTTAATTTTGCTGTGTAACAAATAAGCCCAACATTGAGAGGCTTAAACCAACCATGTTGGTTTAAACTGATCTTGTGGATCAGGAATTTGAAGAGGGAATAGCCAGGATGGTTTACCTCTTTCCAGGATATCTGGAACCACTGTTGGAGATCAGGGGTGACTTAATGGCTGGGAACTAGAATCATCTGAAGGTCTGTTTGCTTTTATGTCTGGCACCTGGGCTGGGAGGGCTTAAAGACTGGAGCTGCTGACCAGAGCATCTACACGTGACTCCTCTGTATGGTTGGCTACCTTTCAGCATAGTGTCCTCAGGGTAGTTGGACTTATGACATGGTGGCTCAGGACTCCAGGCACAAGTATTCCAGTCAGATGAGGCAGAAGCTGCATTGCCTTTTATGACAACTTCAGAAGGCACATAGCCTCTCTTCTATATATTCTATTTGTTGTAGTGCTCTAGAGCCCACCTAGATTCAAGGGGAGGAAACATAGACCCTACAACTTGGTAGGAAGGTGGCAGGGTCATATTGTAGAGAAGAATGTGGGATAGGAGATATTGCTGTGGCCATCTCTGGAAAATAAAATTTGCCACAATGAGTAATTTTGTAGAGGCTTATTTCACATTAGAATATGAAATGAAATATGTCCTATAGTTGTCAAGGGTATTTCCTTTTAGTTGAGCTATTGTCACTGCCCTGCTAGTCACACACAGTTTTCTTTGTGATGGGCTTTTATCTTTTTCTTAATGTTGCATTTTTTTTTTAGTATGGGTTCATTACCTCACTGATAGAGCTGTTTTAATATTTAATCTATTCCCAGTTCCCAAGTCATTTTCTCAAGTGCCCATCAATTCCTTATAAGTGGTTAATTTAAACGACCTTTGAAGCATGACTGCATCTGGCTAAGGCAAATCTAAATGTCAACCTTGGAAGCATCCAGTGACATTCAGATGACTCCTTTCAGTATAGGGCCTCCTTTTTCTATCATGTGTTATATCTTGTCTAAAGAGGACCAGAAACGGTGCCTTTCCCACTCAATATTTTTAGCATTGTTGAAAAAACTGACACTCTAGAGTCATGCAGACTTGCTTTAATCCCAGAGGCCCCATTTAGTTGTGCGAAACAGTGTAAGTTTCTTAAAAGTTATGGGTTGGTTTCCTCATCTATACACTGAAGATAAAAATCCCCACTTCAAAGAGTTGTAATAGGGAAATTAAATAGTCAAAGAAGCTTCTGATGTAGGGCCTGGTTTATAGTAAGAACTCAACAGTAGCTAATGATAAGAAAAACTGTCTTTGCATTTTCTGTGCCTATAAATTACCTTTCAGCATAATAGGTCTTGATCAGGATTTTGAACTGATTGTGCCAGTTTCACTGGACAGGTAAGTGTCCACACTAGGGATGATCTTAAGTGTCTTCCTCTTCGTTACCCTTTGCAGGTGACAGAAAAACATTCACCTGAGGACAGTGATAAGCCAGGGAAGGTAATTTCAGGAACCTGGGGTTGATGGAGGGCAACCTTTTGAAAGATGTTTTGTCTCTACCAGGTTCTCCATGGATGGTGACTGGGTTGTTAAAAGGGCAGTAAAAAAGTTTTCAAATGAGATGTCCCTTTGCCTGACCACCACAGGATTCTTACACCTTATTGTAAAAATATATACATATTTAGAAATGTATTAAAACTTGGGCAATATGTGCCATGTAAGAAATAAAGTACAAAATGTAGGATAAAATTTTCTCATATCCCTCGGGATTTTTCCACTTAAAATCTCTCTTTAATCTCCAATTATTGTAATAGTCATTATAAAGGTGAAAAATGTTTACTGGAATATTTTAAACTGTGAGAAAGCTTTAACTGACTTGGATTTGTTGTCTTTCTGTGTGGCAGGTGGTGAAGTTTACCAAATCCTTTGAATTGCTGTCCCCAAAGTGCAGTGCCGATGCTGAGAACAGGTAGGGCTTATGACTTTCAGTTTTGTCTCTAATCCTCATCTTCGATCCGTGGTGTTGGCAGCATTGCATAATTTCTGAGGATAAGAGTTTTTCTTTCTTTAGATCAGCAAGTGTAGCCAAATATCATCACTCTTCTATATTTCAGGGCTTAAATTAAAACTATACATAAAAATACATGTATATACATCTAAAACTGCTAATGAATAAAGTAGATTTTTAGATATTCCATAACTGCATAGATAACCTTTTTTTTTTTTTTTTTTTTTTTTTTGGCTTTATTCTGGTCCCTCGTTTGTCTTCTTCCCTTTTGTTTGCTTGTGTTTGACCAATACCCCTTGGGGAAAAGACTAAGAGTTTCTGGTAATTCACTTTTTGTCCCTATTGGTATCTTTGAAGCTGTAGCAGGGTGAAAATTAGGGTTGGGGACAATCAGTGAATTTCTTTTAGTTTGCACTACCCTGAATAATAGTTTAGCTACTACAAAAATAGATCCTCTTTACTTTGGTCACCTCTAGAAAAAGGGCTAAAAAAATAGTGAAATTGACCAAAATGCAGAAATATGGAGAAGGACAAGTAAAGCATGATGATGATAATGATGACAATATCAATGATGGTAATACCAGCTAGATAAGCAGCTTCCATTTATCTGAGTACCTGCTGAGTGTGCCAGGTACTATTCTAAATGCTTTATATGCATTGAATCCCCCCAGATAACCTGATGAAGTAGGCATCATTACCCATGCGTGACAGAGGAGAAAGCCAAGGTTCAGTGAGTTTAAGTAACTTGTTCAAGGCCCTGCAGCCAGTAAATGGTGGCCACATCTCAGGACAAGATCACCTGCATAAAACCCTCCCAATCTCTGAATTTTGATCCCATTGCCACACATAATTTACAGTCTGGTAATTAATCTCATATAGTGAATGTCTGCTGGATTGTTTCCCAATCTGGCTGTATCAATCAGAATCAAACTTGGAGAACTGAATAAAAACTAAATTCTCAGGACCCACATGAGTGCTTTCGATTCAATATGTTGAAAGTGAAGTCCTAAAGATCTGTATATTCAAAAGGCTCCTTGGGTAATACCTGTTTCAAGATGTAGTAGTTGAGGGTAATTTGATTTTATGTACTTATTATTGCCTTTAAGTTCAGAAAATAGAAATCAGTACATTAAAATGGGCACTTTAGTTGCTTCACATTTTATCAAGTGTATGATATTTAAAAGAGTCCATTTCTAATTCCAGTTATAGAGCATTCTTGAAAAGGCAAAATTATAGCAACAGAAAGCAGATCAGTAGTTGCCAGGTGTGGAGATAGAGAGAAGAGTTTACTGTGAGGGGGTACAGGGGAATTTTGAGTGGTGAAGGAACCGTTCTCCGTCTTGCTTGTGGTGGCAGTTATACAACTGCATTTGTCAAAACTTGCAGAACTATGCGCTTAAAAAACATAAATTTTACTGTTTGTAAATTATACCTTAAAATGGGAAGCAAGAGGTCTTTTGTAAGAGGTTTTTGTTTTCATGAAAATGTATGTTCACATCTATGTTTAATGTCAGCTAATCTATACCCAAAAAAGATTTAGACATAGAGTTACTAGTGGTGTATTCAGCCATTCTCCTAAAATTTTCATGTAAAATAACATGAAATACATTTAAAAATATCTGTCTGTACTTAGTCCTTTAGCTAGTTATGGCCTCATATAGGTTCTCTCTCTTATATATGAGGGGGAAAAGCCTTCCTTTGAAATCCTAATGTTTTAATATTGTTCTTTTTTTTTAACTACTGAATGTGTCCTCATGGTCACTGCAGAGTTAAATATTTCATTATTTTTAATGCTGAGAGAACTTCCATGTCAAAACGAAATGACCCAGGGCCCATACTGCTCTTGGCAAACTTCTGATAATAAAAAAGAAAGAAAGAAAGAAAGGTCAGATTTTCTTTAAAGAGACATTTGAAAAGTGCCTTTGAACTTTGACATTATGAGATAGTACTCTCCATCATTCTATTTGTGGCCTTTATGTAGAATGTCCATTTATTTCAGAAGCTCTTTCCTGCATTGTCTAGTAATTTTCCTCATGTAGATGTGGGATCCTTTGGTCATTTATTGCAGGTTAAAGGAATAAAGACAAGTGGCTCTAGCATTTATTTTGCCAGTGGCCGTGGAAGAGACATTGAAACAGGCTATGAGTCTACAAATCACAGCCTGCTCTCAACATGTTGTAAATCTGTCCTTTAACCTTCATCACTTAACATCTTCTCTATAACTAATGTCCACTGGATACCTTAGTCCTCTGGACATCATTCAGAGTTTTAATAGGATAGCTCTTGAAGATAATGTCTAGGGTTTCATGCAACAATGTTTCAGGGCATTAGTTTAATTCTGATGAACTTTGATTTAAAGCTTGCTGATTTTTATAGACAGTCCTTGAAGACTTTTTTAAAAACCAATTTTGTTGCTGACTCATCATTTCTGCCTCCTGTCTTATGCGGCTAACTCTTTTGTCATGGCCAGTCTCCTCTTGGTCTCCATGTAATTAATACCAAGCAATTTGAGCGTTGGAAATGATTTGATCTGTCTTTCTTCATGCGGTGTTTACCTCCTCTGGGACAGCCTTGATGACTCTTCTAGTGATAAGATTCTCACAATGTCACGGTGGGCTTTTTCTACTGATAGGGAGTTCTGATTGTTAGAAAGGCATTTTAGGTTGAATCACATTTCTGTAACTTCCACCTCTTTGTCCTAAGTTTGTCCTTTGGAGATAGTTATCCTTTCATTAATTTTATTACTTCATTCAACAGCCGTATGATGAGTACCTACTCTCTGATAGGTAATGGGGCTACAGAGATTTTTTTTTTAATCAGCAGTCTCTGCCCTCAAGGATCTCAAGGCCAATGAACAGGGGTAGGAGTGGGTTAAGAATATAATATAACCATACCTGGATTTCACCAGGCCTCCAGACCATGGCTATAAATAGAGTCACGGTAACAGTGATCATCTATACTTGGGTGCTTGGTCATTTCTCCCTCGTAGTGTAAGAACCCAAGCTCTTTGCCAAAGTCACTCTTGAAGTAGCTCTGGGAATCCCCAAGATTAAAAAAATTTTTTTTATTGCTCACCCATCATTTCTTCCAAGTATTCCTAAGTCCTCTTCCTCTAAACATGGCAGAACAGCATCTGCTGGACATGGGCTTCCTGGCCCACTGCAGAATTCCCATGAGCATAACTGGACTCCTCACCACCGCTGTGCCACAGCTCCCCGGGCACTGTCTCAGATGCACTGATGGCCTTTCCAAATCCAAGCAGGGCTTGGTAGTCAGTGCAGAAGGTAAGAAGGTTCACTTTCCCTACAGTGTGCTATAGTTTGTTGCCTGACCCCTAATCAGTCCTGCATGTACCTCATTTTTTTTTACAAGTCTTTTAGTTCCTAAAGCTTTTCTTTCTCCATAGGACTTGGATTTAGTCCATGGGGCCAGGCTTAGGAACCAGTCCCCAGATTGAGAGCTAGCCGCTAAGTTGTTCTTTTGATTTCTCCACCTTTCTTCCATCTTAGCCACCAGACTCAGATGCTCAAGACCTCCTCCTCCCAGTCCCTTCCCCTCCATGCACATCAGCTTATATAACACATAAAGGCCCCCTCATATACAGATGTGTCCCCGATTAGGCTCATATGTCCTGCTGTCAAGTACATCAGTGACGGCAAAGCAATTCAATACTTTCTGTAAAAGGTTTGTGCAAGGTGGTATTTTAATATAGAGGAAGGGGCACCCAACTCATCTGGGGAAAACTGGAAGATGATCCTCAGAGAAAGCTTTCAGACATGGTAAAAATTCATTTAGGTACTGTAGAATGATGGGAAGTTAGTGACACGACTACCTTCCAGGGTGAGGAAACATCGTAAACAGAAGCATAGAGGTGGGAGAGAAAACATGGCATGTTTCAGAATCTTTAATTAGGGCTGTGATCTGTTGTCACAAGGGTCATCATAATTGATGGTGATGGCCCTTAACTCCTTCTGAGGGCCTCCAGCTCCCCTGAATGCCATCTCATAGGGGTTTGGGTCCTATCTGGTCCTCAGATGCTCAGACCCTCTTAATTGGCCTGGAGACTGGCTACATGCCTGCTTGCTCACGGCGGAGTAGCAACAGATAGTGAAATATTAAGATTTGTCTTGAAAAATCCTCTGGGCAGTGGTGTGGGAGAAGGACCAGAGGATGACAAGCTAAAGCCACCAAGGATTAAATTTACTGCCTTACCCACATGGCAGTGGTTCAGTTATGGTAGACTGCACGGATCCACTATCCTTAACTTTTCCAAGTCAGCAACTGCTATTTTTAGACTATTTTCATATTTCATGGTCCCCAGACTCTTCACCACCCTTTTTATTCTCCCCTGGACGTGCCCCAGCTTAGAATGGAACATGATATTCCAGTTTTTTCCAGAATCAGAACAGTTTAGAAATAGACATGTGCCTCTCTTTTGCAGAATATAATACTGTTGATGCATTTATTATTTACAATCCTCTTGGGTTGTCAATACTGACTTTAAAAAAAAATTAAGATCTTGTCTGATCCATTCGACTGTCCCTCAGATCTCACTCTAGGACCTTTCATGTGAAGCCTAATTTAATAATATATAGTGAAGCGGCCAGAATAAACTTTCTTGAATCTCTTATTCAAGCTTTAATAAACCTCTTTCTGTTCTCAATGGGAATAGGGTGTCTGAATGATCATATGTACTTAGAAATGAAAAAGAACATTTATGCACATCTTAAGAATTAGAAATTTTTATTTAGTTTAAAATATATTTGGCCACATTCTATTGATGTATCTCCTAGGTATAAATATGGGTGCTTTGGAAATTGCACTTTCTCAGCACTGCTACTTAAGGCTAAAAAAAAAAAAAAAGAAGAAAAATTTTTTAAAAAGCCAAATGTCTGTAATTTCTAGAAGGTAACAACTGACTAAAAGGGAATTTTCACATAATCATTTAATGGAATATAATGGAAATATATATTGTTTAAAACACAAGCACTGTAATCATTTCAGCATTTTGGGAGTAAGGGAGTTGAGGGGAGAAAACTTATTTCGGAGGGAAACAATCTTTTTTAAAAAGCCATCTTCTTACTATATTTTTCATTTGGTATGACTAGAAGGGGAGGAGAAAAATAAAGCTAGAAATCCCAGAGGAGGTAAATAAAGGGTAAGAATCTCTGTTTAATGAGTCTTTCAGCATGCAGGTCAGCCTGGAGGGTGGAGAGCTAAAATGTTCTGTTTCATAAGATGAGGGTATATGGTAAGCAGAGTAATGCCCCCTCAAAGATATACAGGTCCTAATCTGTGGAACCATGACAAAAGGGACTTTGCAGATCTGATTAAGAATCTTGAGATGGGGAGATCATCCTGGATTATCTGGATGGGTCCAATGTAATCAGAAGGGTCCTTATAAATGGAGATGTGGTGACAGAAGCAGAGGTCACTAGCCATGGCAATCAGGGAAGAAAAAGAAATAAAAGGAATACAAATTGGAAATGAGGAAGTAAAACTGTCACTGTTTGCAGATGACATGATACTATACATAGATAATCCTAAAGATGCCATGAGAAAACTACTAGAGCTAATCAGTGTATTTGGTAAAGTTGCAGGTTACAAAATTAGTGCACAGAAATCTCTTGCATTCCTATATACTAACAATGAAATATCAGAAAGAGAAATCCAAGGAAACAATCCCATTCACCACTGCAACAAAAAGCATAAAATACCAAGCAATAAACCTACCTAAGGAGACAAAAGACCTGTTAAGACAGTGATGAAAGAAATCAAAGATGACACAGACAGATGGAGAGATATACCATGTTCTTGGATTGGAAGAAGCCATATTGTGAAAATGACTATACTACCCAAAGCATTCTACAGATTCAATGCAATCCCTATCAAATTACCAATGGCATTTTTTTTACAGAACTAGAACAAAAAAATCTTAAAATTTGTATGGAGACACAAAACACCCCGAATAGCCAAAGCAATCTTGAGGGAAAAAAACGGAGCTGGAGGAATCAGACTCCCTGACTTCAGACTATACTACAAAGCTACAGTAATCAAGACAGTATGGTACTGGCACAAAAACAGAAATATAGATCAATAGTACAGGATAGAAAGCCCAGAGATAAACCCATGCACCTATGGTCAACTAATCTATGACAAAGGGGACAAGGATATACAGTGGAGGAAAGACAATCTTCAATAAGTGGTGCTAGGAAAACTGGACAGCCATATGTAAAAGAATGAAATTAAAATGCTCCCCAACACCATACACAAAAATAAACTGAAAATGGATTCGCGACCTAAATGTAAGACCAGGCACTATAAAACTCTTAGAGGAAAACATAGGAAGAACACTCTGTGACATAAACCACAGCAAGATCTTTTTTGACCCACCTCCTAGAGTAATGGAAATAAAAACAAAAACAAATGGGACCTAGTGAAACTTAAAAGCTTTTGCACAGCAAGGGAAACCATAAACAAGATGAAAAGGCAACCCTCAGAATGGGAGAAAATATTTGCAAACAAATCAACGGACAAAGGATTAATCTCCAAAATATATAAACAGCTCATGCAACTCAATATTAAAAAAACAAACAACCCAATCCAAAAATGGGCAGAAGACCTAAATAGACATTTCTCCAAAGAAGACATACAGATGGCCAAGAGGCACATGAAAAACTGCTCAACATCACTAATTATTAGAGAAATGCAAGTCAGAAGTACAATGAGATATCACCTCACACCAGTTAGAATGGGCATCATCAGAAAATCTACAAGCAACAAATGCTGGTGAGGGTGTGGAGAAGAGGGAACCCTCTTTCACTGTTGGTGGGAACGTGAATTGATACAACCACTATGGAGAACAGTATGGAGGTTCCATAAAAAACTAAAAATAGAACTACCATATGACCCAGCAATCCCACTACTGGGCATATACCCAGAGAAAACCATAATTCAAAAAGACACATGCACCCCAATGTTTACTGCAGCACTGTTTACAATCTCCAGGTCATGGAAGCAACCTAAATGCCCATCAACAGACAAATGGATAAAGAAGATGTGGTACATATATACAATGGAATATTACTCAGCCATAAAAAAGAACGAAACTGGGTCATTTGCTGAGACATGGGTGTACCTAGAGACTGTCATACAGAGTGAAGTAAGTCAGAAACAGAAAAACAAATATCATATATTAACGCATATACGTGGAATCTAGAAAAATGGTACAGATGAACCGGTTTGCAGGGCAGGGGTGGAGACATGGATGTAGAGAACAAATGTATGGACACCAAGGGGGGAAAGTGGGGGTGGGGTGGTGGGGGTGGGATGAATTGGGAGATTGGGATTGACATATATGCACTGATATGTATACAATAGATAACTAATAAGAACCTGCTGTATAAAAATAATAAATAAAAGAGAAAAAGAAAAGCAGTAGAAGTCAGTGTGATGCAGTTTGAGAAAGACTCAACCTGTCATTGCTGGCTTTGAAGGTGGAGGAATGGAGACATGAGCCAAGGAATGTGGGCAACCTCTAAAAGTTGGAAAAGGCAAGGAAAGGAGTTCTCCCCTAGAGAATTGTAAGATAATACGTTTGTGCTGTTTAAAGTCACTTAAGTTTGTAGTAATGTGTTACAACAATGACAGAAAACTAATACAGGGGTTTGAATTTAAAAGGAGTCCAAGAAGAAGAGAATTCAGGAAAAAATGAAGGAATAAGGAGAGGCAAACAAAGAACCCGTGGAACTGAACAATATGGGTGGAGGCTGAAACTTGTGGGAAAACATGGCCAGTGAGAAATTCCCAGGGGTGGGGCAGTTAAAGGATTTGTGTTAACTGTATGTTGTGCACTATTGTAAAATATTACATCTGCTTGTCCTTTGCTTGCTATTCAGCTTACTGTCTTCAGTTGCCACTCACATCTTGTAAAACCAAAAATGCATGTTTTTATAGGCTACTGCTGAGAATATAGAGGTAGAAAATATAAGATCTTTAACGCTCAAATAGGAATATTCAAAGTTACAAATTTGTTTGATTTTAAATGTTATTTCAGTGAAACTTGTTTCCCCAGTGTAGTGGGTTGAATAGTGTCCCCTCAAAATTCGTGACTATCTGAAACCTTAGACTGCGACCTTATTTGGAAATAAGGTCTTTGCAGATGCAGTTAGTTAAAGATCTTGAGATGAAATCATGCTGGACATACATGTTGGATTTTCCCCACGGGCAGTAAATCCAATGACTGGTGTCCTCATAGGAAGAGGAGAGGACATACAGTGACACAAAGGAGGAGACCATGTGAAGACAGCGGCAGATATTGGAGTGATAAGTACAAGCCCAAGAACACCAGGAGCCATCAGAACCTGGAAAAGCCAATGAAAGATTCTCCCTAGAGCCTTCAGAGGGAGCATGGCCCTACCAACACCTTGATTTCAGTCTTCTGGCTTCTAGAATTATGAGAGAATACATTTTTGTTGTAAGCCACCAAGTTTGTAGCACTTTGTTATGGCAGCCCTAGGAGACTAATACACTCAGTTATTAAATGAGGAAGATATATGTGGAATCTAGAAAAATGGTACAGATGAACCTGTTTGCAAGGCAGAAATAGAGACAGAGATATAGAGAACAAGTGTTTGGACCCCAAGTGGGGAAAGCCGGGGGTGGGGGAGGGTGGGATGAACTGGGAGATTGGGATTGACATATATACACTAACATGTATAAAATAGATAACTAATAAGAACCTGCAGTATAAAAAATAAATAAATAAAATAAAATTCAAATAAAAAAATATGAGGAAGATAAAATAGATAATGTCTACTAAATGCCTCTTCCAGCAACAAAGTTCCAGGAAGCTGTGATTCTGTGCATCCACTATTGTGCATTATAGTGATATCTACTTTAATTAGGGAAAGAGACTAACTGTCACTGAAAGTCTAGTATCCATCACACTTATGCTGTCTTAGTCTCACAAATGCCCAATGAGTTACATGTAATTGTCCTTATTTTACAAATGAGGATCTTGAGGCTCAGAGAGGTAATAAGTAACTTGCACACATTTGCAGCACTTCTGGCAGTACTACCTATGCTCCTGCAGGCTTATGTCTGGAAGCAATTCTCTTAGCCATCTAATGCTCATTCTATTAAGACCATGGCCTTAGTTGAGTTAGATGCTATTTAATGTCTTCAACAAGATTATACTATGATTTAGCATTGAAATGAAAAGTATCATTTTGCAGAAAAACATGGAAGCAAGAAGTAAAATATAAATTTGTTACTAGTGATGAAAATGTTTATTGTTAGAAAACTGGCCACATGTCTATATGTTCTTGCAAAGCTACAACCAGGGAAGAAACTCACAAGGAGACGAAACTGTGCTATATTTTGTTACTAAAATACATACTAAAGGATCATTTACTACATGCCAAGTGATGCCACCGAAGGCAGGAAAAATTGACCAAGTACTCACAATAAGTGAAAGAAATTTCAAAACAATAAGAGGCCAGTGTAACTAAATTCATGCATGATGCAGAACTGTTATTAAAGTATAGAGTGTTAATTTGTCAAAAACTTCCAATGTTTTGGAAGCTGCTTAGATTCCAGTGACAAGGGATTCAATTGAGTAAAAAAGGAAACTGGATTTAGTCAAATAAGAAATGCTGAGAAAATTCCAGTGTCTTCTGACATGCCTGTCAATGCCAAGTGTGCTAAATTGATCATCCTCAAGAGCACAGATGACAAAGTATAGCATTTCAACATGAGGCCTTGCATAACATCAGATGGCTAAAACTTGCCACCATATTCGATTTTAAATGACAAAGTCAAACTAAAGGTGGTAGACAGAATTTGGGGCCCCATTACCTTCACCCTCTGTTGTCATACTCGTGAATGCATTTCGTTACATGGCCAAAGAGACTTTGCAGATGTAATTAAGGTTGTTAATCAGTTGATGTTAAAATAGGGAGATTATTCTGGGATTAACTTGGTGGACCCAATGTAATCACAAGTCCTTGAATACAGAGCTTTCTCCCAGTTGAGGACCAAATAGGAAGTTAGAGAGATACAACAGAAGGGGGAAGTCAAATAGATTGGAAGCATGAACAGGATTCAACACATATTGCTGGCTTAAATATTCAGAGGGCCATGTGTCAAGGAAACCAGGACTTCCGTGCTACAACTATAATGAATTGAATTCTTCCAACAACCTGAATGAGCTTGATTCTTCCCCAGAACCTCTAGAAGGGGATGCAGTTCTATCAATACCATGATTTTGGTCTTTTGAGGTCCTAAGCAGTAAATCCAGCTGACAAATGCCATAATAAACTTCTGGTCTCTGAACTGTGTGATAATAAAAGGGTGTGGTTTTAAGATGATAATTTTGTAGTAGTTTGTTATGCAGAAATAGGAAATGAATGCAGTATTAGTGTATGAGTTTAAACCCAGTCTCATCTGAGAATGAGATTGAACTCAGTGATGTTACTGTGTGTGTGTGCGCGCGCGCGCACACACACACACACACACACACACACACACACACACACACACACACACACACACACACACACACACACACACAGACTCCCACAGATGGATGACAGCTGAGCTGATGAATGAGTGATGTACAGCCATGTGGAACAGATGACCAGGAACCCTATGTAACCTTCCAAGTTATGTTAGGTCTTGATACAGTTTTCAGACATGTATCTGCACAGTAAAAGAATTGCTGGTGGTGTGACTGGACAACAGTAGCCCCTTAAAATTTCTGTCAACAAACGAACTAAGGAATACTTGAGGAAGGAATGTGAGTCTGGTTGTTGTCTAAAAACCTGCAAATGACACCTCTTACTAAGTTCAGTAGAATGACAGCATCAAGACTTGCAGGAGGGGTTGGCAGCTTGGAAGAGAGTCCTGGAGATGATAGCAGAGCACTCTTCTAAAAAAGGCTGCATCCTGATGACTCAAAGGCTCATATCTGTGAACATCAAAGACTCTATATTGAAAAGTGATTCAGAAGAGTGACACTGAATTTGAAGAAATTTTAGAATGTCTTAGTCAATTTATTTTGCCCATAATTTTTCCTTTTATATATAATCAACTTGTATAGTTAAAATTTTCCTTCAAGAATGGTATATGATAAAATTTATATCTAATCCAAAAGATCTCTAAAATAAGATTAAAATATTTTAAGTGAAAAGAACACATTGACTCATTGCAGCATTTTTTCTCTTCTTTCAGTGGTTCAAAAATAACAGTGCATCTTACAATCTGTAGTACTGTAGATTCAATGAAATAATATGACCCTTCCACACGTCGTTTTCCTTGTGGATTTTCTATTCCTTAGCTCATCTACATCTATCCCTGAGGGTACATATATCTCAACTTTGAGAAGCATCTTGGAGACCTTTAGGGTTTCTTTTATTTTTAAGATGGAACAGCCCCATGATTCTTCTCAACATTAGGTTTCTTTGTTGCATTTTTGGGGTCAGAATGCTGAAACTCATGTTTCAATGCCTTACTGATTTTTTTCTTTTCCTTTTCAATTCTGTGTGGAATCTAGTTTTGCAAACAAATTACTCTTTCCAACATTCCTCACTTCTCTGTAACTCTTTCCTTTAGGCTTCCAGCCTCCATGACCCACATCTGGCCTTTTTAGGTGTGTGTGGAGGCAGGGACTGACTTCCATGAGATGTGACTGTAATGAGACAAAACTACAGGATGAGCTCTAGCATTGGGTCAAGAGTCTGTAAACAAGCCTTCTAGAGATGTTCTTTGTCTTGGGCCAGCAGCAATGATATTTTCAGGAATAGATTTGGGATAGACTGTGTTAGCCTGGAGAGACTAAGTATGATGAGTGAGATTTTGTTTATCATGTTTACTGTGATTGTACCTTGCAGTCATATTGTACATTTTATAACTCCGAGATGTACCTGGCCCAAGCGAGGTAATCTCCAGCTCTTATCCAGGTTATGAATATGATTTTGGGCTCATGCTTCCAGAAAGTGTGATGTGACTCACCCTTGCTTGGACATTACCACTCAAAAGCATACCCCCTTGATGAGGCTCTGGGGAATTAGAAATTCTGTTCCTACCTTATTACCACTCAAAAGCATACCCCCTTGATGAGGCTCTGGGGAATTAGAAATTCTGTTCCTACCTTGGAGAATGTTGCTACATATCTTTTTTGTACGCGGGCCTCTCACTGTTGTGGCCTGTCCCATTGCGGAGCACAGGCTCTGGACGAGCAGGCTCAGCAGCCATGGCTCACGGGCCTAGCCGCTCCGCGGCATGTGGGATCTTCCCGGACCAGGGCACGAACCCGTGTCCCCTGCATCAGCAGGCGGACTCTCAACCACTGCGCCACCAGCGAAGCCCGCTAAATATCTTTACCATGAATCCTAACCTTGCCAGCTTCACTGTGTATCCCTTAGATTGTAACTTTCAACCTTTTTTGATTGCAACCTACAACAAAAATACATTTTATATCCAAACCTAGTTAATGTATATAAATATGTACACAAATACACACACACACATATATCTAAAACAAGTTTCATGAAACTATACTTACCTTTACTATGTATGTATCTTCTGATTTATTCTGTTCTTAAAAAAAACCCACTTGCTGTCTTGACCCACAAAATTGATTTCATGATTCACTATTTTGTTGTGATCCACAACAAAACTTTAGACTTTTAAGCCACATCTGATCTACACTTGCAGTGTGTGTGGCCTCAATCAATGCCTATATTTGTTATTTTAAAATATAGTAGTTGTGTGAAACTGATTTTTCCCAAACATTTCAGAACTCCTTCACTCAAATACGTATTGTTCTTCAAATAAGACACCTTGGGGAGAATTTGTTTGTGTAAGTTCTTTATACAACTGTTTAGTACAAGTGAATGAAATGTGTTACAAGATCTGATTTTGGAATCCTGGGGATGCAAGAAGTAATGATGTCCCCACACTCTTTTTTGCTAGAGAGCAGACACATTCAGTCCTACCAGGACTTTTCAGCCACATTCTTCAAGTCTTGTGCTAGAGTCATTCTTATATATACCTTAGTGAGTCAGTTCCTGCCCTCCAAGAAGCATATGCTAAGATTAAATGAGCAAAAGATTTTTCAGGGGAAACAGCTGTGAAGGATAAAGGGTGGGACAAGGAGTAGGCAGGGAGAACCTTTTACTACCCTGCTCTGAGAAAGGAGAGTGGAAAAAAGGAGTGAACAGGAGGAGTGATAGATTGCAGCATAGTTTGGAGAACATCTCTGCCAGGCCAGTGGGGAGTTCTAAGCAGAAGATGCCCATGGGAAGAATCTCATCGCCAGGAATGGCTCAGTTCCTACCCTTGCCATGCTCAGTCATTGGCAGACAACAGCCCCAGAGGAAGCCTGGATCCAAAGGTCGGGAGATGGAGACTTTCAATCCACTGTGCCCTCTGTTGCAGATTCTTTTAAAGGAGAATATGAATGGGGCATCTCCCACAGCAACTGCACTAGTGGCCACTCATATTACTTGCTTTAATTAACTATCCAAAAATCTTTTTCAAATTCTCACTTGGCAGGTTAATTATCATCTTTGTCCTAATTATTCTTATTTTTTAAATTTTTGATTGAGATATAATTTACGTACAACAAAATCATCCTTTTAAAATGTACAATTAAGTGGGTTTTAGTATATTTCATATATTCACAAGATTGCACAACCATACACTGTATGTTTCTGGAATATTTTTATCACCCCAAAAAGAAACTCTGTACCCATTAGTAGTCACTCCCTACTCCCTCCTCCTTCCAGGTTTTGGCAATTTCTAATCTAATTTCTATTTCTATCAGTTTGCCTAGTTTGGGCATTTCATATAAATAGAATCTTATAGTATGTGGCCTTTTGCATTTAGCTTCTTTCACCTAGCACATTTTCATGATTTATCCATGTTGTAGCATGGACTTTATTCCTTCATTCCTTCTTATGGCTGAATAATAGTCCTTTGTATGAATAGACCACATTTTGTTTATCCATTCATCATCAGTTGATGATGCTGTTTCCACTTTTGGACTAGCAAGAATACTGCTACTATGAACAATCATGTACAAGTTTTTGAGTGGACATACATTTTCAGTTCTTTTGGGTATAGACCTAGGAGTGGAATTGCTGGGTCATATGTTAACTGTATGTTTAATTTTTAGAGCAACTGCCAGACTGTTTACTACAATGGCTACACAATTTTATATGCCCATCAGCAAAGTATGAGGGTTCCAATTTCTCCAGATCCTCATCAACTTTATTTATTTACAAAATTAAAGCCATTCTAGTGAATATGAAGTGGTATCTCATTGTGGTTGTGACTTCCCTAATAGCTAACAATTTTGAATATGTTTTCATGTCCATATTGGCCATTTGTATATCTTGTTTGAGAAATATGAATTTAAATCCTTTGCCATCCTTTAGTTATGTTAATAGTCTTTTTATTGTTGAGTTGTAAAAATCCTTTGTACTTTCTGGATATAAGTCCCTTATAACATTTATGATTTACATATATTTTTCTCACTCTATAAGTTGTCTTCTCACTTTCTTGATAGTATCCTTTCAAATACAAGATTTTAATTTTGATGAAGTCAAATTTATATATTTTTTCTCTTGTCACTTGTGCTTTTGATGTCATATCTAAGAAAACAGTGCTTAATCCAAAGTCATAAAGATTTTTGCCTTTCTTCTAAGAGTGGGATGGTTTTAGCTCTTACATGTAGGTCTTTGATCCATGTTCAGCTTACTTTTTGTATATGATGTGAGAGAGGTGTTCAGTTTCATTCTTTTGCATGTATATATCCAGTTGCCTCAGCATCATTTATTGAAAAGACTATTCTTTCCCCATTGAATTGTCTTGGCACCCATGTGGGAAATCAACTAACTATAGATGTATGAGTCTATTTCTGGACTCTCAATTCTATTTCATTGATCCATATGTCTATCCTTATGCCAGTATCATACTGTCTTTATTATTGTAGCTTTCAAATAAGCTACAACTTACTTTTATTCCAGCTTTGTTCTTTTTTAATATTGCTTTAATTATTTTGGAGTAGGTTTCCTTCTATTCCTAGCTTGTTGAGATTTTTTTGTCATGAAAGAGTGTTGGATTTTGTCAAATGCTTTTTCTGTGTCTATTGAGATGACTACATGATTTTTTGTGCTTTGTTCTATTAATATGGTGTATTGCATTGGTTGATTTTTTGAATGTTAAACCAATCTTACATTCTTGGGATAAACCCCACTTGGTCATGGTGTATAATCGTTTTTATATGTTGCTGGATTAGGTTCATTAGTATTTTGTTGAGAATTTCTATGTATATATTCATAAGGGAGTTGGTCTGTAATTTTGTTTCCTTGTGATATCTGGTTTTGGTATCAGGGTAATACTGTCCTCATAGAATGAGTTGGGAAGTGTTCTCTGCTATGCTGTTGAAATGAAAGATTGGTGCTTACAGAAAAATTCTTCTTGAAGCACTGGTGGAATTGACTAGTGAAGCCATCTAGTCCTGAGCTTTTCTTTGTAGAAATTATATATTTTAATTTTTTATTAATTCAACATCTTTACTTGTTATAGTTTTATTAGATTTTCTAATTCTTCTTGAGTACATTTCAGTACTTTGTGTCTTCCTAGAGATTTGTCCATTTCATCTAGGTTATTGAATTTGTTGTACAATTATTCATAGTATTCCCTTACCATCTTATTTCTGTAAAGTTGGTAGTAACACTCTTTCATTCCTGATCTTAGTAACTTCAGTCTTCTCTCTTTTTTTTTCTTGGTAAGCTTAGCCAAAGGTTTATCAACTTTATTCATCTTTTCAAAGAACCTACTTTTGTTTTTGTTGATTTTCTCTATTGTTTTTCTGTTCTCAGTCTGTTTATTCCTCCTCTAATCTTTATTATGTCCTTCTATCTGCTTGCGTATGTAGGTTTAGTGTGTTCTTCTTTTTCTAGTGTCTCAGATAGAAGGTGAAGTTACTGATTTGAAATCTTTTTTCTTTTTTTAATGTAGACATTTATAGCTGTAAATTATCTCCTGTACACTGCTTTAGCAGCATCCAGTGTGTTTTGGTATGCTGCATTTTGTTTTCATTCATCTCAAAATATTTTCTTATTTCCCTGTGATTTCTTCTTTGACTCATTGATTCTTTTTTTTTCATATAAGGATATTTTATCATTCATTCTTTAGTAGTATGTTGTTCTATTTCTAAATATTTATGAATTTCCCAAATTTCTTTTGTTATTCATTTCTAATTTCACTTCATTGTGATTGGAAAATACTTTTTATGATATCAATCTTTTAAAATTTATTGAGGCTTCTTTTAAGGTCTATTCTAAGAATGCTTCATCTGTGCTTGAGAAGAATGTCTATTCTGCTACTGTTGCTTAGTGTGCTCAATAGATGTCTCTTAGGTCTAGTTGGTTCATAGTGTTGTTCAAGTCTCTTACTTCCTTGTTATTCTTCTGCCTAGTTGTTCTATCTGTTA
Source organism: Delphinus delphis (assembly GCF_949987515.2). Lineage (NCBI taxonomy): Eukaryota > Metazoa > Chordata > Mammalia > Artiodactyla > Delphinidae > Delphinus > Delphinus delphis. The sequence continues at coordinate 55,238,715 of NC_082689.1, forward strand.
TTGAAAGCACAGTGTTGAAGATTCCAACCACTATTGTTGAATTATCTATTCTCCCCTCAGTTCTAAGTTTTTGCTTCACACATTTTGGGGCTCTGTGGTTAAGTGCCATATGTTTGTAACTGTTATTTTTTTTTTTTATGGTTCATTCCTTTTACCATTTAAAATATCCTTCTTTGTCTTTATCAACTTTATTTTTCTTAAACTCTATTTTGTCTAATATTAATATAGCCACTGAAACTCTCTTTTGGTTGCTGTTTGCACGGTATGTATTTTTTCCATCTTTTTGCTTATTTATTTATTTTTATACAGCAAGTTCTTATTATCAATTTTATACACATCGGTGTATATATGTGAATCCTAATCGCCCAGTTCATCACACACTCTCCCACCCCACCGCGGCTTTCCCCGCTTGGTGTCCATACGTTTGTTCTCTACATCTGTGTCTAAAATTCTGCCCTGCAAACTGGTTCATCTGTACCATTTTTCTAGGTTCCATATATATGCGTTAATATACAATATTTGTTTTTCTCTTTCTGACTTACTTCACTCTGTATGACAGTCTCTAGATCCATCCATGTCTCAACAAATGACCCAATTTCGTTCCTTTATATGTCTGAGTAATATTCCATTGTATATATGTGCCACATCTTCTTTATCCATTCATCTGTCGATGGACACTTAGGTTGCTTCAGTGACCTGGCTATTGTAAATAGTGGTGCAGTGAACATTGGGGTGCATGTGTCTTTTTGAATTATGGTTTTCTCTGGGTATATGCCCAGTAATGGGATTGCTGGATCATATGGTAATTCTCTTTTTAGTTTTTTAAGGAACCTCCATACTGTTCTCCACAGTGGCTGTGTCAATTTACATTCCCACCAACAGTGCAAGAGGGTTCCCTTTTCTCCACACCCTCTCCAGCATTTGTTGTTTGTAGATTTTCTGATGATGCCCATTCTAACTGGTGTGAGGTGATACCTCATTGTAGTTTTGATTTGCATTTCTCTAATAATTAGTGATGTTGAGCAGCTTTTCATGTGCTTCTTAGCCATCTGTATGTCTTCTTTGGCGAAATGTCTAATTAGGTCTTCTGCCCATTTTTGGATTGGGTTGTTTGTTTCTTTAATATTGAGCTGCATGAGCTGTTTATATGTTTTGTAGATTAATCCTTTGTCCATTGATTCGTTTGCAATTATTTTCTCCCATTCTGAGGGTTGTCTTTTAGTCTTGTTTATGGTTTCCTTTGCTGTGCAAAAGCTTTGAAGTTTCATTAGGTCCTATTTGTTTATTTTTGTTTTTATTTCCATTACTCTTGGAGGTGGATCAAAATTATCTTGCTGTGGTTTATGTCAAAGAGTGTTCTTCCCTATGTTTTCCTCTAAGAGTTTTATAGTGTCCAGTCTTACATTTAGGTTTTTAATCCATTTTGAGTTTATTTTTGTGTATGGTGTTAGGGAGTGTTCTAATTTCATTCTTTTACATGTGGCTGTCCAGTTTTCCCAGCACCACTTATTGAAGAGACAGTCTTTTCTCCATTGTATATCCTTGCCTCCTTTGTCATAGATTAGTTGACCATAGGTGCGTGGGTTTATCTCTGGGCTTTCTATCTTTTTCCATTGATCTATGTTTCTCTTTTTGTGCCAGTACCATATTGTGTTGATTACTGTAGCTTTATAGTATATTCTGAAGTCAGGGAGTCTGATTCCTACAGCTCCATTTTTTCCCTCAAGATTGCTTTGGCTATTCAGGGTCTTTTGTGTCTCCATACAAATTTTAAGATTTTTTGTTCTAGTTCTGTAAAAAATGCCATTGGTAATTTGATAGGGATTGCATTGAATCTATAGATTGCTTTGGGTAGTATAGTCATTTTCACAATATTGATTCTTCCAATCCAAGAACATGGTATAACTCTCCATCTGTTTGTATCCTCTTTAATTTCTTTCATCAGTGTCTTATAGTTTTCTGCATACAGGTCTTTTGTCTCCCTAGGTAGGCTTATTACTAGGTATTTTATTCTTTTTGTTGCAGTGGTAAATGGGAGTGTTTCCTTAATTTCTCTTTCAGATTTTTCATCATTAGTGTATAGGAATGCAAGAGATTTCTGTGCATTAATTTTGTATTCTGCTACTTTACCAAATTCATTGATTAGCTCTAGTAGTTTTCTGGTGGCATCTTTAGGATTCTCTATGTATAGTATCATGTCATCTGCAAAGAGTGACAGTTTTACTTCTTCTTTTCCGATTTATAGTCCTTTTTTTTCTTTTTCTTCTCTAATTGCCGTGGCTAGGACTTCCAAAACTATGTTGAATAATAGTGGTGAGAGCAGACATCGTTGTCTTGTTCCTGATCTTAGAGGAAATGCTTTCAGTTTTTCACCATTGAGAATGATGTTTGCTGTGGGTTTGTCATATATGGGCTTTATTATGTTGAGGTAGGTTCCCTCTATGCCCACTTTCTGGAGAGTTTTTATCATAAATTGTGTTGAATTTTGTCCAAAGCTTTCTCTGCATCTATTGAGATGATCATATGGTTTTTATTCTTCAATTTGTTAATATGGTGTATCACATTGATTGATTTGCATATATGGAAGAATCCTTGCATTTCTGGGGTAAACCCCACTTGATAATGGTGTATGATCCTTTTAATGTGCTGTTGGATTCTGTTTGCTAGTATTTTGTTGAGGATTTTTGCATCTATATTCATCAGTGACACTGGTCTGTAATTTTCTTTTTTTGTAGTATCTTTGTCTGGTTTTGGTATCAGGGTGATGGTGGCCTCATATAATGAGTTTGCGAGTGTTCCTTCCTCTGCAGTTTTTTGGAAGAGTTTGAGAAGAATGGGTGTTAGCTCTTCTGTAAATGTTTGATAGAATTCACCTGTGAAGCCATCTGGTCCTGGACTTTTGTTTGTTGGAAGATTTTTCATCACATTTTCAATTTCATTACTTGTGATTGGTGTGTTCATATTTTCTATTTCTTCCTGTTTCTATCTTGGAAGGTTATACCTTTTTAAGAATTTGTCCATTTCTTCCAGGCTGTCCATTTTATTGGCATAGAGTTGCTTGTAGTAGTCTCTTAGGATGCTTTGTAATTCTGTGGTGTCTGTTGTAACTTCTGCTTTTTCATTTCTAATTTTATTGATTTGAGTCCTCTCCCTCTTTTTCTTGATGAGTCTGGCTAATGGTTTATATGTTTTGTTTATCTTCTCAAAGAACCAGCTTTTAGTTTTATTGATCTTTGCTATTGTTTTCTTTGTTTCTATTTCATTTGTTTCTGCTCTGATCTTTATGTTTTCTTTCCTTCTGCTATCTTTGGGTTTTGTTTGTTCTTTTTTCTCTAGTTCCTTTAGGTGTAAGTTTAGATTGTTTATTTGAGATTTTTCTTGTTTCTTGAGGTAGGCTTGTATAGCTATAAACTTCCCTCTTAGAACTGCTTTTGCTGCATCCCATAGGTTTAGGATCATCGTGTTTTCATTGTTATTTGTCTCTAGGTATTATTTGAGTTCCTCTTGGATTTCTTTAGTGATCTCTTGGTTATTTAGTGATGTATTTTTAGCCTGCATGTGTTTGTGTTTTTTATGTGTTTTCCCCTGTAATTCATTTCTAATCTCATAGCATTGTGGTCAGAAAAGATGCTTGATATGATTTCAGTTTTCTTAAATTTACTGAGGCTTGATTTGTGACCCAAGATGTGCTCTATCCTGGAGAATGTTCCGTGTGCACTTGAGAATAAAGTGTAATCTGCTGTTATTGGATGGAGTGTCCTATAAATATGAATTAAATCTTTATGGTCTATTGTGTCATTTAAAGCTTTTGTTTCCTTATTTATTTTCATTTTGGATGATCTGTCCTTTTTTGCAAGTGTGGTGTTAAAGTCCCCCACTATTATTGTGTTACTGTCAAATTCCTCTTTTAAAGCTTTTAGCAGTTGCCTTATGTATTGAGGTGCTCCTATGTTCGGTGCATATATATTTATAATTGTTATATCTTCTTCTTGGATTGATCATTTGATCATTATGTAGTTTCCTTCCTTGTGTCTTGTAACATTCTTTATTTTAAAGTCTATTTTATCTGATATGAGTATTCCTACTCCAGCTTTCTTTTGATTTCCATTTGCATGGAATATCTTTTTCCATCCCCTTACTTTCAGTCTGAATGTGTCCCTAGGTCTAAAGTGGGTCTCTTGTAGACAGCATATATATGGGTCTTGTGTTTGTATCCATTCAGCAATCCTGTGTCTTTTGGTTGGAGCATTTAATCCGTTCATGTTTAAGGTAATTATCGATATGTATGTTCCTATGGCTATTTTCTTAATTTTTTTGGGTTTGTTTTTGTAGGTCCTTTTCTTCTTTTGTGTTTCCGACTTAGAGAAGTTCCTTTAGCATTTGCTGTAGAGCTGGTTTGGTGGTGCTGAATTCTCTTAGCTTTTGTTTGTCTGTAAAGCTTTTGATTTCTCCATTGAATCTGAATGAGATCCTTGCTGGGTAGAGTAATCTGGTTGCAGGTTCTTCCCTGTCATCACTTTAAGTATATCATGCCACTGCCTTCTGGCTTGTAGAGTTTCTGCTGAGAAGTCAGCTGTTAACCTTCTGGGAGTTCCCTTGTATGTTATTTATCATTTTTCCCTTGCTCTTTTAATAATTTTTCTTTGTCTTTAAATTTTGCCAATTTGATTACTATGTGTCTTGGTGTGTTTCTCCTTGGGTTTATCCTGTATGGGATTCTCTATGTTTCCTGGAAATGGGTGGCTATATCCTTTCCCATGTTAGGGAAGTTTTCGACTACAGTCTCTTCAGATATTTTCTCTGATCCTTTCTCTCTCTCTTCTCCTTCTGGGACCCCTATAATGCGAATGTTGTTGCATGTAATGTTGTCCCAGAGGTCTCTTAGGCTGTCTTCATTTCTTTTCATTCTTTTTTCTTTTTTCTGTTCCACAGCAGTGAATTCCACCATTCTGTCTTCCAGGTCACTTATCTGTTCTTCTGCTTCAGTTATTCTGCTATTGGTTCCTTCTAGTGTAGTTTTCATTTCAGTTATTGTATTGTTCATCTCTATTTGTTTGTTCTTTAATTCTTCTAGATCTTTGTTAAACATTTCTTGCATCTTCTCCTTCTTTGCCTCCATTCTTTTTCAGAGGTCCTGATTCATCTTCACTATCATCATTCTGAATTGTTTTTCCTGAAGGTTGCCTATTTCCACTTCTTTTAGTTGTTTTTCTGGGGTTTTATCTTGTTCCTTCATCTGGTACATAGCCCTCTGCCTTTTCATCTTGTCTGTCTTTCTGTGAATGTGGTTTTTGTTCCACAGGCTGCAGGATTGTAGTTCTTCTTCCTTCTGCTGTCTGCCCTCTATCTTTATGCTTTTTACCTGTTTGTGTCTTTGAACCTAATGTGTGTCTCTTGTAGACAGCATATAGTTGGATCATGTTAGTTTTATCTGTTTCACTAATCTCTGCCTTTTTTTTTTTTTTTTATGGCTGTGTTGGCTCTTCATTTCTGTGCGATGGCTTTCCATAGTTGCGGCAAGTGGGGACCATCCCTCATCACGGTGCGCGGGCCTCTCACTATTGCGGCCTCTCCCGCTGCGGAGCACAGACTCCAAACGCGCAGGCTCAGTAATTGTGGCTCACGGGGCCAGCCGCTCCGGGGCATGCGGAATCTTCCCAGACCAGGGCTCGAACCCGTGTGCCCTGCATTGGCAGGCAGACTCTCAACCACTGTGGCACCAGGGAAGCCCCTAATCTCTGCCTTTTGTTTGCAGAGTTTAATTCATTTATATTTAAAGTAATTACTCATAAAGTAAGATTTACATCTACCTTTTTTCTTATTTGTTTTCTCTATGTCATGTCTTTTTGTCCCTCTATTTCTCCATTTCTGCCGTCTTTTTTGGTAAACAGATACTTTTCAATGTGCCATTTAAATTATCTTGCCATTTCTTTTACTATCTTTTTTTCAATGCTTTTCTTAGTCATTGCCCTGGGGATTACAATTAACGTCTTAACTTATAACAATCTAATTTGGATTAATACTAATTTAATTTCTATAGTACACAAAACTTTGCTCCTATATAGTTCTCCCTCCATTTGTGTTATTATTGTCTTAAAAAGTATATTTTTTTTACATTATAACCTTTTAATGAAGTTTTAAAGTTGTTTCATTATGCCATTAAGTGAGATAGGAGAGAAAAAAGGATTACAAACGAAAAATACATTTATACTGTCTTCTGTATTTATTATAGGGTAAGCTTTATCAGTGCTCTGCATTTCTTCATGTGGATTCAGATTACTCTCTAGTGTCCTTTTATTTCAGCCTGAAGGACTATCTTTAGTATTTCTCATAGGGCAAGTCTACTGGCAATGAATTTTCTCAGTTTTTGTTTATCTGAGAATGTCTTAACCTCTCCTTTATTTTTGAAGTGTAATTTTGCTGGATCTATAGTTCTTGGTTGACAGTCTTTTTCTTTGATCACTTTGAATATGTCATTCAACTGCCTTCTGGCTTCCATGGTTTCTGATCATGGAGCTATTGATCTTACTGAGGAACATTTGTATGTGATGAGTCACGTCTCTTGCTGTTTTCAAACTTCTCTCCTTGTCACTGTCTTTCAACAGTTTGTTAATGATGTGTCTAGGTGTGGATCACTTTGAGTTTATGGTACTTGGATTTTGTTGAGCTTTTTGAATGTATAGATTAATGTTTATTTTAATCAAATATGTGAAGTTTTCTACCATATTTCTTCAAATATTCTTTCTGCTCCTTTTCTTTGTCTCCTCTCTTTCTGAGACTCCCATTATGTATATGTTTATATGCTTAATAATGTCTCACATATCTCTGAGACTCTATTTTCCTTCATTTTTTTGTTCCTAAGACCAGATAGTCTCTATCTTCAATTAACCTATTTGCAAGGTCAGTGATTCTGGCTTCTGGCTTCTGAAAACTGCTGTTGAGCCCTCTTAGTGATTTTTTCATTTAGTTATTATTCTTTTTAATTCCAGAATTTCTATTTGGTTCTTTTTTATAATTTCCATCACTTTATTGATATTCTATATTTGGTGAGACATTGTTACCATATTCTCCTTTAGTTTTTTGGAGGGAACGGGGTATGGTTCCCTTTAGTATTTTGAACATATTTATATTGGCTCATTTAAAGTCTTTGTCTAGTAAGTCCAACATCTGGGCTTACTTGGAGACAGTCATCTGCTTTTTCCTGTATAGTTTCCTATTTCTTTGTCTCTCTCTCTCTCCCTCTGTCTCTCTCTCTCTGTTTTGGTTGAAACCTGAATAATTTAAATAATATAATGTGGAAACTCTGGAAATAAAATCTACTCCTTACCCACTCCATCCAGAGTTTGTGGTTGTTTCTATTTGTTTCTGTTGTTGTTTCTGCTGTTTGTTGTTTCATGACTTTCATGAACTATCTTTGTTGTGTGTGGCAACTGAATTCTCTGCATAGTTAGGTAGTTTGCCAGCTAATGACTGGACCGAGATTTTCTTAAAAACAAACAAACAAAAAACTTGAACCAATAAGTCTTCCAGCCTTGCTGAGGGGATCTGTGTTCATGTGGGGCATACTTTCAATTCTCTGACAGGAAGTTTACTTAGCTTTTACTTTCTGCTTTCGTAGAACTTTAAGGTCAACCAGAGGTGGGAGATTAGGGCCTTCTCAGGTCTTTCCTGGGCATAAATACAACTCTAGATTTCCAGGAATATGTCAGAACTTTTCAAACCTCCCCAGGAATATCTTATTCCTGCACTTCTTCTTTTAAGTTTTCTGGTCAGTTTCTTGTTAGCTGTAACTGTTTTCCTGCCTAAGGCAGTTGTGATGTTAAACAGTTGCTGCTGTTTTGTGTTTTTTTTCCACAGATACCTGGGGATAAAGGCTGTTCTTAGTGAGCAAGCTCCAAGTCAGGTTAAATAAAGGAAAGCTCTATGAGTGGAGGTTCCCGTGGAACTGCCAAACATGTCAAATAATGACAGTTCTGTGGGGATAGGATTTTGGAGGGCTCCAAACCCATTCTTCTTCTGCCAGTGGCTGCTTGCCTGCTAGTTTTCACAGCTAGCATGGTTATGAATCTGTTGGTTTTCACCACTACCCCAGAGCTAGGGAGAGGAGATGACAATAAGGTAAGTTAAAATGCCACACAACATACTGCCCTTACAGAAATTGAACTGTTTTTCTTGAATAAACACTCCTTGGATTTTTGTAAGCCTCTCTTTAATTTCCAGGGTTTTCAAAAAGTTGATTTTTGACAATTTTTGCTAGTATTCTCATGCTTTTATGGAGGAACAGATTTTTAGTGGGCTTTACTGTGCCAGTTTGGAAGGTCTGTCGTCTTCTTACCTTCTTTTAAATTTCTCTATTACCTAGAGTAATAGGGAATGTTAGACAAACTTACACACTGATGTAAGACAGAATACTCCCACAGTATGTCATGAATACATTTTCTTTCTTTTACTTTCTTCTTCATGGATCTTCTTTCTTTGACTGTACCTCTGCTAGGAAGCATATGACAGGAGTTTTTGTAGAAATAGAAACGTGATACTTATTCTGATTTCAAGGAAATGAAGAAAATCTTTAAAACATTAAACATGAAAACAGCACTGTCACCACCATGACCAGTCATCTTGGAACATAAGATTTCTTTTGTTGTGTAACTTCCTTTAAACAGGAACCTTAGGACATTCTTTTTGACTGTCTGTTGTGGCAAATTCAGGGCTGCTGAAGCTTATTATGCCAGTATTTAATGTTGCTAATTGAAGAATGAAAGATCCAGATGGCCCAACTCCCTTTCGGTTGTTTCGCAAGGAGGTATTTCAGCAGGTCTGAATTAGTTTAATGGAAGACAGATTGGTACCAGAGACTAAGCTCTGGTACCAAGGCCTCTTCTTTATCAGGAAGCTCCATTGTTACATAGTCACCTAGATATTTCCTAGCCCCTTTCCCTAAAAATATAAAGAGTGTCATTAGAATGGAGTGTTTACACACTGACCTGAGCAGGGATAGTATCACTTTGATATTTTTAGGCTTATATGGCCCCCAATCCCCCAAATAACCCTATTTTATAAATACCCTCCATGGCACTAGTAATGTATGTGTCTACACCCGGTTTGCCTGATGCTAATTATAAGAACTAAACATCAATGAAGGAGAGGAAATATTTGTAACAAAGTTTTGTATCTTCCAAAATCTTAGGAAACTCAAGTAGACATATTTCCCAAGCATCTAACTTTCACCTCTTAAATACATTTAATTTCTTTTTTCTACCTTTGAACATGAAGACTCAAATGAAAGACAAACCCTCTCATTACCCCTATTTATTTCAGGCCAGTGGGCTTGTCACTCTAGTAAAACTGTCACAGAGGAGAATTAAAGCTATACAAATATCCCATGAACAACAAGGCACATGAATAAGTACTGAGATCAAACATAAGGAAGTAGCTTTGTAGGTCAGCTGTCCCTTAGATTGATGGCACACAGTAAATGGAATCATGGGAACTCAGAATTCTTAACGATTGGTTTTTATGCTTGGCTCTCTCATTTTTGTAGGTCTCTCATTTAACATGCCTTAGTTAATATTTTAACACATTGAGTCTCTTATTTCTTACTGTGTAGACATATGCCCAGGACCTGTGGGAAGGTATGCCCTCAATCCAGAGCAGATGGGTGGAGGTGCCCACAGCAGCCCCAAAGAGAGATGGGGTAGGGCTACTTGACCCATCTAGAAGGATAGAATTTTACCTCTGTCCTTTATTATCATAGCACATTTTTTCTTCAAATCTGACAACAATGCCACAGCCAAAAACAGTAACATCTCTCCTGCCCCAGTAGATAAGCAGTTAAACAGAACATGTCTCACCTAGTGTTTTTCATAAAAGAAAAATCTGTGGCCTACAAGGAACTGATACTTATTGAGAACTTTCTATGTGTCATGCATTCTTCAACATTATATTATTGTATCCTCAAAACAGCCCTGTAAAATGGGCTATCTTTCCCCTATTTTCTATTATGGAAACTAACAGGCAGAGTTAAAATTTTATCTGTAGTTTCACAGCAAGGAAATGTTGGGCCAAGATACAAAGAAAACAAAAACAAAACCCCAAAAACCCAGCTTTGCTCAGCTGTGAAACCAAGCAATTGTCACCACATGGTGCTAAATTGTAGACACCAACCACTCACCGTAATGCCATATGACACCCATCTGAGAGGCACAAGACACTTCCCAAAGTGACACCAACTCCTAGGGGTGATAAATTTCATCACTCTAATTGTACAGCTTGAGGAAATGAAGTATAGAAAATGTATTATTTGGTTTCCACGTCTTCATTTCTGATAACACAATGCTTGAAATGAGAGAAATACGCGTGTGATGAAGTGTCCTCAGGCAAGACCTTAAAGGCAAGTCATTTAACAGGTCCAGGTCATGATAAAATTCAGGAAGGTGTGGAACTTAGAGCATCTTCCTCTCCCACCACAGTATAAGAACTGACAGGCTGGTTCTACTTGCTAACTACATTCTCTCCCATTACCTTTTATGTCTGAAAGACTTATTTGGTAACCTTCAAAGATATACTGAAGCCAGTAGGAAATTATTAATGTCCTAGACTTAGATGTTTGAGATTCTCCTGCTGGGGTCCTAGCTTTAAGTCCCAGTGATATTGACTTAGTTCCTTAATCTCCTAATTGAAAGACAACTTCAAATAATGTTGCACAGCTTGAAGCTTCAGGAAGGACCCAGGGATAGGCAGGCTTACTTGAGAAGAAGAAGTAAGGAGGGGAATATATCTTTGTGAACCAAAGTTCAGACTGACCTCTAGTCAATGAAGCAAGATGGAAAATAGTACCAGGCATAGCATGTAGATAAAAAAATCATTTTTTGCTTACAAAGCATGAAAAAGAAATATCTGTCCTAAAGAATTCTTGGAGTTCCTGACTCTTCGCCTCTCTGAATCCTACCCCCCTTGGATAATATTCACACTATCGAGGTCAATTGACAATCAATCATTCCCTGAAAATGAGAAAATAGATTGTGTCTATGTTGAAACTTCTGTTCCTTACCCAATGATCTATTTTTAGTTAATGGTCACAGTTTTTATTAATGATTGTTAGCACATCAAGGAGAGTGTATTAGTTCAGTCTTGAAAATGTTAAGTTTGAGGTGCCTGTGGGTAACCAGGAGGAAGTGTCCAGAAAGGGCTTGGATGCATATGTAGGGAACTCAGGACTCAGTGGGCTCCTGACACCCGTGCAGGAATCATCAGTAGTATAAATGTGGTTGTGTTTGTGTATGGAGCCACACAATATACAGGTTGGCCTCTTCCATTTTAGCCTTATTCATCACTGCTACCATTTAGCCTAAGTTTTAGCTCTACTATTCGTCATATCAACACAGAAAACCTCACACTTCTAAAGCTTTACTCTTGCTGTGGTTTTGTCTGAATTGTTTTTACCTTCTTCCTCTGCCAGATGAGTTCATTCTTATCCTACAAAGATCAGCTTATACCAACTTCCTTTGCGAAGTAGTTCCCAAATACCATTCCCAGCCCAAACAGAACTGGCCCTTCTCTCCATTGCCGTAATGTCTTGTACATCCTTCCTTAGGACGTCACAATCCATTGTCATTGTTTGTGAGCTCCCTGAAGGTGGGGCCCCTTTTGCTCCTGTCTATACCTCTTTCTGTACGTATATACATATATATAAGGATGGTCAGGGCTGAGCTGACCAACTCCTTTCAGCAAAAAGGAAAAGACCCTTTTTAATTGCTTCATGCAAGATTCACCCACTACTTTCCAGCATTTTGTAGGGGCCCAACCAATGGTTATTCTTGAAAAAGTGAAGTCTTGGGAGTCCCTAGTGAAAACTAGAGTGAACTCTAGTGTTGAGAACAAAACCGTCAATACAGACACAGTCTAATGATTAATATTATTTTCTTCAGATATTTTGTCTTCTAATTTAGAGACTTGTTTTGAGAATTCTAAAAAATAGTCTTAAGTTTATTTTCATACAATTTTCTGTGTTTGAACCTTTAGCTAAGGTAGGTTTTTCAGACAATTGAAGATGGCAAAGTTCCTGCTCCCCGGGGTATTTTATTTTGTCTAGTTTTGTTTTACTTGTATCGATTTCTCTCCTATGCTGCTCTGCACCTTGTCGACCCGAGGTTTATATCTATCTCACTGGCCCTTATTTCAGGGACAGCCACATTTCAGGAACTATGTGTTTTCTGTAATAGGGCAATTCTCTTTTATCCCTCCACAGTCAATATATTTAAGCTCATGAAATTCTCTTTGAAGTCAGTATGAGTCTCACACTTGGAAGCAAGATACCACTGAGGAAAAGGAATCAAACTGTAGCTCTTTACAGGAAACTCACTTAAAAACCCACATCTTCATATGCACCTGGTTCTAGTAAAATACAAGCTGAAGGATTACTTTACAATATGCTTGTTATTTTAAACTAATCTTGATCTTAAGGAGGTCTACTTTTTAAACAGTTAAAATAACCTAACTGGTCATTTTGCAGTCATGCACATGGCAGCTAAGATCCACTGAGCTGACATGATCTCATCTGCACTCACAGGCTGTGGAGTAATCAAATTATTGATGTGTTTCCAAACTGCAGTGACTCTCCCTAGGTTGATTATGGCTCAAATTGAAAACCTTAGTGTTGAATTTATTGACCTTTGATATCTCTGGTCATATTTTGGGGGCTCTAGAAAATTGGTTAATTCAATTTGGGATATTAATTTAAGCTTTCAAAAACCTATTTAAGGGCTTCCCTGGTGATGCAGTGGTTGGGGGTCCGCCTGCCGATGCAGGGGACGCGGGTTCGTGCCCTAGTCCAGGAGGATCCCATGTGCTGCGGAGCGGCTGGGCCCATGAGCCATGGCCACTGAGCCTGCGCGTCCGGTGCTCTGCAATGGGAGAGGCCACAGCAGTGAGAGGCCCGCGTACCGCAAAAAACAAACAAACAAAAAACCCTATTTTTAAAAAAGAGCTATTAGGAACTATTAATCCTGAGCCTCATTGGTGGGAACAGGATCCAGAATGAAGGAGGTGGTCATCCCACCTCTATGCTGCTCAGACCCCATGGCCAAGACTGTTCCGGACTGGCTTTCATACGCAAGAGGGCTATTAACCATCTCGGACGCATCTAGGACTGGGAGGATGAGAATAAGGAAGCTATGCCACAAAGGGAGTAGCTGAAGGAATTGGAGATAAGTTAAAAAGAATGATCTCAGGTGGAGGATTATAGGGAACATGTTAATTATTGTCGAATATTTCAAGGGCTGTCAGTTAATTAGAGCCATGCTCTGTGGCTGGAAACCATGGGACTGGGAGCAAAAGATGGTGATTATTGGAAAGTAGATTGAGCTGCCACAAAATGGCATGGAATATTTTTGTAGTAATGAGTTCCCTGTCACTAAAGGCATTCAGTTTGATATTGATGTCCATTTGTCATGTGTGTTGAAGAAGAGATTGAAGCAGAGCCATTTTCAGCCCTTACAGCGTCTCTGTGAGATAGGAAAAAGGTACTCCCTCTAGATGGATGCAGCTCTAAACCAATGTGCGCAACTAGGCTAGATTTCAGCCCCATTCATTCCTTTGACAGGGCACCCCTGTACAGGGCAGAACCTGCATAATATACATAGCTATGTCCATGATCTTACCATGTTCTCTTCCAACAGCAGTCAGTCAAAGGGAGTAAACCACACAGAATAAAAGGGCCCTCGTAAATCAGGAGGAGTTGACCTATAGGACCTTTATGAAAGAACTGATCCTTTAAGCTAGATGTGTCCCTCAAGAAGTAGAAATAATTTGGGCCTTTTCCTTTGTGATTAAACCCACAACACCACATTGCTGAAATGTCCAAAGGGGTACTGTCACATGCAGAATTTACTTTAGAAGTTGTTAAAAAGTTGATACTTAAAAAAAATGTTTGCTATGGGCTAAATAATATGATAAGTACTTTCATAAATTATTACCTTAATCTGCACAATAACTAAGTAGTAGTATTATACCCATTTTACAGATGAAATGTAAGTAACTTGTCTGAGAGTACTTTGCTTGGAAGTGGCAAGAGAGTCATGTAAGTCAGTGTGTCTGACTCTGAAACCCATAGTCTTAATCATAAAACAAAATTACCTTTTTTTTTTTTTTTAAAGAAAAGGATCAAGGTTTTGAAAGCTCTAACTCAGTGTCATGATTCTGCATTCCATAATCATGGAAGGTTGAATGGCACAAAGGCCAGAATGTGATATAAATACTTAGACTGACAAATCAACCTTGCTGTCTCTCTGACCATCCTGTCCCCCTGGGCCTTAATTTATGTACCTAGGCAAGATTAAACTGAGGGAAATGGAGGGGTGGTTTTCAGAAAATCTGTTTGGACTGTTGCAGCTTTAGGTCAGTTCAAATCTCATCTCCTCTCTGAAGCCTTAGCCTCACCTGAAGCCTTAGCCCCACCTGCAGTTGTTTCTCCCTCCCTATACTTCTTCCTCATTCATGATTGGCACAATTGGCTTGGCAACTAGCCGACACAGCCATGTGACAAATTTTTTATTTGAAATTTGAACTGGGTATTTGAGTCGTGCGTTGTTTAATGTCAGCGTGTTTATTTCTCACCTCCCGGACTAGGTGGCAAGCTCCCGAGGGCAGAGACCATAGCTTGTACTTTCTAGAAACCACCTCAGCAGTGCCTGTAGCCCAGGGCTGATGCTTTTGCATTGTCTACAGTTTGGAGTGATTTCAGTACATGTGCAGCATTGTCTACAGTTTGGAGTGATTTCAGTACATGTGCATGGCACTAAGCCAGATTCTGAGCAGCTCTAGATCTAGAAGGAGTCTTTCAGGAGCCCCTGCTCAGTAAGTGTTTCCATCATCATCTTTGAGGATTCTGTAAGTAGGGACCTAAAGCTCTGGATTGTCAAATCCAGTGTTTTGTCCTCCTTCTTCCTTGACTGCAGCCTGAGGCTGAAGTGTTTGTTACCTGCAGCCTCTCCCTGAAACCCTCTGTAATGTTGACTGGCCTCCCTTCTTTTTAGTGAAAACCTACCCTTCTTGCTCTATTCCTACCCATCGACTCCTTCCCAGAGAGGCAACAGGGTAAACAGAAGTGGAGTCACACTTTGGAGTCACACTTTAGCTGAAAATCCTATTTCCACTTGGGAAAGTCATTTAGCATCTCTGAGCCTCAGTTTTCTGATCTGTAAAATGTAGAGAATTGTACTCATAGGATTTAGGTGAGGACAAAACAAACTAGTTAGGTAAGCATCCAGCTTCCCTTCGCTCACCGTGGGTGATGATTAATTTGTTTTCCCTTTTTTCTTTCTCCTCTTTATTACTGCCTTTCTTCTTCCTTCCCCTACAGATTTACCTATATATTCTCTCCCTGAGTGATCTCATCCATTCCCTATCTTCCCTATCTTCATTCCCTATCTTCCCTGAAGATAGCCCCAACTCTGTATCAGTATTTTCAGTCCTGAAGACTTGATATGGGCTCTGGTCCTGGATTTTCAACAATGAATAACGTGTTCCAGGCTCACAGAATGTCTGTTATCTTCTTCCATCTCCCCAATCCTCTAAACAACTCCCTTCTGCCAATAGTGCCACAGGCATACAGCAGCAAAATGTAAGCCATTGCTGCCTGTCCACCAAGCCCTGTGGAATCGTCTGCAGTACCTCCTGAGTGGCCAGCATCGTCACCTCCCACTGCACAACTTAACTGGTCTGCCAGGACCTCTCCCCACCTTCAGCCTCTCTTAGCCAGTTCTTCTTGCTCATTCTCCCTGGATTAAGTTTCCTAAGGTCACAGCTCAAGTCCTGTCACTTCCCTGCTCAATACTCTTACATCACTCCCCATTGCCTATAACATAGGTCTCAGCTCCTTGGTCAAAGCCTCCACCTTTGGGCTCTGACCTCCTGTTCAGTCTTATTCCCCACAGTATGCGTCCCGTGCTCCAAGGCGATTAATCCATGTTCCAAGAACACACCCTTGTACTCTGCTGCTTCATGTCCTTTGTTCCTGCTCTTTCCTCCTCCATGGGTGCCTTCTTCCTCACCCTTCCAATCTCTCCTTGCTGAACTCTTGCCCATCCTGAGACCCACTTAAAGGTTTTTGACACTTGTTGATAAAGCTGCTTCCTTCCTTAGTTCTTGGTTACCCCTCCTCAGCCTCCCCCACCCCAGCGTTTCTTTCGCAGGTTCCCTCCCTGGCTCGTCCCCAGGGTCCTGCACAGCTCTTCTTCCCACCACACACCAGGTCAGCATTTTCCACATTGTTTCATCACAGAAGAGATGTAGACAAAACCTGTGGTACACAGGCAGCGCAGAATGAATCAATAGCTTGATTAATCACTGCAAGAAATCATCAGCATTGAATGATTTTATAAGCTGACAAGTGACTTCATTAAGTTGGAACCTCATATCAGGAGCACTGTTATGTTTCTTCCTGTATTTTGCTTTCATTACAGCACAATGTAAAATTTCACTTCTCACAGGTAGAATACAGCAAAGAGAAAATAAAACGTGGACTTTTTTGTTGTTCCTTTGTTTGTTTGAGAAAATAAAGGCTTCATCTTCTCTTTGAAGTCCTCAGTCTTTTTCCTTCTTTGACTTAGCCATCATCTGAGAAATTCAAGACTCTGCTTTTTATTAACACTTCCATCTTCAGCCAGAGATCCATAGGGAATACGTTTATGTACCAGTAACGTTTAATATGCAATAAGGGCTGAATAACCTCACAAATATATGTTGAATTTATCAGACGCAGACCAGCAGTCATTACAGATGAGATATATTCATGATGGTAAATGATGTCTGTGCTTCCCTCTCGTTCACACATCTGGTGGCCTCTCCATGTCAGTTTCTGGCATTCTCAGTATGGCACAAATTCCACACAGGCACATTATTGCATAATAACAACGACTGTGTACAGCATTTAGTGTTTTTATTACATATAATGCAGCTTAGATTAAAAAGTCAACAGAGGTATTATTCTGACTGTAGTACACTCATTAACATCTTCAGGAACCCAGGGTTCCACAGAACGTAGTTTGGAAAACATTGCCCTGTATACTTGCATTCTTTTACATAATTTCAGTTATTACTGGTCAAGCCACAAATCTAACATCCTCCCGGAAAATTTTCCTTGATATTGTTAATTTGAACAGTGCTCAAGTTTGCATTTCCACAGCTCGTGGCAGTGCTCAATAGGCATGGGGGGGAGAAATGATGGAAGGGAGGGATGAAGTGAGGAATCTTACTAATTCTTATGGCATTTCTGTAAATTTGACATTTGTAGTGAAGTAGTGAAAGTGACACAAAGGAAAATTCACAAAATCATTTAACATAAAATTCCTTGTTAAAATCAAATATGGATTATTTTAAATTATTATTGTTAAGGGTAGAGTTAAAACAGATTTTCCAGTAAGATTTTGTAAGTAGGAAGTGTGTTTTTGTTAAGAAACATACTCTGAAACTACAACAATAGTTACAAAACACTAACACTGAGTCTAGATGTGCTCTTTTGCTACACTTAAACTTTTGTAAATTCTCAATTTATTTCCGGATTTTTCTCCATCCTTAGGTTTAATTCTCCCTGGTATCAAGCATCTGGTCTGCTTAGTTAGGGGGTGCAAGCTGGGAAGGTCAGTAGAATTGATTATGCCATGGCGTTGGCATCCTATCATCAATTTTGGTCATTACCTGGTTATCTGCTTTATGTCTGCCTGCTTTGGGGCCTAAATACAACCTAGAGTTATCCTCTGGATCATAGAGGGTCTATCATTTCTACCCATGGAGTTGATTATTTTACATGATAAAGTAGCTGCTTATAATTACCTCACTATTGTTCTGTGATTAAGGTCAATTACCCCTTCTTAATGAGGGTAGGTAATCCTGCTATGAGTGTACTTTTGCAGGGTTTGCTTGCAGGTAAACTGATGTTTTTCTCTTTTCTTACTGCCTGCCTTGGTGTTCTGATAGTTTCAAAGAAAGCATGGAGAAATCATCATACTCCGACTGGCTGATAAATAACAGCGTTGCTGAGCTGGTAGCTTCTACAGGCCTTCCAGTAAACATCAGTGACGCCTACCAGGATCCCCGCTTTGATGCTGAGGTAAGAGGAGGCCTCTGGTTGCAGTCTTAAGGTTCGGTTGTTACCCTGTTGATGGTTTGCTGGCTGAAGCAAAAAAGGGACATCATACAACTCAAGAGCAACCCCTGAATTTACTGGCAATTCTTCTAAATCTTTCCCCTGTGATCTGAGTTTTAGCATCGCCTACTGCTGACTGACAGGAAAGCTTCCTGTCTCTACACTGATTTGTGGCAAAATGGCTATATAGTTTAATTGCATATGTTTGAATCCCTGCCAATTATATTGTACATGTCTCTGAACTTTATATAAACTGAATTATACTGTATGTATTCTTCTGTGACTTGCTTTTCCATTCAATATATGTTCCTAAGTCACATGAATTTGTAATTCATTCATTTATTTTCACTGCTGCAAAGTATTCCATTGTATGAATAAGTGTCACTTTTTTTATCCACTGTAGTATCGATGGAAATTTGGATTCAGTGTTTCACTGTTACACACATAACTGCTAAAGACATTCTTTAGTCCTCTAGTCTGATGCTCTTTTATGATTGGGGGCATTTTGTATTAAACATATAAGTAAACCCATGCATTAAGTATACTCATGCACATTTTATATTAAACATAGTTTATATTAAACTATGAAATGGTTAATAATAAAAATGTGTATATAACATAGTTATTTCCCGATAGATGTTAGTACAACTACCATATTTTATAAGATTGCTCCCAAGAAAGAGTACGTTGGCTTCTGTTACTGTTTAATGTTAATTATGTAGGCGCATTGTGCTGATGTACAGAATATATTAATATAGATTCTGACTTGGCAGAAGCCTAACTTTTAAGGTGGTATAGAGTAGCATCCAGATAAATTTACATTAATTTATAAAATGTCTCTAGGGGTGTGTGTGCACCCATATGTGTGTGTGGTGTGTATTCAATAAATTGCAAGATTAAATTACTACATTACAAAGCTAAGGTCTGAAGAGTAACAGGAGTGTTGCAGTGAGGACAGTGGTGTGTTCCAGGCAAGGCTGAGAGAGCATGAGGAGTCTGGGAATGGAGATGAGTTAATGTAGCTGGAGGGCCAGGTTGATGAGGTGGGGGAGGGAAGTAGGGGGCAGATCGCCCAAAGGCTTTGAAAGCCCTGTTAAGAAGTTTGAGTATTTATCGTGGGCAATGGGGAAACACTAGTTGAGTTGCATATGGGGGAGAAGCAGGAGTTATACTTTAGAAAGATCACACTGGCTTCAGAACAAAGGTTAGATCAGTAATAATAACTGAACATTTAATCAGAAATGAGAGCTGGTCTACGACTCTGGAGACAGACAAGGATTCAGTCCTAGTCTCTCAGACTCCACAGCTCTGCCTCTGAATCCTGCCCTGTGCTGTCTCCAATGTCTGGGGTGGGACACAGCAATGGTTGGGAGGCTGGAATCCAAGTCAAATGTATAACTTCATTCAGATCTTTGCAGATGTCTGCATGGAAAGCTTAAATTCGTGAAATTTACCACATCTCTGTGGCTGCCTGGAATTCTCTTTCCCCAGGCTACATCCTCTACATATTTTCTATTCATTCTTCAACATCAAGTGGAGATGCCTGTATCTTGGACATCCTTTCATGAACTCCCTTTCTGAGTTGGGTGTCTCTCCAGTGTGCTCTCTTAGCTGCCCCAATGCTCACCAGCCTCTAGCTCTTGTCAGTTCTGATGCAGTATTTCTGAGCTTTGAGATACCCTCCCTGGGAAAGTACACAGTCCAGAACTTCTTTAGTTCTCCTCCTGTAAGGAAGAATACCATCATCCCTGGTTCTGTGACTAACAGAGCAGAAATGATTTATAGGTGTCAATATTTATATGCATTAACATTATAATTGGGTTAGGATTGATGTTATGAAGTTTTGCCTTCTGCTATGTTTCTTTCCTTCTTGACTTTAGAGAGAGGATACTGAAGAAAAGACCTCTAAACACAAACTTTTATGAAGAAATGTTCTCAGTATTCTATTACTAACATCAGTAACAGCTGAACAAACTGAAAGGCTAGCTATGCAGAAAAAAATCATTAATTGCCAATTCATTGTTACAAAGTCAACATATTAGATTAGAGGTTAAGAGATGATGGTCGATTCCTACCCCAAATTATAGTGCTAAATTTGGTATGGCTTGCTATTATTCTGCTCTGAGCTTTGGGCCATAAAGTCAAATTCTGGGGTAGCAAAAAGAGTCAACAAATTTACACCATTTTAAAAGTTGGTTCATAAGACATATGCAAAAGTGTAACAAAACATGATAAACACCCACCACCCAGTTTAAGAAAAAGAATACAATCATTACCTTTGAATCCTTGTACTGATCTTCCTTAATCCAGTCTCCTTTATTTCCCACACACGATCCTAATTTAAATTTAACATTCCTTTGCTTTTATATATAGTTTCATCACATATGTTTGAATCCCTGCCAAATATATTATTACATTTTTTACATATTATTACATATTTTACATTTCGCATGTCTCTGAACTTTATATAAATTGAATTATACTGTATATCTTCTTCTGTGGCTTGCTTGTTCATTCAACATAAATTCCTGAGTCATGTGCACTTGTAATTCATTCATTTATTTTTAGGGCTTCTAAGTATTACATTGTATGAATGTGTCACTTTATCCACTGCAGAGTTGATGGACATTTGGATTCAGTGTTTTGCTGTTACATGCATAACTGCCAAAGACATTCTTGTCCATGTCTCCAAGTGCACATGTGCAAGAGTTTTTGTAGTGTCTGTACCTAGGAGAGTGACATGCTGGGTCATAGGCTACAGCTATCTTCACATTTAACAGGGAATAAAAAGTTCTTGACCAATCATTACTTTTTTTCTTATGAAAAACAGTATATGTCTCAAGAATACTTCTTGCTGATACAATATAGTGAGCCTGAATAGCCTATATCCTTATGTCTACAGGCAGACTCCTACCACATCTCTTCCTGATTAGCGATATAGCCATTTTATGTCTTCCTCCACACACTGCTCCATTCCAGTAAGACAGCCTGCCCGCTCATCTATAAAAAGAATGTTGTGGGCTCTTGAGCAAAAATGCAACAGTTAATTCTATGGGACTGAGCATAAAAATTTCATGCCCTGATCCAGTAGTTAGAGGCAATGATGTCTGAAGACAGTAAACTGTGGTAGTTTAAGCAGTGACCATTTTGTGAAGTCACTTTCTTCCCTAGTACCTAGACCATCATTATTTCTTGACCTTCCACCTAAAATGCTTCCAATCTTCCACACAACTAATACCAGATTTTAAATGCAAATCTGAAGATGCAATATACCATGATTTTTACATGTTCTCTTTGTGTGGTACTGAAATATAAAATTACTTTATGTTCCCCTTCTCATGCTGAGAGGGAAAAAATTGGAAAAGAATTAA
Organism: Delphinus delphis; assembly: GCF_949987515.2. Taxonomy (NCBI): domain Eukaryota; kingdom Metazoa; phylum Chordata; class Mammalia; order Artiodactyla; family Delphinidae; genus Delphinus; species Delphinus delphis. The sequence continues at coordinate 55,260,228 of NC_082689.1, forward strand.
TCAATACAGATGGAGGTGAGAGAGAGAGAGAGAATTCTGCCTAAATATAGGTAGTTAATAGATTTGTCCTGCAAATGTGTGTATGTTGTGTGTGTGTATGTGTGAGTGTGTGTGTGTTATGTATCACACCAGGAAAAACAAAATTATTTATCTGCTTAGGCTTCCTCCCTTTTCAAGAATATTTTGCCTCAGTGACAGGTGTCAACTGCTTATGTTAATTAATGAATGAAACAGACTCCAGACTGAGCCACAGAGCTCTCCCTCAAGAAGTTAAGAGGCTTGAACCTTCTCCTTACAAGCCTGATATAAGATGGTGTAGATGATATGATAAAGATAATCAATTCAGATAGTATCTTTCATTAACATACTAAGTATTTCCCTCAAGATAAAAAAATACAATGACAAAATGGAATTGCTTCACCCTTTCACTAAAGGTAATTCTAGAGTTATCCTAGAGACAGAGGGTACCTTTTAGAATTGTGCTGTCTTCTTGGAAAGGTTTACATCCTCTCTTCTTGAGTCTGGTATATGGGTCCATAATTTCTCCCAGTAATCATAACTAAGTAGTTGTTTATCAGTGATAGAATATAAGGAAATCATTTTTTTTAAATCTAGGATTAATGGATTATCTCCAATAGGTATCTCCACTGGGAAAACTATATGCTTTTTTGTTCTCTACATTCACTAAGTTCCCTGAATAATTTGAGGCTGGTTAACAAAAATGATAATTTGCAGGGAGGTTTCATGGGGAATTCTTTTCAAAGCATTTCCTATTTTTTCATATAGATTTTCTCAACATAACTCTATATCCTGAGCACTGGCATCTATCCTAAATTTCTCAATGGCTCAGTGACTAATTCTGGCAGTTTGAATTCTCTTCACTGAACATGAAGAAGGACACCAATTCATTAGACAGCAGGGACCTGGGATAGAGCCCCCCAAAGTGGATTGGCCTTATTCTGGGGTTTCATACTGTAGATATATCACTTTCAGTTAATAGAAATATTAGAGATTTCTTTCATTTACAGGTGAGGAAACAGAGGCTCAGAGAGCTGAAGTGACTTGCCTAAGGCCACACAGCTTCCTCAAGACAGGGCACAGAACAGACTATGGGCTTTCTGATTCCTGATTCAGTTCTCTCTCCCTGAGTGGCCTCTCACGGGGACCAGCTGCTCAGGGGCTGCCTGGAAAACAGTCACCACTCTGTCATTCCTCTGTCTACACTGGTGTAGGAATTTATGTACGGCAGACCTATCTTTTTGTCCCAGCTGCCCTACTCACCAGCTGGGTAGTCTTGGGCATACTACTTGCATACATAATGTAACGAGTAAAATTCTATATAACTATTTTGTAAATCGTGCAGTCCTATAAATATATAAATGTCAGGTGAAGATTTTAGTCTGGTTGAGGACTAGTTTTTCGGTTCTTGAAGGATTGCTAGAAGCAGGTCCTTTTCTCTAAATGAGGAGGTCTTTACACAGAACTGCAGACCAGCAGACCTTGATCATGGACAAGCCAATGTCAATGTTCTTTTTCTCCAGAGACACATGAGGAAAGAAGAGGAAAGTCTCTAGCCAAAGAGAGGAATAAAGGGTGACTGTTGACAGCAAAAAAGGGATGGTGGCAATAATCTGATAACTTGTAGGTCTTCAAGAAAGCCAGGTCTTTTCCTGTCTGGTCAGAGGAGAAACAATAGCAGGTGTTACCTACAAAGGTGAATAAGGCTGGATGCATGTCCTATGGCCTTGGGCGGCTCTGGGGAGATGTTCACCGTATCCTCCCCTGCGGAGACCAGCAATATGCTGCCCTGGCTCTTCACGAGAGTGGCTGGCCAGTCATCCAGGGGCCAGGTTACCCAAGCACATTTAGGTATGATCGGATTTTAGGGGCTGGCTATACTGCCCAGGCCCAAGCAGCCCACCAGTCCTTAAATCATAAGGCTAAAAGCCAGTGCCTAATAAGAGAGAATTTATTCCATCAACATTTGCTTTGGCTATACAAAGTGGAAACTGCATTTCTCATTTCTGTGTCTTTCCTACATTGTGGTAACTTCTGGTAAGTCCTCAGAAACTCTGCCCAAAGATATGCAGCAAGAGAACGATCCTTATTTTGAAATCTCAGTTGTGAAACCCTTGGTCTTCCTTTTGATAGAAGCTACAAAGGGGTGTCTTTAATGTGATGTAAACCTCATCCCAGGCACTTGCTGTGAGGGCTACGGGGCAAGTAATCATAGTTGTTTACCTGCTGTGTGTTCTCTTTGTGATTGTTTTAAATATTTAATGGTGTCCCCTCCTTGTGGTGAACAGAACGACTTAGCAGTGAGGCACAGTGATTACTTGCCTTCTGTCTGCCTGTTTGACTCCTAGAGAGGTACCTGCTGGGCTTGATAGCATGCATAGTTTTAAGGCCAAACTCCTTGGTTTATGGGTGGAAAATTATGACGGAGTGGTTATATAAGATAGTCACAAAGCCAGAACCAAATTTCTGAGGCTTACATTCTGCAGCCTTATGAAGATCACTGTATGCTAATTCTCTTACAAGATTCTGCAGTCCTCAAAAAGGAGCCAAGACAGAAAAGACTGACTAAATGTAACTCATTATATTTATTCATAGTGGCTCAAGAAACACTCACATTCATGGGTTATCATGCTAGTGAGTTTTGTAGTCTAATCAGTCATTTGCTCCGTGGTAGGGGTATTCATGCTTGGCTCCTAAAGACACGGACAGGAATATCATGTATATTAATTTTCTGTTGCTGTGTAACAAATCACTACAAATTCAGCAGCTTAAGGCAAACACCTGTTTATTATCTTCTGTAGGTCAGAAGTCTGGCATGATGCCTAGGGTCTCACAAGGCCTAAACCAAGGAGGTGGCCCCGTGGCGTTCTCATTTGGTCCTGGCATTCTTTTCAAAACCCATTCAGGTTGTCGGCAGAACTGAGTTCCTTGCAGTTACAGACTGAGCTTCCCATTTTCTTACTGACTGCTGGCCAAAAGTCTCTCTTAGCTCCTAGAGACTGCCCTCAGGTACTACTAGCCATATGACCCTCTCACAACTTGGCAGCTTACTTCTTCAAAGCCAAAGGGAGAAACTCCAGTTGGCTCTCACAGAGGCTTACATAATGTCAGGAGTGACACACGAGAGGCTGTCCCATCACAGCCTTATAACATAACCTAATCAAAGAAGTGACAGTCCTATCACATTCACAAGTCCTGCCCACACCCGAGGGGAGGGGATTATACCAGATTTGTACAAAGTAAAGGGTGGGCAGGTGTGAGTCTTAGAGGCCATATCTTTAGAATTCTGCCTATAACACTATAATAAAGACCAAAATTGAGTCCATACAAAATATCCCATGAGATGATCTGTATGTCCTGATATGGAAAAAATGTCCACAAGAACAAAAGCAAGTCATAGAGAAGTATGTTTAGAATAATGTTTAAAAGTATGTATAGAATAATATATGTGGGTATATATACATATATATGCACATATTTTTCTAATAGACAACAAACTTAACATGTCCAAAACAGAACTTACAATCTCTTTTCTGCCAAGCTTGCTCCTCTGTTTCCCTATCTCTGTTAAGGCAACTCAGTTCTTCCTAATGCTTGTGCCAAAAATGTTATAGGCATGATTCTCTCGTGTTGCACATCTAACTCATCAGGAAGTATAATTGGCTCTACCTGCAAAATTTATCCAAAATCTGACCATTTCTCACCACTCAACTGCTACCACCCAGGTCCAAGCCACCATCATCTCTGGACCATTTCATGGCCGTAGCTTCTTAATCTACTTCTCTGCTTCCACTCTTCCCCTCCACACTCTTTTCTCAATACAATACCAGGGGTTTTAAATTTTTAAGTTATATTGTATCACAAGTCAGCTCACAAAGTTCTCATAGTCTCCTTACTTCACTAGAGTAAAATCCAAACTCACCATTCTTTCAGAGGTTTACAGTGCCCTACATGATGTCACCTCATTTTCTATCCTCAGCCCTCATTCATACTTCTCCAGCCACACCAGTCTCCTTGTTACTCCTAGAACATGCCACTCATACCCCTACCTCAGGGCCTTTGCACTGGCTACTCCTCTGCTGAAATACTCTTTCTCCAGTGTCTGCATGGGTCATATCCTCATCTCTTTATAGTCATCGTTCGAATGTTACCTGTTAGTAAGGTGGTATTTCTAATCCCTTTTATCCTGCTCTATTTTTTCCCCATAATTTTTAATACCTTCTAACATATAGTTTATTTATGTATTTTTTTGTATTGTTTACCATCTGCCTTTTCTCACTGGAATGTAAGCTCAAAGAAGGTGAGAATTTTATTGGTTTTGCTCACTGATGTATCCCCAATATCTAATAAGCATTATTATTGAATATTGTTCAATATTATTGAATATATTATCTGTGTTATTTATGAATAATTATATATTGTTGAATATTATAAATTGATGTATGAACATATTACATATTTGTAGGAAAAGATCAGGAAGAACTTATCCCAAACTGTTAATAGTTGCTATCTCTAGAGATGGCAAGATTACAGCTTTTGATTTTGGTTTAACTTGAAAATTTCACGAGTGCATATATTGTTTTTGTAATTAGGCAAAATTATAAAGAAGTTTTAAAATGTTAGACCTTTTATATCTTATGTGAAATTATATTTTACCAGGCTATTATGAGCCCTCTAAAAACTATAAACTGTTACTCAAAACCAGAATTGAAATAATGCAAGATCTAAGTAAACTAACTTGTCTTGCTGTATCTTTGGGGAATTCAGATGGATTACTTTCTATTGCCCTCGTCAGCAAGGAGTGTTTGTTGGATTTTATTCTAACTAATATCCTTGTCTGAGACTGTCCCAACAGCATGTACATAAACTGCATTTGCAAATGACCTGACATTGGGTCAGGTGGCTTCTTGGAGTGCATACTCTATTTACAAATACCTTCACCATGAAACAATTATTCTGGCCTTGCTTTTAGTCAGCATTGTGCTTATGAACTCAACTCCCAATAATTAGTTACACTCTAGCACATCATCTGTGAAGCTTTCTGCCCTTTTTTTTCATACTAGATCAAAGAACACCTTAAAACAAGTATACGAATGCACAACAAGCTATTATTTACTCAATATAAGGTATACTATTCTGTTGCTTAATTTAGTATTTCCTTCCCTTTATATAGTTATGGAAAGAATTTTCAGAGCCATTACATGCAGGGTTTCTTTTCTGCCTGCAACAGAAATGAACAATTGGACCCAACATTTAAATAGGAAAGGTTCAGCAAGGGGAATGGAAGAAAATAACTAAAAAGTAGGGCAGGCCTTATTCATGGATGGTTTGGTGGTCTATGTGTTACAGATTCAGGAGTGGCGGAAAACCCATCAGCACCCAGGTCTCCTCTGCCATGGGGGGCTGATGCCCAGAGTTACACAGTTAAATCTAAGATATCATGATATTAATTCTGTCACTCTTCAATCCCATGCAATTCTTCCCTGTGACGTTCTTTCTCTGATTTAAAAAAAAAAATTTTTTTTATTAAAGCCTGTTACAGACAACTCAAAAATTCTTACCCTTGTCCTGTAGCACTTAAGGATAATGGGACTTCAGGCTCTGAGATCCTTTGACCTAGAGCATTAAAGCCCCTTTCGCCTGTCAGATCTTCACAGCAAAGCACTTCTGCAATCTGGGATGCTGAGTGCTAGCCTGACAGGACAGCTCCTTTTCCATTCTTTGTAACGCCTTCTGGTCTATCAGTTATGCTTCTGTTACAAAGGGAAATGTGGGAAAATGGAACCATTAAGAGGTAGGGCTGAAATGCACTCGCTCCCGGTAATCTCTCAGTTGCTGATACTTAGTGTAAACCAGGCTGAGAGCCTTTCCCGAGAATGGGATTTGGTAGGGAAGATTGGACAATGGATATAAAATTTCCAGATGACCAGGAGGGTGAGGAAGGTTAGGAGGATTACTAAGACTTGAATAAGTTGTACAATGGGGAAGCTGTGGGTAGTGAAGACAAATAGGGGGCCATGGTTCTAAGAGTCAAACAGACTTTGCTGCATTGATAGTGGAAGACAACGCATCGGCTCTAAGTCCAAAGGTCAGTTATTATTTAGGAGTGCTTTCGTCAGGAATTTAAGGAATCATTTGTAGGCAATGTTCTAGAAACCTATGTGCAGATGAGGTTGGCATAAAGAAATGCCTCTTTGTTGTTTCAGGGAAATCAGGGGACTGACTCAGAACATCTCCTCCCTCACTTGTCCTAGTACCAGAATTTCTCACTGGTAGATTGGTGTTTGGGGGATAAAGTACTACTTTAGATTACTATTAAAGTTGCACATATTGTTCTAGGGGAAGAAAACACATTGCACATTAATGAGTAGTATTACGTTATCACCAATTCTTTTAACATTCCCTTTGACTGCCTTAGAGAGTCTGGAAAATATGACAAGTATGTTTTGATGGCTCCATGAGGTAAACCATCTTAAATTATATCCATTAACTGGAAAGACCCAGTGAGGACAGAGACTTGGAAAATTTTTAGTATATACATCTTTAATTGGAAAGAACTAGGCACCCCTAGATAATGTATTTATTTTAATGGTAGCCTCCTGGAAAGGCTGCTTAGTCTCATATGGTCTAATATTTGGGACTCTAATAATGTGAATTTTAATCTTTATCTTTCCAGAAACAACAGCCATTGCCACAAATAGACAACTAGAGGATTGCCTCAATTATCTTAAAATTGGAAAATTCACTCTCATCATACTCTGCCATCCTTCCTTCTTCCCCTCTCCCACCTTGTTGGGCTCATCAAGCTTGCTAATCGTCACCACCCCCTCTTCCCTGTGCTCATAGCCAGTTAGTGCTGGCCCCACTTCCCTTCCTCAGCCACAGTGGGAATGGCTTAGAAATACCCTCAACATCCTCAGTCGCCGCTCCCCTCCTCCTGGGCTCAGCCCGTGCGAGACTCTAGCTCTGCTCTCTCAGTGTGGCCTTCCTCTTCTCCAGAACTAACCACTTTACTTCTGTTCCTGATCCCATTCCTTCTTCCCTTGACTATCTTTGCCTTCAGTTATCCTTCTGTGTTACTAAATGCAATAGCCCATTTTCAGCGCTTATCCTGTTTGACTATTGTGCAACATTTGACACTGTTGTTCCCCTCTAATTCTATTTAGAAAATAACTTTTTCTCTTGTGTACAAGTAATTCATTATCTAAAATTTAGAAAATAGAAATAGTAGTTTAAAAAACTCCCATAGGCAGAGTTCTTTCACAGTGTATACATGTATCAAATCATAATGTTGTACACTTTAAATATGTTACAGTTTTGTCAATTATACCTCAATAGAGCTGGATGAAAAAAGGATCAGTGGTTGCCAGAGGGATGGATGGATGAATAGGTGGTGTACAGAAGATTTTGAGGGCAGTGAAACTACTCTGTGTGATGCTGTAATGGTGGATACATGTCATTATAAAGTTGTTAAAACCATAGAACATACAGCATCAAGAGTGAACCCTAATATAAACCATGGACTTTGAATGATAATGATGAATCAGTGTGGGTTCATCAGTTGCAACAAATGTACCACTCTAGTGGGGGATGTTGATAGTGAGGGGTGTTGATGTGCATGTGTTGGGGCAGAGGGTATATGGGAACTCTCTGTACTTGCCTCATTTGTTATGAACCTAAAACTGTTTTTAAAAAATAAAGTTTATTTTAAAAGCAAAGAAACAAACAAAAACCCCCATGGACAAACAATTCAAAGGCAACTATTATGGTTATAATTTTTCCAGGATTTTCCAATGTATGTAATATATGTTTGTACACCCACAGATGCCCACACTACTATCACTTAATGTATTACAATTTTCCCTGTTTACAAATATTCTTCTATAGCATGATTTTAATTAGATGGATAATATTCTACTGTGCTATGATTTACTTAACCAACTCCCTCCAGTGGAATGTTCAGGTTATTTCTGATATATCATTATCATAAATAATGCTATGATTCATACCTTTATACGTAAACTTTTGTGCATAGCTATGATAATTACCATAGGATAAATTCCTAGACATAAAATTGATAAGGCAAAGGGTGTTTGTACTTCTTAGACTCTGGATGCACGTCAATAAATCTATTTCCAGAAAGGCTGTTAGCAATGTGTTCACACATTAGGAATGCTATAAAGCCTGAGCTGAAGAATATGAGCTTTGGAGTTCTTTTCCATCCTGCCTTCTTTTTCCAGTCCTAAATATTGTGTCCCCTCAGATTCAATTTTTTCATCCTTTTTGTCTTTTTATTGGACGAGCTCTTTCTTGGTGATTTTACCCACGCAGTTAATACGAGGGGCTCCTTCGTCACTCTCCCTTCCCCTTGCCCTCTCAATTGTAATGTGTGTCAGCTTGAATTTGGAATCATTTCCCTCAAACTTCCTGTGTTTCCCACCTCAAGGAGCTCCACCGCCCTTCCTCAAACCAGGAACCTCAATATTATCTTTTGTAGGGATGGGAGAACACATACTCCTACCTCCCTACAACAAAAATTCTTTTGGGAAACTACACTAATTTTTTGGTAAGCAAAATTATCTTTTACTTCACTGACAAAGAGCCTGAGGTTTATTTTTGTCACCACTAAGCCTCTCAGGCTGTCTCTCTCCTTGTTTCTGTCACTCAGTGCATGTTCCCTTTCTTCTTGCACTGTGACCTCTACCCTCAGCTGCTTCAGATTTCCCAGGAGAGGTTAGACAGGGGCTACAGTTGTCCCAAGAGCTGGCAGAGCCAATTGTGCCTACTGCTCAGTGCTGGGGCGGGACCGCCCGACAATTGTGTATGACCCTCAGCAAAACAAAACACACCCAAGCATCCTAGTGCTACTCAGGCCAGCCCAAGTCTATAGATTACACCTCCCAGGCCTCTCTAATATTGACTTCCTTCTCTTTGTGCTCACTGATATTGCTGTTATTCAGACTCTCTCCTTAGGGAGAGGAAGAAAACCACTTTGTTCTTTTGGAAGATAACTTTGATGGATGTGTTTGTGATTGGCTTCCTTTGAACCAGTCTTTCCACTTTCAAAGCAGTCAGTCTCTCTAGGTCTTATCTGATAAGGGAAGATGTTAACAGTACCTACTTCATAGGGTTGTTTGAGTAAGTATATGCAATAATGCATGTGAAAGTGCAGAACAGGGTGCCTGATATCAAGTGAGCGTCTAGTAAATGTTATCTTGTCATCATCATTGTCACCCTCATCTTTGAAGACCCACTTTTTAAGGAGCTAAAACTGCTACAGATTTCTCTAAACACAGTCAGTTGCTGGCTTTTCTGTGGTATTCTGAACGTTCTTTACTTGGACACTTATTTTATCTTAACTACTTCTGTCTTGACTAGACTGTGAGCTCCTCAAGGGTAATAACTGTTTGAATTCATTTTTATATCCTTAATACCCAGCAATGTGTCTGGTGCATAGGAGGTGGTAAATAAATATATAATGAAAGAGTGCATTGATGAATGATTTATGCCCAGGCTTTTGGCTTTTTTTGTTTTTTTCTGGAATTCTCAAAAATCAATTGATGTAATTTATGCTCTTAGCAAATGGAAAAAGAAAAAAATCACATGATCTAAAATCACATATTAAGAGGCATAGAATTGAAGAGTAAGATGACATGATAATATGCCTAGAAAATCTAAAGCACTACAGATATTAAAGTTAATAATTGAATTTAGCAAGATTGATGGATCCAAGTTCAATATACAAAAATCAATTATGTCTCTATATGTCAATTAAAAGCATTAGAAAATAATAATACCATTTATAATAACACGAACTTTTAAAACACCAGGTACAAATATAACAAATTATATGTAAGACTTCTGCATAGAAAACTATAAAAGTTGGCTTAGAGAAATTTTTAAGAACTCTAAATAGAGGGATATTATAGATTGAGAGACTCAATGATGTAAATATGCCAAATTTCTCCCAAATTGACTGATAAATTCAATAGAATCCTAATAAAAATCTCAGCAGTGTAAGTGTGTGTGTGTGTGTGTGTGTGTGTGTGTGTGTGTGTGTGTGTGTGTACTTCAAGTTGATTCTAAAATTAATATGGAAATGCTAAGGGCCAACAATGGTCAAGACAATCTTAAAGAAGGAAGAAGTTGGAGAAATTACACCACCAGATACCAAGATGTATTATAAGACTTTATTATTCATGGCAGTATGGTATTGGTATAAGGGTAGACACATAAATCAATGAAGTAGAACAGAGTCCAGAAACAGATCCTTACATATATGGACACATGATTAATGAAAAAAGTGGTACCAGATAGTGGTGGGGAGAGGACACATGATTAATGAAAAAAGTGGTACCAGATAGTGGTGGGGAGAGGCATTTCCCCTGCCCCACAGAATTAGTTCTGGTCCAGTTGGATATCCACCAAGAAAAAAAAAAAAAAAAGAATCTTGACTTTCAGCTCACACTATACTCAAAAATTATTTTCAGTTGGATTGTAAATCTAAAAGTAACAGTTAAAACAATAAAGATTCTAGGGAAATAATAGGAGAATATCTTCATGAGCTAGGAACAGGGAAAGATTTCAAGGAAAAGATCAAAAAATTATTTTAAAAAACAAACTAATATACTGGTATCAAGAGTAGGAGATATCTGAAAAATTAATTCCTCAGAGGAAAACCAAAAAAAAAATCCAAATATAAAAATCCAAATATAAAATTTAGGTGTATAAATTAACTTCCAACTTCAACAAATATGTAGCTCTTAACTCCTACAGTAAATGTTTTAAAATAATAAAAAAATCTTTTATCCCAATAACCATAATCTAGAACCTCAATGTTTTATTTTTTCTCTGATTGGATTGGGATGACAGGTTGACCTTTCTCACTAGAAACCAAGGTCATATCAATTCACTAACACCCTTTCAGTCTTTAGTAGCTCTTATCTAGCAATTCAAATATGGATCATTGGTTTTAATATTAAGTGGAGCTTGTTACTGAATGACATTTGTCTGATGCTGATAATTATACTTTTGTATTTCATATATATCATCTCCTGACAATCTGTTAGGGTACAGAAAGATTGCTGAACCCTTATCTTATCTTATCTTTCGTGACTTTTATTTTTATATGATTTTGCAACATATGTAATAAATCAGTAATGTTAGAAATATAGAATATTAAAAGTAAATACATGGATAAACAACAAGGTCCTACTGTATAGCACAGGGAACTATATTCAGTATCCTGTGATAAACCAGAATGGAAAAGAATCTTAAAAAAAAGAAGGTATACATATGTATAACTGAATCACTTTGCTGTACAGCAGAAATTAACACAACATTGTAAATCAACTATACTTCAATAAATTTTTAAAAAGTAAATACACATATAACAGCATTATAGACTCAATTTTTTTACTAAAAGATGTGCTCAAAGAGAAATATTGACCACTGGTTTAATTAAAATGCTTTAAATACTCAGAGCAGAAACAGTTGCCAGAATTCTTGTCTGGTGGTGTGATCGTGATCAAGATAGTTTTACATTCAGCTTTATGTGGGTGCAGGGATTGGGAGAGGTAGTGTGGGTGTAGGGTTCATTGGTTGATTCATATTTGGTTAGGGCATGATTTCCTTGGGATGTGCATTGTGATGTTTTAAATGAAAAGAGACAGGTGAGTATATGCATTACAATTAGATTATAATATGTCTTTTTAAAAGTTATTTTTAAATATCTGTTATGAAGAGTGGTAAGCTATATGTCAGAAATGGGTGGATAATATTTAATTTTAGTTAATTTCTTTTATCCTAGGCTGAACAGATATCTGGTTTTCACATAAGATCGGTTCTCTGTGTACCTATTTGGAATAGCAACCACCAAATAATTGGTAAGACATTACCTAAATAGTTCAAACTTCTTTTATAAAGAAGTACAATTTACTTTAAAATACATCCATCTCTTTTTTAAATGTTCCCCTTTTTATGTCCAGGACTCATCAACTTATGTCTCATACTCCTGTGTAATCTCGTAAGTGAAGACTCCTGATGAATCAGTGTTAATCAGGACAATGAACAAATATTTATTCCTTTAAATAAGAACCAATCGTTTTGAAGTTGGAGGGGATTTCAGAAAGCAGCTAACTGAACTCTTTTATCTTACTCTGTGGAAACTGAGGCCCAAAGAGAGAGAAAAGACTTGCATAAGGTCACAAAGTGAGTTAGTAGCAGAGTCCCAAGTAAAACTCGGGCTTCTTAACTCCTAGTACATCTATGCTTTTACACGTGGAGTAAATGCAAAGGAAGAAAGGACGTGCATTGTTAGGCATATACTGTACATGTGTCTTTCTGCCTGGATGATTCCAAAATAGGTCCAATTCCTGAATAAGGGAATTGTGGACCAAAGCAGTTTCCAATTTTTCTCTCCCTCCCTGCTCCTTTCCTTTCCTTGAAAATTCAGTTAGAAAATCTCAAACCTAAGAAAGAAGTCTAGGCGAGAAGGGGCCAGTTGTTAAAGTCAAGAAGGATGGAGACATTAGTTATTTAAACACAATGAAAATGTGTTATTTTTCTAAGAGACATAAGGTAACTAATACATTTGGTAACTAATGTAACTATTTGCCTCTCTTTGCTTCACCCTAAGGTTGCCTCTTAAACTCTAAGATATTGGACTTACCAAAGGATTCAGTATTCTGTAAATATTGTTAAGACTTGAATTCTAAGAGAACTTTTTCATCAGTTTGCTTAATTTGCAGAAAATACTAGTACATTATTGAACATAAAGTATATTCTAAGATTTGAGAATTTGAGCCCCTAGTACAAAGCATTGAATTACATCATGGGTAGAATTTTAAATATATTTAAGGTGGTTTTTTTTTTTTTGGCCACGCTGTGCAGCATGCGGGATCTTAGTTCCCCGACCAGAGAACCCCTGCCCCCTGCACTGGAAGCGTGGAGTCCTAACTACTGGACCGCCAGGGAATTCCCAAAATATATAATATTTAAGTTTAAAGAGAAGAGAAATTTCATAAGAAACACCATACGTTATCTGTAGATGTCCAATGGCAATCTCACATGCAGTCCTACATTTCATTTCTAACAGTAAACATCTGTTATTCTTTCAAAACTAAGACTGTAGTTTGCCTGTTACACACTAAAAGCTTTGTATTTTATTATACATGTCTTCTAGCATATGACGACTTACCTCCCTGATGCGAAGTTAGGTGTTTTAAAACAAGCATGCTTTAGAATTACAGTCATTTTTGTTTATACTAAATAGGGATACAAGGGAATGGTTTTCAAGATTGTTGAATTTTTCCAGTTAGACTTGTGTGCTTTGATAGTCGTGCCCCAAACATCTGGTATAATGCTGGAAATGAACTTTGGAAAGAAGACACACACAAGTTAAATTTGTTAAAACTAGTTTAACCCCATTGCGAGCAGGCAACAAAACTAACCTTGTTTTGAAAGTTAACTGTATCATAATTCCTAACATTTCTTGAATGTTCTCTCCATGTGGAACAATATGCTTTCCAAACATTAATCAAATGTTATCTCATTTAATCTTCATAACCCACTGAGACAGTTAACATTTTAATCCTCATTTTACTGATGAGGAAATTCAGTGTTAAAAATGTTAGGTAACATGCTCATGGTAACACCACTAATGGTGGAGTTGAAAATTCAAACCAAGACTGTCTAACTCCAGAGCCTATGTTCTTAATCACTATGCCGTGCTGCCTGAACTCAAGCGCTGTGCTTCAGAGAATTGAAAAAAAAATTTAGTTATGTATATTTAAAAATTTTTATATTTATATAATTATGTACATTATATTTTTATATATTTTTAATTTATAATTAATTTTTTAATATATTGCATGTATATATGTGTTTATATATACATACAGTTATAGATATTCAAGTATGTATATGTGTATAAGTATGTAATTGTGTATATATGTGTATGCCAGATACATCAATTATTGTGCACAGTCATCTTGAAAACCATTTTTAGGGAATCTGATTGATGCCTGGTAGAACTCCAGGCTTCCCTGAGACCTGGTCTGGATATCACAGCTGGAAAATAGACTGCATCCCTGTACACCTCAGATCTGCTCTCACGGAGGCAGCAGGTGTGAGAGTAACCAGGGATTAAGCTGAGTGTGTGCACTTAAAGGAGGATAGAGTCATCTTACTGTATTGTAGGAACACGGTGTCCAGCACCGAAAATGACCACATATCCCAACCTCTTCTCACAGGAGTGGCTCAAGTGTTAAATAGACTTGATGGGAAACCTTTTGATGACGCAGATCAACGACTTTTTGAGGTAAGAAAATAAATTTGTGAACCAGGGGTTACAGCTGAGTCATCAGTAGTCTCCTGGTTACAGCTTGCCCCCATTAGGAAGGATAAATAATTATTATTTGACATTTATTAATCATTATACTTTGACAGTGTGATGAAATTTAAAGGAAGATTTAAAGAATATATCAATGTTTAGGTAAGATTTGATTCTCTTTTTTCATGAATTAGATGTTTTTACCCTAATTGATTGTTTTTACAGAGTTGAATTGCCTTGCTCTTCTCTCCAAAGTGTTGTCTTACCTTTGTCTTGTTTGTGTGTGTTCAGTCATGAGACTTCTAGCCAGCTCTGCCAGGCATACTGCCATCACCTTTCTTATGTTTACAAGCTTCCGTTTACTCCAGTCTGCCCTCTAGCTAGAGAGGTTAGCCTTGAACAGGCTTCCTAGTAGACTTCGTACCAGCAGCCAACATGAAAACCCCATGATTTTTTTTCTCCAGTTGAGGCTACATCAGGGCTTCTTTACTAATTGGTTCTAAATCTGAATCCTCTGTCCCCTTAACATTTACCTCATTTACACTCACTTGGTTTCCTTACCAAAATATTTTATAGCCTAGCTGCTGAAAGAGGTGGCTATTGGTTAAATGGGATGAAATTACTAAAATCAGCTCACAACCTAAATAAAGAATGCATTTAAATGGACTGTACGTTTTTAAATGCATTTAAAGTCAATTTCTTCACAATGACATTAAATTAATAATTTTTCTCATGTGCAATGTGAGCGATAAAGTTGTTACATGACAATAGTAATTAAGAATTTTAATGTACATATTTCCCTAAGGCCTACCTCTGTATACAATAAAATTATATTTAAGGCCCATTCCTGATGACTGCCTGCTTTTATATTAGATTATGCCAATGAGTTATTGCAATTTTCAGTTAGTGAGCTTTCTCTTTCCTAGGCTTTTGTCATCTTTTGTGGCCTTGGCATCAACAATACAATTATGTATGATCAAGTGAAGAAGTCGTGGGCCAAGCAATCTGTGGCTCTTGATGTAAGTACAATATTTATGTCAGAATTTATGCTAAAAAGCCCTGATTTTATGAGGGGAAAAAGGTCCTCAATTTTTAATTATCTATTCATTGGGTCTTAATCATTTTAGAGTTATAGGTTTGAGTTTGATGAAAGCTAGAGACCCTCTCTAGAAAAATATACATACACACATAGTTTTACATATAATTTCAGGGAGTTCACAGATTCCTTGAAGCCCAGCCATGTATGGTGTACAGTTAAATTTTAAATATTAGGATTATTAAAAGAGATGATCCAAAATGAATTTGTCAGGATGTAAAATGTATTATGAATGTATTTTGAATATGTATAGATATTCTGGAAATTCACAACTTTTATTACCATAAGAAAAAAACCTCTCTATGAAGATCTGTGACTCAGATGGGGGAAACTGATTCTGTCATTATGCACCCCTCCCTGTGCTAATGTAGTCACAGTCTCCTCAGCCATGAATTGTTCATTTGGGTTCATAGTGTACACCCCCTTGTTTGTATAACTCAGATACCTTCTGTCCTTAGACACAAAAATTATTACTGACACTCCCAAATTTCCAGCCCAATTGTGAGCCTTGTGACAATCTCACTTTTCAGAAGCTGACTTATTTGTGTGGCCTTGTATGTTCTGTGTGCTTTATTTGTGCCAGTGTCAAAAGTAGCGTTCCCAGTCAGAATTCAAGTGTTGCCATCTTGGTTTTGTCCCTCCCACCTCCACTCAACCCCTGCCCCACCAGATACCAAACTCTCGACTCTAATAATCAGGTGGTATCACCTCAGTCCCTAGCCCAGGAATCCATATGCAAGAATATCTGGAAGGATTTCTTTTTTTGGCCACACCACGCGGCTTGTAGGATTCTAGTTCCCCAACCAGGGATCAGCCAAGGATCAAACCCAGGCCCTCGGCAGTGAAATCGCAGAGTCCTAAACACTGGACCACCAGGGAATTTCCTCTGGAAGGATTTCTTATCTCAGAATTTTATGAAGACAAAAAACGATATGTTGAGAGCTACTGAATTCAAACTCTGGAATGAGATCTACCTATACTATAGTATACATTAACTTCTGAATAGATCTGTACGTTAGAATTATGTATTTATAAATATTGTACGTGAATACGAATATCGTTAAGTTCTTTTGTTCCTAAATATATAAAATTAATACTCTGAGGCTCTTAGAGAACAGAGATGCTCCTAAAGCTGACTAACGGAACAAAGAAAGGAATTTACTATCATTTTTAATAACTTTACTTTTATGATCCTGATTTCCATTTTGCATGAGCAGCAGGAGCTTCATGAGAAATGTACTAATGTGTGCTTACATTTCCTGACAGTAAGGATCCTAGGATAAAAGGGGTAAAACTTTACCTGTAAGTCTAGAATACAGAGAAATTAAAGCAGGAATGTAGATGTAGAATATTACTTCTTCATTTTGAACATCAAGAATTGTCCTTTGGGGAGTCTTTCATAGATACTGCAAATGAAGCCTTACCTAACACTGATGAGAAATTTTCCAGGAAATATAAGTCAGGGTATTAAGGGACACATTATACACCTTTATGATCAAAAGAGGGAAGGAATGAAGGTCAAACAGAGGGTGTGGAAAGGGCATATGCAATCAGGAGCCAAGCCCCATTTATTCTACCTCCCCAAAACCTCTCCCATCCCTTTCCTCCTTTCCAGTTGCCACGGCAACCATCCTACTCAAGGGCTTCATTACCTCTTGACTGAGCAATTGTAATAGCCTTCTATTTGTTCTTTCTAAACACATTTTAGATTGCATCATTCACCCACTCATAGACCTTAAATTACTCCCCCATTACCTATTAAAGTACAAACTTCTGGCCTTTGAGGCCCTTGGAAATCTCATACCAAACTATCTTCCTGCCCCCGGCCCTCATTTCTCTTTTCAGAGTATTCTATGCAAATTACAAACTCAACTACTTCATAGTCTACAAATCAGCCACCTGCTTCTCTGCCCTCTGATCTTCGCTCTAACATCCTCTCCACTTTAGTTATTCTGTTCCAATTATGCCATCTTCCCTCAAAATTGTCCCATCATTCAAAGCTTAATTTAAATGTAACCTTCTCTCTATAAACCTTCTAATCTCATAGTTATTTGTTCCTCTCTTTGACCTATATTACAGTTAATGGTGAGTCTGTATGTTTTCCTCCACTAGAACATATGTCCATCAAAGCATATGTTCATGTCTTAGCTATCTTTTATTCCTTTTGGTGTTTTATATATAATGGTACTCAATAAAAGTGTATTGAATAAATGAATGCATGCAGCCACAAATAATTATTTTGGTCTGCCACATCAACATTGCAGAAGGGGAAAGCTAGGGCTGTGATGGAGGAACTGGCAGTCATTTTAGTGACAGTCTTGCTGGCCACATAGCAGCACCTCTGTATTCCCTTCCCCCTTTATAAGCCATGAGTAGAAAATTGTTATTTATTTATTTGGGTGTGGGACCTCTTCCCAGATATTGTGTTCCCTGGGGTATTTCTTAGATGATGATTAAGAGACCAGTCTGGCTTCCTGAAGGTGGGGAAGAAGGAGAGAAGTGAAACGGATGATTCTCCGTGAGCAATCCTCTAAGCTCCAAGGAGAGATTTCTCTCTAACTGGGTGATTAAAGAAGTTAGACTTCTAGGATGCCAGCAGAATGCCATTTGATTCTTTGTCACCCCTCTTCCTTTAAACCTACTCTGTTGAATCAATCTTCTCTACTCGAGTGAAGTCTGGTAGATTCCACAGCTCTTCTGACATACTCAGGTGTTAAATAGTCTCTGAGCTTTTCCCCTTGCCCAGGATTAGAAGCCTATGGTCAGGAGAGGGTCATAGTGGGCTTTGTGACTCTTCCTCACTTCACTTCCTCCCCTAAGACAGGTACAAGGAGGTTGGATGAGAGGGCAAAGCCTTACAAGACTGATGCTGTCCTAAGTTGGTTTCAGGGCCCTCTATATCAGACATCAACATTCTCTTTTTATCATGAGTTGCTTTTATAAATTCTTAGAGGACTCTCGGGGCTAGCAATCTCCTGATAGCCATCCCTGATGTGGGTTTGCCTCTCCTGACTGACGGGTTATAATCTCCTCTCAGCCCCTGGCTTCCAGGGGCCCATCCAGACCCTTCCTCTGTGGGGATCATCTCACTCTTCCAGGAAATTCTCTTGGTCAGGGTCTGTTTTTGTTTCTTTTTTTAATTGTGGTAAAACAGACACAACATAAAATTTACTATTTTTAAGCATACAGTTCATTCACATTGTTGTGCAACCATCACCACCATACATCGCCGGAACTTTTTCATCTTCCCAAACTGAAACTCTGTGCCCATTGACCCCCAACTCCTCATTCTTCCTTCCATGCAGCCCATGGCAACCACCATTCTACTTTATGTCTATGAATTTCACTACTCAAGATACTTCATATGAGCAGAATAAAACAGTACTTGTCCTTTTGTGACTGGCTTATTTCACTTAGCATAGTGTCTTTAAGACTCATCCATGTTGTAGCACGTGTCAGAATTTTCTTTTTAAGGCTGGTTAATATTCTATCGTAAGTATATACCACCTTGTGTTCATTCATTCATCTACTGATAGACACTTGGGTTGCTTCCATGCCAAAGTCCTTTTAAGCCTGGGTATCTTTCATAGGTCCATTTGGTCCATGGGAAAACTCACATGTCTTCAACCATTCGATTGAAATGCAAGTCTTCTGCAAAGCAGCTCTCTTCTCCTGCCCACTAACTTTTGGAATTTTTAGGCATGAATCAGGTACCAGTCTCTGTTCCCACACTATACTCTGGGGAAATACACTGTAGGTCCTACAAGTGGTTCTCTGGAAGGAACTCTCAAGAAACCCTAAGAAATCCTCAATATGGGGCTCTCATGAACTGTTACCCTTTTTACACAGTGCAGAGTTGGGAAACCAGCACCTTAACTTGGAGGCAGGGGCATCTTCTTTCCAAGTCCTACATAGAAGGCCTAGATGGCCTTAGCACTCCCTTTAGAATGTGATACCTGTTGGTCTCAACTATAAACTCAGACAGAGTCTCATTTAAACATCCTATTTTGTCTATCAAAATGATTTTTTTCAGACCAAGTTACTGTCAGACCATGATCCAATGATTGTCTGAATGATAAGTGTCAGGCCTGGGAAGACCCATGTTTATTTGCAGGTACAATGGATCCAGGTTCTCAATTACAAAGCCAAATGTAACACATCAGCAGAAATGGAATTGTTCCCACTTGTAAATTCTTCTTTACTGACAATATGTTGGATTATGTAAACACTTCTTTTGGAGAAAAGAAAAAAAGGAAACACAAATTAATTGCTGTCTTGAAATGATTATGTAGTAATTAGTTCCCCATTGTAGCCACTACTACATCGTAAGTTACTTAAAAAAAGAAAGAAAGAAAGAAAGAAAAAAAAACTCTGGAAGCTGTTCTCTGTGAAAATTCCAGGCTCTTAATTGAGCTGGTTTATAAATTTATGATCAAATTATGGCTTTTAAAAAGGCACTAAGAAAATAATCATGCCAAATTTCTTGAACTTCTTTGAATAGCCAGTAAAGAGCAACTAAACGATAGTGTGAGCTTCAACTTTTCACTTGCTGCTTTCTGTTGCCCAAAGAAAAGTCTCACAGTTGACATGCTGATTGGGCTTTTGGGGTATTCTAGCATAGCCCACACATTAGAATCAACAGGGTGCTTTTAAAAAATATTGATGCCTGCACCCTTTTCTAAACTGATTGAATCAAAATCTCTGGAAATAGAGACTGAGCATATGTATTTACAAAAAGTTGTCCATGTGATTCTGATGCACAGTGCAAGGTGAGAACCATTGGCACAGAGTGATCTATTTGTGGGTTAATTTCTCCAAGTCTTTCTTTCACAAAAAGCAACCACAGTATTGGATATCAGTACTTTCTTTATAAATATTTGTTGAATTAGGTTGAAGACAGTAGATGAAATGAGGTGAGGCTAAAGGGTGCTATCTCCTCCTTGCTTTAAATACCCGTTTACTCTTTGACTCCTTCTGATGGCTTCCATTGTCACCTCTCCTTTGAGGAGTCATCTGGAATGTTATCAGTGAACACCTATGCCCAGTCCCCATTCTCAGTTCTTAACTTCTCTTATCTGTTCATGCTGTTGACTATTTTCTCCGATCACAGAAAAGAAAATAACCAGTCCACCGTAGTAATTAACCTGTAAATGACTGGTTTATTTCATGGCCATAAGAGAGACCAGGATCCAGAGCAAAGATAGATGAACCTTAAAAACAAGGAACAGGGCAGCAATTTTAGTATTACAAGACTCATCATGTAATTTACTAGAATTTTATAGCTATCTATAATATATTCCATTTTCTTTAGTAAAAGGAGAAACAGTTTCTATTCCAGTGCCTAGAATAGTTCTCAACACATAGTAGGTACTCAATAAATATTTGCTTAGTTATATTATTTTTTAATTTATTAGTTTATTTATGAATAAATGAACCTAATTTCATACCTAACTTGATACCTAATGGTATCTGAAGCATTTTGTGACTTGCTAACAGCTTCTGTAAGCATCTGTTTTTGCAAATTTAGGACATAGTCTTGAAATATCTATGAAAACTGTGATTTCCAGTTTATAATTTTGTAAATGAATTCCACAAATTCTACAAAACTGGCTCTGTGGGGCATTCCTTGAGGTAGCAATGAGGAAGTATATATGGTTTTTTTTTTTTATTTTGGCCATGCGGGATCTTAGTTTCCCTACCAGGGATCGAACATGCACCCCTTGCATTGGGAGCGCAGAATCTTAATCACTGGACTGCCAGGGAAGTCCCAGTAGATATGTTTTTGTTTCTTTTGTCTCAATAATATCTGCTGTAGATAATTAGGGTCACAAAGTATTTTTAAAAATCTTTTTGTTTGGAGGCAGATCAGTCATAACTCTAGAGATTTTCCTGTTTTCCATGTTTTCTGCTACATCCTCCCTTGGCTTCTATGACCCTATACCTAGGTTGTTCTTCTCTGGTCTTTCATTCTTAAATCTCCTCTCTCCAGCCCTCTTCTGAATATTCTTCAAGGTTGAATCATCTGACCCATTTGCTCCTATTTTCTCTCTATACACACTTTCCCTGAGCAACTGCAGCTACTCATTTGGCTTTAACTGAGATGACCTCCAATATGTATTCCTAGTTCACTCTTTCTCTCTCTTTGAAGCTTCAGACTTTCATTTCCAACTAACTCTTAGTTCTTTTATGTACGTCCAAAAGTTCAGACTTAACATATGTAACAGTTACAATCCCCATTAAAAAATATGTATATATGTTATTAATAGAATATTGGTATGATGTTTTCATTCACAGTGGTTTATCATTAACTTCTCTTCTCCTTGGCTTTCCACATCCAGCCATTTGCCAGGTTCAGTCAATCTGGTTCCTGCAGTATCTCCTTTTTCACTGCCATCTCTGTAGTTCAGGTCTTTATTTTCTCTTTCCTGTATTAATGCTGCTTATTCAAGCTGATAATCCTGGCTCTAGTTTCTTCTTTCCCCACCCATGGTACTCACAATGTACGGATTTGTTTTCCTAAAGTATAATATTGGCCGTATCTCTAATGTGCTCTAAAAAAAATCAGTGCCTTCCCATTGCCTACAAATTAGACCTTTCAAGATCCTCCACTATTGACATCAGTGTTCTTTTTACCTTAGTTTTCACTGCCTCCATCTAGGAAAAAAATCTCTATTATTATGTGTTTCTCAGAAATATCCAGAGATTCCCACTCTGGGTCTTTTCTCCATTTGCTTGTAAAACCTTTTAACAAACCTCAGATTTCACCTCTTCCTTTAATGTTTCCTGATGTGATCCCAAGAGATGTGATTGTTCCTTTCCTTTAATCTCTTTACAAAAGGGCTATTGTCATATAAAATCTCTGTTGTGTTGGTTGATCTTCAGATAGAAATATTTTACAAATATTTTACACTAGTAAAAACATAGTGCTTACCATTTAAGTCTTTGGTAATAAGGATAAAGATTAATCAGATTGTTTTCTTATGATTCTTTTATACTAAATATGACCCCTATATGATATAATTTTTTTCTTATATTTTTAAGTGTTTTTAAGTTTAAACAATGTATTATGGTTATAGAAGATGTAAAATCAGAAATCAAAATCGGTGGTAACCTACTGCTTAGAGCTTACCACCTTATCATTTGGGTTGACAATTTTTTCTTTCTTTTTTTCTTTCAGCCTTTTTAAATGCTGTCTTCTGGATTCCACTGTTACTAATGAAAAATCTGCCATTATTCTTGTAAATGTAATGTGTCTTTATTTCTCACTGCTTTTAACATTTTCTTTTTAATCTTGGTTTTACAATCATTTGACTATGATGTGTCTAGGTGTGTTTTTCTTTGTATTTCTTTTTCTTGGGTTTCACTGATTTTCTTGGATCCAAGGGTTGATAGCTTTCATTAATTTTGGAAAATAGTTGGCTAATATCTCTTCAAATATTTATCTTTCTTTATTTCTGTCTTTCTGGGCCCAGTTACATGTATGTTGAATCGTGTGATATTGGCCCCCAGATCTCTGACACTTGTAATGTTTTCATTCTTTTTTCCTTTATGCTTCAGTTTGGGGGGGGGTTTCTACTGAACTTTCTTAGAGTTTGCTGATTCTTTCTTTTTTCTAGTCTTCTATAAAGTCCATCCATTTCTGATATTTTATTGTACTCTGTTGTATTAATATTATATGTTTCAGTTCTAGACATTTTGACTTAGTTCTTTTATAAGCTTTGGTTTCTCTGCTGAAATGTCCCAACTGTTATTATGTCTAACTTTTCCTCTAAATTTTTAACGTACAATTCTTCACAAGTTATTTTATATCACTCATCTTTATTTCTAACATCAGGGGCATTGATGACTCTGCCTCTATTGAGTATTTCTTTTCTTGGTGAGGGATCACATTTTTCTGTTTCTTTGCCTGTCTTCATAAATATTTATTGCATGTAAAACATCTTGTATAGAAAAACAAGAGTAGATAAAGGTTTTAGTGGGTACCGTTTGAGCTAAATAATATTTTTTGTTGTGTTCTGTTTTTCCAGATAGGATATGTGATTTTTTTTATGTCAGGCTGCTAACATGAAGGGTTGATCATTCAAATTCAACCATCTGTGGTGCTTAGCTGAAAACAGGCAGAGCTTTTGTTAGTTTCCCTTTATTTCTGGTCTCAGAAGAGATTATGGAGATCTCCTTTTGCCCTTCAACCCAACCCCAAATACTCAGGCTCTGTTCAGGATTTGAGTTGAAGGCATTTGAGTTGTAGCTTAAAGGTCATTTCAGTTGACTTCTAGATTCAACTCCATCAGGGCCTAAAACCTAACTAATGTACACGAATATAAGATTTCGATTTTCCAGCTCTGCACGCACCACCACTTTCATGGGAAACTTCCCATGGAGGAGTAATTTCAAGCTGAGAAATTTACTTTTGCATCTGTGGCTGCAGATACCTATATGCTGTGCCAGCCCACCCTGTTATTAAAAATTTGGCTCGTTTTCCCCCTTTCAGCAGTCACTCTACTGATGATACGCTCATCGTCCTACTGTAAGCAGCTGGTCCCAGGTATGAAAGTAACCCCTGCTTTCCATTCATCTATAAAGGCTGTCTCTTGACTGGAATGTAGTTCATTTGGGTTTCTCTCTGTCCACCACTCACTCTTTGACAGCTTTAAAATGACAGCTTTATTTTGTCTTTTTTCTTATTGTTATGAAGGGGGTAGCAATCTTCTAAGATCTTCTTTATCCTATCAGGAAGTGGAAACCTCTGGCCAATTCCTTTTACTTTCCACTGCTGATATGGATCTATTAGATATTAACTTTTCTTTGTAATGTCATATTTTGTCAGGAAGGGAGTTGAATATTTTTATAGTCTGTCATCATCAATCTTCTCTTTGAATTGCTAATATTTCTTGCTTTATATATTTTTGATTCCATATTTTTTGCAAAAACAGATTCACAACTGAGAATTGTTTCTTTGACAGATTCAAAATTACTCTTTTGTTTTACTTGATTGCTTTTTACTTTGAAATCTACTTAGTTTGAACTTAATGTTGTCATCTGTGCTTCTATTTTTTTTATTTATTGTATTTTAAGAATACATCTATTCAATGAGTATTTCTTATGTTCTAAGCACTGTGCTGGGCACTGGAGATAAAGCAGTGAGCCAAACAGAGCTGGTGCCTTTCCTTACAGAGCTTAGAATGTGAAGTAAACAAACAAACAAAAAAGTCTCGCAAATCAGAATCTAATCAGTTGTGATAAATTCTGTGCAGAAAAAATACAGGATGTCATAAAAGCATCTAGCAGGGGATGTAAACTGGGGTTTAGGTAAGTCTTTTCTAAAGGATATACGTTTAAACTGATAATTCCTTACTCATTCTTTTATTTTTATTATTTCTGGTTAATTTTGTTTTAGGCATATTTCCTATAAATCCATACATCTGAATTTAATTTTTTAATCCAGTCTGAGAATCTTTTTTTTTTTAAATAAGGTGTTTGGTTTTAAGTCTATTATCTTATTCTTTCTGAATTTTTACTTTATTATGTTTTGCTTTTTCTGAATTCTACTATATGTATTATATTTTGCTTGATTTGTTTTACTTCAGTGAAGTGAAAGTTATTTATCATGCTCCTTTTACAAAAGCATTCTTTAATCAGTATATCTCTAATTAATAAAGACAAAATTGAAACTGTATCTTTTAACTCTCCACTATGTAAGAAAATGAATTGAGTATGTGCTTACCTCAGTTTGCTTGTTTTTGTTCATGTATTAAAGGGTTTTAATTACATTATAAGTAATAAATTATTACATTTACAAAATGCAGCTACTTTTCCAAGCAGCACTACTTATATTTTTCCATATTACTATAACTGTATTTCTAATACTTATTTGGACATAGATTCTGTTTGGTAATCTAATCTTGCCTATCAAATCACCCCAAAACTTACTAGCTTAAAATGACAATTTGGTTATTTCTCAATTGGAAGTATATCTTAATATATCATCACCCCAAAAAGTTCCCCCATGCCTCTTCCCAGAGACACCTACCACCAACCCTAGAGACAACTACTGTTCTAATTTTTCCACCAGGAATTAGTTTTACCTGTTTAGAATTTCATATAAATTAAATTATACAATATATACTCTTCTGTGTAAGGCTTCTTTCAACCAGCATAATGCATTTGAGATTCATTCATGTTGGGTATATAAGTTTTTCCTTTCAATTGATGAGTAGTATTCCATTGTGGGATTATACCACAGGATTATCCGTTCTCCTATTGATCAACATGCTTGTGTTTCCAGTTTGGGGCTTTATGAATTAATGCTATGAACATTTTTGTTTAAGTATTTTTGTGAACATATACTTTTACTTCTCTTGAGCTAATACATAGTATTAGAATTACTGGTCAAAAGGTCAGTGTATATTTAGCTTTACAAGAAATTATAAGATTTTCTTTTCTTGTGTGATTGTACCATTTTAGTTTCCTACGAAGTAACTATTACAGTTTTAGTTGCTTCACAATGTCACAAATGTTTGGTGCCATAATTGTTTTTAATTTTAGCCTTTCTGGTAAGTCTATAATGGCATTTTATTGTGGTTTTAATTTTCATTTCACTGATGACTAATAAAGTTATATACTTTTTCATGTACTTATTTACCATTTGTATATCTTCTCTTGTGAACTGTCCAAATTTTTTGCCACTTTTAATTGGACTGCTTGTCTTTTTATTTTTAGGTAGTAGGAATTCTTTATATATTCTGGATACCAGTGTTTGGTCAGATATATGTATTGTGAATATTTTCTCCAAATCTGCACCTTGCCTATTCATTTTCTGAAAGGTGTCTTTTGATGAGCACATATCTTTAGTTTTGATGAAGTCTGATATATCATTTAAAAATTTCTTTTAAGGTTATTACTTTCTGTGATCTGAGAATCTTTGCCTGCCCTCAAATCAAGAATATATTCTTTGATGTTTTCCTTGTTTTCCTCTAAAAGCTTTATGGTTTTAGCTTTTACATTTAGATATATGATTTATCTCAATAATTTTTGTAGACAGTAGCAGTTGAGGTTCATTTTAAAAAATCTGTACCATTTATTGAAAAGTTCTTCTTCCTCCCCTGAATCACTTTGGCACCTTTGTTGAAAAACAAATGACTATAAGTGTCAGTTCACTTCTAGCCTGTCCATTCTTTTCCATTCATTTGTTGATCCTGAGCTCTTACACTTTAAAAAAATCTTTATTAACTCCAATGTGGGTTTAAATTCTGCTGTCATAATTTGGGTTCCCTTGAAATTTTTCCATTTGTTACACCCATCTCCATTTGCACGTTGTTGCCTGTGTATTCAATCACTGAATAAATATTTGTTCAGCTTCTGCTTTGTGATAGATGCTGTTCTAGGTACTGACGATTCAGTAGTAAACAAATAATTTTCATATTCTTATTGACCTTCTATTCTAGTGTGAAAAGACAGGCAGTAGATAAGTAAACAAATAGATTAGCAAGATAAATCCATGATGTTGTGTCATACAGAAAACAAAGCAGGATGTTTTCATAGTGACTAGAAATAGGGGGCTACTGTTGTATGTCCCAGAGAGCCCTCCCTGAGAAAGTAACAGCTGAGCTTTGTTGTCTCATTCTTTTGTTTGTATTTTAAATTTTGTCCCAACATATTTTACCTATATGTTTTTCTGCTGTAGTTTCAATGAGGCTCTTTCTTCTTGTATCTTGTTGAAGACACTAAGCATAAGATTGCTGAAAGGTAACAACACTTGCATGAAGTGATTATCTGAGTTTTCATGATGATGCGCTTTCTCTTGATTTCAGTGTTTACCAACTGGCAAGGCTTTGTGATTGGCCTTGAGCCTCTCTCACTGTCCACTTCCATACTATAGAATCCTGTTTATTAGATACACAAAAAGGGGGCAAGCTGATGTACTTAGTTCCATGTTGAGTCAGTACCCAGTATGTAGGCACAGATCTAGTGTGGTTCTGCCAGGCTGAAATGGTGTATTCTCCCTTTAATCCAGTGAACTCTGGATCTCTTGTGTATAGGGATGTGTCTGTATGTCTGGTTCACCTTTGTGTGTCCAGTGCCAGCACAGGACCTGGCACATAGTAGACATGCAAAAAATATTTGTTGAATGAATCCAGTACAGTAAAGTACAAATAAAGATCACAATTAAAGTACAATAAGAATCTCAACCCTCAGTATACACTACTGGTAGGGTTTTTTATGAAGTACAGTAGAAGGGTTAAAAGTGTGGGCTTTTGGGCTTCCCTGGTGGTGCAGTGGTTGAGAATCTGCCTGCTAATACAGGGGACACGGGTTCGAGCCCTGGTCTGGGAGTATCCCACATGCCGCAGAGCAATTGGGCCCGTGAGCCACAACTACTGAGCCTGCGCGTCTGGAGCCTGTGCTCCGCAACAAGAGAGGCCACGATAGTGAGAGACCCGCGCACTGTGATGAGGAGTGGCCCCCACTTGCCACAACTAGAGAAAGCCCTCGCACAGAAACGAAGACCCGACACAGCAAAAATTAATTAATTAATTAATTTAAAAAAAAAAAAGAAAAGTGTGGGCTTTAAAATTAGACTGTTAGGATTTTAATTCTAGCTCTGCCACTTTCTGTATATTTCTTGGCAAGTCACTTAACTTCTCTGTGCTTCGTTTTTCTCACTTTCCAACCTTGTGGGATTGTTAAGACGATTAAAGGAAATAATGCAAGTTAAACCTTTAACACAGTGCTCATAAAATGTCAATAATAATTGTTGCTTATAATATCCCCCCATCATACAGTGTTTTATTTGCAGTCACTCTGTCCCCCAAGATGAAGGCTAATCCTTCAAAAACAGCTGTCATTCAATAGGTCAACTGATTAATTTTCTGCTTAGTGCAGATCCTGGGTCTCTGAGTAAGAGCCCTGACAGGAGAGAAAGGAGCAATGCTCTCCCATCCCATCTTCTTTCAGGCCGGGGGAATGCTTTATTTCAGGGGTGAAACATGGTTACGCTGCCTGTCATTTTCCTCAGTTTAGCTGCACCTGCCTTATAAATGGGGAAAATTCTTCCCAGAATCTAGCAGTGGGTTATCAGTTTTAGTGATGATTTCTGGGTTTCCATTTAGGTATTTTGTGCAAAGTGGGAGACCCTACATGGATTATCAGCCAGATAACATTTTAAAAAATAAACTCTGTTTTTAGAACAGTTTTAGATTTACAGAAAAAACTGGAAAGATAATACAGAGAGTTTCCATATATGTTATACCAAGTTTCCCCAATTATTAACATCTTACATTAGTATGGTACATTTTATAATTAGCGAACTGATATTGCTACATTATTATTAACTAAAGTCTCTATTTTCCTCACATTTCCTTAGGTACCTAATATCCTTTTTCTGTTCTAGGATCCCATCCAGAAAACCCAGTTACATTTAGTCACCATGTCTTCTCAGGCTCCTCTTGGCTAACAGCGTTTCAGGCTTTCTTTTTTTTGATGACCTTGATAATTTTGAGGAATACTGATCAGGTATTTTGTGAGAATTTCTATTGGTATTTCTCTGATGTTTTTCTCATGACTAAACTGAGGTTATGGCTCTGGAGGAGGAAAACCACAGAGGTAAGGTGACATTTTCATTACATCATGTCAAGGGCACATACTTTCAACATGACATATCACTGTTGATGTTGACCTTGATCACCTGACTGGGGTAGTGTTTCTCAGGTCTCCCTACTGTGGAGTTACTCTCCTCTTCCCCACCTTTCCATACTGAAATCTTGGAAGGAAGTCCCTAAGCACACCTAAGGAGTAGGGAGTTATGCTTGACCTCCTTGAGGAAAGAAATAGCCACGTACATTATCTAGAATTCTTTATACAGGGTATTTCTCTTCTACCAACTTACTGGTTGGTTGAATATTTATTCAATTAGTTATTTATCTTAGTATGGACTCAAGGATATATATTTTATACTTTGGATAATAAATAAACTACTACTTTATCATATATCATTTTTTTAACATCTTTATTGGAGTATAATTGCTTCAAAATGGTGTGTTAGTTTCTGCTGTATAACAAAATGAATCAGCTATACATATAACCCCATATTTCCTCCCTCTTGCATTTCCCTCCCACCCTCCATATCCCACCCCTCTAGGTGGACACAAAGCACCAAACTCATCTCTCTGTGCTATGCGGCGGCTTCCTACTAGCTATCTGTTTTACATTTGGTAGTGTATATATGTCCATGCTGCTCTCTCACTTCGTCCCAGCTTACCCTTCCTCCTGCCCATGTCCTCAAGTCCATTCTCTACATCTGTCTTTATTCCTGTCCTGCCCCTAGGTTCTTCAGAAACTTTTTTTTTTTTTTAGATTCCATATATATGTGTTAGCATACGGTATTTTTCCCTTTCTGACTTACTTCACTCTGTATGACAGTCTCTAGGTCCATCCACCTCACTACAAATAACTCAATTTCGTTTCTTTTTATGGCTGAGTAATATTCCATTGTATATATGTGCCACATCTTCTTTATCCATTCATCTGTCGATGGACACTTAGGTTGCTTCCATGTCCTGGCTATAGTAAATAGAGCTGCAATGAATATTTTGGTACATGACTCTTTTTGAATTATGGTTTTCTCAGGGCATATGCCCAGTAGTGGGATTGCTGGGTCGTATGGTAGTTCTGTTTTTAGTTTTTTAAGGAACCTCCATACTGTTCTCCGTAGTGGCTGTATCAATTTACATTCCCACCAACAGTGTAAGAGGGTTCCCTTTTGTCCACACCCTCTCCAGCATTTATTGTTTGTAGATTTTTTGATGATGGCCATTCTGCCTGGTGTGAGGTGATACCTCATTGTAGTTTTGATTTGCATTTCTCTAATGATTGGTGTTGTTGAGCATCCTTTCATGTGTTTGTTGGCAGTCTGTATATCTTCTTTGGAGAAATGTCTATTTAGGTCTTCTGCCCATTTTTGGATTGGGTTGTTTGATTTTTGATATTGAGCTGCATGAGCTGCTTCTATATTTGGGGGATTAATCCTTTGTCAGTTGCTTCGTTTGCAAATACTTTCTCCTATTCTGAGGGTTGTCTTTTTGTCTTGTTTATGGTTTCCTTTCCTGTGCAAAAGCTTTTAAGCTTCATTAGGTCCCATTTGTTTATTTTTGTTTTTATTTCCATTTCTCTAGGAGGTGGGTCAAAAGGATCTTGCTGTGATTTATGTCATAGAGTATTCTGCCTGTGTTTTCCTCTACGAGTTTTTAGTGTCTGGCTTTACATTTAGATCTTTAATCCATTTTGAGTTCATTTTTGTGTAGGGAGTGTTCTAATTTCATTCTTTTACATGTAGCTGTCCAGTTTCCCAAGCACCACTTATTGAAGAGGCTGTCTTTCTCCATTGTATAGTCTTACCCCCTTTATCAAAGATAAGGTGACCATATGTGCGTGGGTTTATCTCTAGGCTTTCTTTCCTGTTCTATTGATCTATACTTCTGTTTTTGTGCCAGCACCATGTCTTGGTTACTGTAGCTTTGTAGTAAAGTCTGAAGTCAGGGAGCCTGATTCCTCCAGCTCCATTTTTCTTAAGATTGCTTTGGCTATTCAGGGTCTTTTGTGTTTCCATACATATTGTGAAATTTTTTGTTCTAGTCCTGTGAAAAATGCCATTGGTGGTTTGATAGGGATTGCATTGAATCTGTAGATTGCTTTGGGTAGTATAGTCATTTTCACAATGTTGATCCCTCAAATCCAAGAACATCGTATATCTCTCCATCTGTTTGTATCATCTTTAATTTCTTTTACCAGCGTCTTATAGTTTTCTGCATATAGGTCTTTTGTCTCCTTAGGTAGGTTTATTCCTAGGTATTTTATTCTTTTTGTTGCAGTGGTAAATGGGAGTGTTTCCTTAATTTTTCTTTCAGATTTTTCATCATTAGTGTGTAGGAATGCAACAGATTTCTGTGCATTAATTTTGTATCCTGCTACTTTACTAAATTCATTGATTGGCTCTAGTAGTTTTCTGGTAGCATCTTTAGGATTCTCTATGTATAGTAACATGTCATCTGCAAACAGTGACAGTTTTATTACTTCTTCTTTTCCAATTTGGATTCCTTTAATTTCTTTTTCTTCTCTGATTGCTGTGGCTAAAACTTCCAAAACTATGTTGAATAATAGTGGTGAGAGTAGGCAACCTTGTCATGTTCCTGATCTTAGTGGAAATGGTTTCAGTTTTTCACCATTGATAATGATGCTGGCTGTGGGTTTGTCATATATGGCTGTTATGTTAAGGTAAGTTATGTTAAGGTAAGTTCCCTCTATGCCTGCTTTCTGGAGGGTTTTTATCATAAATGGGGGTTGAATTTTGTCGAAAGCTTTTTCTGCATCTATTGAGATTATCATATGGTTTTTATCCTTCAGTTTGTTAATATGATGTATCACATTGATTGATTTGCATATATTGAAGAATCCTTGCATTCCTGGGGTAAACCTCACTTGATCATGGTGTATGATCTTTTTAATGTGCTGTTGGATTCTGTTTGCTAGTATTTTGTTGAGGATTTTTTCATCTATGTTCATCAGTGATATTGGCCTGTAGTCTTCTTTCTTTGTGACATCTTTGTCTGGTTTTGGTATCAGTGTGGTGGTGGCCTCGTAAAATAAGTTGGGAGTGTTCCTCCCTCTGCTACAGTTTGGAAGAGTTTGAGAAGGATAGGTGTTAGCTCTTCTCTAAATGTTTGATAGATTTCACCTGTGGAGCCATCTGGTCCTGGGCTTCTGTTTGCTGGAAGATTTTTAATCACAGTTTCAATTTCAGTGCTTGTGATTGGTCTGTTCATATTTTCTATTTCTTCCTGATTCAGTCTCGGAAGGTTGTGCATTTCTGAGAATTTGTCCATTTCTTCCAGGTTGTCCATTTTATTGGCATAGAGTTGCTTGTAGTAATCTCTCATGATCCTTTGGATTTCTGCAGTGTCAGTTGTTACTTCTCCTTTTTCATATCTAATTCTATTGATTTAATCGTCTCCCTTTTTTTCTTGATGAGTCTAGCTAATGGTCAATTTTATTTATCAATTTTGTTTATCTTCTCAAAGAGCCAGGTTTTAGTTTTATTTATTTTTTATTTTTATTTATTTATTTTTTTGCGGTATGTGGGCCTCTCACTGTTGTGGCCTCTCCCGTTGCGGAGCACAGGCTCCGGACACAGAGGCTCAGCGGCAATGGCTGACGGGGCCAGCCGCTCTGTGGCATGTGGGATCTTCCCAGACCGGGGCACAAACCCGTGTCCCCTGCATCAGCAGGCAGACTCTCAACCACTGTGCCACCAGGGAAGCCCAGTTTTATTGATTTTGCTATCATTTCCTTCATTTTTTTTTCATTTATTTCTCATCTGGTCTTTATGATTTCTTTCCTTCTGCTAGCTTTGGGGTTTTTTGTTCTTTTTCTAACTGCTTTAGGTGTAAGGTTAGGTTGTTTATTTGAGATGTTTCTTGTTTCTTGAAGTAGGATTGTATTGCTATAAACTTCCCTCTTAGAACTGCTTTTGCTGCATCCCATAGATTTTGGGTCATTGTGTTTTCATTGTCATTTGTTTCTAGGTATTTTTTGATTTCCTCTTGGATTTCTTAAGTGATCTCTTGGTTCTTTAGTAGTTGTTTAGCCTTCATGTATTTGTATTTTTTACAGATTTTTCCCTGTAATTGATATCTCGGCTCATAGGGTTGAGGTTGGAAATGACAGTTGATATGATTTCAATTTTCTTAAATTTACCAAGGCTTAATTTGTCACCCAAGATATAATGTATCTCTCACCCAAGATATGATGTATCCTGGAGAATGTTCCATGAGCACTTGAGAAGAAAGTGTATTCTGTTGTTTTTGGATCGAATGTCCTATAAATATCAATTAAGTCCATCTTATTTAATATATCATTTAAAGCTTGTGTTTCCTTATTTATTTTCATTTTGGATGATCTGTCCATTGGTGAAAGTGGGGTGTTAAAGTCCACTACTATGATTGTGTTACTGTCGATTTCCCATTTTATGGCTGTTAGCATTTGCCTTATGTATTGAGGTGTTCCTATGTTGGGTGCATATATATTGATAATTGTTATATCTTCCTCTTGGATTGATCCTTTGATCATTATGTAGTGTCTTTCTTTGTCTCTTGTTATAGTACTTAATTTTAAAGTCTATATTGTCTGATATGAGACTTGCTACTCCAGCTTTCCTTTGATATCCATTTACATGGAATATCTTTTTCCATCCCCTCACTTTCAGTCTGTATGTGTCCCTAGGTCTGAAGTGGGTCTCTTGTGGACAGCATATATACAGGTCTTGTTTTTGTATCCATTCAGCCAGTCTATGTCTTTTAGTTGTAGCATTTAATCTATTTACATTTGAGGTAATTATTGATATGTATGTTCCTATTATCTTTTTTTTTTTTTTGCGGTACACGGGCCTCTCACTGCTGTGGCCTCTCCCGTTGTGGAGCACAGGCTCCAGACACACAGGCTCAGCGGCCATGGCTCATGGGCCCAGCCGCTCCGCGGCACGTGGGATCTTCCCGGAACAGGGCATGAACCTGTGTCCCCTGCATCGGCAGGCGGACTCTCAACCACTTCGCCACCAGGGAAGCCCTATCATTTTCTTAATTGTTTTGGGTTTGTTATTGTAAGTCTTTTCCTTCTCTTGTGTTTCCTGCCTAGAGAAATTCCTTTAGCATTTGTTGTAAAGCTGGTTTGGTGGTGCTGAATTCTCTTAGCTTTTGCTTGTCTGGAAAGGTTTTAATATCTCCGTCGAATCTGAATGATATCCTTGCTGGGTAGAATAATCTTGGTTGTAGGTTTTTCCCTTTCATCACTTAAATATGTCCGGCCACACCCTTCTGGCTTGCAGAGTTTCTGCTGAAAGATCAGCTGTTAACCTTATGGGGATTCCCTTGTATGTTATTTGTTGTTTTTCCCTTGCTGCTTTTAATATTTTTTCTTCGTATTTAATTTTTGATAGTTTGATTAGTATGTGTCTTCTCCTAGGATTTATCCTGTATGGGACTCCCTGTGCTTCCTGGGGTTGACTGACTATTTCCTTTTCCATAATCAGGAAATTTTCTTCTATAATCTCTTCAAATATTTTCTCAGTCCCCTTTTTTTTCTCTTCTTCTTCTGGGACCTCTGTAATTTGAATGTTCGTGTATTTAATGTTATCACAGAGGTCTCTGAGACTGTCCTCAATTCTTTTCATTCTTTTTTCTTTATTCTGCTCTGTGGTAGTTATTTCCGCTATTTTATCTTCCAGATCACTTATCTGTTCTTCTGCCTCAGTTATTCTGCTATTGATTCCTTCTAGAGAATTTTTTATTTCATTTATTTTGTTGTTCATCACTGTTTGTTTGCTCTTTAGTTCTTCTAGGTCCTTCTGAAATGTTTCTTGTATTTTCTCCATTCTATTTCCAAGAATTTGGATCATCTTTTCTATTATTACTCTGAATTCTTTTTCAGGTAGACTGCCTATTTCCCCTTCATTTGTTTGGTCTGGTGGGTTTTTACCTTGCTCCTTCATGTGCTGCATATTTCTCTGTCTTCTCATTTTGCTTAACTTACTGTGTTCGGGGTCTCCTTTTTGCAAGCTGCCGGTTCATACTTCCTGTTGTTTTTGGTGTCTGCTCCCAGTGGGTAAGGTTGGTTCAGTGAGTTGTGTAGGCTTCCTAGTAGAGGGGACTGGTGCCTGTGTTTTTGTGGATGAGGCTGGGTCTCTCTTTCTAGTGGGCAGGACTGTGTCCAGTGGTGTGTTTTGGGATGTCTGTGAACTCATTATGATTTTAGGCAGCCTCTCTGCTAATAGGTGGGGTTGTGTTCCTGTGTTGCCAGTTGTTTGGCATAGGATGTCCAGCACTGTTGCTTGCTGGTCGTTGAGTGGAGCTGGGTCTTAGCGTTGAGATGGAGATCTCTGGGAGAGCTCTTGCCATTTAATATTACATGGAGCTGGGAGGTATTTGGTGGACCAATGTCCTGAAATTGGCTCTCCCACCTCAGAGTCTCAGGCCTGACACCCAGCCGGAGAACCAAGACGCTGTCAGCCACATGGCTCAGAAGAAAAGGGAGAAAAGTAAAGAAAGAAAGAAAGAAAAATAAATAAATAAAATTATTAAAATAAAAACTTTAAAAAAATTTATTAAAAATAAAAAAAGTAATTAAAAAAAAGAAAAACAGAAGAGGGCAACCAAACCAGTAAACAAATCCAGTAATGGTAACAAGCACTAAAAACTATAGTGAAAAAAAAAAAAATGGACAGACAGAACCCTAGGACAAATGGTAACAGCAAAGCTATACAGACAAACTCACACAAAGAAGCATACACATACACACTCACAAAAAGAGAAAAAGAAAGAATAAATAAATATATATATATATATATATATAAAGGGAAGAAAGCAACCAAATCAATAAACAAATCTACCAATGATAACAAGCTGTAAATACTAAACTACGATAGACATAAAACCAGAAACAAATTAGATGCAGAAAGCAAACCCTATATCTACAGTTGCTCCCAAAGTCCACCGCCTCAATTTGAGGATGATTCGTTGTCTCTTCAGGTATTCCAGAGATGCAGGGTACATCAAGTTGATTGTGGACCTTTAATCCACTGCTCCTGAGGCTGCTGGGAGAAATTTTCCTTTCTCTTCTTTGTTCTCACTGCTCCTGGGGTTCAGCTTTGGATTTTGCCCTGCTACTGCATGTAGGTCACCCTCTGGCCTCTGTTCTTTTGGGAAGTCTGAGGTCTTCTGCCAGCATTCAG
Organism: Delphinus delphis; assembly: GCF_949987515.2. NCBI lineage: Eukaryota > Metazoa > Chordata > Mammalia > Artiodactyla > Delphinidae > Delphinus > Delphinus delphis. Next base: position 55,296,450 of record NC_082689.1, read on the forward strand.
TAGGTGTTCTGTAGGAGTTGTTCCACATGTAGATGTATTTTTGATGTGTTTGTTGGGAGGAAGGTGATCTTCACGTCTTACTCCTCTGCCATCTTGAAGGTCCCCCCCATTTATCTTATATCATTTTATACCAGAATCCAGTAAGCTTTAACAAAGAACACATGGATATGAGCAAGTGGTGCTTCCCTGCAAAAATAGTCATCTGAGGAGTCTGTGCACTTCTTCTAATAATCCTGTCATCATTTAACTAACTCCTATCATCATTAACTCTGAAACGCTTTAGTGGAAACTGTGAGGTTTGCAAGAAATAATTGTTATTGTAATGAATGTATTACCTATTATGTGCCAAGAACTCACTTAACCCTGAGGTATATACATTCATACCTCGTACTTTTTAATGTCTCACCAAAACAACATGACAGATAATATGTAAATGTCATAAGCCATGGTACAATACTTCAAGTAATTTCAGTGTAGTGGAGGATAGAGACAAGTGACAGTATGGTTGCCGTACAGGGTGATGAGTTCCAGGAGAGAGGTGGGTACCAGGTTGAGAAGCATGGAGGAGGGGCATCTAAATCAGAAAGTTCAGTCATTGCTGCTTTGTAGAGAAGGTAACTTCTGAGTGACAGGTGTCAGGGAGCTCTACAATTTTGAAAGACAACTAGTGGGCACACTCCAGGCAGGAGGGTTGTAGCAGAAGCATGGAGGGCTGAGGTAGTTGCTGTTTAGGCTGCCTCAGTACAGCCAGAGCGAAGGGCACACCAGGGGCAGAGGCAGGGCCTGAGGCTGGAGAGGTAGCAACGACCAGATCACCAAGATGCTTGCGTTACTGGAAGGAATTGGACTTGATTGTGAAGGCCGTGGAGAATCATTGGAGGAGTTTCAGCAGGAGAAGAACATGATCAGTTTGACATTTTAGAGGGATCATTCTGGCAGCTATAGAGAGAAAATTCATCTCAGTACTTCATAGTCATACTTTGTTTTTTAACAAAAAGTTGGCCATGTTTTCATTTTATTTCCTGTTAAGTGATATTTGGTGGTTTTCCAAAATCAAATCCACGTTCAAATGATTTGCCACCACTACCGTGGTCTCAGGAATGTGCTTTGGGATCCTGGACAAGAGTTCCCGGACACAGGATGTTTGGAGTAAGTTACAGTAGTCCCCATGGTAACTTGTTCTGTCTTATTTGTTTAAACATTTTTCTTTCATTAATTTACATTCTTATTTTTTCTTCTCCTTTTGTCATGTTATTCTTTGGTACTTTTTAAAATGCTACAAATATTAAATATTTATCAAGTGTCAGGCACTGTATTAAGTTATATGTATATTTCATTTAACCTTCACCAAAACAGTATGGAGTAGACAGTATCATTACCATTTTTCAAGTGAGCAAACTAGGGCTCAGGAAGTCTTAGAAACTTGCTGAGAAAGGTTTTGTGGCTTGCATTGCACAGCTAGAAGCAGAGCCAAAGGGTTCAAGCTCGGTCTGTATGTTTGAAGGAGCCACGTTTGCAGATTGTGCAGCCAGGTGTCTTTTAGGGAATGTCCTATCAATTGCAGGACTGCATTTACCACTGGAGCCTTTGACCAGCTGTGATGCGAGTGAGAAGAGAGCCAAAGTAAAGGGTCTCTTCTGGTTCATGAGACAGTGATGACAGCAGTTAAGGGACAAATAATGAAGAAAAGGCAGTTGATTTAAAAGCTCAAGTTGAATAAAGCACCTTGGAAATGTATTGTCCTCCTTCTCTTTTGCTTCACTGAAAGTTACTACCTTATTTATCAGTTAGGAGACTGTTCCTTTCTGCTGTAATGCCTTTGCTTCTACAGCACAGATTCTAGGAGTGATAGCCTGGGTCTGTGTTGAGCTCCAGCATCACAGTCCTTAATTCCATCCTGACAGAAGCAAATGCTGAGCCTGGGTCAGTAGGCGCAGGTTGATTACTCCACAGAGTGAGAGAGAACAGTGTTCCTCCGAGGAGCAGCCCTGCCTGAGCCTGCCTGCTTCTGTAGTGAAACACTGGCCTTTGAAACCAGGTTTATAATCAACTAAGTAAGAAACTGGCCTTCACTCAGTATCTCACTCAGTATCTGGATGCTGAGTAGCTTGATAGTGCTATAACACAGGGAGCAGAAAGGGGATGCTGCTTTCAAAAGATGGTAAATCACACCCAGGAACTACCTGCTGCCTGCCTCTCTCTACAACCCATCCCCTCCCTGCACTGTGCTGGGTTTGTACATACATGTGAACCCCCCAGTCTGCACATTCCAGACTCTGTCCACAGCCCCATAAACGTGTACCCAGAGGAGGCCAAATCGGGTAGAAGCCCATGCAGGTCCTGGCAGTGGACTGGGGCCTGTGGGGTGCCTGGGGAAATTCTGGGGTACCTGGAACATAGTCTGGGTGGACATGTCCCCCTGGGAACCAGGGACTTCCCTCCCCAAGGAGGTGGACCACAGCCCAAGATGGCCAGAGCTGAACCCTTCACTGCGTGGGGCCCAGGCTGGGACTTGGGTGGCCAGGGTCTCGAGCAATACAGTTGTCTAAGCATCACAAAGACAAAGACAAAGGCTAAGCACTTCCATGGTTCTGGTCCTTTCTCCCTGGATGGGGCTCTTTTTTCCAGATCCTGGTGCATTGTCTCCACATATCTCAGTCTCCACTTCCACTATCCTGGCCCAGCCACCGTTCTCTCTCCCCGTTCACTCTTGTCCACCTCCAGTCCATCCTCCACAGGGTCATGTTCTACATGTAATGGGGATCTGCTTTTCTCAGTGCAGGAACAGGCAAAACTACGTAATATACCAAGGAAAAGAATACCTCGAAAGTGGGAGTGGTGGTCACGCCTGGAGTGGGGTGTGACTGAGGAGGAGTGCATAAGGGGCTGCCCAGGTCACAGCCAGCCTCTTGCTCCAAATCCCTCAGTGTCATCCCGTTGACAACAGTAAAATCCTTTATTGGGCTAGAAGGCCCTGGATGGCCTGGCCTCTGCCCAGCCCTGCCTCCTCAGGTCTCCCCGCCTCACTCACTTTGCCCTCCAAGCAACTTTGCCTTCCACCCAAAATACCTTCCCTCTGGCCCTTGTCCTGGCTAGCTCCTTTATATTTTCTGGGTTTGGCTTAAATACCATCTCAGAGAGGGAGTCTCTAACCCACTTTCCTGCCACCTCCCCACATTCCGCCCACCCCCACTGTCTCTTTCAGCATTTTGCTAGTTGACTTTGTAGCCATTATTTCAATGCATATGTTTGCCTGTTTAGTGTATGTCTCTACTGCTAAAACAGAAGTTCCATTAAGACAGGGACCATGTGCACGGTGGTTGGCACAATTAAGTCCTCAATAGATATTTTTTAAAATTGATTTTATTGAGGTATAGTTGATTTACAATGTTGTGTTAATTTCTGCTGTACAGCAAAGTGATTCAGTTATATATATATATATATTCTTTTTCATATTCTTTTCCATTATGCTTTATTGCAGGCTATTGAATATAGTTCCCTGTACTGTACAGTAGGACCTTTTTGTTTATCCATTCTATGTAAAGTAGTTTGCATCTGCTAATCCCAAACTCCCAATCCATCCCTCCCCCACCTCCTCATCCCCCTTGGCAACCACAAGTCTGTATATCTATGTCTGTGAGTCTTTTTCTGTTTTCATAGATAGTTTCATTTTTGTCATATTTTAGATTCCACATATAAGTGATATCATATGATAATTGTCTTTCTCTTTCTGACTTACTTCACTTAGTATGAAAATCTCTAGGTCCATCCATGTTGCTACAAATGGCACTATTTCATTATTTTTTATGGTTGAGTAATATTCCATTGTATATATGTATACACCACATCTTCTTTATCCACTCATCTGTTGATGGACATTTAGGTTGTTTCCATGTCTTGGCTATTGTGAATAGTGCTGTTATGAACATAGGGATGCATGAATCAATATCTCTTCGAATTTTAGTTTTTTCTAGATATATGCCCAGGAGTGAGATTGATGTATCATATAGCAACTCTATTTTTAGTTTTTTTGAGGAACCTCCACACTGTTTTCCGCAGAGGCTGCACCAATTTACATTCCCACCAACAGTGTAGGAGGGTTCCCTTTCCTCCACACCCTCTCCAGCATTTGTTATTTGTAGACTTTTTAATGATGGCCATTCTGACTGGTGTGAGGTGGTACCTAATTGTAGTTTTGATTTACATTTCTCTAATAATTGGCAATGATGAGCATCTTTTCATGTGCCTATTGGCCATCTGTATGTCTTCTTTGGAGAAATGTCTGTTTAGGTCTTCTGCCCATTTTTTGATTGGGTTATTTGTTTTTCTGTTATTGAGTTATATGAGCTGTTTGTATATTTTGAAAATTAAGCCCTTGTCAGTCGCATCATTTGCAAATATTTTCTCCCAGTCTGTAGATTGTCTTTTCATTTTGTTTATGGTTTCCTTTGCTGTACAAAAGCTTATAAGTTTGATTAGGTCCTATTTGTTTATTTTTGTTTTCATTTATATTGCCTTGGGAGACTACCTAAGAAAACATTGGTACCATTTATGTCAGATAATGTTTTGCAAGTCCTCAATTCATATTTCTTGATTGAATGGATGATTCATAATCTGGACACCTCAACCACATGGATGCTATGCCCTGACTTACTCCCTCAAATCTAATCTGATCTCTGTAGCCACCAACCTTGCCCAGGCAGGTTAAAAGTTGCCCTTTTTCAGTCTTACTTTTGGACTTCCCTTTCCTCCATGGCAACCGGTTGCCCTTGTGGCCCCAGTCAGTTTGACAGTGGCCCAAACAAGGTCCGGTCCCTTCTTATTCCTTTTACTCCAGGGGGAGCTCCCAGCAAAACCACGCTGCTTCAAACATAAAGTTCTCCATGGTGTTCCTGCATAATCAATGCAAATAAGCAAGGTATCTCTCTCCCAAGGCATCAACCGTGGTAGCCTTGTTGATTATACAAAAACCACGAGGGGAGAGGTACAAAAAATAAATATATATAAATATTCAATAATGGGCTACTTGGAAGTATGGCAGTAAGTGAAATCAGATCACTAATGGTTCCAGATATTTAAATTATAGATTTGAAAAAATCATTGGCATATATTATAGTTGTTTTAGAAACAGAAATAACTAATCGAAGTTGCTCAGTTAGTTCAAAAGAATGCTATATTTTCCTCTGTTGCTATTAACAAATAAAAAAAACAAGTAAGCAAGGAGTTCATTAGAAAAGCATTTGTGAAACATTAATATACTTAATAACCTACATGATTAAGAAAAACAGCCTCACTTTAACATATAGTGTAGAGAGTAATGCAACTGTGAAAAAGGAACATTTATTTTGAAACAGTTATAAATTATAGTCCAATATGCATAGGTATAGAGTTATAATGAATAACACTAAGAATTAATCAAAAAAACCTTTTAAATTTAAGTGTTAATGGCTGAGATCTTTTATGAGAGACAACTAAAAACTTTTTAAAAATTAGAAGAATTATTGCCACATGCAACTTTTTGAAAAGAAATAGGCTGTTTCCTTCACCCTAAGGACATTGAAGTGATTGAAATTAGTAACTAAGCAGCTCTAAAAGTTATGGAACAGAAATAACCCAATAATGATCCTTCACTTATAATAATTTTCTTCAATAGGTATCAAAGTGTGTTTAGTCAAATCAACAGTATTTAATGGCCATACACTACATGTACTGTATCTGTTAAATATAGAGAATTTAATAAGGATATACTATAATCCCACTTATTTGGAGAGCCTGCCTACCAAATTACAACTCTTTGAAATACAGAAGAGAATCAGGAAAGAAGCAAAAGTTGAACAAACACCATAAAATCCATATACTAGAGTTCATATATTGGATTAATTTGCTCTGATTTCAAAAACAGTTCTAACACAACTTGCTGTTTGACTGCCTAAACCATTGTGGTAATCTTTAGAGTTCATCACAAAATATTTCTGATTCTGCCCCTGCTGAGTCCATGGTAGGGTTATACCTTCCACTCCCTTGAAGTTAAATGGAGCCATGGGACTTGCTCCAGCCAGTGAAATGTGAGTGGAAAATGCAGATATTTCCTGCCTTTTATTGATGGGGAATCTGAGACTTAATTATCAGGTTAGATAATTAAGCCAAAGTTACAGGGCTAGTGGACCAGGATTATGACCTCAAGCGGTCTAACTCCAAAGCCCCTGTACTCAACCAACAAGCTATACAGCTTCCTAATGTTGGTGTACCAAGTGGTGAAAAATTAACAAAACAAAAGTACTAAATGGAAGGAAATGGCCTGCCTTAAGAATGCTATAGATAATCCATAAAGCAGTTAATCTATGTAAGCAAAATCAAGGACTCCTACTGACTGACCCCTATAGACAAGGAGAGAATGAGGTCATTCTGCAAACCAGTGCAGTTCAGGGGATGAATTCTGATATCTGTGCTCAGAAGTGTCAGAGAGTTGACTTACATGATGACATGATTTTAAGCAGGATCTTTACCAAATTGCTTTCATAAACCAAAGTGTTCTAAACATATGCACTGAAACTAATTTCACAGCATTTTTCATCTCTATTTTCAACGTGATTCAGAAATGAAAAGATAGTTATGAAAACTGTAACTAGCAAAATAAAACTAAGGAAACAGTTCTAAACCTCTTAAAAAGAGCTATTCAAATCATACTGGTATTTGGGAGAAGACCCAAACAACTTTGTTTCTTTCCTCTCTGCTCATACCAACATCCAGCTGATAACCTCCCCTCTAACCCAGACATCTTTAACCTGGAATCCATGGATGGGAATTAGAACAGTGCTTCTCACAGTGTGGTCCCCAGACCAGCAGCATCAGCCTCACCCGGGAACTTGTTAGAAATGTAAATTCTCAGGTCCCACCTCAGATACACTAAGCCAGGAAGTCTGGAGGCAGGGCCCAGCCATCTGTGTTCTGATGCATGCTAAAGTTTGAGAACCACTGAGCTAATGAACAGCTTAAGAGACATGTGAGAACTCCCAAAGTGTAAGAAGGTGGGCGACATACTATCTAACTTAGGCACTGGAATTCTATGGGAAGAACCTTGACAAGCCCTCGTGGGATAGTAAAGATATGAAGGAATAGATTTTGACCACCTCCAGAAACCAGAGGGTGTGGAAAACCATTCTATATGAGAAAGGGAGATAATTGTGTTATTCTACATTTGAAATGGAGGAATAGGGGAGAAAAAGTAAAAAGGAAGGTTATATTGGAGAGAAGCCAGAAAAATGAAGAGAGGCTAAAAGTTATAAGGTCAATGGTCAGTGAAATGCCCCATTGGTGGAAGAACCAAGAGATGTTTTGAGAATGGCAAGGCTGACATTTTATCGGAAATCATGAAACATCGTCATTTGTTTCCAGTAAGAAAGAAAGAGAAAGAGAGAAAAAAAGAGAAGAAAGAAAGAGAGGAAAGAGAGAAAGATAGAAAGGGAGGGAGGGAGAGAAGGAAGGAGGAAGGAAGGAAGGGAGGAAAGAACAAAAAAAAATCTTCTTCAAGATCTGCTGAACGCTTGATGTGAGTGGATCTTTTTGTGGAAATGGAAGCAGAGTTGAATTTCACATTTTTGTATGGTGATTATATTGCAGATACAGTACAAGAATACATAAGAATTTGAAGGTCAAGGTAAGAATATAAACCTGCCAGTAATTTGCAGATATTTTGAAAAAGGCTTTGAATTTCCACAGCCTTTTATAGTTTTAAGGGTTCAAACCAATTTACCTAGATTTTGAAAGATGAGCTTCAGTTGACACCTGAATTGCAGAAATCTGTGGATGGCCTAGGGGGGCAAGCCCTGTTGAAGTTTGATGTTGTTTTATTTATTGCTTCTTAACCAACTATCCTGCAATTTAGTGTCTTAAGATACACAAAAGGCTCCTGATCTTATGGGTCAGGAATTCCAAAATGGCCGGGATAGGTGGTTCATCTCTGATCCACATGGGTCAGCTGGGGTGGTTGGAACTGGACAGTGCATTTTGAGATGACTTCTCCAGTCACTCACACGTGTGGCTTCGTGGTGTTCCTTGGCCTCTCTCTCCTTGTGTTTCGTATTTCATCCTTCAGGCATCTCCATGTGGCTGGAACTTCTCACAGGGTAAACAGGCCTTATATACAGCAGCTCAGAGCTACGAGGGAGAATGTTTCAAGGGCTGGGATATAGAAGCCTCCAGTCTCTTAAGGCCTGGGCCCAGTGCAGCTGGCACAGTATCACTATTACATATTATGTTACTAGTGAACCAGTCATGAACCCCACCTAGAGTCAAGGGGAAAGGACGTAGACTCCACTTCTTATGGGAAGAGTGTCAAAGACTGTGTGGCCTTCTTGATCTGCCATGGATAATAATTTGGATGTAGTTTCAGAGTACCTGTTAATTTTCAGGATTTATGTAATACAAGATAACATTATCCTCTGGAAAGTGCACAAGTACCAATGTTTAACAACTTATGAGCAAAGAGTGAAAGATAGTTTGGGTAGCTACCAAAAGAATTATATTCTAGTGTTGTCATTATATTCTAGCTAATGGGTAACGTTTATAATAATGACAGTATTTTTAGGGCTTACTTTTCAAAATTAGATTGAAATTTGGAGTGTGATTATAAATATTAACATTTTAATCTGGTAGTGACATAGAATGATTAAATTAAATCTTCGCTTTGGGTGAAAAAATAATGAATGTGTCTCTCATCCTAAGTTGAGGCCTCTCTCAAACCACTGGAGAAGTTGACTCCGTATCTTTGAATGAAATGTAAAAATGGCATGTCTGTTCTGTCAAGAAGATTAATTAAAAGAGAATCCAAGCAAGATGGGCAGGTCTCATATTACCCTAGAGTCTTTTTAATATGGGGACACTGTTGTCAAGATAGATTTCAGTACAAGAAGCTCTTTGGAAAACTCCTTTTACTCATATCCCCCTAAACACAATTTAATAGATGCTTTTATTTTCTTCCTGTTTCCATATAACAGGAAACCTGTTTTTTCAAAACCAAGACAATTATTTTAAATACCTAAGAAGATGGACCCAGTAAGAACTTGGTACTTTCTTGTAATTGTACTTTCTTATACCTTCTACCAGCTTGTCCTACTGGTCAAATGGAGAACTTTTAGCCTCTTACCTGAGAAGGTCGGTCACTCTTTCTTATATCACAGAGGGCCACTGGCTGGCTACAGAGCTAATAGGTTTATTGCCAGTAGAAATTTTACCTAATACAAAATGAAATTGACAGTCAAAAGTACATCTATGTTTTAGGTGTATCCCTAATCATTTAAATTTAGACATCCATGATTTTCTCAAAATATATTTTGCATCACTTTTCATCAATAGAGTCTGAATGAGTTTGATCCAGAGAGTCATTTCTTATATTCTGATGTTTTCAGTGATTGCAAATACATAGCACACGTGCCACCACTCTTCCCTCCCCAAAGCCTATGGAAGACATCACTAATCAATCACAGCGTACTTTCCTGCTGAGCTCCGCCTTAAGCCTCAACAATCATTTTCAGCACAGTGCTTCATACAACTACCAACAATCAAATAAAACTGAGGCCTCCAATAAAATGTATTTGCCAATATGGGAAAAAGAAGACCAAAATATCTATCACAATGGTTTACACATAGTAGGTACACCAGAAATATATGTTGATATGAACTACAAGTGTGGCCCTTGTTTCCTGCACGTAGTATTTAAAAAGCAGCTGACCTTAAAGTCATCCTGACAATTGACTGTTTTGTTTATTACCCCAGATTCCGCTGTTATCTTTTATTCTACCTTAAATTCAGAAAGGTTTTGTCACTTTTAGAATTTTAAAAATATGTTTTATGACAGATATAATCCAAAGGGTGTGATAACAGATCACACAGCAGATGCACTTATTTGAAGTTATCTTTTTGAAACATTTCATTCCATTAAGTAGCAGGCAGTTTCTTAAATATTTGACAGCAGAAACTGATGATTTCTCAGTTTCTCTGCATTCATTCAGTTGCAGTGTCTTTGAAGCCTACCATCCTCTTGTTAAGAAATCCTGGAGAATGCTTCTTCACTCAGTTAGCACTTCCATCATGTCATCCCAGGTAAATTGACTTTTCATTGCTGTGGTTCCTCACCATCCTTGGCCGGAGGCCTGCTGCTGATCGCTAAGTTTCTTTACTTCTTTGGAGCTCATCAATATAAATTATTTGAATTTTACTTCAGACCACCTTAACTTAACTCTGTTATCAGTTTACTTTCCAAGTGCCACCAAGTGTCACTTTGCCACCTGAGCCATAAACTTATCAGTAAATATTCATGCCACCCGAGACAGCCAGTCTGGGTCCTCAGCGAGGTCTGTGTTCCTATTCCTTGTTAAGTGGTTCTTTATGTTTATGCTCCTGGCAGCCAGCATTTGTAATGGTCCATTTCTCATTACAGGAGCAAATGGCTTCCTAGATTCACAATAAATTAACATTCAATACTACTGATGTGAGAGATTTGCCCTCAGCTACTTAGGGGCAGTTCCTGGGATTGCAAGGCAAGCATTTGGCTCTGGTCTTGAACCGCACGTGGTGGAGGGCAAGGCTTACTTACTACAGTGGTCCTATTTCATAGCTCTGCTCATGGTTTTTCTTTTGAAATGTAGTTAATGGTCTTTTCCTGCTGTGGAGACTCGACACAAAAACATGACTTCTTCACTCTGTTGTGCATGAGTCTGATTATTGCTTTATTTTACATTTTCTTGCCTCTGTTTCTTTGTTTTGCTAGGAGCAAGTTCAATCCAAAAGGTAATTGCAGTTGGTAGGGTTTTGCAAATAGTGATTTATTTTTGGAATTATAAAGATTTCTTAATAGAATCTTTTAAAGTAAAATCTAGTGAAACTGAGCCACTAGATTTTACTTTAAAATATTTTCTAAATTAATACAGACACAAAAGATAAATCTATCTGGGATAGACATTTTCTTGTGAAAGTATAATGTTTGTCAAGTGCTCTGTGGGTCAGCTGTTTACTTTTGAATGTAAATGTTATACAGATTTTATTTAGCTGTCAGACAAAATTTGTGAATGTGTGTGTTATGGCTAAACTCTCATAACCCAACAACCTATGAGGAAATTCTTATAAAATTAATGTAGTCTGGAATCATGGAGGAAGCTTTAACTTATCCAAAAGGGCTTAACAACAATAGTAGTTTAAAAAAATAAATTCTTTAATTTGTCATTTTATTCTCAACCATAGAAATTTGCCTGATCTTTAGTCATTAGCTGTGCCATATGGTCATTCACACACACACACACACACACACACACACAAACACACACACACACACACACAGAGAGTAATGATTCTCTTTGGAATATTGGTTATGCTATAAGTAATCAGGATTTGTTTTTGTTATATTTCCTTCAATGGCATCCATAGATTTGTCACAGATTTTAGATTAATGAGGTTATTTGGCATTGCTGAAAATATTCTAGACTGAAGATATTCAGTAAGATTGCCAGATAAAATGCTGTGAAGAAAAAGTCACTGGGAATTGCTGTGGGGTTGGGGTTGGGTGAGGAACATGAATATTTGGGAACATGGTGCAGAGTGTTCCATACTTGTTTCTAGCCTTCTTAATTTGGAGAAGTAGGGCTGCCAGGTAAAAACACAAGACACCCAGTGAAATTTGAACTTTGGATCAACAACAAATAATATTTTTAGTAGAAGTATGTCCCAAATAGTGCAAATATTAATGGTTTGCCTGAAATTCAGATTTAACTGGGGGTCCTGTATTTTTATTTGCTAAGTCTTACAACCCTTCCTACACTGTTCAGTCTATGCTCTAAGACATATTATGATTTTTGTTGAGGAAAAAGCATAAATTAAGGCCACTAATAATAGAAGCAGAGAAGCATACAAGAAATAGAAAGATTCTTTTCTTTTAAGATTATTTTCTATTGCATGATTCATTAAATATTTACTGAGTGCCAACTAAGTATCAGGCATTCTCCTAGGGACAGGATACCCACTGGTGACCAAAACCATATCTGATCCTTGCCTTCATAGTGCTTCCAGTTTCTAGAGGCTACCTGCGTTTGTGGGCTCGTGGCTCCCTTCCATCTTTAGAGTTAGCAGTGGAGTTTCAATATTTCTCACATCACATCACTATGAGTCTGACTCTCCTGCTTTCCTCTTTGACTTATAAGGACGCTTGTGATTACATTACGCTCCTCTAGATAATCCAAGATAATGTTCCCATCTAAGGGTTAGCTGATTAGCAACCTTAATTCCATTGGAAACCTTAATTCCCCCTTGCCATGTAACATAAATATATGCACATGTTCTAGGGATTGGGATGTGGATATCATGAAGGGGCAAGGAGCATCATTCTGCCTACTACAGATGGGAAAATCAACAGGCATGTTTAGATGTGTTAAATTTGAGATGCCAGTGAGTCAACCAAGTAGGAAGTTAGTGATGTAAGCAGCACAATATGTGAGTTTGAAGCTCAAGGAGAAATTAGCGCTAAATATGGAAGTTGTCAACCTATAGGTGATGTATAAAGCCGTGAGTGTGTATGACATCACTGAAGGAGAGACTGAGCCCAACAAACTTCTACATTTAGAGTTAAAGTAGAGGAGACAGGCCAACAAAGAACACAGAAAGAACAGACAGAAAAGTAGGATGAAAACCAAAATAGTGTGGTGTCAAGAAAGCCCCGAGAGGAGATTCTTCAAAAAAGGCAAGAGTGATCACCTGTGCTCAATATTGCTGCAAAAGACATTTGCAGATTTGTCCAGCAAGATTTGGATTTGGTAGCAAGAAACTGAAAACCTTTATACAAGCTGTTTCAATGAAATTATGGGGGCACAACCAAAACTGATGCAGTTTGAGGAGTGAATGGGATGTGATCACTGACCACAGGTGATGAGGAAAAGTCCTGTGTGTCCTCACAACCTTTGTAGATGCTTGTTAAAAACAGTGAGGTGATCACATTTGATCAGAGACTTTACTACCATAAGAAGCTAGGAGCTAAGCAAGATCACTTTTGTGTACTTCTATCTAGTCAGGATTGTGTGATAGCTACATTGATGGTTTATATTAAAGGGGTACAGATATTGCTGGGTTCCCATTGCTGTGCTCTGTGTGTTGAGCAAATCCAGAGGGTAACTGGAGCAATGAAACATCTCCATCTTCCTGCTGCATCCCAGGAAACCCTTTAGGACCAAACAGCAGAAACTGCTTGGAAGGAGAAAAATCAGAGTATTCTGTGGCAGGACTCAAGAATCCCCTTGTCTTGAGGAATCTCAAGCTTTGCTGGCTTGTTGCCTTTCTAGGGAATCTTAGAGGGGACAATGCTGCATCCTCCCAGACTGCGGTTTACCAAAGGGCCTGCTCCTGCAGGAACAAGGTACTCTTATTAGCTGATGATTCCTCCCTGCTCATCCACAAGAGACTGTACTTTTTCGGAAGAAAGTGGCTGTGAGATTCTTGTGTGAGGTCATTCTCCCGCTCCCTTTACTGGTTCTCAGAGTTTTACAAAAGTAAATGAGAACTCTCAGCGCAGAAAGACTCAAAGGGTAGAACTTATTGTTAACTTGGTCAAATTAGATAGAATAAGTAAATTCCTATGAACTGTTAACCAAACTTCCAGAAACGGAGACCTGATTGAAATAAAGAGGCATTTACTGGGGGTTTGTTAGGACTGCAGCCCGGGAGACACAGATTCAAGAAGCACTTGAATTGTGTTCCACTGGACTACAAAATGGACAAAGCTTATAAAGTCAAGAACTGCGGAGCCACAGTTAGTTACATGAGTTGTTTACCAAGAATTATAATTGGAACTGGCAAGAAGTAAGGGTGCTTGTTAAGCAAGAATTGGTTGGGGTCCAAAATGGTTGCATAGTTACAAAGGGGAACAACCTTGAGACCAGCTAGCAGATGTTGTTTTTAAAATGGCTGCTGTCCTTAGGTTTGGTATAGTTCACAGAAAGTTCAAGTTCTCAGTGGTGCAGAGAAATATCTGAGACCAGATCCTCAATGGCTGCCCAACTCTATTTTGTATGCCTGAACTATGATTATTCCATTATGATATCAGTTTGTCATTAGACTTAATAGATTGGCAGGTAGAGAGGCTTAAGATCTCAGAATGAACTCCAAAATGGTGTTGGCTCCAAGTTTTGGCTCCGGAAAATTTAAGAATCATAACAAAGTAACCAAGGCATTTATTTCATTAAAGTCTTAATCTCACATCATACACAAATTTAATTTCAGATGTATCATAGACCTAAACAAAACTATAAAACTATACAATTTGTAAAAGATAGCAAAAAGTATGGATATACAACTTTAGGATAGGCAAAATTTCTTAGAAAGGACACATAAAAACAATACAATACACAAAAACTGACAATTCACACTTGATCTAAATTGAAAACTTTTGTTCATTAAAAGAAAACTGGGATATATGTATAACTGGTTCACTTTGTGTACACCTGAAACTAACACAACATTGTAAATCAACTATACTTCAATAAAAATTTTCAAAAAATAAAAATAAAACTGCTTAAAAAAAAAGAAAGAAAAATTGGTTGATAAAAGGGTACAAACTTTCAGCTATAAGACATATAAGGTTTGAAGATCTGATACACAACATGGTGACTAGTTGATGACACTACTGTATAACTGAAATTTGCTAAGAGAGTAGAACTTAAATGCTCTCACAAAAAAAAAGATAAGTATGTGAGGTGATAGATGTATAAATTAACTAGATGGTGGGAATCCTTTCACAATTAAACGAAAAAAAGAAAGAAAGAAAGAAAGAAAATAATAGACAAGCTACAGACTGGGAGGTAACATTTTCAAAACATACATCTGACAGAGGATTTGTATCTAAAATATACAAAGAACTACACTTCAATAATGACAAACAAAACAAAAGAACATGTTAAGTGGACAGAATTCTTAATCTGTAATAATTGTCTGCTTCACTCATTCAAATAGTTTCAATGTAGTGAAGTTAATAGCTTTTATTATTTAAAAAATAATAATAAAGGAAGTAAGTAAAGTTGATTTAAATAAAGGGAGTGGGTAATATGCCTTAAATACTAAAAGCCTGGCCGCGCAACACCCAGTGGCAGAGATTTTGAGTTTCAGGGGAATTTTTCTGTAAAGTAAATAAAGATAAATTTTGAAGATTGAATCTACAGAAAGAGACTTGTAAATAGTAAGAAGTTTTAATGGCAGCCAAACTAAAGTTTACCACAGTAAACTATGAACCAAAAGAGCAAAATCTGTTCAGTTATGAAGGTGCTGGTCCACACTCCCACAGCTGGGAAGCGGTGGAGCCCTGCCAGTCGGGCTCTAGAGGCTGTGCTCTAACCTCTGTGAGACACTGCCTCCACTGTGGCTCTGCTTCTATCATACGGATGGTACATAACTTGGGTCAGCGTTTCTCAAAGTCCTTGGTCAGTAGGTTATCAGGTTGGAATGTTCCTAGATTAATATATCACCTAAAAGGAAGTTCTGTGGCTAGATTTGGGAAATGCTGAGTTTAACAAAATAAAATGTGTTATTTCGCTTTTCAGGGCCAAACATGCACTGAGATTCTCTAAGGTTGGTAGTTGAAGAGGGAATTAGCTTTTCTCAGATTTATTTGTTTGAGATATGTATAGATTAAGGCTGGGACTGATAGCGTATATATAATATATACATTACGTTTGTGCGTGCGTAAGTGTGTACATATACCTTATAACATCCAATACTGACTCAAGCAAATGTGAGTTTATTTGTTCTACAAAACAAGAAGTCTGGGGCAGGGCAGTCCCTGGCCAGCCTCATTTCTCTTTCCCTTTCCACTCTAGACCTATAACAGGCTGTCAGTAGGACAGGGAAATAAAATCCTCTTACAAAAAGCATTGCAGATGATTGGGCATAACAATGTAATCTTTCCTGTACAACAAAAGCAGGCAAGTGAACATAGACTAGACATGGAAATTGAGTCAGCAAGCTACAGTGTTTGCCACAGTACACACACATATGCACACACAAACACACATACACTTGCGCACATACGTACGTGCACGCACACACACACCCCACCTTTTAATTTATTTGTGTTCCAAAGCATTTCACAGGACAAGTATTCACATCTTTGGGAACTGTGGTCTTGAGCCACATTATGTCCCTTTTACAAAATAACTACTTATAAAAACATCCTGATATAAAATACTTAGCCTTTAACATGGGCTGTTGTTCCATTCCACATTGTAATAGATTCCACTGTAGTTGCACAGATGACAATCTGTGTCACAGACTGTTACTGGAAATATCTCATCGTGCATTAGCATTCACTGTTATGTCAAGGCAATATACATGAACAAAATTTATTTTTAAGCCAGGAGAATTTCAGAAAATTGAATCATGTCTCGTTATTAAAGTTTCTTTTCCTTTTTTTCTGAACCAGGTGCTATCTTATCATGCAACATGTTCAAAAGCTGAAGTTGACAAGTTTAAGGTAAGGGAGCAAATGGTGCCCTAATGGTGCATAAAGTTAAACTTCCCAGGGCTTTCGGACCCTTTGTTACTTGTCTCTAGAACGAGGTCTGCCCACTGAATGTTGGGGGAATAGAATTAGGGGAAGGCATGTTTGCATATTTCAGTTTTAGAGGGTAAGAGGGACTTATATAGAGCTGAACGGCCCCTTCATGATCATTTAAATGATTCAGTATTTCTTTCTTTCTTTTTTTAAGTATGCAGGGTATCAGAAAAAGATCTGTGTAACATGGTGAGAATCAGGATGCCTGCTTTTGGCCTCGGTCTTACCTCTAACTTTCTGTTCACTAAAAAATCTTAGGGCTTATATCTTCATCTGTAAAAATAAGTGAAGAGATTAGGATAATAGTAGCTACCATTTACCAAGTGCTTACTATGGATCAGGTACAATACAAAGCATGGTGCCAGTGAGGTGACAGCTGACAACAGAGGAAGGAGACAGAACAGCTAAAACCACAGCAGTCAGGGTCCATTTGCTGTAGAGATAAACATCCTACATACCACCTAGAATATGAGCACCAGCAGGGCAGTGCTTTTTGTATGTTTTGTTCACTGCTCTATCTCTACTGCCTTTCACAGTTCTTGGAACATAGTAGCACTCAATAAATACTTGTTGAATGGTTGAATGAATGAATGATTGAATCAATCCAAAAAGCATTAGTGTTCTGTAACTCAAAACAATTAGTCATTAAGAAAATGTTCAAAACATGGTTATATATAAATTTTTATATTTTATATTATATACATTTGATAAATATTTCCATCAAAAATATTTAAAGCTTTTTTACTTTAATCAAGTTCAGTTACCTAGCAATTCTACTTATGGAAATAAGTTTCCATAAACATTTTACTGTTTTTACTGTTTTGTGTTTTATATTTTTACCATTTTATAATCATCTTAATTGCTAAAAGATGAAAGGGGCAGGCAGGGAGGAATACAGCAAAGCTCATAATGGACTAAATATGACTGCAGAAGCTATGTGATGGGACATGTCTAGAGCTAGAGCAGCCAAAATCAATAGCTGTCTACTCTCTAAAAGTATTGCCCTATGTTCAGGCTTAATTCTTTCCTTAGAGTAAGGCAAACACCATTGTCTTGGAATTTGCCATGCTTTTTTTATTTTTAGTTCACAAACATACTAAAAACATGAAGTATTTAAATCTGAGAAAAAATGGGTTATTTCGTCTTAAAATGATCAAGATTATTAACTAAAGTGATGTATTCCAGATTTTATCCTGTAAGATATTAGTGAATATCTTGTTACAATATAATTGAGATATAGTAGATAATTTTAACCTAATGGCTTTTTTTCTTGATATATAAAGTAAATGAAACATTATCATAATTGGTAGCTGATGCCTTATAATTGCAGTGGGCTTAAAATAATCCTGCGCATAGAAAAGTATTTACTGAAGTTTCACAGTAGAGTGTGTGCAATGGCAGTTTCCTAACATCGTAGCTAAATCACAGTAAATAAGTGCTTTGTTTTGACCAATATATACAGATAAACTATGCATATATTCAAAAATATTGTAACCTTGGCTACTGCAATACTTTTTTAACAGAGCTAGTACTATATATCTATATGTATGTATGTATAATATATATATTTAGAGAGAGAGAGAGGGAGAGAAAAGAGAGATTTGAAATGTAGAATCAGAGTTATCCATGAGATTTTATGAGTTAAAGAATGGCTGAGTTTCAGTGTGTTGGATTATGCCCAGCCAGGACCAAGCTAGTGATCAGTGATTCAGAGATTAAGCCAGAATTTTGGGAAGAAAATTATTTCATCATCGAGTGCTAACAGGATCTGGAGGTCAAATACATATGTACACAGGTCAGATTCCAGTTGCAGCCTAAGCTTCACCATATCTGGGATTCAGACATGTCTAGAAGACCAGTGAGATGTGGTCTGTTTACATGAGAGACTAAGAGGGCTTCTGAGTCAAAAACTCCCTTTTGGGAGTTGAGGCCATGGGCCTCAGTGTCTGGATGATTCCAGGTTCAGCATGGAGTTTGTCTCTTGGATTTGTCTCTTACTCCAGCTTCCCATGGATTCATGTTCTCAGCTAAGAACATGAATGAACACAAAAGGCATGGACTTTAGTATGGTTTCAGTGCATTAAATTACCCCAAGAGCACAGGGATTCCAGAGTGTCAGTAGCACACAACAGGAAGCAGCAGCCCAATGGAAGGAAGCATCACTATGGCCAGATGCAAGACATCTGCCTACCAATATGACCAACAGAGGTGGAAGGACTCACTGCGAGCTGAGTGGTCACATCTTAAGGACAAGAACCTTGAGTAATCCCAGGAACAAGTAGGAGAGATGGAGATCCCAAAATACTGGAGAGTGTGATACATACCGTTAATCACTTTAATTCACTACTATTTGTACTCCTAGGTGGTATGGCCTAAAGGAACACAGATTTCCTATATGATAAACCTGTAGTGAATCTTCAATAATCATTCATGCTAGGATGATACCACATTACCTTTCCACTTACCTTTTCTTCCTCTTTCACACTCTTCCACATTTGGGGATTTCTTTTCCTATTCTAGAATGCCATAAGACAGGGGGAGGGTGTTTCTGTTCATTTTGTTTTGTTCGGTTAACCCTATTTCTCCTGTTGGGAAAAATCTCCTTGAGAGGTGTGTGGTGGTGAGTGGGTGAACGGTGGTTAGAGAGTGAAAACCGTCCCAGAAGTGCGCCTAGATTGTCTAAGCAGAATAAGTAGGTGAAACAACATATAATTGCTCATCCAGGAATGTCAGAACCTAAGCCCATCTTTGTCATTCTAATATATCATTATACCTTGGGAAACAGTCCTTTATGTAGGGTCCCCTATACATGAAAAGATCACAGAACTTCCTCAAACTAATGAGTTAACTTTTTGAAAGTCTGATTCAGGTTATAATATTAGTTTATCCTTTATGGGTTGATGCCCTGTGCATTGAATGAGGAAACCAGGATCTAAAGAATGGTTTTTATCCTCATTAACATTTACTGATCTTCCTTGAACTTGAAATAAGAAAGATGTGCCCAGAAAATTTGTGCAGATTTTAGTGCCTGTTTACATCTCTTCTGCTTGGTGCGAACAGGAATAATATATAAAGACCATATTGTCAGTTAGATCTCTTTGAAGATGACTGGTTTAAAGGCTTTTAATAACCTGAAGATGTCAGCTGTGATAACATAAGAAAATGAGTTTAGTACACCAATTATATGCTTCCGTAATTTTATGCACTTTCCTAGGATTCCAATGCATTGGACAGACCAAACTGTTATCACTATATATGCCAGTTTACCAATTAAAACCAACTCATGGACGTCCTCATGTTATATTGCCATCTTCTATCATCCCTTCTTTCAATTCCAAACTGCAAGGGTTATGGCTGCAATCAGAGATGAACTCGTTTACAGCACTATTTAACTGCCTCAGTAATTAAACGCCAATAACTCATGTTGGGTGTTTGGGTTTGGACTGCCTCTTGCATATTTCAAGTTTTCAGTGTTATTGCCTAGGCCACAAATTAACATCCTGGTAAAGCAAATAAAGTACTGAGGATAGGTGCTCCCTGTGGCCTTTACGTACCAAAATACGAATGGCCACATCAAAAATAGGATCTTATGGCCTCCTCTGTGAGATGGATGGCAGGGGACAGGCTGAGCAATGGGATGTGATGTACTATTTTTGTAAGTAATTAAGTTTCAGGAGACACGTTTGACCCATGAAATATTCAGATGTTATAATAAGAAGTTCCTGCCCTCAGAACCGCCCTTGCCACTATGCCGGTGGATGTGTCTGTCATAGGGCCCTGCACAAGGGTTCTTGCACAGGGAGGCAGGAGTTGGGACTGATCCCCACCTGGCCGGCCAAGTGCACGGGATGCTTTTTAGCAATGGAGCCTCCAGAGGGTGCATCTTTTTCTCATTGCAGGAAGGCAGCAGGTGTGCTGACCACTGCCCTGCCAGCTCCATTTGTGGAGCTGTGGAAAAGCCCAATCCTTGCAGCAGCTTCTTGCAGAGGACAAGTGCACTGTATAGAGAGGGGAGAAATGGCACAGGGCACTGTGTGGCAGAGGTTTGGGTAGCTCGTGTTCCCCACCCCTGTCAGTAGGGAACATCTTCCAGCTGCTCTCCCGCAGGCTGAGTGTTCCCACAGAGGTGCCTTCATGGCCCAGGGGTAACCCCAGGCCTCAGGGTGCCAGGGAGGGAAGAAGAACTCTCCCTTGTTTCTCTAGTCTCAGCCCTCACAGCCTTCATGAAAGGCTGCCTTTGGGAATCTCAACAATGACTTTCCAGTTCACTCGAGCTTATTTCTAAGGTTGTTTAAAAGATGACTTTGCAGCATTATGAACAGAATTTGGCTATCATCTTACACCTAACCTATTCTGTCTCCTCTCTTGTCCCCCCCCCACCTCTGGAATTGAGGGGGTTGTTTTGACTTTAAATAGTATTTATGCCAAGTTTAATATCAGATTTTTTTATCATCAGGGAAAGTTATTGAACCTTCAGCAAGAAATTGACTACAGGGGAAACAGCTGAGTCAGCATCCTAATGTGCATCTTCTGCTCCTAAGGCAGCAGACTGAGCTGATGGCCTGAGCTGCTTAGGACAACCCCATAAATATGTGGAGTCCTTGTGTTCAAATGTCCATGTGTTCATACACAGTCCTCTTGATGAATTGTGTCTTAATCAAATGCCACATCAGAAAAAAGATGCTTGTACTTTGTCATTCCAAGTGTAGAAAATACTAGGTGGGGTGGGGGGGGGGTGATGTGAGGGGAACCAGGGCTGCGAGTCCAGGCTGATCTTTCCTCCTGCTGAACTGAGCGTCTCTGAGTGGAGGGCTCTTCAAGGACCCACCTGGCCAAATACATCCTGTGGTGACACTGACCTCCTCTCAGATCACCTAAAATAGCCAAAGAAGTTTGTCACTTCTTTCCATTTGAAAGCTGTCTCCCAAAGGGCACTATGAACATCTA
Source organism: Delphinus delphis (assembly GCF_949987515.2). NCBI lineage: Eukaryota > Metazoa > Chordata > Mammalia > Artiodactyla > Delphinidae > Delphinus > Delphinus delphis. Next base: position 55,317,979 of record NC_082689.1, read on the forward strand.
CTTTTCCTGGGCGGAGATCCTCCCACTTTCTTGCCTCTACCCATTAACACAGCTGGATTCCCTGCGTTCCTTAGTGTCACACTTGAAGGCCCAGGGAGTCTGAGCCTGAGGGAATGAAATCAAAGGCAGTTCGGTTTTGGTTTCAGAGCAGTGACAGTCCTGAAGGTCCAGGGAAGAAGACAGCAGTGTAGGGAGACAGGGTGGCCCAGTTAGAGCCCTGACCCCTGAACGATGAAGGCAACTGTAAAGGCCAAAGGGCTCAGAACCTTCCAGAACACTAGGGCATCTGGGCCTGGATCACTCTCCCTTCTTTCTGGTTCTCTCTAGTAAGAGCCATCTGCAACTATAGAGATGGAACCGGAAATAAAGAACCAATAGCCCGTCACTTCAATGATGTGGGCGTGACTTAGCCATCACAATGGTTGGTTTTCTCTCTGCCCTTTCTTCAGTTTAGGTAGAAGCTACAAACTCCTGTTACGCTCCCCTCACCCTCCTCTCCAGACGTGCACTGTAGATGTAATCGTGCAGTTATCTTTGAGTCCTCACGCCCCCCACTCTCATGTGTCCCCTCCATTCGGACTCGGAACGTCTCTCATCATCCTCACAGCCATCACAGTTCAGGTCCTCCTTCTCTCTCACGCAGACGGTGGCTATGCAGTGCTCTCCTGTCTGGGCTCCCTGCTGCACTCCCAAATTCATCCTGTACACAGCTGCCAAATCAGCAGTACTCTTCCGTTGGTGCCAGTTTCCTTCTCACAGCGCTTAGCATCTGCTATAAGCCTTTGGAGTCCATCATTACAAATTCTTTCAGTGCGCATTAAAAGTGCTCTGAGCTTTAAGCTCCAGTTCACTTTTCCAGCCTGTTTCTCATGCTCCCATTTACCCACCCTTCACACGAGTTCTATGTGATGTTTTCTCTCCATACTTGGCCCTTCCCTATCTTTGTTCCCATCCTGTTCCTCTCTCTGCATATTTAAAGTCCTAACAGGCCATCTCATCCTGCTCAGTTGCCCCCCCACATGAAGTCATTCTAACTGTCCTTCAGGCCAAGGTGATCTGCTCATTCTTTCATTGTACTTATCAGTGTCTACCCTGTGATATAAATCTTCGTGCACCTGTCTAAGCATCTGGTGAAACTAGGAGCATTTTTAGGTGAGAGCCCTTGTCTAGTTCCTTTTTGTAACCCTTCAATCACCTAAAGCCATGCCTTGCTTCTGGGTGCTGGAGAAATTTCTACCAAGTGACCAAATTCATTGAACTGTTTGCAGTTTTGATGGCAGAGGAAGTTACAACATGTGAGTAGAATTTTGAAGCAAGTGTCTATGACATTGAGAGTGTCTGCAAATCCTGCCTCAACCCCTTGTTTTAAGCTCTTGATGATTAGTTTTCTGGATTTCCTATGAAGCATAAACTACATGAAAATAAAGGGATTCATTGTCTTTGTTTAAGATGTTCTCTTTGGAGTATTCAGTAACGACAATATCTGTCCTTCCTTGCTCTACAGCAGGGCAAATTAATTCTTAGTTGATTCAGCAATTTCTTTAATGTTAAGTGAGATTCTTCAGTCACGTGTCCTGCTACCAGTACTCTGCTGACTAAATTCTTTAAAACTATTATTTTCTTGAATCTCAGGATTCCTATCTAATTCTTTTTATTTGTATGACCCTGTATTCTTTCCCTTCTACCTATTTTTGAAATTATGTACTGCTTTGGTAATTCTGTATGTTTTCTCTCAGTTGAAAATGGATCTATTCAAAATCTTAAAAGCGTGTACAAATCATGATTCTGTTGGTTCCAAGGTACCATCTGAAATATGAAATTAGGAGAGAGTGTCTGATTGAAGGGTTTTCTACAGTCTCAGTAGCCAGAGCTGCCCCTTTTAAGGCAGTCTTTGTAAGGCCACAGACAGTAAGGCAAGAAAGAGCAAACATGTAAGCAGACAAAGCAGCCACCAAACCTCCTGACTCATTTAAAATTTCTAGGCCTCAGGTTTCCTCATCTGAAAAACAAAGCCATCTCCAGCTATAAAACGCTATAATTTTACAAGCCTGTAAAATTTATCTGTAGGAGGGAAGGGGAAAATAAAACAGAAAGCAACATAAAGTTGACAAAACATCTTGGGGTCCTTATAATTTCTAAATACCCTAAGCTTTAAATTAAGCTTTGTTTAAAAACTTGGGTGTTTGGTAGAAGATTTGGCTCAACTTGATTTAATTATATATTATAAGTGATTTCCAAAGCCCACCGTTGCTCTATTACATTTGAAGGGTGAAATAGTACAATAATACTCGTGAGGAAGATAAGTGATTATTTTAGGTAAGACAAGAGGCTCAATCTCTTCAGAATAAAAACTTACACTAGTGCTACCTATAAATGTTTGAATGATAGTATCTTTTTTTTTTTTTTCGGTATGCGGGCCTCTCACTGTTGTGGCCTCTCCTGTTGCGGAGCACAGGCTGCGGACGCGCAGGCTCAGCAGCCATGGCTCACGGGCCCAGCCGCTCCGCGGCATGTGGGATCTTCCCGGACCGGGGCACGAACTCGTGTCCCCCGCATCGGCAGACGGACGCTCAAGCACAGGCCACCAGGGAAGCCCTGATAATATCTTAAATAATGACTTTTCAGTATATAAAAACCTTTTCATACCTTTATCTCACTTGAGCCTCACAACCTCTTGGTGAGGGCAGGGTTATCACAGCTCCATTTTACATATGAGACAACAAGAACCAAAGCACCAGCAAGAACAATGCACATGCTTGGCTTTGATTTTTCTCTCCAGTGTTTTATTTTGACTCTGAAGACAGTGCTTCTTTCCGGGTGGCTGAATAGGAAAGTGTAAGCAATATCATGGATTTTTATCCTGAAGCCGCTTCTTTTGATCTAACTATTATCTTGGAACCTTCATGGCATTTCAACAGCCTGGGGGCCAAATAAGCATGAATGGTGATGATGTCTGAGAAAAACAGAATTTTGGGCTGAACTTAACATAGACATTTTAAAAGAGACTTTTTGTGGTATTCTTTGGGCAATCAATATATTTTATTATTAGCTATTTTATTAGAAGCTTCTTTTTGTGTTGTGGTTGTGCCATCCATGTGACTTCTTGCCCTGGGGTTTCAGACTGCTTAGAAACCTAAGGAAATTGGAAACAGCAAACATTATGAAGATATTGCATCATTCTTAGCAAGAGGGTACATGATCCATTATTCTGACATCTTGCTTGTCTTCCTTACAGTCTGATTGGCTATCTAGCTGTATAGAAATCTCTCGACATCTGGAAAGCTCAAAGGAAAAAGAGCAGTCTCACTTTATTATCCTGTGCTCTCCAGACCTGCCAAGTACCTTGTAGCAAAGATAACAAGGATATGAGATTGCAAATATCAGTTTAATGATAAAGCACTTGTCAGGAGATAAAGTCTTATGCTTAAGGCATGAGAACTCATGAACTAGAGACTATTTGGGGGAAGATAGGAAGTGAAGAATGTGAGATTGGGTTTATGTTTCTATAGTATTTCCTAGGGTGATGTATGATATTAGGGACATCATGAGAAATAATCTGCATATCTGCAATATGATGACTTTAACACAAGACATTTAAGGTAAATCTTTGAGGATTTTTAGAAGTTATTCTGAATTAATCTCTGTATACTGCCCCAATTTGTGTGTGTGAGAGTGTGTGTGTGTGTGTGTGTGTGCACTTTAGCTCAAAGGGATCAAGTGATCTGGAGTTTCAACTCTGGCTTTAGAAAAAGATCTTGCGGCATTCATTGTTTCCAAAGAGAAAAGCAACAGAAAATCTGTGAGAAAACAAGATCTGAGATGAAACACTTTGGCCACTGGGTGCCATCCTTGCTCCACGCAAGGATTTGCTGAGCTGCATTTCTAGGAAAACGGTTAAAACCTAAAAGACAGTAATTTAAAAGTAATTCCAAGATCTAATAATGTTTGTGTGTGTGCATGACCTGGAATATGTTAGTGACACAGGCAGCTTATTCATTTGCCCAGGCGCGAGGCAGAAGGATTGGGAAAATCTCCCTGTGGTTCAGCCTTATCGACAAACCCTGGTCAAAGCCATCCCACTGGCTGTATCCCAGTGGGCAGCCGGGGAGGCCCCTTGGAGGGGCTGGGAGTTGGTGGCGAAGCGATGTGGATGGTGAGGTAGTGTGGTCAGTAGCCAGAGGTCAGCTGGTCAGATGCTCCATTATTCTCATTGTTGCACATGCACTGCAGCATGCCTGCAACAGGGCTTGAACCCAGCCATCTGAGGGGCTCTGCTCTGTCCCGTCAAAAGCAGCCCTTTCATCACCAGAGCTGGTGGAGCTATTCCACGCTCTTCTTGCTAGGAATGCTGCTGGTTGGTGGTATAGTAACTCTGTTTCTGGTGCTTTTGTTTCCCTAGGAGCAATTCATGGAGTTTTTACAGACATCACCTTAACCAGGCATCAGAAGCCCCATAGTCAGTGACACAATATCTGTGCAAGATTTTGCTGTCTTTGCATTAGACACTCATATACATAAAACCAAGAAATTAAACTTAGTATTATGAACAAGAATAACCACAGAGACTATTCTTAGACTGTCATGTAATACAGGCTGATGTTTCCATCCAGGGCCTCAAACATTTGGTTGGGATTAAAACGAATTAGTGTGTGAACAAGCAAGAATTTTAATAAAAATTGAAAATTTGTCAGCCACACTATAACAGAGAAAACTCTAGAATCCTTTCTGTGAGACCATGTTGTAGAAGGGATCCAAGCTCAAAATAGATTTTGCCTCATGCCCCCAGGCTGGGGGCCATGCAGCTGGCCTCCTAGTTGGCCCTAGAAGGTGGCCCAGAGCAGCGCCTATGGGTACTTCCTTAGATTCACTGTAATCAAATCCATACACCCATGAAAGGACAGTGTGAGAAGAGCTGGTGAGAACTTACGAAAGGGCAGGCTGTTTTCAACCTATCCTGGGATAAAAGGCTTATATACTATTCTGCTGTTAAGCATCTCCAGGTGGATGGACTTTAAAATACATTTTCTAGGCTTACTGTAGGATAACCTGATACCAATCATTATATACGTCTAAATATTGCTGTTTGCTCAGAATAGTGCTATTATAGCTGTAGCATGCTTGCTGATCCAAAGTGCTTTCGTAGCTCTTATTTCATTGAATGTTAACAGAGAGGCCTTTTAAAGAGGCGTCGGTGGCTACATCCTATTTATGAATCAGGCAGCTGAGGGAGACAGCTCACTGCCAGTTTGGGGGACTCACTTTTTGCTGCTGAGGTCCTTTCCTTGGACTCTCCTGCCCAGTACCTGTTCAGTCCACTCAGTGTGACGGTCACCTGGAAAACAACAAACGTTTCATGAACATTTTATCATGTGCCAGGTCTGTTTCCGGTGCTTTACCTGTATTAACTCATTTAATCCTAACAAAACCCCTACTATTATTTTTCATATTTTATAGATGATGAAACTGAGGTACAGAGAAATGCCCAAATATTTATAGGGTACAAATGAAAAAAATGAGATATAGGTAGGCATGCTGAATTTGTTATATTCCCTTTCAAAATGATGTGGAACCCTTTTTATCTTAGATTTTTCTGGTCCTGGCTTGGTGCTATCCTTATGGTCTGATTATGAGCCCTTCTGTAATTATGGCTTAGTTCCTTAATAGACGAGTTCAGATTTCAAGAGATTCTGCTGCGGGTGTTTGGGTTGGTTGGTTTTTGTTTTTGTTGTTGTTGTTGGTTTTTATTTTAACATCTTTACTGGAGTATAATTGCTTTTCAATGGTGTGTTAGTTTCTGCTTTATAACGAAGTGAATCAGCTATACATATACATATGTCCCCATATCTCTTCCCTCTCGCGTCTCCCTCCCTCCGACCCTCCCTATCCTACCCCTCTTTGTTTTTAAGGTTACATAGTTTGTAAAGTAATCCAGCCCAACTGTTTCAGCAAGTGTGCTTTCTCCGCCTTTAGCAATCTGGAAAACTAACTTCAAGGGGTAGGTTTATGGGATCTAAAAGCAATTTTCCCCCCAGGGTAAATCCCAAACAACTCTTATGCTGAATGACCCCATTCCTCTCTTTACTAGGTTTATTTTCCTAACATATATTATAATTCATCTCAGGCCTTTCCGGAGGCGGAAGGGAGTTCTGTGAAAACCAAGCTTTGTGATGGTTTCTGCAGGAACAGGTGGCCATCCTCACCACTGGGCTTACATGTGTCAAAGAAGTCCGTGAAACACTGAAGCTAGATTTTAAGGAAGGACACTTTGTACTCTTCCCCCCACTACCAGAATTCAGAAAAGAAAGAGAACAGGGAGAGATGCTTTCTATGACTTCGTTGCTCCAATATGAAAAATCATGGGACTCTCTCTCCCTTTAAAACCGTGGAGAAATTTATGCTTCTGCCTGAAATATCTTTCAAACCATCAGTGATCTCCTTGAATATAGCTTTCCTCTGATTCTCTGAGAAGTTATGTGTGAGAACAAAGGCTGGTTATTTTGATAACCCCCTTGAAAACCAAAGGTCCAAGTATCGGATTGTTAGGAATGTCTCTCTGTGCAGTGAGCTATGTTCAGCATCTCTCCCCATTGGAGCTCTTTCTCTCCCTGCACAGTAATTCACTCATGAGAAGGCAGGATTGCTTAGGGTGCAAGGTCCCAGATAAATCTTCTATACGTAAGCCCAAAGTTTCTCCCAGGAAGTGCTACAAACGGGAGTACACTGCATAGCAAAAGGAAGATATGCCCCACAGACTGTGCTTATGAAGCCAACTGACCACTCCTGAAACTGGCTGCAGCAAGCACCCCGGTGGTCCCTCAAGCCAAATGGACAGAACTATGTCACTGCAGCTTGAGCCCCCAGCTATGCTGACTACAGCCTGGCTTTCCTTACAAAGGGGTCACCATGGCCTCTGTCAGGGCCTAAGTTTCTAATCTTTCAGCAACCCCATCTAGAAAGAACTATTCCCAAGTTCCAGTTTGGAGAATCTTAGGGAAGTTTTCCAGCTGGTCCAGTTTTGGTCCAGTGCCCATCCCTGGACCAATCAACTGTGACAGGGGCGTAGTCATTGAAGAATATGTCAGCCCCCAGGACAAAACATGGTTGGAGTGGAGGAAGGACCAGAGCCCCAGAAAGGAGAGAGGTACGAGGCAGATAATATCACGGCTGTCCCTCACAGGTGAGGTGTATATGCACGTATCTTTCAGATTCCCTGAGGCACAGGTGAGGTACTCACAATAGCCCCTTCATAACTCATAATTTGTAGACACTGGGTGATACCCGCCAGTGATCTGTCTGCTGAAGTGGTTTCTCGAGAGACTTTGTCTAGGTCACATTATTGAAAAAAAAGTTCTATTATGTCCTGAAAGCATTTCTGTATCCAAAGCTAATCCCACTGATGGTCATCCTGATTTGGCTCTCAAACTCACCCAAACCTTATAAAGCAAATAAATATAACTTCCGGGGATGTGCCAATTAAATTGGCCCAGAAACTCCTCATTAACAACTGCTTCATCTGGTCCTATCATAACAGTGTCTTTCTGTTGTGCTTGAACATTGGAGGCTCTGATGTATAACCAGAAAAGCGCCCTTCAACTGGATCCACCAATAAACCACAGATACCTTCTGGAATAATCATTTTTTCGTGAACTAATTAGGACCTACTGAAGAATTAAGCAGATCAAAGCCAAACATCCCTATATCTGATGTTTGAAACTCACAATAAAATAGCTCAATTCCTGATCTACTTCCTGGCCTCATTAGAATTCAATTAGTAGAAGGACATTCTTTCCTAGAGGCTCTTTGGCAGATTTGTGTATGAACAGTTAACCCAGTGTTAGCAAAAGCAGTTACTTGAATCCAAACAGCTCTCTGGCTGCAAAGAGAATCCCAAAGCTGTTTAGACAAGACTTTGCTTATCCTCCCACCAGGATGCAAATATTTTAAGTGGACAGAGGGAGATAAAATGCAGTCAGTGCTGGTCCTGACACTGACCACATCCTGTGGCCGCGGGATATTTGGACTTGAAGGTCAGGGGAGGAAGGTTAAGGAAGGGGCGCTGGAGACAAGGAGACAAAGAAAAATTTAAAAGGCCTCCTTGACAGTGTTTAAATTATTTCCCTGAATAAACAAGTTTGGACTTTAAAATGTGTCAACACAGAACTGCAAAAGATATGGAGAAATACACATATATTTCTAGGACAGGTAGAACTGCTAATCAGACCATGAAAACAGGGTATTGAGGGTAAGACAACCTTGAGAGGTTTTTTTCTTGCTTTTTTCCCATAACCGTTCTTCAGATGCCTAAATGTAGACTCAGGGAGATTTATTTTTCTTCTACAGGGTATGTTATAGTTGTCACTCAGCCTTGAAATAGTTTTCCTCTCCAGTGGAACATCAGGCCAGTGATATATTTGCATAGTTGTTCCCACCTGTCACTTGTGCCAGCCTCACGCGTCACCATGCACAGAACGCCCAACCAGCCAATGGCAGGCTTTTAAGCTGCTGCATTTATGGGACGTGTTTTCAAAATATTCGCAGTCACCCAGCAACAGGAAAAGGCATTTCATTGGCTCTCTCCCTGTCAGCTAGAAAGGAGGACAATTGGATGGACTTCATCTGTGAAGATCAAGATGAGTCAGTGGAAAGGTGGGGAGGCTGGATGTTTGAACATCCGAGCCTCTCAGTGGCAAATGTGATATTTTATAAGTCTAAAGCATGATGTTTTTGTCCTCCCCCCTGGCCAGTAAAAATCTAATGTTAAAGAATAGCACTGTCACCAGGCAGGCAGTTTTCATCTGCAGTGTCATAAAGACGCATAAAAGATCAAACTTGGCCCCCAGTCTTATCTGCCCGATCAAAGGAAGGGCTGCTGAATATGGAGCCTCAGTGAGAAATAAATAAGGGCAGGGCTTTTTGATATGGAAACAATTAGCCTCTCTGCCACAGGTGGGATGCCATCTATAGTGGATATTCTAAATGTGATGTAAATCCCTTAAGTTACTTTATCAATATCTGATCTTGTGAATTATCTTGCTCTTAAAAATTTCTACCTCCTCTTCAGGCTGACTCCACCCCCCAACCCACCCCCCCACCCCCCCGCCCCGCCAGAGAAGAACCAAAGAGAGGGCCAAGGTACAAGTCAAGGTGACCTGGGCTCTGAATAGCACGCTATTGGGCCCCCCCAGGCTCCTCTAATTTCTCCTTCAGGTGGTCCCGTGCAAGCCACACAGGAAAACAGGGTTTTCTCTTTCTGTTTTTACTCTTTTCTTGTTACTATAGGACAGAAAATTAATATTGACTGCATGCATATGTGAAATCAAAGCCATTAGGGAACCAAAGAGCAAAACAAAGCTCTGAAAAGAACTCGCCGTAAACCAGACAAGGAGAAAAATAAGTTCTTCAACTGACAGCACCCAGTCCTTGCTGAGGCCCTGGCCTCTCTTCACTTCAGGTTGTATGATGGAAGGACATAAGCTCTCAATAATTAAAAACAGCTAAACTCTAAAGGCTTCAATGCCAGGAACATGTGCATATCCTGTCACTGGTTAAGGAACGTTAGTGGAATGCAGAGCAGGCAGTTGGTTGTGAGAGCTCACTCAGCGCTCAGTGTAACTCTTCCTTGCCCACTCCCCTGAGCAACTGCCCTTGGCCACCTTAGGACAGCCAAGTGGAGGGAAGGTGCTGTCTGCTCTTCCTGAGAGTTCATCCAGTTGGAAATTAACCACAGTCAATAGTAATTATAATTAACAACGGGCAGCATATTAACAGTAGATCCAATACGATTACATGCATGTTAATTCTGTACATGCACATTAATAAATTAGTATGTGAATACCATTTCTGTGTATCTCTAATGGGTATAAATATAATACAAATTTGCCTTAGCTGGACTCTAAGCTACTTGAAAATTGCTGTATCTCCAGTGCCTAACCCAGTGCCCGGCTTATAGTCGGTGCTCAATAAATATTTCTTGAGTGACGAAAGCAATACATTGATGACTGAACTGAGGTATCAGCCAGTGACGCAAAATTTATGAATCTGCGTGAGTTTCACAAATGACAAACCTTGGAAAGTTATGAAACGTTTCAATCTTCTTTTAACTGTTTGGGTGTATGTTTCTAGTGGAAACTAAACTCAGGAGACCTGAGTTGTAATCTTGTTCAGTCACAAGTCTATGAGATAAATATTATTATTACCTCATTTTATGGGTAAAGAAACCGAGGGCTAAGAGATACAGTAACTCACCCCAGGTCACAAGATCTGAACGCAGGTTTAAGCCAAAGCTCATGCTGTTAGCATGGTGTGAGTCTGCCTGCACACCTGTGTATTTTTTAAGTACTGGTATGTGAGCCCGTGGAGCAGGACATGCTGCCTTTCCCCACAGCATTAACCCTTCTGCTTCAAAGCACAGAGTAGAATGTTGAGGAGAAAATGCTTATGTTTCAGATACCATTTTGGAGATGATACAAAATAAACTGAGAGTCAAGATGCAGGATGGATAGAAAACCTAGAACTTTCTGAGCTCTAAACAGGTCATCAGGCCCAGACTGGAGTCCCAACCTGTTTCTTGTGGTGGGCCCTGTAAGGCGGGGAAACGGATTGTCTGGATACAGTTTTGCCACCGCCATCACTAGACCTGCTGCAAGTCCCAGCTCTGCCTCACACTTCTGATTCTACCGTGGGCAATGCCTTAACCCCTCTGAACCTCCCTTTCCACAGTCAGAAAAGTGGGATAATAGGAACCTCCCCGAGGGGTTGTATAAGGATTAAATGAGTTGACAGTATGGAGAGAACTGTATTTATCCTGGCACATTGCAGATGCTTGATACATATGGAACAGCTCTCTTTCTCCTGTACCCTCAAATGAAAAGGATAAAGAATCTTATTTGTTTAGCAGATTGTAAAAGGAGTCCATGGAATTATCCAATTTTTCTCTCTGATCTTATTTAATTGATAAATGTTGGCTCCTATTTAAGGAGGAAAAGAAATGCATTCTCTATTCCATCAAAACTCTAGAAAAACTCAGAGACAAGGTGCAAATTTGAGCTAGAAATTTACATTCAACAAAGCTTTCCAAGGCTCCAACAACCAGGCTATTGCCCCGGCTTTCATTTCCCAGGTAAACTGCACCAATGATGGGAGTTTCAGAGGCCTCTGTCACCTGCTAGCTCAAGTGGGAGACAGGCTACCCTAAGTCACGGAGAAAATCTTGGAAGGTTTACCTACAGCAGGGGGTCTCACCATTTTTTGTGGAAGAGCAATTCCTCATGTAAAGCCATGATATTAGCAGGTATGGGTTTTCAGGAAAGATTCTGTGTGAAGCAGGCAAGCCTGTCCCTTCCCACTGAAAATGTCAACAACCAAGGAGAAGGAAGCATGGGCCTGTGAAACCAGCACGTCAGCACATGGGCTAAAACTTCAAGATCAATTGATCATTCAGATCTCACCCCAGAGAAAACCTTCTCTGACACATCAGAGCTTTGGAGGGCTTTTTTCTCTCTTACTCGCTGTGGTTTTATATACTCGAAAGGGGATAACTGGGATGCAGAGGTGGCCTAAGTGGCAGACCTGGATCAGAGTGAGTATCCTGACTGGACATTAGACTCACCTAGGGATGGGACCTTTTAAAAACAATACCAATACCTGGGCATCACCCCCAGACTGACTGAAAAGAAGTGGGGCAGAGGGCTGGCTTGCTATATGTTTTAAAACTCTCAGTTCATTCTATTATGGAGCTAAGAATGAAAAACACGGGTCTGGCTTATTTCCAAAACTGGTGTCTCCCAGAGCACCATTCCATGGAATATTAATATGTGTCACACATCCACAATAAGTGTTCTGGTAAATACTCAATTCAATAAAGTTAAATAGGTGACTTTACTGCACCATTTTTGAGACTTTATACCCTCGTGGGCATTGTGCCTCATCTGGTAGAGTACATATCGACTTTGCCCAGCCATTTTTTGGACCACATCTCTGTCAAAGCCTCTCAGCTAAGGGCATCTATATCAGGGTGTCAGGGAACACCAGCCTGAACACACTCTGGCCTGGGTCAACACATCATCAAAGGAAAGAAAGGCACAGAGAGTCCTGAGAACAATGAGTAGGGGCATCCGGCAGTGGCCATGCTCTGTAATCTGAAAAGTTGTGGAACGTCCAGATCCTAGCATTGATACTGTTCTGAGAATAAGCCTTTAATTATTGTGTTTATCATTAAATAATAGTTGCAGTAAAGACTTGTCTCAGGAATTTCCAAAGAGCAAGTCACTTTAATTACAGTAATGTATGTTTCAAAGCTGCTCCATTTTTATTGTCAGTATTTCTACCCTGAAAAGAAAATGTATTGCTGTTTTGAGTTATAAATTGCCTCAAAGGAGGGCAGCTCCTAAAGATTCATCTTGCCTTAGAATATCCAGAGATGCTCAGAGAGCAGGGCTTTACCTCCAACTGGGGATCTTGGAAAGGAGGTGGAAATAAAATGGAATTGACAATGATACTGAGCCTGAGTATGTACAGGAATTAACGACGTACTAACTATCTAACTGCCTAAAATAAAAATGGGTAGTCAGTGATTTGTATTTTACTGGGCAGAGGTGGCAAGCTTTCTTATGTACCGCTGAGATTATGTACTGTTGTAAAAAGAACCTCAACTCCAATTTTCAGGGTCTGAGAAGGGAGCTCTCTGAGTCTGCATCTTCCCTTCTGCCCAGGACGTTCTCTAAATATCTGACCTATTCCGTTTTCCAATGACCTCATCATTTTTCTGTTCGTAGTGTCAGTAGTATATAACAGTTAGCAATTTCTAAGTCATAGTAAAATAGGGACCATACTCCGTCACAAGCATCCAAGGACCTCAGAAATTACTCAAGTTATGTGTGATGAAAATAATAGTATTAACAATTATTATTATCATTATTATAGCTATCATTTATTGAGCACCTACTATGTGCCAGGCACCTTATATGTCATATCGTAATTTAATCATAAAAACAATTCTCTGAGATTAGTGATTTGGCCCTTCTTGGCCTAAGCTACATTTTAGAGAGATAAAATGACTTGCTCAAGTCAGCCTCAAAGCTGGGATTGGAACTACTGCCTGTAAATGCTCTTTGCAGTAAGGCCTGCTCTTAAATGTATGGTATACCTTGTTCCATTAGTTAAAGGAAATGGCAATTAATATAAAGGAGATAATGATATATGTTTATAACTTCATATGTGAACTCTTTCAGTATACTGAGACTTTAATCTCTGAATATAATTTTATAGCATTTTTTAATTTTCTTTTTTTAGCATTTTTTAATTTTTAAAAGAATATTTGGCATCATATAATTGTGGTCCTTATTTGCAAAATGGTTTATGGGGCTGCAAAGAGCAGATTCGTGGATACATATATATTTATACAGACAAAGATACACATACATGTACCAGCTTCTATTCCGTCTAGTAAGCATCCTTTGATGTCTTTATTAGGGGAAGATGACTTTCTAGACCCATCTCTGTGGCACATTAACTCCTAGTTCTTTGGGGAGCTGTGATATTGGATTTGCTTTGTCTGGCCACATTTCTTTAATGAGCCCCTTCATGACACATTTATTGATGAGAAAGCTGGCTGGAGTGAGGAACATGTCTATAGCCATAGAAAATAACAAAGCTAACTTGCTTCTTAATCTCACAATCACTACCCAGAAAGAGGAGAATAATGTTTGACATCCTTAATCTGACTGAAATATGAATCTAATGTTCAGTGACCTCTGGGAAGGAAGTGTAAAAAAGAACAATAACAACAACAAAAAGCAGTTAAAAGATGAACTCCTATATCTCCAGCAAAAATAATGGTAGATGGTTGCTAAAATATATTGTGTCTCACGGGAAACTAGTCTACTCTGGCCTATACTTGCAATAACATACCCCGTATTTGACTCAAAGGAAATAGCTTTGGCAGTTTCCCACATTATTTTCACCACCTAATTTGAAAGCAGAAAATTTCTAGTTATTTCGATATTTTATTTTTATTCCCCAGAAAACAGCTTCCGATGCCCAAGAATAATTTTATCAGTATAAATAATCTACCTTCAGGTGTTTTATGTCATATTCAGTGACAAACTATGAAATGTAACATTTTTTCTTTGACAGCCCATGAAATCCATCATCTATTTTCATAGATCTTTCATTCAGGAAAAGATTTGAATTTTAAGGATTTATGGTCCGATCAGAAATATTTGAATTAAAGATTTTCAGCTTTTAAAATCAGTATCAGGATTTACTAGTAAAAATCTAGAGTCAGTGGGTGAAGTGTTATTGTAATCATTTATCCTTTGTGACCTTTAAAAGAATAAAAAAATAACTGCTGTCTCATGCCCGTAGTTTATATCCAGCCACATTAGATAAGAGCAAGAAGCTTTTTTCCTTCACCCTGCAGTTCATGACTCTTAGAAAAATTACCCATATACTGTTGCTAGGAAGCCGAGGGTACTGAATGAGCTCAGTATTTAATAAGACACGAATAGATAAGACAGAAAAAGGGCTTTATTCACCTGGTGTGTCTTTGTAAGAGTAACTGGCATGATGAGAAATATGACTTGATTCACTTTTAGAATATAAATTTACAGTCTATCTACTCTTTCTTAGATGGGTTAGTGCACAGTTCTATATGGATCCATAAAATGGACTCAGTCTAAAGTTTCCATGTAATCAAATCATTATTATAAAGGAAAACTATTTCTTCTTAGTGGTAATTACAATTTTTAAGAATATTCTCTCTTGGATAAACTATATTATTTATAATTTATTTGATGAATTAAATATGTTTCCATGTGGTGGAATTTTCTTGGTATAGAAGTATAAATAGGACCATGATGTTAAATGTATCATCTAAAATGCCTCATAGTCAAGGCAAAGCTACATAATGCTACTAAGTAGGTCAGATCCAAGACAGAGATGGAGCAGAGCGCCCTGAATGTTTGTAAATTTTGCCTCAAACTGGAAGCCCTGGACCAGGAATCAGGAGATCCTGATCCTGACTCTGACACCGACAGGTGCTCTCACCTTGGGCAAGTCATTCAACTTCTCTGGCATTAAACTAGAAGACACCAGCCTTCTATCATTTTCCAACTTTCTGAGTGATATTCAGAGGCCCACACCTATTCTCCTTTGTTTCTAATGAGCTGAGCTGAGGATGAGACAAAGGTCTCAAATGCTCTCATGAAATCCCAGAATGCTACAGGCAATCCAATGACAGGCAGTCTGCAAGTCGCCCAAGAACCCAAAGATTCAAAATGGAGTTCAGAATTAGAAGGACCATGGGTGTGTGTGTGTGTGTGTGGAAGGAATCATTCCAGCATCCCTAAGGATTTAAACTGGTCCAAGAGAGCTGTTTTGAATGCTCTCCTTGGACAACTCTTTTCTGAGTTCAGGGATCCCGAGCCATTTGGGGCTTGGCCCAGACCCTCCCTAGCAGACTCCCTGTACTGCCCTCAGCCCATCTAGCTGGGAAGTGTGGTGACTTAGGTGCAAGGAGGGCTGGAACCAGCTGCTGAGAGCACAGGGCCCACAGCAAATGAGTGCAAAGTGGAGCATAGGACAGGGCAGATCAGGGTAGTTCCCAGAGCAGGGGTGGACTCAGAGTTGGGAGCTAACCTGTCAAAACAGGGCCCAGGTGAGGGACCATTAGGTAGTATTTCAGGAGCAGTGAAGCAGGTCCCTGAGAAAATCTTTGGTGCTTCTCAAGCCATTCCTTCTCCTCCACCTGTGTGGAGAGTACTCCAGAGTACTTGGTGTTACATGGAGGCCACAAGTCAACCGTTTCCCCACTGCATCTTCCACCACCACCTCAGTGAACCTTCAGGACATTTCTGCTCCCCACTCTAAGCAGCTGAGATCATGAAATGTTTTCCTCCCTTCTCGTCTCCTCCCCTGTGCCCACCCACCTCATATCCACCCTCCAACCCTAAGTTTTGCTGTCATAGTTTTTAATACTTTCTCGTCAAGGTGGTTATTAGGTTTCCCCAGGCAGTCAATATCTATCTTATTTCAGTAATCCTTATTAGACACTTATATTAGATAATCCCAGTCAATCTTTTATTATCTCCCAGGTAGATTGAGCTCTCTATATTGCAAGTTTCATTGCTCAGCACAATTTTCCTCTCCTCTTCATCTTTCACTCTCGGAATCTCTGTTCAGGCCCACTTTTTGGTTAGGGCCTCTGAATCCTTACCTAGCAACAAATATATTTCTCTCTCACTGGCAGGTGAAGCTCATCTTTGCTGGGCGTAGGAATCTAGGGTTGCATTTTTTTTTTTTTTTCATCTCACGTGTGCTCAGATGCTATCCTTTTGCGTTCAACGTTGCATTGAGAAATAAATACCAGTCTGATTCTTCTTCCTTTTTAAGTTACTCATTGTTTCTGTTTGGCAGCTTGTAGATTTGTTTTTCCTGCTACCTTAGTTTTCAGGAATTTTATCAGAACATGCCTGGATGTAGGCCATTTTTCATCATTTCTACAGACTCTGGTCTTTCTTCAATTTAGGAAGATGGTCTATTTTGGCTGTTTCATTATTTCCTTTCCTCAGTAGGTTCCTTATTCCCCTTCTGCAGTTCCTGGTTTTTTTTTTTTTTAATTGGGGTATAGTTGTTTTACAATGTTGTGTTAGTTTCTACTGTACAGAAAAGTGAAGTAGAGTTCCCTGTGCTATACAGCAAGTTCTCATTAGTTATCTGTTTTATACATATTAGTGTATATATGTCAATCCCAATCTTCCAATTCATCCCAACCCCCCCTTCTCCCCTTGGTGTCCATATGTTTGTTCTCTACATCTGTGTCTCTATTTCTGCCGTGCAAACCAGTTCATCTGTACCATTTTTCTAGATTCCACATATATGCGTTAATATACGATATTTGCTTTTCTCTTTCTGACTTATTTCACTCTGTATGACAGTCTCTAGGTCCATCCACGTCTCTACAAGTGACCCAAGTTCGTTACTTTTTTTTTTTTTTTTTTTTTTTGCGGTACGCGGGCCTCTCACTGTTGTGGCCTCTCCCATGTGGAGCACAGGCTCCGGACGCGCAGGCTCAGTGGCCATGGTTCACGGGCCTAGCCGCTCCGCGGCATGTGGGATCCTCCTGGACCGGGGCATGAACCCATGTCCCCTGCATCGGCAGGTGGACTCTCAACCACTGTGCCACCAGGGAAGCCCCCAAGTTCGTTCCTTTTAATGGCTGAGTAATATGGAATTCCTGGTGTTTGCTTATTTTCCTCCTGGAGCTATCCTCCAAGCATTTTGTTTTTTTCCTCTAGATTTCCAAATAGTTTCATTTTTCTTGTGTGTCAATATATTTCTCCTACTTGATCTTTCAACTGAGTACTTGGCACAGGAACCATCTTTTCCAATTTATCTACTGAATTTTGTTTTTAAAAGTTCCATTTTTAGTCCAATTTTTCTGCTGTAATCCTTAAATGTGATGGCAATAATCCTTAAATGTCGGTGATGATGGTGATGTACAAATTGTCTTCTGTCCTCCGGCAGCTTTGTCTCTCTATGACCTGACTTCCTTCCTATGCATTGCTCTTTCGCCTTGTTCACCGGGGCTTAGGTCCAACTCCTGGGAGACTTCAGTAGCAGCAGTCCAAAGAGCATGGGAAGGCGCAGAGGCCCCATAGGTGAGCGACGGCTAATAGGCAGGCGGCTAACCTCTGTGGGGACTTCAGCAGAAGACCTCTTGGCTCCTGGGCCCATCAACTGGCTGCAAAGCCTGATACCATCCCTCCCTCTCAACAGTGGAGGAGGACTGAGCCCACCTGATAAGCTTGGGGAGAGGGTGAAGAGGGGCCTGGGAGTACAGTTATATTCATGCCATTGCTGCCCCTCCCCTCCACAAAGGACCACAGGGGGCTAAGTATTCCTTGAATATGGGGGGCTCTTCAGCACTGGGCCCAGACTCTCATCTGGCCCAGAGAAGCCAGAATCCAATCTAGTCTTCAGACCAGAATCCTGGCAGAGCCTGGGTTTTCCTGGCACCCTAAAAGCCCTGCAAGCCTGCCAGTGGAGGGGGGCTGGTGGTGACTTCACAACCCAGCATCTCACCAGCATCACCTGGGGAATGTTTAGAAAATAAAGGATTCCAGGTTCCCCATCGTAGACCTATTGAATCAGAATCTCAAGACAGGGCCTGGGAATCTGGATTTGTAATCTACTCAGGTTAATCTAGAACAGAACTGAGTATCGAAACCACTGATTTAAGGTGGAAGCTGGTGCTTCCACCTAAGAGTGCTAGGAGCCCATTCTAGAGGTGCTTGGGGCTGAATATACCCTGCTGAGAGTTCTGGGCCTTGTGCTTTTACACCCAGGGGTGCTAAGTCACCCAAAGACCTAAGATACGCTTAGTCTCTTTTTCTTTCTCAGTAGCCAGTTTTTCTCTCTCCTTAGCCCATGATTTTTCTGTGACATACAAAATCTGCTATTGTTTGAGATAAGAAGGAAAAGTATTCCTGAATGGAAACAGTTATCCTTTACTACGGACACTGGACCTATAAAGCCAGGGCAATATAGAATGAGGAGGGGGTACAAAGGAAAGGGTCATTAGAGCTACTTTCATTAGGTTATATTGAGGAAAGAACCACAACAAAGGTTTGTTCTAGCTCTCATTCTGTGTCAGTTATAGGTCGACTGTGGCTCTGTGGCTCCCCCCACCCATCTTCTTCATTCCAGGATTCAAGCACAAGACAAAATGACACCATGGGCCTTACAGGTTTGCTCCATGTATGTGTGGGGTGGGGTGGTAGACAGTCATCTCCACTCACATTCCTTGGACCAAAGCAAGTCATGCCAAGCCTGAAGTCAAGGGGCAGGGAAGTATCTCCATTCCACAGCTGGAACTGGGTCGTGTGGTGGTACAAGGGCACATAGAATCTTCTCACATGGAGGGGAGCAAATTATCAGGAATAATTATACCATTCATTATACTTACTGAGCAGGAAAGCATCCCCTTTAGAAGTTATTCCCATAAGGAGGCCCAATAAGGAAAATCACCTGATAGACAGTTACTGAATAAGGTGATCTGGACCAATGGCCAGCTGCAGGTCCTGGCTGGTGGATCTCAGGTACTCCGTGATTCAGGAGGAGGGGAGATGTTCTTTCTCCTCCTGCCTTCCACAGTGTGAATGTTCAAAAAGGAATTCAAAGAAGGTTTGAACATACTTGGGATTCATGCTGATCTATCTGATGTTGTTACATAGTCATAAAAAGCATGGAACATTCAGAGTGGCCCAACTCATCAGCACTCTCCCCCAGCACAGAGCATCACTGGCAGACCTCAGGGACATCCTACTAGGTCACCACGGCATATTTCTCCTCCTCCTGCCTCCCCCTAGGAGCTCTCCCACACACTCTTTTCTTCCCCTCCCCCAATATCTTTTTTTTTTTTTTTTTTAATTTCTACCCCATCAAGATTCTCTCCTCCCTCTGTTTTCTAAGCTGGCATCCTCCTTTGGTGTTAGAAATTTTAAAGTCTCCTGCCCAGCTCTTCCCTTCTTGCTTGGTATCACTGCTGGGCAGGGGCAGAGGGGGAGGGGAGGGGAGGAAAGCCCCAAGGTGGTCTGGATGCCGGGTGGATGATCCAGATACCTAAAAAGCACGAGCTATCTCACCCAGCCAAGGCTGACATGGATTTTAGGCTCCCCTGCTCACACAGTCTCTCATTTCCAACTTGAATTTCATGCTTGGGCCTGTTTAGTACTCTCTTCCTGAGTGCCGGCAGTCAGAGTACAAAACTGTCCAAAGCCTTTGCTCTACCACCCTTCTCCCTTTCCCCTTAGACTTCTCATTTCTTCTTAACTTGTTCAAGCTTCTTGCCAACAAGTTGGTTAACCTCTCTGAACATCATAGGGGTGTGATATTCAATGAGAAACTAGCTGCAGGTGGTAGCCACTCAGGAAATGCTAGCTCCCTTTCTTTTTATTTCTCTTCAAAGGATCTGAGTGAACTACTATTTCTTGGCCATCCTAAATCAGGTGAGGTTGCTTTTGGAGGCATTTCTACATTGCACCCTCTTATCCAATGTTTGCACAGTTCAAAGCATTCAGTAGGTGCTCAATGAGCACTTGATAACCCAGTTTCCCTCCCTCCTCCCTCGCTGCCCTGCCCCTCACCTTGTCAGTTCCACCCCCTCTGCACACATCCTGTTCTTACCTCCTCTACTTCGTGGCCGAAACCAAGAGAGCAGCATTGGCACATTTGACTCATGTGTGGGGCTAACAACCCATGATGCTAATGGTCAGAGACTATGAGGGTTTAACAGAAAATAAGGAAGGCAGTAAAGTGCCGTTATTTAAATCTTCAGTTCTACTTCTGGTGTCTGTAATCAGCATCTGTATCCAGTTTGATTCATCTATCCCTCTCCTTGTCCCAAAGAGAACTGAAGAAAAACCAGCATGAATGGCTTTGTCAAACGACTCTTCACATCATTAAGTCACTTTGCTGTTTATGTAGTAGCAGGACACAAATTCAGAAACACATTACCCACAAATTCCAGAAGCAGCAGAGGAGGAAAGAGCAGCTGATATGGAGCTGCCTGGTCATTGCTGATGTGATCGATGAGGAGGTCGGTCCCTGGCACTCCCCTCACGCTGCCTGTGCCACATCTGCTCTTACCCGGGGCCCCTCTTTGGGGAGAGAGGTTGAGAACTGAAGCCTCTGTTACTTGTATTGCCCATTGGAAATGGAGCTTTTCTTCAGACCTCCAGATACTGCTTCCTCCTTTTTTCCTAACCACCTCTTCCTTCCCAGGAAACTGTTCTCAGAGAAAGTATCCTTTTACATCTGTCCATCAAATTAAGCTAACATTTAGGGAAAGCCGTCTGGGTGGTACAGAAATGAAGCCTACACAGTTTCTGTTCTGTCCTGCCCTTCAGGGGGCCCCTGTCTAGTAGGATAAATGGGCACACAGCATGCTTCAAAGTACCTGGCACACAGGAAGCCCTCACTAAGTATTTGTTGAATGAATGAGTGAAGGAATGACTACACAGTGACTTTAACAGACTATAGCAAATGCTATAGAGGAAAAAATGACAAAATGTACTGTGGGGGGGTTGATTTGAGAGACTGCTGGTTGTTAGAGGCGCCGGGGAGGGCCTCATAAGGGGAGACAGATAAGAGCAGAGCCTTGCAGCCGGAGGCATTCTGTTGAGCCTGGCGGGGTGAGACAAATGAGGCTGGCACACCAGGGCTCCCTGAGAATAAGAAATCTTTCCTGGGCCTATTCTCAACAGCATAGCCATGCAGTCATTTTCTAAATAAGGGAAGTACAGTGATAGGAACACAGGGATGGTAAGGGCTCGATCAACAAGGCATTAGACTGAAGAAGGACTCGGTTACCAGCTCTCCACAAGAGGATCACCTTCCTTGGAAGAACGGGCAGCCTGATTTCAGATTCGACAAGTTTACAGCCCCCTTGATCCTTATCTTCTGAGATGTTTAACTTGAACTTGATGAATCATGTTTTCCTCCAGTGTATCTTAGATATCCCAGCGCAGAATATGTTTCTTTCCAGGAGTGAATATGGTGCAGTTTGCTGGGGAGAGGAAGCCTTTCTAGATTGGCTTCTCTAAAGAACTAGAGAAAGAAAAGACTAGAATTGTAATCAGGATACTTTTGAAGGGGACCACTATGGGTCTGACATGAATTATTTTGAATTCCTGGAAATTTAGTATTCAGTTCATCTGCTGTAATGATAACTGTCTGTTATAGATGGAATTGTGTCCCCCCCACCCAAATTCATATGTTGAAACCCAACCCCCAGTACCTTAGAATGTGACTATATTTAAAGACAGGGCCTTTAAAGAAGTAAGTAAGGCGAAATGAGATCATAAGGGTAGGGCCCTAATCCAAGATGACTGGTGTCCTTGTAAGAAGAGGAAGATGCACCAGGGAAGTCCACACATACAGAGGAAAGGCCATGTGAGGACACCGTAAGTCGGCAGCCATCTGTGAGCTAAGGGAAGAAGAACAGGAGTAACCAAACTTGCCAACACCTTGATCTTGGACTGCCAGCCTCCAGAACTTCGAGAAAATAAATTTCCATTGCTTAAGCCTCCCAGTCTGTGGTATTCTGTTGTGGCAACTCTAGCAAACTAATAACACTGTCATATACTGAGGCCTACTAGGGGCCTGGCACTGTGCTAAGTATTTGATCTCACTTAATGTTTTTAATGACCATGAAAGACAGTTATTGTTATGTTCCTTTTTCAGAAGAGAAAATAGATGCCCAAGGCCACAGCTCTAGCAAGTGGCAAAACTCAGATTCAAAGGCACATCTGTTTGGTTCCAGACATGTGCGCTTAGCATACCACCAACCCACATTTATGAAGCACTGACCATGAAAGAAGTACGAGGCTATAGTAATTGCTGACATTTGAGAACCTTAATCCTTTCCTTATGGAACTTATAAATGATGAGAGACAGACTTACAAAGGTAAATAAATAAATAAGTGCTGCCTGGACCAGACCACCTGGAATCAATAATGCCATGGCAACGCCATGGTGAACCTAAGCTAAGAGAGCATTCAAATGATTGTGAAAGCAGCATAGGGGAGTTGCTACAAACACAGGGGCCAGGGGGCAGATTTCAGCAGTTTTCTAGTTATGTGACCTTGGGCTTTTATCCTTACTTAAATCCTTAACCTCATCAGTTTCCTCATCTGTGCTAGGGGGGCTAAATTGGGACTAATGATGGAACATTACCCCTTGGGTTGTTGGAGGATTAAATAAGATACTGTAAAGCACTTTGCATGATGCTTGGTACATAGTACATCTTAATAAATGTACCATGATGGAAAAAACAATTCTTCTAATGTGTATCCTACTGGGTACTAACAAAAATAGCCAACCCATCTAAACATGGTTGAGTTCCTAACTGTTTAAATGAAAATGTTTAGTGTTGTTAAATTTGTGAATATTTTCACTGACACATATGTGGGTTTCTAAATACAATTTCATTTCCAAAATATGTTTGCCTATTTGGACATTCAGCTTAAATCAAATACCAACATACACCACCAACAACACAGTCAGGGCAAAGTTAAAATGTTCATCAGTGTGGAAGGAGAGTCTGACAGAAAGGCAAGACAGAAAGGACTAATAAAATATCTGATAGAAGTTAAAGAGCAAATTAAAAATAGTGTGTGTGTGACACTGTGTGCATGGATGTATGTGTGAGCGTGTTTTGGGGCACACCTCCGCCCATCTGAGCATAAATCCAGATAAGATTCTGGACAGGGAATCGTGGCTGAGGAGTCAGCCCTGCACCCTCCTTGCCTTACTTGATAGATTGTTTCCTCACTGCAGGTGATTGCTTTATTTGGCCCGAAGAGCAGAAACTTTCTTATAATGCTTCCTGTGCTTTTATGGCACAAACCAATATAAGTATTTACTGGATCTGTAAGTAAAAGTATATAAAGTCTTATTTATCTTGCTGCACAGTGAAACCATGAAAAACGTGTGGAAAGTTGAGTATTTTTTTCCAAGAAGACATCCAACTACACGCTGAGGCAAAGCAAATACATGCTTAGTTTCAGAGGTGACAAAGGGGCTCTGTTATACTTTTGATGCAGAGGACTTCCATCGTTTCTATTGAATGCATGAACATTGAAATATTTCTTCTGGCCAATTCATTGGAAAGTGATGCCTGGGTGGCCAGCCACATATGTCCGTAGCGATAGATTGCACTCCCAACCCCAACTAGCAGGCCGAAAAGATGGGGCTCCGGGTATGGAACAAGGGGAGAGAGAGCGTGGGATCAGGCCAGTGGCATGAATGGAAAACCCAAGCAAAGCCTTACCCTGGTCAGTGGCTCCGCACTCTCCTCCTCACACCCAGGGTGGCGCCCCATTGCCCTGGTTCTAATCTCAATGTTCAGGTTTTGCCCCTCGCTGGTTCTGCTCCCTTGGTGGGGTGTGGAACTTTGTAACAGGGCATTGGGACCCATCGTCCCAGCACATGAAGGGCAGGATCAGGTGGACTTTTACCAAAACCATAAAGAGGAGAGGTTGAGCTTCTGGTTCCTTTTGATCCCCAACGTTGTCCTTCTCTACCACTTCACAGGCCTCCAGGCTCCATCCCTTTGCTGACCCCCGTGCCTTAGGCATCATGCTTCAGTATTAAGAGTTTGCTTGTTCCTGTGAATTCTTATTTGTGGAAATCCTTTCATAAACCTGTAATTTTAAACTACAGAAACAAAGCAGCATGATGTTCCTTAGTCTTCAGCTGTTTGTTAGTCAACTCACCTGGTCCCTATTTCCAAACCCAGATCCATCACCAGGGGCTGATGTCCTAAACAGCCTCACCTCTTGCTGGTGCAGAAGTTCTTCTTCCTCCTTTCATCCTTTTCTGTCTAGTTGTTGAATTGTTGTCGCATTTCTTAGGGAATTATTCTCATTTTCTGTCCGCTTTATGAGCCTTTCCTTCCACCCCATTGCCTCAAAGGTATTTTCATTTTAATAGGGAATAATTCTCTGATGTATATTGATGAAATTCTAACGGTGATATTTCAGGCAGGCAGAAGAGAGCCCTCAGCTGGAATTGTAGATCTTTTCCCCCAACCTGGCATGTAAACAGTTATCCATTCAACCCATGTTGAAATCATATTTGTGCATGAAACTGCATTTTTTCTTTTCACCATTCCCACCAAGAGTTGGGAATTTCTGACCATCTTTATATGTTTCTGTTTATGAAATTAACATGAGTCTGCTCACTAAATTCAAACCATTAGAAAAATTACAGCATGCCGAGGCTAATAGCAGAAAAAGTTAAGGGTGCTGGGTGAAGTTTTTGTTTGTTTTCTAAGATGCCTAGATTGTTCTAAAACCAATATAGAGGGGCTGTTAGTTGGAGTAGATAGTATTCAAGCTGTAGGATGCTAACATTCGAAGTGTCCTTTTGTAAATGGAAGCAATGTTGGTTAAATCTATATTATTCATTACAAAATCTGTATTACTTCCTAAATGATGACCTCGGTTATCTTCAAAAATCTCTTTTGTAATGTTATTTAATTTCCTATCTCTCTTTTAATACTCTTCAGGTGGACTTAGGGACTTAGATAAACTACCAGTGAACGTAGAGTTTACCCTTACTCATCGCACAATTATAGAGTTGCCACGTGCCCTGTAAGCTACCAGGCACCATAGAGCATAGACGAGGCATCTCTCAGGTGAGGCTGCAGCTGAGAGGGGCAGCAAGGACTCAAGCAAAACCCACAGTACAGCAAGTTGAGGTTGAGGTGGGCGGGAAGCCATTAAGATCCAACCAAGTACGTGAATCAGAGAAGCAGTGGCCAAAGGGGATGGTGGTTCTGTCAGGGCCAAGACTGCAGGTGGCGATTCTCTGGGCTAGAAGGACCATGCTGAACAGGCAGGACTTGCTTTAGGGTATTCTTATCTCACATCTCTAACCTTAAAGTCTAACGCAGTCAACACACCTTCAGCTGCCTGTAAATATCTACTATCCTTCCGTTACTAAGACATAGGAAGAAGAATGCCACAAGAAGTTCATGATAACCTCACAGGGCCGCCATGTCACACTCACACATCTGCACTGCAAGGACCAATCTTCTTGGAGGGATGAAGCAGGCTGTCTCACTGCTCAGAGTCACACAGCTGGCAAGCTCAGATTGGAGCCTGAAGACTAGGGCTGCAGGGGCGAGGGCCTCTCTGTGTGTCTCCTATTACAAATAGTCCCAGTGGTGTGTGAACAAATAGTGCATTGGGTTCACTCAAAGTTAGAAGGCTACTTGGCTCATATTACCTAATCTTGGATTCCTCTCTCTCTCTGTGTGTGTGTGTGTGTGTGTGTGTGTGTGTGTGTGTCTAGGATTCCTCTGTGTGTGTGTGTGTGTGTGTGTGTCTAAGTGTGAAGTATTCACAGGGGTGGTTGGCAGAAAATTCACCAGAGGATATTGTGGCATGGCTTGGGTAGAACTAGAAAAATAACTTTCAGTGAGACTATCAGGCTTTCATTCACTCATCCAATAAATATTTAACGAGCTTCTTCCATGTGCAGGTTTGCCCATGAAGACTGTGCTGGGCACTTAGGAGTTAACAGTAGACACACCCAATTCCTACCCTCCTCTATCAGACCATTAACAAATAATTACACAACATATTACTGATGGAGGAGGAATGTCATGCTCCCAGCTCTCAGGGAGTCTTGAGCTGGTTTATTTCAGCTTCCCACCCAAGTCCATGTGTGCAGGGCTCCCCCACCAGCACTCCTCTAGGTACCCAGGATCCTGCCCTTCCTTCTTAGATTTCTTGAGGTTCTTAGGCATGTGTTTGGGCACTGGGCAGAAGTGCATTGCCCAGACAAGTGCCCCTCCCATTGGTTGCTCAGTGGGTGAGGTGCTGGACCCTGAGGAGCTAAAGTCTTCACCAGTCTCCCATGGGAGGAGTGGCTGGTGGGTCCCTGACTGCAAGCAACGGGAGGTATCTACTTGAGCAAAGGTGGGACCGTCCATGGTCCTGATTCAACTACCATGTGGCTCACGGGAGCTCAACCAATGCCTCCACAGTGGTCCTTTGCTGGGTGCATCTCCTTCCTGGGTACAGCTGCCATGCTCCCAGGGGCTCTCTCCTTCCTCTCTTACCCCACTCCCTGACCTCTGTGAGACGGCCACAGTGTTCATTCCCCTTTTCTTACCTCCCCAAGAGCACACTCCTTTCTCCTCTGGTTCTTTCAAAATAGATCCTGATGGCCCATTGACTCAGAGCCATTGACTCAACCAAAAACAAGTTCTTTTTCCTGGAGGACACAGAGGGCTTTTTGATCTTCAATTTCTCCCAGAAGAGGAGGGAAAGAGTTTGCTGCTGAATGCAGCAAAGAAAGAGAAAAGGAAACAAAGACAATTGCCTTTCCATAGGAAGAGTCTGTATATCTATCACCTGCCACAACAAAAACTGTGACCACAGCTTTGAAGGGGAGGTTCTGGGAGGGAAAGTCAAACTCCAGTGCTGTGGCCCAAGGCCACCAAAGGGAGCTTGGCAAAGCTGACACCTTATGGGTTCTCAGGGCTAATTAGGGCAAGTCCTGAATCAAGCAGCATTTCCATCGATTCTGGGGCCCTATAGGTCTGCATCTCATGGTTTTGTGCTATATTCAGATGAGATTGGAACTGTACTCTGCCCATGCTGTTCTCTCTGACTGGAACAGTCTATGTTTCCTAATTCTCCTGGTGAACTTCTATTCATCCTTCAACACCCACATCAGATGATACTCCTCCACTCTGTTTCTTGGCCTCCTATATGCTCCCTCCTCTTGTGGCCTCTGACCTTCATGCTTCTATTTTTTCACTATTCATTCTGTTTACTCTTTTTTTTTTTTTTGCTCATAATATTTTTTTTATTTTTTTTAACATCTTTATTGGAGTATAATTGCTTTACAATGGTGTGTTAGTTTCTGCTGTATAACAAAGTAAATCAGCTATATGTAGGCATCTATCCCCATATCCCCTCCCTCTTGGATCTCCCTCCCACCCTCCCTATCCCACCCCTCTAGGTGGACAT
The DNA here is from genome assembly GCF_949987515.2 of Delphinus delphis. NCBI lineage: Eukaryota > Metazoa > Chordata > Mammalia > Artiodactyla > Delphinidae > Delphinus > Delphinus delphis. Next base: position 55,345,524 of record NC_082689.1, read on the forward strand.
AAACCACTGAGCTAACCTCCCTGTGCTATGCAGCTGCTTCCCACTATCTATCTGTTTTACATTTGGTAGTGTATATATGTCAGTGCTACTCTCTCACTTTGTCTCTGCTTACCATTTCCCCTCCCCATGTCCTCAAGCCCATTCTCTATGTCTGTGTCTTTTTTCCTGTCATGCCCCCTAGGTTCATCACAACAACTTTTTTTTAATATTCCATATAAACAGGTTAGCATATGATATTTGTTTTTCTCTTTCTGAATTACTTCACTCTGTATGACAGACTCTAGGTCCATCAACCTCACTACAAAAAACTCAATTTCGTTTCTTTTTATGGCTGAGTAATATTCCATTGTATATAGGTGCCACATCTTCTTAATCCATTCATATGTCGATGGACACTTAGGTTGCTTCCATGTCCTGGATATTGGAAATAGTGAGGCAATGAACATTGTGGTACATGACTCTTTTTGAATTATGGTTTTCTCAGGGTATATGCCTAGTAGTGGGATTGATGGGTCCTATGGTAGTTCTATTTTTAGTTTTTTATGGAACCTCCATACTGTTCTCAGTAGTGGCTGTAACAATTCACATTCCCACCAACAGTACAAGAGGGTTCCATTTTCTCCTCACCCTCTCCAGCATTTGCAGGTTTTTTGATGATGGCCATTCTGACCACTGTGAGATGATAGCTCATTGTAGTTTTCATTGATGTTGAGCATCCTTTCACGTATTTGTTGGCAATCTGTATATCTTCTTTGAAGAAATGTCTATTTAGATTTTCAGCCCATTTTCAGTTTGGGTTGTTTGTTTTTGTGATATTGAGCTGCATGAGCTGCTTGTATGTTTAGGAGATTAATCCTTGTCAGTTGCTTCCTTTGCAAATATTTTCGTCCATTCTCAGTGTTGTCTTTTCATTTTGTTTATGGTTTCCTTTGCTCTGCAAAAGCTTTTAAGTTTCATTAGTTCCCATTTGTTTATTTTTCTTTTTATTTCCATTTCTCTAGGAGGTAGGTCAAATAGGATCTTGCTGTGATTTATGGCATAGAGTGTTTTGCCTATGTTTTCCTCTAAGAGTTTTATAGTCTCTGGCCTTACATTTAGGTCTTTAATCCATTTTGAGTTTATTTTTGTGTATGGTGTTAGGGAGTGTTCAAATTTCATTCTTTTCCATGTAGCTGTCCAGTTTTCTCAGCACCACTTATTGAAGAGGCTGTCTTTTCTCCACTGTATATTCTTGCCTCTTTTATCAAAATTCAGGTGACCATATGTGTGTGGGTTTACCTCTGGGCTTTCTCTCCTGTTCCATTGATCTATATTTCTGTTTTTGTGCCAGCACCATACTGTCTGGATTACTGTAGCTTTGTAGTATAGTCTAAAGTCAGGGAGCCTGATTCCTCCACCTCCGTTTTTCTTTCTCAAGGTTGCTTTGGTTATTCAGAGTCTTTTGTGTTTCCATACAAATTGTGAGATTTTTTGTTCTAGTTCTGTGAAAAATGCATTAGTAGTTTGATAGGGATTGGAATGAATCTGTAGATTGCTTGGGGTAGTAGAGTCATTTTCACAATGTTGATTCTTCCCATCCAAGAACATGGTATATCTCTCCATCTGTCTGTATCATCTTTAATTTCTTTCATCAGTGTCTTATAGTTTTCTGCATACAGGTCTTTTGTCTCCTTAGGTAGGTTTATTCCTAGGTACTTTATTCTTTTTGTTGCAATGGTAAATGGGAGTGTTTCCTTAATTTCTCTTTCAGATTTTTCATCATTAGTGTATAGGAATGCAAGAGATTTCTGTGCATTAAATTTGTTTCCTGCTACTTGACCAAATTCATTGATTAGCTCTAGTAGTTTTCTGGTAGCATCTTTAGGATTCTCTATGTATAGTATCATGTCATCTGCAAAGAGTGACAGCTTTACTTCTTCTCTTCTGATTTGGATTCCTTTAATTTCTTTTTCTTCTCTAATTGCTGTGGCTGAAACTTCCAAAACTATGTTGAATAATAGTGGTGAGAGTGGGCAACCTTGTCTTGTTCCTGATCTTAGTGGAAATGGTTCCAGTTTTTCACCATTGAGAATGATGTTGGCTGTGGTTTTGTCATATATGGCCTTTATTATGTTGAGGTAAGTTCCCTCTGTGCCTACTTTCTGAAGAGTTTTTATGATAAATGGGGGTTGAATTTTGTCGGAAGCTTTTTCTGCATCTGTTGAGATGATCATATGGTTTTTATCCTTCAGATTGTTTATATGGGTTATCACATTGATTGATTTGTGTATATCGAAGAATCCTTGCATTCCTTGGATAAACCCCACTTGATCACGGTGTATGGTCCTTCTAATGTGCTGTTGGATTCTGTTTGCTAGTATTTTGTTGAGGATTTTTGCATCTATGTTCGTCAGTGATATTGGCCTGTAGTTTTCTTTCTTTGTGACATTTTTGTCTGGTTTGGGGATCAGGGTGATGGTGGCCTCATAGAATGAGTTTGGGAGTATTCCTCTGTCTGCTACATTTTGGAGGAGGTTGAGAAGGATAGGTGTTAGCTCTTCTGTAAATGTTTGATAGAATTCACCTGTGAAGCCATCTGGTCCCAGGCTTTTGTTTTTTGGAAGATTTTTAATAACAGTTTCAATTTCAGTGCTTGTGATTGGTTTGTTTATATTTCCTATTTCTTCCTGGTTCGGTCTCAGAAGGTTGTGCTTTTCTAAGAATTTGTCCATTTCTTCCAGGTTGTCCATTTTATTGGCATATAGCTGCTTGTAGTAATCCCTCATTATCCTTTATTTTCTGGAGTGTCAGTTGTTACTTCTCCTTTTTCATTTCTAATTCTTTGATTTGAGTCTTCCCCCTTTTTTTCTTGCTGAGTCTGGCTAGTGGTTTATCAATTTTTTTTTATTTTCTCAAAGAACCAGTGTTTAGTTTTATTGATCTTTGCTATTGTTTCCTTCATTTCTTTTTCATTTACTTCTGATCTGATCTTTATGATTTCTTTCCTTCTGCTAACTTTGGTTTTTTTGGTTCTTCTTTCTCTAATTGCTTTAGGTGTAAGTTTAGGTTGTTTATTTGAGATATTTCTTGTTTCTTGAGGTAGGATTCTATTGCTATAAACTTCCCTCTTAGAACTGCTTTTGCTGCATCCCATAGGTTTTGGGTCATCGTGTTTTCATTGTCATTTGTTTCTAGGTATTTTTTTATTTCCTTTTGGATTTCTTTAGAGATCTCTTGGTTATTTAGTAGTGTATTGTTTAGCCTCCATGTGTTTGTATTTTTTACAGACTTTTTCCTGTAATTCATATCTAGTCTCATAGGGTTGTGGTCGAAAAGATACTTGATAAGAGTGCAATTTTTTAAAATTTACCAAGGCTTTATTTTTGACCCAAGATATGATCTATCCTGGAGACTGTTCCATGAGCACTTGAGAAGAACGTGTATTCTGTTGTTTTTGGATGGAATGTCCTATAAATATCAATTAAGTCCATCTTGTTTAATGTATCATTTAAAGCTTGTGTTTCCTTATTTACTTTCATTTTGGATGATCTGTCCATTGGTGAAAGTGGGGTGTTAAAATCCCCTACTATGATTGTGTTACTGTTGGTTTCCCCTTTTATGGCTGTTAGCATTTGCCTTACATATTGAGGTGCTCCTATGTTGGGTGCATACATATTTACAACTGTTATATCTTCTTCTTGGATTGATCCTTTGATCATTATGTAGTGTCCTTCTTTGTCTCTTGTAATAGTCATTTTAAAGTCTATTTTGTCTGATATGAGAATTGCTACTTCAGCTTTATTTTGATTTCCATTTGCATGGAATATCTTTTTGCATCCCCCCACTTTCAGTCGGTATGTGTCCCTAGGTCTGAAGTGGGTCTCTTGTAGACAGCATATATACGGGTCTTGTTTTTTTATCCATTCAGCCAGTCTGTGTCTTTTGGTTGGAGCATTTAATCCATTTACATTGAAGGTAATTATCGATATGTATGTTCCTATTACCATTTTCTTAATTGTTTTGGGTTTGTTTTTTGTAGGTCTTTTCCTTTGCTTGTGTTTCCTGCCTAGAGAAGTTCCTTTAGCATTTGTTGTAAAGCTGGTTTGGTGGTACTTAATTCTCTTAGCTTTTGCTTGTCTGGAAAGGTTTTAATTTCTCTGTCAAATCTGAATGAGATCCTTGCTGGGAAGAGTAATCTTGGTTGTAGATTTTTCTCTTTCATCACTTAAATATGTCCTGCCACACTCTTCTGGCTTGCAGAGTTTCTGCTGAAAGATCAGCTGTTAACCTTATGAGGATTCCCTTGTATGTTATTTGTTGCTTTTCCCATGCTGCTTTTAATATTTTTTGTTTGTATTTAATTTTTGATAGTTTAATTAATATATGTGTTGGCATGTTTCTCCTTCAGTTTATCCTGTATGGGACTCTCTGTGCTTCCAGGACTTGACTGACTACTTCCTTTCCCATATTAGGGAAGTTTTCAACTATAATCTCTTCAAATATTTTCTCAGTCCCTTTCTTTTTCTCTTCTTCTTCTGGGACCCCTATAATTCGAATGTTGGTGCATATAATGTTGTCCCAGTAGTCTCTATAACTGTTCTCAATTCTTTTCATTCTTTTTTCTTTATTCTGCTCTGTGGTAGTTATTTCTACTATTTTATCTTCCAGGTCACTTATCCATTCTTCTGCCTCAGTTATTCTGCTATTGATTCCTTCTAGAGAATTTTTAGTTTCATTTATTGTGTTGTTCATCACTGTTTGTTTGCCCTTTAGTTCTTCTAGGTCCTTGTTAATTGTTTTTTGTATTTTCTCCATTCTATTTCCAAGATTTTGGATCATCTTTACTATCATTACTCTGAATTCTTTTTCAGGTAGACTGCCTATTTCCTCTTCATTTTTTTGGTCTGGTGGGTTTTTACCTTGCTCCTTCATCTGCCGCATATTTCTCTGTCTTCCCATTTTAGTCAACTTACTGTGTTTGGTGTCTACGTTTCACAGGATGCAGGTTTGTAGTTCCAGTTTTTTTTGGTGTCTGCTCTCAGTGGGTAAGGTTGGTTCAGTGAGTTGTGTAGGCTTCCTGGTGGAGGGGACTGGTGCCTGTGTTCTGGTGGATGAGGCTGGATCTCGTCTTTCTGGTGGGCAGGACTGTGTCCGGTGGTGTGTTTTGGAGTGTCTGTGAACGTATTATGATTTTAGGCAGCCTCTCTGCTAATGGGTGGGGTTGTGTTCCTGTCTTGCTAGTTGTTTGACATGGGCATCCAGCACTGGAGCTTGCTGGCCATTGGGTGGAGCTGGTCTTAGCGTTGAGACGGAGATCTCTGGGAGAGCTCTCGCCAACTGATATTACATGCGGCTGGGAGGTCTCTGGTGGTGCAGTGTCCTGAACTTGGCTCTCCCACCTCAGGGGCTCAGGCTTGATACCAGGCTGGAGCACCAGGACCCTGTCAGCCGCACAGCTCAGAGGAAAAGGGAGAAAAAAAAGATTAAAAAAATAATAATAAAATAATATAATTATAATTTAAAAATTAAAAATATTATTAAAATTAAAAAGTAGCTTAAGAAAAAGAAGAGATCAACCAAACCAATAAAGAAATCCAACAATGACAACAAGTGCTAAAATCTATACTAAGATAAACATAAAAATCAGAAACAAGTCAGTTGCAGACAGCAAACCCCAAGTCTACAGTTGCTCCCAAAGTCCACCACCTCAATTTTGGGTTGATTCATTGTCTCTTCAGGTATTCCACAGATGCAGAGTACCTCAAGTTGATTTGGGGGATTTAATCCGCTCCTCCTGAGGCTGCTGGGAGAGATTTCCCTTTCTCTTCTTTGTTCTCACAGCTCCTGGGGTTCAGCTTTGGTTTTGGCCCCATCTCTGCATGTAGGCCGCCCTCAGGCTTCTGTTCCCACCCAGACAAGACGGGGTTAAAGCAGCAGCTGATTAGGGGGCTCTGGCTCACTCATGCGAGGGGAGGGAGGAACACGGTAGTTATAACTGGAATGCAAGGTGAGCCTGTGCCCTCCAGAGGCCGACGTGACGTTGAAACAGCCTGAGGCACGCCGTGTGTTCTCCCGGGTAAGTTGTGCCTGGATCATGGGACACTGGCAGTGGCGGGCTGCACAGTCTCCCGGAATGGGAGGTGTGGATATTGACCTGTGCTTGCACACAGGATTCTTGGTGACTGCAGCAGCAGCCTTAGCATTTCATGCCCATCTTTGGGGTCCATGCTGATAGCCGCGGCTCGCACCTGTCTCAAGCTTGTTTAGGCGGTGCTCTGAATCCCCTCTCCTCGCGCACCCTGGTCCCTTGCCTCTTAGGCAGGTCCAGACTTTTCTCGGACTCCCTCCCGGCTAGCTGTGAACACAAGGACCACAGTGATTTCACAAATGTATCTATAACACAGGGCAGGGCCTGTTGTAGAATTAGGCATGCAATACATGTGTGTTAACTTAAGTTGAATTAAATGTAGAGGTCTCCAAAGGGAGTGGATAGAGTTGATTCCTCATGGCCTAGTCATGGAAATCTTTTATGTCCACCCTTTCCTTCTCTGAGGCTGATATCAGTATAAAAATAATAAGTGTAACAACAACATGCCAAAACAACCATAATTATTATAACAGTCAGTATGATTTAGTGTTTCCTGTTTCTGAGCACCATGCTAGACTCTTTTTTTTTTTTAATTTTTATATATTTATTTATTTATCTTTGGCTGTGTTGGGTCTTCGTTTCTGTGTGCGGTCTTTCTCTGGTTGCAGTGAGCGGGGGCTGCTCTTCGTTGCGGTGTGCGGGCTTCTCATTGCAGCGGCTTCTCTTGTTGCGGAGCATGGGCTCTCGGCGCGCAGGCTTCAATAGTTGTGGCATGCAGCCTCAGTAGTTGTGGCTCACGGGCTCTAGAGCACAGGCTCAGTAGTTGTGACGCACAGGCTTAGTTGCTCCGCGGCATGTGGGATCTTCCCGGACCAGGGCTTGAACCCATGTCCCCTGCATTGGCAGGCAGATTCTTAACCACTGCACCACCAGGGAAGCCCCATGCTAGACTCTATGTGTGTGATTTCATTTATGCCTCACAACAACCATACAAAGTAGTAGTATTATTGTCTACACAGAGAACGCTCAATCAAGGCTTACTTCAGTTTCTTGCCCACAGCCACTTAGCAAGTAGGAACCGGAGGTAGGATTAGAGACCATAACTGTTGTGAAGAGTGTTCTAGGCAAGTACAAGGTAAATTTAATAAACAGCTTCAAGAGAAAATACTTACTAGAAAAATTTAAACCATACGTCTTAGTAACATCACTGCACAAATCCCTGATAGAGTCAAACCTTTCTCTGGAAGGATAGCACTGTTAGTTTGATGTTTCATCCCTTGTTAGCAGTGAATTATTTTTTCCCAATATTTTATTATGAAAAATTTCAAACAGAAAAATTCAGAAGAATTGCACAGAAAACCCTCATCAGTCTGTGGTTTTTAACTTCCTTGGAGAACCCCTTATACTCTGCCTTCCATCCCCCAAATTTGCACACCACCCAAAGCCACCCCAGCTCTGAGTGCTTGTGGTGGGGGTAATGTTTAGAACAATGGTTCTCAGTTGTTAATGGGCACCAGCTTGTTAAACACAAATAGAATTTCTGATTCAGAATTTGCCTTTCTAACAAGTTCCCAGATGATGCTGATGTAGTTGGTCTGGTGTACAACTTTGGGAATCACTGGTTTGGGAAATTTTTCCCTGAAAAACACAAAAGACATTTCTCTCTAGACTCAGAGATAGCATAGCTGTGTCTCTGTGGGTTTCCTTTGCCCTTGCTTTTCTTTAATCTTACGAACACTGTAAATCATCTAATATATCAGATTCTCTTTGTAATGGTTACTAGGAAGCTTACAGACAAATTTGGCTATCCTTACAAATGCATTGATGCTGCAGCATGCATTTTGTCTAGTAACTTCACTTCTGATCATGTTTTACATTCCTCTCCTTAGTTTCCCTTTGATTTGTCTTTCTGGCCTATTTTTACTTTCTTTTATTCTCTGTTATTGCTTGGATCTTTGAAATCCACATTAAACCTTTTTTGGGACAAAACAGGTTATGTATATATCACTACTGCTAGCAACAACAAAACAACACTTTGATAAACCATGTTGAGTAAACTTTAATAAGAAAGCAGTAAACTTTCATAACAGAAACATTTTTTCAAAGAAAAATTACTTCAGAATGCCAACCTCACTTAGGAACCATAGGCTTGATGAACAGCCATTTTAAATTAAAGATTCAACACATCATCATCATCTCTCAGGGCTGGTTCTACTTACCTTACGCACTGCCTTTAAGATCATTGTAATGTACACAATGCAAGGTGGATTAATCTTATAATCCTTCTTTTAAATAATCTTCTTTCATAAAGAAACTAGAGAAAACATGGAAATATATAATCAAATATTACATCAACTGCATGTGTTAAAGAAGAAACACTGGATACCTTTCTTTTAAAAACTTGTACCAAATGGTTTTCTAATTTTATTTTAAATGTTATATACCGGGAAAAAGGAAAATCTCTTTTGAAATGACCTATTTCTGTTGAAATGCAGCATTTAAATTTTCAGTGCTGCTAATGAGAACTGTTTCTTTGATAAACATAAATAATGAGAGCATATTAGAACTATCCAAGAGCCAGGGTTGAAAAGACAGTTCACGTAAGAGAAAGTTTCTCTATTTCAAAAGGAGGTAGTCACTATGATGTTTCTTTTTCTTTTGGTTCTCACCATGACAAGAAAAATATGTGAGAATCATGTTTTCTCATGAAGGTTATGTTGCTGCATGAAGGATAACAAAGGCAGTTTCTGAGATTAATAGGAAACAGTTACAGATAAGATTGTTTCACCAGAATAGCTCAAGCAGAAGTAAAGGGAAGGCCATAAGATTTTTAACTTCTGGTGAAATTCCTGAAAATCACATGTGAAGAGATGATAGAATTTTCATTCTCCTATTAAGGGGATCAAAGTAATAGGTCTACTCAAGCCTAGAAAACCAAAGTGAATTAAGCAATAATTGAGAATAATTAAACTTTAGTAAGAGAGGGGAAATATTGTACTTAGAAGCTTGCATTTCTTTACACATTCCTCTCTTTTTCAATATAGAGATTATTGACTACTAATCTTCCTTGCGTTTATGCACTTAAAAAAGACAAATATATAAAATGCCCTTTGACTTGGTTAGCCCTATAATGGAAAGATTTGCCATTCCATGGGAAGCTTAGGTATTAATAGGTACCAAGGCCCTAGGAGCAAACAGCCTCTAGTCAAGTTCTTCTCAAACATGAGTGCATATAAGAATCATCTGGGAATTGTGTCCAGCTAAGAACCCGTGTTGAACTACAGAGGAGTCAGAAAAAAGCTATGGACCCCTCTCCCCAAATCACACATAAACACATTCGAGCCAATCCACCTAGCTGATTCAGGGACCTAATTCCTACTCTAGGGATATATTTGAAAACCCTACATTATAAAGTGATTATAAATATTACAGTGATCTATACAACTGCAGAGAAGGAAAAGGTCACTGTAGGATAAGAGAGAATGAATAAGCCCTGCAATCTCGGGGCCGGACCATGGCGACTGACACTGTGTGGCTGACAGGGTCTTGGTGCTCTGGCCGGGTGTCAGGCCTGAATCTCTGAGGAGGGAGAACCGAGTTCAGGACACTGGACCACCAGAGACCTCCCGGCCCCAGATAATAACAATCGGCGAGAGTTCTCCCAGAGATCTCCATCTCAATGCTAAGACCAGCTCCACTCAATGACCAGCAAGCTACAGTGCTGGACACCCCATGCCAAACAACTAGCAAGACAGAAACACAACCCCACCCATTAACAGAGAGGCTGCCTAAAATCATAATAAGGTCACAGACACCCCAAAAGTAACAACTGACACTGCAGAAATACAATGGATCATGAGAGATTACTACAAGCAGCTATATGCCAATAAAATGGACAACCTGGAAGAAATGGACGAATTCTTAGAAAAACACAAACTTCCGATACTGAACCAGGAAGAAATAGGAAATATAAACAGACCAATCACAAGCACTGAAATTGAAACTGTGATTAAAAATCTTCCAACATGGGCTTCCCTGGTGGCGTAGTGGTTGAGAGTCCACCTGCCGATGCAGGGGACACGGGTTCGTGCCGCGGTCCGGGAAGATCCCACATGCCACAGAACGGCTAGGCCCGTGAGCCATGGCAGCTGAGCCTGCGTGTCCAGAGCCTGTGCTCCGCAACGGGAGTGGCCACAACAGTGAGAGGCCTGTGTACCGCAAAAAAAAAATCTTCCAACAAACAAAAGCCCGGGACCAGATGGCTTCACAGGTGAATTCTATCAAACATTTACAGAAGAGCTAACACCTATCCTTCTCAACCTCCTCCAAAATGTAGTCGAGGGAGGAACACTCCCAAACTCATTCTATGAGGCCACCATCGCCCTGATCCCCAAACCAGACAAAGATGTCACAAAAAAAGAAAACTACAGGCCAATATCATTGATGAACATAGATGCAAAAATCCTCAACAAAATACTAGCAAACAGAATCCAACAGCCCATTAAAAGGATCATATACCAGTATCCCAGGAATGCAAAGATTCTTTAATATATGCTAATCAATCAATGTGATACACCATATTAACAAATTGAAGAATAAAAACCATATGATCATCTCAATAGATGCAGAAAAAACTTCCCACAAAATTCAGCACCCATTTATGATAAAAACCCTCCAGAAAGTAGGCATAGAGAGAACTTACCTGAACATAATATAGGCCATATATGACAAACCCACAGCCAACATCATTCTCAATGGTGAAAAACTGGAACCATTTCCACTAAGATCAGGAACAAGGCAAGGTTGCCCACTCTCACCACTATTATTCAAAATAGTTTTGGAAATTTTAGCCACAGCATTTAGAGAAGAAAAAGAAATTAAAGGAATCCAAATCAGAAGAGAAGAAGTAAAGCTGTCACTCTTTGCAGATGACATGATACTATACATAGAGAATCCTAAAGATGCTACCAGAAAACTACTAGAGCTAATCAATGAATTTGGTAAAGTAGCAGGATACAAATTTAATGCACAGAAATCTCTTGCATTCCTATACACTAATGATGAAAAATCTGAAAGAGAAATTAAGGAAACACTCCCATTTACCACTGCAACAAAAAGAATAAAATACCTAGGAATAAACCTACCTAAGGAGACAAAAGACCTGTATGTAGAATACTATAAGACACTGATAAAATAAATTAAAGATGATACAGACAGATGGAGAGATATACCATGTTCTTGGATGGGAAGAATCAACATTGTGAAAATGACTCTACTACCCCAAGCAATCTACAGATTCATTGCAATCCCTATCAAACTACCAGTGGCCTTTTTCACAGAACTAGAACAAAAAATTTCACAATTTGTATGGAAACACAAAAGACCCTGAACAACCAAAGCAACCTTGAGAAAGAAAAATGGAATCAGGCTCCCTGCCTTCAGACTATACTACAAAGCTACAGTAACCAAGACAGTATGGTGCTGACACAATAACAGAAATAGAGATCAATGGAACAGCAGAGAAAGCCCAGAGGTAAACCCACACACATATGGTCACCTTATCTTTGTTAAAGGAGGCAAGAATATACAGTGGAGAAAAGACAGCCTCTTCAATAAGTGGTGCTGAGAAAACTGGACAGCTACATGGAAAAGAATGAAATTTGAACACTCCCTAACACCATACACAAAAATAAACTCAAAATGGATTAATGACCTAAATGTAAGGCCAGACGCTATCAAACTCTTAGAGGAAAACATAGGCAGAACACTCTATGCCATAAATCACAGCAAGATCCTATTTGACCCACCTCCTAGAGAAATGGAAATAAAAAGAAAAATAAACAAATGGGACCTAATGAAACTTAAAAGCTTTTGCACAGCAAAGGAAACCATAAACAAAACGAAAAGACAACCCTCAGAGTGGGAGAAAATATTTGCAAATGAAGCAACTGACAAAGGATTAATCTCCAAAATATACAAGGTACTCATGCAGCCCAATATCAAAGAAACAAACAACCCAATCCAAAAATGGGCTGAAGATCTAAATAGACATTTCTCCAAAGAAGATATACAGTTTGCCAACAAACACCTGAAAGGATGCTCAACATCACCAATCATTAGAGAAATGCAAATTAAAACTACAATGAGAATGAGGTATCACCTCACACCAGTCAGAATGGCCATCATCAAAAAATCTACAAACAATAAATGCTGGAGAGGGTGTGGACAAAAGGGAACCCTCTTGCAGTGTTGGTGGGAATGTAAATTGATACAGTCACTGTGGAGAACAGTATTGAATTTCCTTGAAAAACTAAAAATAGAACTACCATATGACTCAACAGTCCCACTACTGGGCATATACCCTGAGAAAACCATAATTCAAAAAGAGTCATGTACCACAATGTTATTGCATCTCTATTTATAATAGCCAGGACATGGAAGCAACCTAAGTGTCCATCGACAGATGAATGGATAAAGAAGATGTGGCACATATATACAGTGGAATATTACTCAGCCATAAAAAGAAATGAAATTGAGTTAGTTGTAGTGAGGTGGATGGACCTAGAGACTGTCATACAGAGTGAAGTAAGTCAGAAAGAGAAAAACAAATACCATATACTAATACATATATATGGAATCTAAAAAAAAAATGGTTCTGAAGAACCTAGGGGCAGGACAGGAATAAAGACACAGATGTAGAGAATGGACTTGAGAACACACGGTTGGGGAAGGGTAAGCTGGGACGAAGTGAGAGATTGGCATGGGCATATATACACTACCAAATGTAAAATAGATAGCTAGTGGGGAGCAGCCACATAGCACAGGGAGATCAGCTCGGTGCTTTGTGTCCACCTAGAGGGGTGGGATCGGGAGGGTGGGAGGAAGACGCAAGAGGGAGGGCATATGGGGATATATGTATACGTATAGTTCGTTCACTTTGTTATACAGCAGAAACTAACACATCATTGTAAAGTAGTTATACTCCAATAAAGATGTTAAAAAAAAATAAGAAGGAATGGATGAATGAATGGGAATGAGCTTGTACAGAAAATGGGACTTGAATTTCAATTGGCAGAGTAAGGAAGAAGTCAAACCCTGTGGGTGGAGGGGTAGAATAATCTGCAACCATAGAGGGAGAGATGAGAAAAAGGATAATAAATTGCCCATCCTGATGCATCCATGGAAGACTAGAAGATGGTAACACAGGATGGGCAATGTAGAACCAGTTTATGAAGTGCCTTGGATACCAAGCTAAGGAATTTTACTTCATTCAGCAAGCCACAATGAGTCCTTAAAGGCATTTAAAGAGGGAGTGACATGGTAAAAATGGTATCGGCTGAATTAAAGGGATAACGTCTAAGTTTTAACATAAAAACATATACCATGTTTATTATTTATTTTAATATGAGATAGAATAAGGCCTAATAATTCTTTTTTAAAAATATTTCTTCACAGTTCTTAGACATTTATATTCACTCTTAGCTTCCAAGTTTTACTGCTTCTGTATATAAATCTAGCCCATGAACTGCAGAGGTTGATTATGGCATTGTTGTATGCCTGACCCCAAGAACACGAGGAGGACTCAGATCTTCACATCACTGCCACACACGCCACCAGGTGGCTTCCCAGCCTTTTGCAGCTTCTGTGTTGTGTGTAGATTGAGAGAGCTGGTGGAGCCTGGGAATGTGCTGGGCCAGCATATTCTTGGTCAGCTGACGGTGCACTACTGAAGCTTTATTGCTGCCTCTTTTTGGAATTCTCTATCTTTCCCATGTTTCACATGTCGTGGATAAATCTGTGAGCCACCTAAGTATCCTAGTTTTCCCCGTTCGGAAGTTGGTGCAGGTAAGCAAACTTGTACTGAGATTCAGCAGGACCTGTGTCCTCCCTTCTTGAGGAAGAATAGAAATTAGTTAAAATTTCACCCTTCCCTACTGGACAGGGGCCTGTGTGCTATCTAAACGACTAGTTACTTGTAGTACTGCTAGTCCCTCTAAAGCCTGAGTGCGTGTGTGTTTTAAGCATATCTCAGCTGTGTCCCAAATATACAAGAGAAACCTTCACAGAATCCCATCCAGACAGAAGGATCCCTCATCTCCCTGCTCACCCCACTGTATCACCTGCTTGCTGCTTCCCTTATTTTACTAAGTTATCCTGTCCAGCCAAGGGTGATATTAGAGTCCCATCAATGCTCTGCTGATGAGTCTAAGCTAAGGTTGTTTGCCTGAAGTCTGCCTCTGCTCCCTCAGAGGACAAGTTATTTTTTGCAGGATAGTCTTGGGAGTATTTAGCTGATTCTGTGTTCACAGTAATCAAAACAAAGCTAACAACTGGAGCTTATTCCAAAGTCAGTTGCAAGTTTAGAGACTTCCCCAAATGAATTCAAATAAGTACAGACCAAAACATTGTCCCTCCAAACGGATCCAGGCTGCCCATCATAAAAAATGGATCAACAGGCTAGTCATCTGGGAATCACAAACACTGCTCACAGTGCACCCAAGTTAGCTGCATAATGCGGGCATGGGAAACCCTTCGACTTGGCAGCGGTCTGCTTTTAGAGGCAATATAGTGGTTAGGCGCCAGGGTCTAGAACCAGACTCCTCAGGTTCAAATCCACCTCTGCCAATCACAACAATGCAAATTAGAACAAATTTTCTATCATCTGTTTCAGTTGGCTCATCTATAACATGGGATTAGGAATATTCCTTACCTCTTAGGATCCCTCTTAGGAAATCAAATGAGTTAATATACATAAAGTGCTAGAAGAGTGCCTGGCATGTATGTAGCAAGTGCTATAACAGTGCTGGCAAAACAGACAACTTTGCAGTCCCTTCCACATCACCTCAGCCCAGTGTCCTGTCTTCATTATTTCATTCATCCCAGAATCCTTTGGTCCAGAGGGCTTAGTGGGTGAGTGGGTTGGATTGACAACACAGTTCTCCTTTGAATTTCTAGGGCTGGACCACCACCCACTTTGTTGTTTCTTCCCATTTTCTGAGCATCACAAAATGTAATACTCTTGTGTCAAGAGGTCCAGGATAGTATTTTAACATTTTATAGCCTCTTTGTAAAGCTACCTTTTCAGTTTTAGAGGAGACAGTTTTATGACTCCCTTTGATAAACACTTAACTATTAAGACCCAAACAAAGAAGAGGAATGGTCACAGGGTATCAGGTAACCCCAGACAGCTAGAGTCCCACTTCTTGAACATTATTCAAATTAGCTCCAGGACTCATAATTCTGTGTTTTCATTTGTTGTTACAATACAGTAAATGGTTTTTTTAACCAAATGTTATTTCCTGGCTATTAATTCAGTAGTTATTTCGGATTGTAGCACTCCTCTTTGATTTAGGGATATGGTACCTTATAAATATTTAAAAGTTGAAGACTGACACTTGGAGAAATTGACTTTGATTTGTTTTGTTAATATCTTATGGCTAGAGTAGTTATAGCTTTGGAAGATGTGACCCCATTCTCTACCTATCAGAAGAGATGGGGTGCATATGGCTCTATAACAAGGAAATTTGGGGATGCTCTTCTCAAATCTTTTGCAGACTAGACCTCCATGTGCACCTCCAGAGGACACACACTACTCTTTATTCTTCATAGATTTCTCCAGAAACTGCTCTTGAACCCAGGAATGTAGATGAAAGCTATCCATACTTCTCAAAATAGCTGAAAATGGTCATTCCTGAAAGGCTTGGAACTTTCTCTGCATCTACAAGTGTCAGCAAGGGTTTACGACAGGGCTCAGGATGATCTATAGACTGGTATTATTTAACTGTGGATCACTCAACCTAGTAGGGGAAAAAAGACAAGGTCAATAAGGATGGGTCTTGGTGAACCAGAGGTCATCTTACATTTTTCAACCTAATGTTCTTATTTCCTTTCCATTAACATTTCATAATGAAAAAATGCCTATATTCTTTAATTTTTAAGATAATTAAGTGAATTTAGTGCCTTTGAAGGGTAGAGGATTTATAATGGCATCAGGGAATATGCTATTAATAATCCACAAGACAGGGGCACCTGGAGAGCAGCAATGCAGTCTGCATCGCCATTTCTGCTCTTTGGCAACAAGCTGTAAGAGGGTTGCCAAAGCAGAACCAAACTCCTCTCCTGAAACCAGAAAGACTTGTGTCTTCTGGGACAAGGCTTCTACCCTCTTGGGAAGTGGTTTTCCAGTTGTATTTGACTTTGAATTTGAACAAATTACAACAAGCACAGAACATTCTAAGTACCGGGCATTCTCTGTATGCAAAGCCCTGAAACATGTGATGGAAGTAGAGAGTCATTCTGGAGCTTCCCTAAGGGAAAGCATGCCATCTGCCTCTGAGATTTTTTTTTTTTTTTTTTTTTTTTTTGCGGTACGCGGGCCTCTCACTGTTGTGGCCTCTCCCGTTGCGGAGCACAGGCTCCGGACGCGCAGCCTCAGCGGCCATGGCTCACGGGCCCAGCCACTCCACGGCATGGGGGATCTTCCCAGACCGGGGCATGAACCCGTGTCCCCTGCATTGGCAGGTGGAGTCTCAACCACTGCGCCACCAGGGAAGCCCTGCCTCTGAGATTTTTACAGCCTAATAAGCTAGGTCAGGATGACACAGGTAAACACATGGGGACACAGAACAAGAGAAGGAGGTCTACATGGTTGCAGCCAGGCCATGCACACAGAAACAAAGGGGCTAAATCAAAGGCTGGATTACCTCTGAGTTCTCCAAGCTGATCATTTAAGGTACCATTTAATAAAGTTAATTTCAATGATTTCTAGATAAAGATGGTAGAGTAAACACACTCATTTTCTTTTACTCCTTCCTTAAGCCCCACTAAAACAACAATAAAGGGACTTTTTTAAAGGCAGAAATTCTCAAAGATAAAGAAATTGGGAAGGGATTTAACCATGACAAAATTTTGAAAGCTAGAAAACGGATGAATATTAATTCAGCAAACCCAAGAAAGCCAAAATAAGCTAAGTGGGAAAAGCTGAGAGGTAAACAGATTTATGCCACAGGCCCCTCTCCCCCAAATAGCTCAGGAATTGGCTAATTAAGTACCTTTGGAAATAGGGATGAAGGTAGGGCCGTAAACAAGAAAATGGAGAATCTAAGAAGCAGTTAGATCTCCAGATCCTTCATCCCACACACAGCAGTTAGAAGCAGTTAGATCTCCAGATCCTTCATCCCACACACAGAGGCTTCTCCTCTGAAGCGGGTATAATAGCAGCTTTTTGGGATAGGGGGACAGCAGTGCAGAGCTTGAGGATAGGAATACAGGCTGGAAACAAGGGGATTGAATGAAGTTATATACCAATGCTGAGCTCCTCCAATCTCCATCCCTGTAACACCCAGAAGGTTCTTCTCCGGGGAATCTGAGTAGCTAAAGAGCAAAGGCCCGAAGATACAGATATCGGTAGCTTCCCCAAGGAAACAGGTCAGTCAGATCCCTCTTCAGAGAAGCCCCCAGAAGCTCTAATAGAAGCTTTCAGAGGCGCATTTTTAAATGGGGGCTGAAAACCAAAGATCACCACACAGCTAGGGAAAACTTCTAATACCTCTGAAGCAGTCAAATATATTAAAATGATTAAGGAAGGATAAGCTGATTGAGAAAGAGGCTAAACCATCAACGAGTGGATTAAGAATGTATTTACCATTGTGGTGAATACATATAAAGGAACAATATTCAGCCTTAAAACAGAAGGAAATACTGTCATATGGTACAACATGGATGAACCCTGAAGACATTATGCTAAGTGAAATAAGCCAATCACAAAAGGACAAGTACTGCATGATTCCACTTATATGAGGTATCTGAAGAAGTCAAATTCATAGAGACAGAAATGAGAATGGTGGTTGCCAGGAGGGAGGGGGAAATGGGAAGTTGTTGTTCATTGGGTACAGGGTTTCATACACAAGGTGAAAATGTTCTAGACATCTGTTGTACAACAATGTAAATATAGTTAACAATACCTAAAAATTAAGAGGATACATTTATGCTATGTGTTTTCTAACCACAATAAAAAAGAGAGAACTAAAACAAAAGGGAGTGAAGTAAACTCTGAAGGGAGAAGAAAACGTTAAATAGAATTATTAACATCCTCACAATGGTAAGAGAAGACATTGAATCCATGAAACAAAATTAAGGTGCTATTAAAAAAATTTTTAAAAACCCAGACAAAAAAGAAGAGCTCTTAGAAATGAAAACTGTGATATTAAAATATCAAGAATAAGGAGAGGGAATATTTCCTAGAAAGTAGAGAAAAAAGAAAAGAAATGAAATATAGGAGGAAACAGAGAAAAAAAAAAAAAACAGTCCAAAGGTCAAATAATGGGAATTCCAGAAAAGGAAAGAAGGGAAGAAATGATCAAAGAGTTCATTTTTCAATTTTTCCTAGAATTAAAGGACATGATTTTCCAGATTAAAGGGCACACCAGGTACCTAGGATTATGATTAAAAATAAACTCACACCTAGGCACATTTTCATGATATTTCAGAACTCTGGAAGCAAAAAGATCCTACAAAAACAGAGAGGGAGGAGGAGTCATTTTCAAAGGTAATGGATTCACAATAGCTTCTGACTTGTCAAAAGTAACATCTAAAGCTAATAGAGAATGCCTTAAAAATTCTAATGGCATGATTTCCAACCTAGAAATTGATATCTAGACAAACTATCAATCAAATGTGACAATAATATGAAGACATTTCAGACATGCAAGCTCTCATAAATTTACCCAGCACACACACCTTTTCTTGGGAAGCTATTGGAAGACATGTCTCACCAAAATAAGGAGAGAGACAGAAAAGAGAAAGATGTGGGATACAGAAATAAAAGAGAGATGAAGACACCCCCAAAATTATGGTGAGGAAACATCTAGGATGAAAGCTATATAACAAGCTGAGAAGACTGCCAGTCCAGATTGTAGTTCAGAAAGTTCCAACAGATATTTCTTAATAAAACTGATGGAATACCCAAAGTATCTGAATATTTTCAGACGAGATTTAGATAATTGGTAGAGAGTTTCGAGGTTGAATTAGTGATAAGGATGGAGAAAACTAAGCGCACATTAAGGAAGACAGTTATTAACTCTGAGAATACAAAATGCTGTCGAGGAAAGGAAAAGTAATCATACTAAATTGCATGACTTAGCTATGAATATCTTTTACAGAGTCATTATAGTATAAACCCTGAATATTTCTCTAAACAAAGTTATTATATTATTATACTGGGGAGTGAGAAGGGATAGTGTATGAGGTAGCAGAAGTTGACAGGTACAGTGTAAGACAGCTTCATCTTCATCTTCAATGGGGGGAAGTTAGTAGATAGTGCTTAAATCAGAAAATAATTTAAAAATTAAATCACAAGCACCTTACTTTGCCAAATACCCAAAAAAGTGTATCTAGATGATTTGAACGTGGTTGCCTCTAGGTAAGGGAAAATTTTGGTACTGGAAGAGTTCTGCTAATGTGTATGTGTGTGTGTGTGTGTGTGTGTGTGTGTGTGTGTGTGTGTGCACGTACGTGCACGCGTGTGTAACTAACCTTGCAGATCTAACTCTTAAAACTATGTGCACGTATAACTTTGATTTAAAAATATTTATTTATTTATTTGGTTGTGCCGGGTCTTAGTTGCATCACGCGGGATCTAGTTCCCTGACTAGGGATCGAACCCGGGCCCCCTGCATTGGGAGAGTGGAGTCTTAGCCACTGGACCACCAGGGAAGTCCCTGGTTTTAAATTATTCTTAAAGTAAAAAGCAAGGTGTTAAAGTGCTTAGCATGAGGCCAGGAACTCCAAATAAGGACACCTACACACAAAGACTATTTCTACCACCACCGTGTTTGAATTTCACAAGCCTCACCTTTTTCATTCCAAGGAGCTGAATTCTACAAATATGTTAATATAGTAAAATGATTTACTGAAAGATAAGCTGATTAATTTTTAACAAAAATAAACAATCAGCAGAATAGCAGGCAAATTGTCCCATAATGTATGTATCTGTTCATTGTTCTTCCATGTTGTGGTGAATAACCAGTGTTTGGATTTTAGCCTAAAGGTGTTTGCTCTTATGGAGGAGCATGGGGCTGAGAAAGAAGGATTGATTCAGTGGTTTCTGGGATGCTTAGAGCGAGCAGAGTTGGATTTCATTGCTCGGCCAAAGCGGTCCCAGGGCATAAATTACTCCTTGGGTAGTTTACACCCAGTGAATAGACTAGGAATATGAACACAGAATGGTCTCTGATAATCTGAAAACATAGAAATGATTCCCTTATCAAGAGTGGCCCAATGAAACCAGCAAAAATAATTATTCCCCAAGACTTTTTATGCCCTTTAAGTTTGTGTAGGGCAACTGACTGACAGCTGCTTAACATGAGTGAGTGTTTTGAAAACACTGAATATGTACGACCAGTATTATAATTATGTTGTGATGTTTTTATAGAATGTCACTAAACTATATTGCAAATTTATTCCTTCAATGAAACATATGCTGCAAACATCTCTATCCTATTAAGAAACACATTTTGCACTAGAAATGTGCTGTCTGATCCTTTCCATCTTTCTGAATATACAGAACATGTGTGTAACAAAGAGCAAGTACACAGCTACAGGATATAAGGATGTAAGAAACAAGGCAAAGTGGTGTATTCCCATGTCCTTCTCCTGAATAGTGGCAATTAAAATTCACAGCTGCTGGCTGCCCAGATGTTTCTTGTGTTTAGTGCTCTGTAATATGCATCAGAATATACTGTATGACTGCAGTTTCAGTAAACTAGACTGCTTTGTATTCTAAATTCTGCAGACTAGATCCAGTGTGTATATTTTTTCTTCAGATTAGCTTCCCTCTCCCCTACCCCCTTCATTTGCTTGGGGCATTAGCAGTTCAGAAACAAAAGACATTTCCAGCTCAGACTTTAGCTGTATCAGAGTGTAAGTGCAGGTCAGGTCTGATTTATGTGGCACGTCTGATAAGTAGGAGAGGAGAGCAAGATGAAGGGTTTGGGAAAGCTGGTGAACTTGGCTTGACTTATGTCTTCTGCTTTTGTAGGCAGCCAACATCCCTTTGGTGTCAGAACTTGCCATCAACGACATACATTTTGATGACTTTTCTCTCGATGTTGACACCATGATCACGGCTGCTCTTCGGATGTTCATGGAGCTGGGGATGGTACAGAAATTTAAAATCGACTATGAGGTATGATGTTCTGTCATGGGCGATCCCAGGAGTGCACCTGGAACAATATGGTAGCCACTTTGAGCCTCAGGTTTCCCGAATAAAATTGGGGAAGTTAATACTTTCCCTGCACACCTGGTGGGATTACCGTGAGAATCCTGTGAGATGCTTGTGGCAGGACTTCAATGGTTGAGGATTACTCAGACAGAAGACATCATTTTGGTAATGGTCCACCGGAGATACATACAACTTCCTGACATAATCTTTCCCTTCCCATTTCAGACACTGTGTAGGTGGCTTCTGACAGTAAGGAAAAATTATCGGATGGTTCTATACCACAACTGGAGACATGCCTTCAACGTGTGCCAGCTGATGTTCGCAATGTTAACTGTAAGTGTGTTCGGTGACGATGGAAGGTCATCTGTCATTTGTGAGGACCTACAGGCTTCCTCTTCACGTTCCCATTTCTCTGACAAATTGCCCTGTGACTTATTTTATTTTGGAAGTTACCTACCCTGGTGATGGGAGTATATATTTCACAATGATCTCTGAGCTTTAAGGCTGTAAGATCTCTGACACCTTGAAGCAGGTGTAGTCTTGGAATGATTGCTTTAGTCTCTTTTTAATGTTTTATCTTGGGAAACTGTTTTTTTTTAACAAAAGAAATGCTTGGATTTTCAAAGCAATCTTTTTGCAGAGGATATGGGGATGAATGACTAAACAAAGAGATCCACTGGATAAGACTTTCTAGGCTGGTAGAAAGCCAAAGACGGGGTGTGTGAACATTACCCCCAGGGACACGGGAATCCTGAGAGATGCTTATCTGAGAGAAGGTCCAAGGAGGCCCCGGGAAGGAAGGAGTAGGAGTGAATGCTCTCAGGGTTTAAGGGTACACTAGGCTTCAAACCTTCGCTCCAGGTGCCGTAACTCAGTTAAGGTGGCCAGTCTGTTTTAATGGGGACAGCCAGGGCAGCTGGCCAGACGTAAGCATTGGAATTTAATCTAAAAGGAAATGTTTGTGGCAAAGACTGAAACAAAATCCTATATTCACCTCCATTTGCTGGCAAAAAATAAGGCTTGTTTTGGTTTTATTTGCACTTACACTGTTAAGCTATCATCAAGTAAAATGGTCTCTGGCTTAAATATATTGGTTTCTTTGGCCTCCTGGTGATATATACATATATATGTGCCCATATGTGTGTGTGTAAACATATTTACCACACTCACAAAAAAGAGGAGACCTATTTTGGATTCTCATAACATAAATCCAAATACCTTACATCTTTGCACCCAGATTAAAATTTAAACCCAAAAGAAGGAACTCCAAATGACATTTTCCTTTGGTCCACATGAAGGAAGACTTCCATTCCTTCCTCATGAAATGTTCTGCCCACTTCTCTACCTACTAAAATTTTACTCATTCTTTAAAAGGCATTGATCTAATGCCAGTTTTCCCGTGAAGTCTTTGCTTTCCATTAATCATCAATAATTTCAGTAATCATCAGCAATCATCAGTAATTACTTACTTCTCTGCACTGTGTCTAGTACAACACATCTTTCTTTCTGCTGTGTATTTTAAGTTAAAGATCTCTCATTCTCCTATAAAGTAAGCAGCTTGAGGCTAAAGAGATAATTTGTTGTTCTTGCAATAATCTTAATTAATCTATCTGTTGAGAGCATCACCAGCACCCTATACTCAATCATGTACTTGGTAGGTTTTCAACAAATTTGTGTTGGATTGACTTGAACTCAAATGCACATGTAGCATAAGAAGATGAGACCAAAATGTCTTCATTGTTATACTCAAGGACTTGTTTTTTGGGTCCTTAACTGCTTAAGGAGCAAGGAGAATAACCTGGAAAAACTGGACTGGCCCCATCTCGCTGTAACATACACCATGAAAGCAGCCAAATGAGGAAGGAAGATGCTTTGAGCTGTGAGCCTTAATTGCTGAAGTGCCAAAATTACATGAAAAAAACAAAAACAAAAACGCTTTCGTCTTGCTTTTCCATATCAGATCTCAGTAGACAAGGAATAACTTTCTGTGTGTAGAGTTTATGTACATGGCTCACAGAGGACATTTAATAAAGAAATTATTAACCTGTTATTTTGGAAAACATATGGATTTGTGGTGAATTCCCAAAATAAGTAAGTGGGAACCTTGTTCAACAAAGGATTGGAGATGTCAAAAGCAGAAATAGATTTTACGACAAGCCTTAAAATAGTTGGGATGGGGGAAGCTGGCAAGAGCTTCGGGGTCAGGTGGACACTTAGGAGAAAATGGAATCCACACCCAGTTTTCTTCGGTAAATGTTTCCACAATATGGACAATCTTGATTCTTTTTGAGAAATTGAAGACAGCAGAACTCTCAACCTATGTCAACCACAATGGAGGTACTCTTACTGCCAAAATATTTCAAGGGTATAGTTGTTTTTGCAAGTCCGCTCAGCAACCTTGAAGAGTATCACTGTTTGAGAAAGTCTGGGTTTTGTTTTCGTATTAATACTAGCTCAAAAAGAGAAGAATTCACTATTAAAGTTCTCCTGGCCGGGGGTGGGGCTGGGGAGTAGGGTGGGCAGAGGTTGCAAAATAAAAACATGACTTTGGGGAAAATACATTGGTGAATGTTATTTTTTTCTCCCTCACATTGAATAGAATAGCCACATCTGGAAAAGATATTATTTTCTGCTCATTAAATGTTGCTGAACTTGACTAAGGGTTACAGTAGGTTGAAAATGTCAACTTTTGTTTGTCCCTAACACAAGCAGTCTCCTCTCCAACTTGACCATGGGCAGCCTGGTCAATCAGAATTTTTTCACTAAGAAAATAATTATAGAAATAACAAATATTACTTGATCAGGGAAGAAAAAGTGAACTTAATTCCCTCATCAATTCTAACTTCTGGAATACGACCTCAGTAGGCAAAGTAGGCAAAATGATAACCTACTTTTCTCCATGAGTGGGCACTAATGCTTCAGGTACTCCTGAAAACTGTTAGGGTCTTTCACTGTTTTGTTCTCATCAGTGATTTTATTTACATTCTAGTTATCCCATATTCCATTTGCATGTGTTGAGTTAGAACCAAAAAATGAAAGTAAAAAATCATCATACATTAACCCCTGGATTCATTCATTCAGCCTGAGTCACAAAACCAAGAAAGCATGGCGCATGTGCACGAAATTTTCCTCTAGATGGCACTCCAAGGCAAAGTTTCCCAGCCAGTTGCCTGGAAAGAAGGGTGGGGGGGCGGAAACCTTACCAACATTCCCTGAAAATGCTTCTTTTCTTCTAAGACAAGAAGTACTGAGACACACACGCCACACTCTTTTCTTAAAAGAGACACCAACAAAGCCAGTGTGCCGAAAAGAGCCCCTCCTATCAAGATGGACCTGTATTAGGGCTGCCTTCTTGCCCGCAGAGCTATTAGTGTGAATAGTATGGCACTCTCCATGTGTCTAACATCTGTGGGTGTGTATTTTTCCAAGCCCATTGTCTCTGGGAATGGGAAGATGCACATTTGTGTGTCATTGATGAGCAAACTATGACACGATGTACAACAGAGCAAATTATACATATAAGAACCGGCTTCCCAACCTTTAACCCTAAAATAATTTCAGACACAGAATATAAAGTTATTCATGAATGAGTGAATTCATTCATTCAGAATCATGTTTTGCAAAAGTATTCCACCTCATGTCTAGGTAACAAAGAGGTTTTGTTCCTTTAGAAATTAAAAAGAAAAAGAACAAACTGCATTGTAGGATAGGCAATTTGATGTATAAACGGTGGAAATTTAGTTCACTGGGAATCCTGTTAATGACTTATTAAATTATTACAAGCCTCTGGCCTGAAATTCCAAATATTAAAATGAAAGCTTCAGTCTTATTCTTTGCTTCTAAAGAGATATTTAGGTAGTTAGAATTTACTAAATATTTTTAATTCCTTGGATAAATGCAGTCTGCAGTGCCAGTTACTATTTGTGGTTAAAACAGGGAATAAAAACTGCAGATAGATCAAGAATAATTATACAAATTTTCTTTATTTATAGAAGCTTGTAGAATAAATATTCCAGCAAGCACATACATAGTGAAAGACGATAAGCACATTTCTTACATGCACAATGTAGACCAGATACAGGAACCGACCACGCTTTTGTTTGTATTCTGTCAAATAAAAAGGCATGTGGTGATGCCAAGGTTGCAGGGGCATTTTTCGGTTTTATAAATGATGTATGAGCTCTGACAGATTTTCCAGGGGGAAAAACAGGTTTCCTTAAGAGTCAGTATTCTTCACTATCCCATAAATGTACTCATTAGCACTTTGGGCCATGCCCAGTATCCTGTAGGGCTCAATAAAGATTCACTGAATGAGTGGATTCAGTTTAGGGTCATATTATTCAGGGACCCGTGCTGCTCAGTGTCCAGTTTTTCAAAAAACTATAAAATGATGAACAGCTATCATTGCTAGAAATCTTGTTCTTTCTTCCTATCACACTAAGGTTCAGCTAGGGTTCATATAGAATATTATGATCTTGTAGAATTCACTGGATATGAAAAGAGATGAGCACATGATCACATTAAAATTTATGGTGGTGCTGGCGGCCTGGTGCTGGTTGGGAATTGCAGTTAAACACTAATAATAACCAAGTATTGCAGCAAACACATTGACACCTCCTGACATTTACTGGGGGCTTCTTAAATCTTAAATGTGGAGGTAGCGCGTTTAAGTCCATATTTGGGTTGTCAACAAGGTTATTTTCAGAGATAATCCAAGTCGTTTTATTGATAATTCAAACTACAGAGCAGAAGGGACGTTTAGGAAGAAAAATCCTTCCTGTTCACTAGCTTGAGGATAATGTGCTGTCCTCTGTCTGCCGTTTGCATTGAAATCCTTGATTTTTGAGGTAGAAAATTCCTTCTGGAAGGAGATCTTAGAAGCACAGTTGTAATTCTCCCTCCCCTTCCAACCCAGAGAAGGACAGAACCAGTTGAATTTTCAAATAAAATATTTTTGCTCAATAACCAGGATCCTAATCTTGACGGAAATCTAGTTTCTTTGTAGGTCCTAACGTTGGAAGGTACAAAGAGATCTGCGGTCTTGTTCTGTAACTCACAGTAACAAAGTAACAAACAATAATCGTATTTATTATCATCAAACATCACTTTACATTGCATTTCCTTGTAAGTAGTAACTAGTTATATTTACTTTAAAATAAATAGCAGCATTATCAGAATAATACAATAAAATCTGTATGTAAGAAATACCAATTCTTTAATCATCATGTAGGTATATCTTGAATTCCAATGTAACTTCAAAGAAGGCAAATTTTTAATTTAGGAAAGGAGTGATTTTTAATGCTTTTGCAGAATACCAGCACTGGGCACTATGGAGCTAATCAATTTGAATACTGTGTTTAAATTACATTTAAGACTCTGGCTTTTAATCATTTAAGAAGGGTTCTATTTTTATTCTCTCTTGCCACCTCTCAGAGCTCCAGTGAGGTACCCCATGCTTCTAGCCGACATTCCCTTTTTCCACACTTATTTTACAAAAGGAAAAAGGCAAAGCCGCACATACTTAAGAACCTGGTGTGCTAATAATCAAACAAACAATTGGGCAGAAGGATAATGCAATCCATTTCCTCACACAGGAGAGTACCCTCCATAACTCACTTTAAGCGCTGCCATTCGTGAGTTATGGGTCATTCCCTTTCTAGTGAAAATAAATTCTCCTGCACCATCAGCCAGAGCTGAGTATTTTTCTTAGGACACATAAACTGTAAAAGTGTATGAACATAATTGTGCCGTTGTTTCGGGGAGAATATAAGCTCTTGTCCATGGACACAGGCTTGTCAGGAAATGTATGTGGTTTCAGGGCTGGGGCTGCCTAGTTACAATATAGGATTTTTGATTACAGTAAATTTATTCCTGAGATTTTTACGGTGTTGGTAAACTGCTTAATCTGTCACTCTGTATTTTATGATGCCAGCCAAATCCTCCAGGTCAGGGAGACCCAGGAGTAGAGCCCCAGTCATTTTTCATGGTTTATGACTTAGTAGCGGCACCTTCTTGAGGCTGAAACTTGGCACCTAAGGGTGTCAAGCTGGGAACTTTTAAGTTTTTTTTCACTAGTCTCGTGTTTAATTTTAGCTCAATGATGCGTAATAAAAATTTGGGTAAGTTTTGAAGAGGCCTCATATTCTTGAAATTCATCAACCTCGCTTTTTTGTGGCACTTGGAGAGGACAGTCTGTCTGCACAATTAATGTGCACCAGGTGATGTGCTTCATTTTCTGTGCTCACACACCACATGTTATATTCAATTCACTCGCAATTTATCATAAAATATAAACCATATTTCTAAACATGAAAAAACATGCTATCTTTATCCAAAAAATCATAAAGCGCATATATTCTTAGTATTACAAACTGAGTCCTTAAGAATCTAATGTGGTTTTTCTTTTGTCTCTTTTTGAAATACAGTATGCATGCTACATACATGTAGCTCTGTTTTTTGTATTATCTAAATTGAAGGAAAAACCTCAATTTTTAAAGTCTTAAGATAGTTACTCTGAAATTTTCCTTTTACTGGTTGTATTTGTTTTCACACATTTTATCTAAATATGAGAGCAGAGATATATTGACCGATTTTTATTTGACCACATCAAGACCTCTTGAGAATGAAATAAAGAGTATTGACAGATGCCAGAGGTTTGCCTTGAAATATTCTAGCAAACAAACAAAACCGTGCATGTGAAGAGGTAGCTGAAACAAGACAGAGGAACATGGCTTCCTCCTGAAGTTAGGTAATGAGTACATGGGGGCTCAATACAGAATTCTATTTTTCATATGCTTTTAACTTTACAAAATAGATGATTTTATAAAATTAGGGTAACAAGTAGGTTAAAAATTAAGTCAAGGAGGTGGTTAAAAAATTTTATGGTTTATAAAATTGATTACAATCAATTCATTTTTTATAATTCATGCATCATCTACTCAAACATACATACTTGTACCAGTTTTGCTGCCTTGCCATTCTGAGACTTACAAGCATTCGCAATATCATTTGAGAATCAGAGACAAGTTGTGTCCAAAACATGACTTAGGTTTTGCAATTTGATAATAAGTGCCTTCAGGAGCTTCTGGTTGTAAAAGAAAGTACGTAAGTGTAGACTGTAAGGTCTTTCCAACTCTGAGCTTGAGGAAAGGATTATTGTGGACTTAAATCAGTATTTAATTAATGCCAAATCAATAATTGACTAATATCTTGAGAAGAAAGAGAAGCAAATTTGATCAAAAGTATCCGACTCCTGTGGAAATCAGACAGACTACAACTGGTTTGTGTTGTTATCGCATGCTTTTGTGAAGGAGACATGTAAACATGGTGCTGGTGGTTGGTGGTCCCCTAACAGCTGGTAAGGTTCTGGTGTCTGGACCTGAAAATGGGACTGAAGTGCCTTGTTTTCAGCCTAGCAGACCCAAATATTGGCAGACAAACATATCTGTAAACACCAAGGGAGTATGACCGTTAAATCTAGATGCTATGGTTTGTCCAGTAGGGTTTTTTCCTGCAATGGAAGGTTGCGCTTGTGTGAATATCTGTTCTTCTCCCCCTTGTGTTTTCATTACCCACTATCTCTGGTTGGCAAAGACAGGATCTTTTTTAAAAGGAAGATAGGATATGGCATTAAGCATAAATTTGTTCGTAGCACTCTTGGTAAGCAAATGAAATCTACTTCTATCTTAAAGCTTGAGAAAGTCCTCTGCCTAAAATCACTGCTTTGGAGCAAATTGAATAGGTTGGTATCCATCAGCCTGCCCCCAGGATTTACATGTTAAGAGGTGGCCATTCCATCTTGAAGCAAAAAAATAGATCCCAAAATAAAGCACGCTGGACTTGCTGTAAATGCCCGTGAAGCCCAAACTTGTGGGCTTAATGCTCTTACTACTCTGATCCACTCTGATCCAGTCAGCTGGGATATGGGCTGAGTTGGGAGGGTGACAGAGGCACCCTTCTCACAGAACCTTCCGTCCTTGTTAGGAGATCTGAGTTTCACTGATAGACACCACATGTGAAGGATGGTCTAGCACAGCTGGACCAGCCATCAGCATTGTAGTTTGGGACTTTCTTTAGAAGACCAACACACTTTGTATGTGGCATTTACAATGAAACCCTCAACGAGCATTATTTGGCTACAGTAAATTTGATTTTAATAATGTACCAAACAAAGGCCCCAGACAGGGCCCCTGCAACACTGCATACCAGAAATTAAGAAACACCAGGAATTAAATGATGCTTCTCTAAATGCTACCTTTCGTCCCCAAGCTCACATCACTTCTAAGGTATGAAGTCATGTTTAGATCAGTTGAGACATGATGACACGATTAGGGATATGGTGTGCAGATTCTTCTAGAGAAGGCACTTCCTTGAGAAACTATGTTCTTCCAAACCTCTTGGAATGGTCTGAGCAGTCTTCTTTGCCCTTCTAATCCAAGGAAAGAGAAAGATGAAGGGGAGAAGAAAAGCTCTACAAAAGCCCATCATGCTCTCTCTTAACCTCAGCCAATCCGTGGAAGACTCCACTGCAGTGCCGGCTGCCAGCATCCACGGAGGAGCATTTGGAGCCAAGGACCTTCTTCGGTTTGGAATTTCTGGGACCGTTAGGAATTTCCAGTACATCACCGGATTCTCTCCCTCTTAGTCCGCCATCTGCCAGATCTCAGAATCAACAGGATTATCCAGGAAATTCCTCGTCATTCAGTACCTCTGATAGACAAGTTCAAAAAGAAACGTGAAGGCAGAATTTCTGGCATCACTTTCTCAGATTCCCGCACCGTAGCTGCATACATGACAACGGGCGTGCAGACCATGATGCACCGTCTCCAGAAACAAAGCAGGAGCTAGCCACTTTCACCATCACTTTCTGCGACAAATTGCAACCGATGTTGGGAGAGTTTCTCACTAGAAAAGGGTGCTCCATGGCACTGTTCTGGTTGGCACAAGGCATGACCAGACTATATGCGCAACAAGGGCCAGATGCACCTTTCTTCCTTAGCTCTCCGTTCCAGCCTGCAGTGGAGTAAATGCTGAATCAACATTTGCTCAATGAATAAATGAATGAATGGACACTTTTCAGGATGTCACTGTTTTATTCCAAGGTAGGACATTTTGATGAAACACGGGCTTACTTCTAAAACAAAAAAGAATTTACCTACACACACATAATGTATATGTATTCTAATGAATAAACATTCTTTATGGAAATTTTGGGCACAAAGGAAAAAAATTTAAGTCATCTGTGATCCCACTACTGGTAATATTTTGATGCACATCCTCACTGGTTTAAATTTTATGTTGACTAAGTGATAGGAAACTACTGGGTAGTGAAACCCTTCAAATCAATCTTATTGTTTGGGTCCTTTGGCATTCCAGTGATTATATGCTCTAATGGCTGGGAATAAGGTTATCCCAGTATACATTTAACCCAGTGAAGGACTGTCACAGGAGACCTGCTCAGAGGGTAGTCACAGGCTTTTCTGGAGAGGGTGACATGGGAACTAGCTCTATATGCCATGGCTATCTCTTTACTTAGGTATATGGTATTCACTGCTTTACCACATACCTATATATTTCTGATATGGACCGTGGGGGAATACAGGTGAGAGGATAGAATAAAGTAGTGGTCAATAAAACCCATAATTATTGGATCAGGAGCAGCAAATATATCATTTTATTTGAAAATAAAATAGAATTAAGCATAGGAGAAACACATTAAAATATACTTCCTACTGCCACTCTGTTCTCTGTTGAAAGTATATTGTCTTCAGTGGCAGTTGACTTTTTCTCCTCAGTGTGTGTAAAGTGTAGGTCAGAATGGATAGGACTAGAAAGAAGATGGATGAAGGTGGGGAGGGGCAAATGGACACTTAGTGGCAGGTGGATACTTTTGAGGCCTGACGATTCTCTGAAACCACTTACCAGGCAGCTTTAAGTCACAGTCAAGAGATAGGTGCTGCTTCAGTAACTCAGGCACCACAGTCAAGAGAGGTAAATATGTTTCGTGTGATGGTGTGTGTGCTGTACTTGAGGTATCCTTTATTCCAAGGATCCAGGGGTGGGCTCCATGTTCTTTGAACACCATAAAATCATAGAGTAATTTCAGAGGAGAAGGTCCGTGGCTTTTATTAAACTCTCAAAAGTATCGATGATACAAATAGTTTAAGAGCTAGATGCTGGGTTTCCAAGAAGGGACGGGGTAGTGGGGGCGGCAGGAGTGGCTACATAGAACCTTACAGCAAAACATAGTCCATCATATCATACAATGCGTGATAACCAATGGCGTAACAGTGATTCGGCATTCTGAACGTGAGTCTATTAGATGGCATTCGATTTTATCTTCCAATTAAATTTCTAGCTGAATTACCTTATTTTGACATTATCCCACCTCTATTCTTACTGTTCTAATTCATCAGCTAGTTCTAAACAGTAGCATTTTCACAGGCAACAATCTCTCTAAATTTCAGTGCATTGTCATTGTGTTTACAACACTGATTTCCAGAGTATCACGGATAATTATTTCATACTTGAGGGACTTTTAGAATTTACTTAGTAGTAGCAAGATCCAAACCCAACGAAACTGACTTACCTTTTCAAGGTGACAGAAATGACAGAGAAAGACATTTATATCCCCTCATCCTTTCAAAAATTATCCCAAAACAACAAGGAGAACAAGAAATGGACACAAATTCCATTTTTCATGGAGGGAGGTAGGTTCGTAGATTAACAAAGAAAAGGAAGGTCCAACCCAAGTGCCTTCAGGGGCAGAGAGTGGAGGAAGGGGTACACCTGAGAAACAATGTTCCCCCAGGAGCTGTCAAAGCACAAGAACCAGAGGCATCAGATACCATAAACATGGGGCGAGCAGGAGCGAGGGGGTAATGAAAACACTGAGTCCCCAAGTCTCCATCCCCTCTCCATGTAGTCAGAGAACTACTCTTCCCCCATCTATTCAGGAAGCCAGTGTATTTGCCAAAGAAACTGAACCCCAGACTTGGGGACACCAGTTAAAGAAAAGTTAGCGTGAGGTGCACTTTGAAAGTAAGAGAATGAAGTGAAAGTCTATATCCTCAAAGGTGAGAAGCTACATACTCTTTTCTCAGAATGCCAACACCCGTGCTCACGCCATTACCAAGCACGAGATTGGAAAGTCCAGAGGAAGTGAGTTTAGATACTGACACATGGGGACCTGCAGCAGGACCAGCTGGCCGTGTGCTTACCCTGCGATGAGGTTAGCCATCTACAGACACCATCCCCAAGTATGCGTGTGTGGCGAGCGTAGCAGTGCTTTACTCTTCCATGAGTAAGTAGACTACCAAGGATATCAGGCATTTGAGGAAACCACCAAATACAGAGACAAGGAGTTCAGAGGAAACAGACAATTCAGGGGACAGAAGAGAATTTCAAGGAATTATAATTAATATCTTCAAAAGAAGAGACCAGGGCTTCCCTGGTGGCGCAGTGGTTGAGAGTCCACCTGCCGATGCAGGGGACACGGGTTCGTGCCCTGGTCCGGGAAGATCCCACATGCCACGGAGCGGCTGGGCCCATGAGCCATGGCCGCTGAGCCTGCGCGTCCGGAGCCTGTGCTCCGCAACGGGAGAGGCCACAACAGTGAGAGGCGTACCGCAAAAAAAAAGAAGAGACCATAGTGTATCCATGAGAGAAGAATAGCATGCTATTAGAAAAGGAGCAGCAGACAGGAAAATGCTTATAAATTTAAAATATTATTATTCCTGGAAAGTAAGGGGAGAAAAGTCAATATGGGCAATGGGAAAGAAGAGACAAGAACATAAGGAAATTGTACCACAATGTTCATTGCAGCTGTATTTACAGTAGCCAGGACATGGAAGCAACCTAAGTGTCCACTGACAGATGAATGGATAAAGAAGATGTGGCACATATATGCAATGGAATAATACTCAGCCATAAAAAGAAACGAAATTGAGTTATTTGTAGTGAGGTGGATGGACCTAGAGTCTGTCATACAGAGTGAAGTAAGTCTGAAAGAGAAAAACAAATACTGTATGCTAACACAGATATATGGAATCTAAAAAAAAAAAAAAAAAAAAATGGTTCTGAAGAACCTAGGGGCAGGACAGGAATAAAGACACAGATATACAGAATGGACTTGAGGACACAGGGAGGGGGAAAGGTAAGCTGGGACGAAGTGAGAGAGTGGTATGGACGTATATACACTACCAAATGTAAAACAGATAGCTAGTGGGAAGCAGCCACATAGCACAGGGAGATCAGCTCGGTGCTTTGTGACCACCTAGAGGGGTGGGATAGGGAGGGTGGGAGGGAGGGAGACGCAAGAGGGAAGAGATATGGGAACATATATATATGTATAACTGATTCACTTTGTTATAAAGCAGAAACTAACACACCATTGTAAAGCAATTATACTCCAATAAAGATGTTTAAAAAAAAAAAAGAAAAAGCAAATAAGGAAATCAGTACAAGAAATCCAATGTCCAACCAATTGGAGCGCCATTCAAAATAGGACAGAAAAAATAGTGAAGTAGAAATTATTAAGGAAAAAAAAAAAGATTACAAGAACATTATACTGAAGACAATGAGCCTTCAGATTGAAAGCGTTTATCAAGCAGTGATGGGGAAAAAGTCCCAAACCAAAGCAGATTTTTGTGAAACTGGCAAACCCCAGGCATAGAGGATTCTAAAAGAGAGAAGATCAAGTACCATTCAAAGGATTAGGAATAAGAATGATTTATACTTCCCAAAAGCAACTTTGGAAGTTAGGAAACAATAGAGCAGTCCTTCGAAATTCTGACTGAAAATGTTGCAACCCAGAATTGTTAGGCAAGCCAACAATTGAGTAGAAGAATAGATTAAAGACATTTCAGTCATGCAAAGCCTCAAAAAAATCAACTTCCTAGGTGTAAAAGAAATATTAACACCCTTTCTCATGAAGCCACTGGCAGATGTGTTCCCGCAAACTGAGAGAGAAAAACAAGGAAAGAGAGAGATGTGGGATGCAGGAGATAAGAGACCAACCCCAGGAGGGAGAAGCTGACAGCAGACAGAGAATCCAGACCAAAGAACAGCAGCAGGCCAAAGCAGCAAGTCCCTGGGACAGGAAGGGATCTAATAAAAGGTGTGACTGGAGAGTTGTACAGGATGTGAGTCGACTTAGATGTTCAAAGAAATCTTAACTCCAGGAAATGAAAACATTTACATAACAAAGGAAACAATAATTGGATACCTAACTGGCTCCGCAGCGAATAATATTTAGAGTGACAATCAGGTAGGCACTGTCTGAGACCCAGGGCACATAAGTTTCTTTGTGCCTCAGTTACCTCATCTGAACTGGTGGATAATAAAATTCCTACATCACAGGTCTTTTATGAGAATTAAGTAAGTTAAACGGTTGTAATTCTCTTAGGACAGTGTTGGGCACACAGGAAGGATGAATAACCAAGTTATAATTATATATATATAATTATAATATGTGTCTATTATACAGAAATAT
Organism: Delphinus delphis; assembly: GCF_949987515.2. Classification (NCBI taxonomy): domain Eukaryota; kingdom Metazoa; phylum Chordata; class Mammalia; order Artiodactyla; family Delphinidae; genus Delphinus; species Delphinus delphis. Next base: position 55,380,303 of record NC_082689.1, read on the forward strand.
GGAGGAAAATACCTACCAAATTAGATAAAAAAGAAAACTGAAGGTGGTTGCCTTTGGGAATCAGGATAGGGGAAGGATGAGGGACCATTGTTTTTGGTTCTAAGTCTCTTACTACAACTTGAATTTTTAAAAACTATTACAGGTAATGTCTTAAATAGAATAAAATTAACTTAAAGCCAACAGCCAGCTCCAAATTTTAAAATGAAGGGCACACACAGCTTTAATATGGGCTACTTTATCCTCCCCAGATAATTTATTAACATTCCCATTTGCTATGCAAATGAAATTATATATATTTCTAAGTGTATCAGTGGACCCAACTCAATCTTTTAAAATAAAATTGTCAACACAGAAACTTTATTATTCAGTTATTTCTGCAATAAAAACATAATTAACTAAAAAACAAAGTGTTCATTGCTCTAAGAGAAGTGTCTTAGGATACTAGCTAGTGATGTTAGATGTGGAGGAAAAACACGCAAAGGGAAGCAATTTGAACTCTACCTTTCCCCTCCTCCTGCCCTCTGGTAAAGATTTTAGTAAGTAATGAAATGGGAGACTTACAAAGTAAAAGGGGGAGACATAAAGGCCTTAGATCAAGAAAACACATAGACCTGCTTTTCCATACGTTCACTTTCTCTTCTAAACTAATGAAAGGACAGCAGGAACCAGAGAACCATTTTGGCTCCTGATTATATAATTACATCACACTGCTCCCCAAAGATATTACACCACCCCTATGCATTTCATGAGCAAGCTACCAGAGCGTAATAGAAAAAGTATTCCATGTAATGGATACCGCACCTGATCCTCATTCTAGGTTGCCTAATCCCCTGCCAAATTCTAGTTTTCAAGACACTCACTGCCTTGCTATCCGTATAAATTTAATCTGTCCTCCAAGCTAATATACATTAAGATTTTTACAAGATAACTGCTAAAATATCATCATGTAATAGTTTGAGTACTTCTAAGTTGCTTCTTTTAATATATATATGTTTTAAAGGGGGGTTTCTTTTGCCTGCTTTCATTTGAATGGCATCTGGTGGATATAGCGTTCAGTTCTAAATTCACAGCCCCTTCTCCCCCCTACCCCTAGATGCTCATTTTGAAATGTCGAATCACAAAACACATTTTGCTCTGGGCCTTTGCCAAACTGCCACTGTATCTGGACAGCACAGCCTCTTCTTCAAAGAGGGAACAGAATAGTCTGAACTCTGTCCTGGTGTGCCAGCCAGTGAAGCTAATTCATCACCTTGGGGACCCTGGGCTGTGCAACTGACCACCCAACTCACCCACAAGGGGTGGCAGTTAATCATTCCCTTGAATGACGTGGGTATGAAAACAGAGCTGATGGCTGCTCAGCAGACGAGCCTTATCCATCCTGCCTGCCCCGAGCAGTGACTCTTGCCGTTTTCCCATCTTCCCAGACCGCCGGGTTTCAAGAGATTCTGACCGAGGTGGAAATTTTAGCGGTGATTGTGGGATGCCTGTGTCATGACCTCGACCACAGGGGAACCAACAATGCCTTCCAAGCTAAGTAAGTGTTCTAATTGTTGTTATTTTAATGCATTTGCCTTTCTGTTCTGAGCCAAAGGTGACGAATGCTAAAGAGTAAAGCATTAATTTCTGGCATCCGAGGCCAAGGCCACGCAGGCTTGGGTGCGTGTGTCAACAGGGCTCATCCATCTTTATAATTCCTTATTCTTCTTTTAATTGCAAATTTGCCCTTCATGTCATGCTTGTTGATTTGGTCTGTCTCTGCTGACCTCAGTCAGATAACAAAGCTCAGATTTTAAAAGGTCTATTTTTTTTTTCTCCCAGAATGTCTGCCTTCATGGCATTATAAGTTTCTTGGATTTGCTACTCTTGCAAGCTGGTTTTGAGACTATTAAAATAAAAGTGGAAATTTTATGAAGCAAAAGATCTCTTCCTTCCTCAATAGGATTTCTTCCAGGTTCTTTTGATGTTGGGTATGTAGAAACCGCAGTGAAATAGAGTGACACAGAAGGCAGAGGGTCCCTGGTCCTGCCAGGCCTCATCCTACAGAACGGTGGGAAACAAACAAAGGAATTCCACCAATACAGGTGATGTGAGGCACGTAATGCTCATGGACAAAATAATCTGTCCTTAAGCAAGTAGGACTGGTCCAGATAGCCATTGCTTGGTGGCTCACAATGTGGCCAAGGCTACAGAACTTATGGGTGCTGGAGAAAAGACCAAAACCCAGGTCTCCTGGCTCTCATATTGAGGTTACAGTTTAATGTGCTTTTTACTACCTGTCTGCAAACAAATTGATATGAGACTTCAGGGGCTAGAGAAAAACGTTTGGGGATGGAGGGACTAAGGAAAGCTTCAAGAAAGAGGTAAGATCAGGTGTCAGATGACCAATTTCCAAGCCTGTGGAGCAGGTCTGCCTCTATAATCTGAAACCCCAGCAGCCCACTGTGTGTCAACAGGTACCTTTCAGCTCGTCACTTGTTTTGTTCCCCAAAACACCTACCTACTGAGGCCTTGGGGTCCTGGGCCCTTCTATTTGCTCCTGATCTCGCAGATGAATATTGATTTTGTGTCCCTCTATCTTCCTTGAATGCAGTAGCCCATCACTTCAAACTGCTCTTCTCCATGTCCTATAATTTCTTGACCCTCTTACCTTTCTGGGACAGTCACTCTGCAAAAACTCAGCCCTGGCTCAATCTAGCAATTTAATTTCTTGCTCTTCTGTCTAGACTTTTAAAGGCTTTGGGAGAAAGTGTCACAGTTGTGAGTTTAGGGCATACCCAATATATATTCTCCCAACTCGGCTAGGTGCTCAGTACTCCCCACCAATCTTTCTGGGTCCCTAGCCAGTTCCGTCCCCCACTGTTGTCAGCGGTTATAGGTACCAAATGTTCTCTCTTCCTAAACCACCTCCCGTTCTACCCCCCTCTCCCGCGCCACTCAGCAGATCACCTTGCTTCCTCCTTCACTGAGAAAATTGAGGCCATCAATCGAGAACTCCCTCAATTTCCTCCCCTGCCACGAACAAACTTATCTGTCTGGCCCCATCCTTTCCTCCTTCCCTCCTATCTCAGTGAAAGGGCTGTCCTTCCTCATATGTGAGGCTAATCCTTCCACCTCGGCTTTGGATCCCTTCTCCCTCCCTCCTCCGGGACCTTGCTCCATCAATCTTCCTTTCTCTACCCCGTATCTTCCTTCCCCTGTCTACTGGCTGTCAGCATCCTAACAATATGAACAGTTGTCCCCCATCTTGAAAAACCCCACCTCCATCTCGCTTCCCCCTTGAGCTTCTGCTCTATTTCTCTTCTTTCCTTTCCAGCCAATCTTCTTGGAAAGTTGTCTGTTCCTTGTCTTCACTTCCCTCCCACATGGCTTCCAGTTCTGCCCACCAGGGGAGCGGCCCTCAGTAGTGCCACCAATGAACAACCCCTTGTCCCAAAGCTGTTGGACACTCTTACTGTCCTTCTTTCTTGACCCTTCTTGCTATGAGACACATTTTGCCACTAGAGCTCTTCCTCCTTCCTAGAGCTCTCTGTCTTCCTTTGTCTGGGAGAGGAACACCTTCCATCCACCTTTCTAGGCTTTCTTCTCAGTTTGCTTCAAGGCCTCTCTCCTCCTGCCCCAGGCTTCGCTGGACGTGTTCTCTCCTGTTCTTCTGCTCCACGTTTTATCCTTCTCGCTGGACCTCCACCCACCTGGTGCTCAGCCCCAAGCCCATACCTTTGGACCATAATTCTCTGCTTATCTCCCACACTTATTCCAGCTGCTTGAGGAGCACCTCCTATTTGAAGTCCCACAGTCACCCCAATCCCAGTCTCTCCCTTTTTCTCTTATTCTCTATCCCAGTGAATGGCACCACCAGAAATCCGCAAGTCACCCAGATTCCCTCCTTAGCGCCCCCCAAAGTCGACATCTCTGCGTTCTTAAAGTAACCACTGCTTCTTTTGCATCCCTCCTGGATTGCTACAACCAACAGCCTAACTCTTCTCCTCTAGTCTTTCCCCCTTGGCGCTCCAGAATGCTCTTTATAATTCACAGAGCTGATCAGATCACTCCCCTGCTTAAAAGACGTTCACTGGCCTCTTGTAACTTTCAGGATAATGTTCAGATTCCTTAGTTTAGCCCTTAAGGCCCTTTTCAATCAGGCTCCTGCCCATTCCTCTGGCCCAGCAGTCACTCCTTGTCATCCCACCCCCACCCAGGCATCCAGGTTCCAGACACAAGGGGCTACTTAAAGTGCTCTGTGGGGTCCGGCTAGTTCCCTTCTCTCTGCTCCCAGTCGGCAGTTCCCCTGAACAGAATGCCCTTCCTCTCCTTCTTTCCCCCAAACTCCTCTAAAAGCACCCCGCCCAGGGTTCTATCTCTGATGTACCTTCCCCTTGTCAATTTTCTGTGCCCACATCATGCCCTGGCTATACTTTTTCAAAAGTGTGCATCGGGCTTCCCTGGTGGCGCAGTGGTTGAGAGTCCACCTGCCGATGCAGGAGACGTGGGTTCGTGCCCCGGTCTGGGAAGGTCCCAAATGCTGCGGAGTGGCTGGGTCCGTGAGCCATGGCCGCTGAGCCTGCGCATCCGGAGCCTGTGCTCCGCAACAGGAGAGGCCACAACGGTGAGAGGCCCGCGCACCAAAAAAAAAAAAAAAAAAAAGTGTGCATCTCACACCATGTTAGTTGCTGATTTACCAGTGTGCCTCCCCTCTTCTTGAGTCCTCGTGATGTGTACAAGTACCAGCAGCGTGATAAAACCACAAGGAATGTTTGCTGAGTGAATGAATGAATGACAAATGCATGAATGGATGACGTTTTAACTACTTTAATATTGCCTTTCAACAAAGTTTCCTGATTTCTTCAACAAGTGCAACCTTTCATAAGATTATTATAAAACACAGTTTTTTTGTTTGTTTGTTTGCTTTTGTGGTACGCGGGCCTCTCACTGTTGTGGCCTCTCCCGTTGCGGAGCACAGGCTCTGGACGCGCAGGCTCAGCGGCCATGGCTCACGGGCCCAACTGCTCTGCGGAATGTGGGATCTTCCCGGACTGGGGCACGAACCCGTGTCCCCTGCATTGGCAGGCGGACTCTCAACCACTGCGCCACCAGGGAAGCCCTAAAACACAGTTTTTACACACATCGGTTTGATGTTGTACTAAAAACAATAGTGTCCCTGGGGCCTACTGAATGGTAAACTGTGCACACTTTCATTATAGGGTCTGAGGAATTTTTAGGTTTGAGCCCCTGTGCCTGCATTTCATTGCTATTATTATTTTAGGATACCTCTCTCTGAGGCCAATGGCATCACTGTCACTGTGTCTTCCTCGAGCAGCCTCCCTCCAGCCACCTACCATTCTGCCACTTACGCACAAAGAATTGTATCTATAAAACAAGAGTGAGCACCTTGTGGGTTCTTTTAAGAGTCAAGTGCACAATATATGTACCCAGATAACAGCCCCTGGCCTGGAGACAGCCTCTGTGTCACACTGAGAGAGCCAGCCCTCCTTGCTAGTTGACCTCTTAGCTGTTTGGACCAAGAGTACACATCTAATCCAAACCCAGCTAATCATATTTTATCTCCCAGGAATTTGGACTTGGATTACCATGATATTGACTCAGTTAGCTGTTGAGGTCTAAGCTGCACATAGACTTGGAAGCTGAGGCTGCCATTTGGGGAAAGCTGTGTTGACCACGTCCCAAGTGGATAAACAAGAAAGCAAATCTGCAGGGAGAGAAGAAGAAAGCCAACATTCAGAGAGAAGCAGAGATTATACTATCCTAGAGAAAGACAGAGAAAAAGCAGACCTGATCCCTGGTTTTCCATATCTTTAATCCTATTTCCAAGAGACCCAGCCATACTTGTGACAATGGGCCTTACTCAGAGCTCCTGGCATCATTTAGTCAACGGGTTTTTGTTTTGTTTTGTTTTATTTTTGTTTTTTAGTGAAGCTGGTTCTAATTCATTTCTGTTCTTTGCAATGAATGGTCCCTGAGACAATAAGAAGAACTACAGTTTATTTGTTGTTTACTATCTCAAGTGCTCATCAACATCCTTGTATGTACATACTTTTGTCTCCATTTTACAGAGGGAACTGGGCCTCAGGAAAGTAAGTAACTTGCCCAAATTCATACATCCAGCATGTGGCAGAGTGGTGTTTGGACCTGGGCTATCTGACTCCAAAAACCATTCTTTAACCACTTTATTCTACTCTCTTTCATGACTTTGTGATATTTATTTTAGCCCTTTGAGCTTCCAGTTTATTGGCTGACTTGCCATATATGTGAACTCTGGAAAACTAAGATATATTTTGACATCCAAAAACTCAAGATGTGGAGCCAAAAAATTCATAGAACACAACTAGACCTTGGTAGTCATATTCTTCAGTGCCTTAATTTTTAGAAATTGGAAACTGAGGTCCCTAAATTTCAAGTGACTTGTATTATAATGAACAGCTTTCACACATATGAGATAGATATTAAGTCTCTGATACCAGAATTCAAAATTTTTTTTGCATCCTCATACCACATGATCAAATCTACCTGTTCCAAGATGGTCTGACGTGTTTCCTCACAATGATCGATCTTGTACACAAGTTACCAGCTCATGGGATGTCCATCAGCCCTGTCTCTTAACTGACAGAGTCACTTTTGAACTTAGAACACCAAAGGCCACCACCATGCAACCTCAGTTAAAATTTTTTTCAATAAATGCTGAAAGAGACCTTTTTACATCATGATGAAGGAACTACCTTTTTATTGATTAGAATAAGATTTATTCAGCAAGTGTGCCATTGTTTAGGAAAATCCCTAGAAAGAAATCTATATCCTTATTTCCTTATTTACTCCCCATTAATTGAGTGCTCTCTAAGTGCGAAGCACTGTGCTAGGCATTGTGTGGGGAGTATAATAGTCCCTTTCCTTAAAGTACTCAGTCTAACTCCAACCTTTCAAGTGATTTGGAAATGGGATTTAAATGCACCAATTATTATGTGGCAAAGCATATGCTACCTTTTTTCCTATATAAGGCTATAAAGAAACAAGAGACATTTAGCAAGGGACAAATTACTATATAAAATGCAAAATGCCTCTACAATAAAAAGTTGTGATTTTAGTTATAGCACAGTATGATTTATTCTCTTAGCCTTTCTGATAAGTGAACCTTTGCATTTTCATGCTTTATTCTTAATTTTAAAGTATTGGAGTGCGTGCAGTGAATGATCGATAGGTAGCCAGGGCAGCGATCCCACAGTGCTTTGAAATTACTCTGTTAACACCGCTCTCCTGTTTTCTCCGGGGACAGCGTTTCCCACTCAGCGCCCTCCCTATTACAGCTGCCCCTGATGATTAAATATCAGTACCGAGCAGCTTTGTAGTATATTCTCCTAGGAGACTTCTTCTATTCATTTCTAGCATAATCTCTTGTACTCATTTCTTGGGAATGAAAACCCATCTTGTCGCTTTCAGCCAGGTCCCAGAAGTGAAATACGGGGGCGCATTAATCTGCCGTGACAGCGTAATCCCATTCCTCACCACCTCCCAACAATTCTCAATTTCCTAATTACCTTTCATAGTTTTCCTTCTGAAAGTTTCCTGTCTTTTCTGAAAGCCATGGCAGCACACTTCCATTGTCTCTTTTTCAACGAATATGCATATCTAGGGAAGTTATGAAGGTACATAGTTCATAGCTATACAAGTTCCTTTTACACGCTTATTTTTGGTGCCTGTGCAAAGTGCTGGATGCCTATGGGGACAGAATTTTCACGTTGACTTTTCTTTTTTTTTTGCGGTACGCGGGCCTTTCACTGTTGTGGCCTCTCCCGTTGCGGAGCACAGGCTCCGGACGCGCAGGCTCAGCGGCCATGGCTTACGGGCCCAGCTGCTCCGCGGCATGTGGGATCTTCCCAGACTGGGGCACGAACCCGTGTCCCCTGCATCGGCAGGCGGACTCTCAACCACTGCGCCACCAGGGAAGCCCTGACTTTTCTTTTTAATAAGTTTCTCCTCGGTGTGCTGCCTGTCCAAAAATTAAAAACTTCAGTATGTTGGGATGACCTAATCAATAATGAGCATCATGAAAGATCACAGGTATAAATCTTCCTGTGCTTAAAGGGATCTGGATTCTCTTCTGCTCTCCTTCTCTCGCCCTGTCTCCACATACCCTACATGTATCTGTAATATTTTCACAATTACAATGCGTGTGCCCCGGAGCTACTGATATGATGGATTTACTTACCACAGACAATTAAAGTGAGGTGTGGTGCTAAAGTCAATTTTTTTCCACATGTGATTGATTTGAGGGATTTTTTTCACATTTTACATGATAAATGACAGTATGCCTTTACATAAAGTACATTACATGAAAGACATGTCCTCTTTTTTAAAAATGGTTTTATGATCAAGTAAGATTGGTCAATACTGCATATTACGTCCCCTTCCTGCAGAATCACAGTGCATATTTTCACATATTGATGCCACGGAGAAATCCTATAATAAAGAAACAGTTTAACTTTTTAAACCCAGCATTTCCCGAACATATTTAACCATGGGACCATTTTTATTTCTGCCTGTAATGCCATTTAACATTCCAAAGAACTAGTATTCTGTAGAATACATTTTGATAAAGTTTATCCTAACAGATAGATTTTAATTTTTGCCACTTTTATCAAGTTTTCTGACCATGGACTTCACTCTTGCGGTCTTAGGAGGTTCATAGCATGTGCATGAGTAATGGCAGGTGTAGGCGCATTCTCAGTGAGCCTTGGACTGAGAGAGAAAGCACCAGGATGTCTTGCAGTCTTAGAAAATCTGACAGAGACCAAACCTAGTAATGTAAATAAAGGAACCATATGGAATTGGAAGCATTCTTGCTTAGATGATTTCATTCTAGACAAAAAAAGTAGAGTTAATATCATGCTCCATCCTGTGAATGCTAAGATGGCATCTTGCTTGCAGAAAGGTGACATCGTGAGTGCAAGTCTGGACAGAGAAAGTCTCCTGCGCAGTTACAGGGGACTGTGAGCTTCCTGAGGGTAAAAGCCATGTCCTCTTTATCTTTGTATCCCACATGCCCACAGTCCCACATTGCAGTAGTCATCAGTCCTTATTAGGTGAATGAATGAATGAATGAATCAATCAATCACAGTCTCTTCATAGCATTAGTCTGGTTCTGTTGCAAAATCTACATATTTGTGATTAAATCAGTATTGTGTGAGGGTGGGGGCAATGTAAGATGGAATTACTAAAAGGAACAAAGAGAATGTGAGGATGAAGATGCTCAAACCGTGGGCCATCAGATGCATTTGCACAAACACACTGAGAGCCCTCTGATGAAATGCAGCAGTTCCAAATCCATGTGGATCTGGTGGAGAGGAGAGGGCAGCATAGGAGGCACCAGTGTTTTTGTTACAAGGTGTCCCCTGGTTAAAGGAGGAAACATCCTACTCATCCTGAAAAAAGAAAATATTTAGTGACTTGTTATCATGTAGCTGATTTAACTTTGTGAGGTCTGCTAAACCAACCTGATAAAGGAAGAGATGATATTTTGCATCTTGACCCTACTTTACATCAATGACTCTCTTATCAGGATTCACACCAGTAACTGGGGCACATCTGGCATGGCTGGTTAATAGAAACAAATCACAGGAATCTGAGCCTGTGGTTAGCAGTTATACTAGAAGAATTCTGAATTAAATTTTGAAACCTTCTTTCATTGATGACAACCAGCTTGGCAAAAATGGAGAACTGAATATCAGAAATGTATAAGTTATAATTATCTTTCTCATTATGTAATGAGAAAAAGCTTCACAATTTGGCTTCCAGTCTAGAACTGGTACTTATTAGCTTTGTGACCTTGGAAAAGTAGCATAACTTCTCTGAGCCTTGGTTTCCTAATCTGTAAAATGAGAAAATAATACCTATTTCATGGTTGTTGTCAAGACTAGATGAAGTAATATATTAAAGTGTTAATATGTTGCCTAGTTCATGACAGGTACTTCTCATGAGAGCTATTATCATTAATAACATTATTTTAAAATGTTAACACACTTATTATGGTCAACTTTCAGTTTGAACTATAATCTCTAGAGATACCACCACAACTTTATTAGCCAAGCAACTAATATTTTTTATGCACCTACTCCATCCCAGGCATTTGGATTTGACATGCATATAAAACATCCTAGAATTTCAAAAGCCAAGACAAATACAGCTAAGACACAATACAGTGTGCATTTTGAAAAATGTATTTTCATAAAAATGAACTCTATGTTAGAAAAATAGTGACTAATGTTAAATATTAATCACTTAATGCTAAGATTAGCCTAACAAATTTTCACGTATTAAATGATATAGATTAAGGCAAGATTTAAAGAAGTAACACCACCTGATTAAACTCTAGTACCCTGCTTACTAACCCTATTCCTAATAACCCCTAACCCTGCTGTTTTATTCCAACATGTGGTCAGCTCTGAGTCTTTCCAGAGATCACAGGTCCCCCGCACCCCCAAACCGGCCATGATCTTGGGCCTCCTCATGCTGGAGCTAGAGGGCACCTTATGAGTGAAATCCCTCACGTGGCATTACATGCAGTCTTTGCTCCTCTCACTAAAAGGGCAGACTGTGATCGGGCAATGTCTGTCATTTCCAGGTTAAGGCCAAATTGCCCTTTCAATGTCCACACTCTCTGCAATTAGCAAGAAGGAACACAAGGACCTTCATGGGTCCTCGGCTGCCATCCCACGACTGTCCTTTAAACCATAGGATTCTCAGAATGTCTCTCAACTCTTAAGATGCTCTAAATGCTACTTCAGGAGAATTGGAAATGAACACACTGGAACATTTTAAATGAGCACTTGCCAAACTGACATTGTTGAGGAATGGGTTGTTGTACATAAGCAAAATATACAGATAATTCAAAATTATCCTTTCAAGTATCAATTAACATTTTATTTATTTAAAATGGAAATATCTATGTGTTTTCATTGTTGATTAATAATTAGTATAGACTACAATCTACTACATGGCAGGCACTATGATAGGCACTTACAAGTATTTTATTGTATGCTCCTAAATAACAAGTGAGGTAAAGAGTATTATCATAATTTTAGAGACAAAGAAACTGATGCTTAAAGCAACCAAGTAATGACCCGAAACTATTACCGAGAGCTGAGTTCTGACTCCAAATCCAGGGAACTTTCTGGAGTTCGACATTGAGATATCACAGTGTGACTGTAGGTTGGAAAAGCTTGTCAACCTTACATGTAGAAGCTTGTCAACCTTACATGTAAAGCAGATTAAATGGGTTCTACATAATATTCACAAGGTCTTTTCCCATGGAGCCGCAAATACATTTGGTATATGACATTCGTTCTGGACACTCAGAAGCTTTATAAGGTTTAGCTCATGAAGCCTATCCTGATCCCCAAAGCCAGGAATTATGTCTCTTGTCCTCAGATCATCCAAAGCACTTTGACTGGACCTGGAACATTTTCTATGGTATTTATATTATGTGCTCTGTGCATTATTTTCCCGTAGGACCACATCTCATCTCCCTTACTAGTCTGTAAATTTCTTAGCAGCGTGGGCTGTGTCTTTTTCACGGTCGTATCATCCACAGCATCTAGCCTAACACAGAGAAGATTCCCAAAACGTTTACTTAATACATTCGTGAACTACACAGGTGGTTACCTGAGAATGTATCTGCTCATGGTCCTTTGCGGAAGCAGGAGAAACACGTTGATCCAAAGAGCCAGTGTCGGGGGATTGTTGACGGGTGAAGGACCTTGGTCACTCACACATCTGTCCTCTTTCAGGAGTGGCTCTGCCCTGGCCCAGCTCTATGGAACTTCCGCTACCTTAGAGCATCACCATTTCAACCACGCAGTGATGATCCTTCAAAGCGAGGTACAGACCTAACATTCTGCTTCTCCCCTTGAAAGAAAACCAATGAAATGATGTTTCCTACTTCTCTTTCTTTGCAATGCCACAGGAAGATACAGAGAATCGGCACTATTGGACCTTTTCTGTGTGGCTTTTTAAAAATTCTTTCAGATGCCTGACCAAGGACCTTGTTCAAATTCGTCCTGAGCTGATTCCTTTGGGTTTTATTATTGGTTAGGAGGCTTTTCAGATTCACTTAGCAGAGCAGACTGCCACAGCTTGTCACCAGAGCATGGCCTTACCTTTCTTAACAATACAGAAGCCCACTAACAGATCCAAGTAGTGAGTGGCCCAACATCTCCATTTTGTGAAACCCATTTAAAAAGATGGTAGAAGCAGAAACAGGGTGAGAAAGTTACACTTTATTCGCATAATTGAGAAACCTATAAAAGATCAGAGAACTTAAAATTGCTGGTGGGACCGATTTGAAAGTGAGAACTGCAACTAAACTTGAGACCCAGGGCTGCAGCCATATGCCTTATTTTGCTTCATGTGCATTGCAGGAGTTAGAAGTAGTTGGTCTTTTATACTTTTAGCTCTCCATGGAAAAAAAGTAAAACTGCTAACTGACTCTGGCTGAGGCGTCTGAGTTTGAAATTGCCAAGAAAGGATCTGCTTAATTTTCTGCAGGCATACAGACTTTTTTTTGAGGCCAGGATGGGATCATCTGTTCCCCATTATTTGTCAGTTCTCTAGCTGTGCCATTAATTATTATTATTATCATCATTAAGGCCCTGCTTTGCTGGAATAGCATCATTAAATATGGAGGTTTTTTTCCTCCAGCTTATCTTGAGAAAGAGTGTCTTTTGCAATATCACGAAAGCCTTCTTCGACCCCATAAAGGAGAGTCGGCACTCCGGAACCTGAGTGCAGCTGCAGAAGGCAAAACCGCTGGGGGAGATGTATTTGCAGTTGGGAATGAAACATCAAGGGTTAGGCTTTCAGTAACTCTGACAGAGACCAGTATCCCAGCATCTGCAGCTCTGGAATTTTCCTATGAAGGCCATGTTTTAGCTGCATGCTGTGGCACAGGGAAGTAGGAACAGGAGGAAACTGGGGTCAGACTATCTTTTCTGTACTGGTAGTATGATGGGTTTACACCCCTGAGGCTAGACATTCTCACCTTTGTAATAACAGATTATATACAGGAGGTCAGGGTTTTCTTAGAAGGTCATTTGCTTGTTTCTCTGGGAAAACAAACCCCACTAACTCAGACTTCGTCTTCATATAAACAAAATACATCAGCTGCACTTCACTCCAGGGGTTCTCTTTGAAGAACGCAGAATAACAGTAATGGAACCAAGCAGTGGTGTGTTCAGGCTCTGCCCTGATGCTCCCCCCGCCCTGCCCCATCCTGCCCATCAGAAAGGCAAAAATGCAGATGTCATCACCACCCCACTTTCCAAATAATGCAGAGGCACAGAGAGGTTAGATAGCCTGAAGAAAGTTGCTCCAGTCCTTTCTTCCTCTACATTTTTTTTTACCCATCAATACCATTCCTCCCTAAACAAGGAGTAGAAGTAGTGTTTTAGGGAGACTAATCTATTTTAGAGACCAAACCCTTGAGGCACTGTAGAAGGCCAATTTACATATAAGCAATACATTGATTGCAAATTAACTTTTATTATTATTGTTATTATTAAAGCTGACCTGGCTGGCTTTGTCACTCTCTTAACTATAAATTGTGTTAAGTTACTTTATGTCCTTTAAAAGTAGTAAAATGCACTCTCAAAATAATCAAGATCCTCAAATTCAGACCAACTTTCTCCTGGACTCCACATTAGGTTTTACTGTAACTGGCTCCTAATAGCTATATTTCTTTCCCTGAGAGATGCTAGATGTGTGGCTGGAACCAGATGACCACTATTCCAGAGGTCCCAACCACTTTTTCCCAGGCCCCAGTACACCAGCCTGTGATTGATCCATGGGGCAAGGCTGAGGCAAAGAATGCTGGGCAGAATTATGGTGTGGCATTCCTTTAGTTATCAGTCTTCTTCCTAATGGCTGAATTAAGGGTCTGGAAGAGTTCATTTGAAAATTATTATTAATACTGGACCTGGTCCCAGGTGGAACCAATATACTTTAGTCTCTAAGGAGTGGTGGGTTCCCCCAATGAGATAAATTAACTCAAGGAAGCAGATTATCTATCATCTGGTACCTGGTAGGTAGTAATTTACCAATTGATATTCTGGTTCCCTGGAAGAATTAATGTACCTCTCGTTGGAAAATATTCTCAGGCAGTCATTTCACTGCCTTCCTTCTGCACCATCTTTTGGCTCTCAACGCTAGGTTTAAAACTGATCCAGTTCCCAGACCACCTGTTTATGAGTTCATATCTCAAGCTAAGAAAACCTGACAAATGAAGTCTTAACTTTCAAAGCAAATTAAGTGAATTGTCAGTCATTTAAAGAAGGATTTTTTCGGGAAGCAGCCGCATAGCACAGGGAGATCAGCTCGGTGGTTTGTGACCACCTAGAGGGGTGGGATAGGGAGGGTGGGAGGGAGGGAGACGCAAGAGGGAGGAGATATGGGGATATATGTATGTGTATAACTGATTCACTTTGTTATAAAGCAGAAACTAACACACCATTGTAAAGCAATTATACTCCAATAAAGATGTAAAAAAAAAAAGGATTTTTTCACACTTTATTAAAAATACTGTGGAACTGTCTAGTGTGGCTAAAACAAATTTGGATGGAAAAAGGTGTGCTTTTCAAAGGTATGGAGACACAGGTGTACTTGCAGGTTGTTCAAGGCCAAAGGCATCTTTAGAGCAGTATCTTATACATTCTAGCTACTCAGTAATTATTCACTGTCCTGAATTTCACACACTCCATCCAGACGTATCTTCACAGCTTAACACAGGGTTTCTCAACTTCAACAGAATTGTCATGTTGGGCCAAGTAAGTCTTTGTTGTAGGGTCTGTAGGGTGTACTGTAGGATGTTTAGCAGCATCCCTGGCCTCTCCACTAGATCCCAGTAGCACCGTCCCTCAGTGTGACAAGAAAAATGTCTCTAGACATTGCTAGAAGTGCCCATTCCCAAGATCACCCCCATTTGTACCACTGGTCTAATGTTTCTTCTCTTCCTTGAAGTCATTTGTTGCCAGAGCAAATACTTCCAAAAGGCCAACTTAAGTCTTTACTAGTGAGACTAGTGTGTATTGATATATCGGGGTCAGAAAGATTCCTGAAAGTTTTGTCAGCTTTTCCGCTCTGTAATTCCACAGGACGTGGGCAGTTAAATGGAGTTGTTGGCACAAACGTGGCCTGAGGAAGATGAGTTCAAACACTCTTCAATTTTGTCTTCAAGACTAAGCATAATAAAGTGTCCCTTGGTGCTCCTCCTCAACAATGATTGTACTCCTAGCTTTGCTGTGTTTGCCAGGGAATCTGTTTGTAGTTGCACAAAATGTCATTAAGCTTTTTAGAAAATGATTTTATCATGTTTCTAAACCTTTTTTTTTAAAAAAAAAAAAAAAAAAGGAAAAACGTAGTCACCAAGCTCAGATTTAACGTTGTCTTTTGTGACTTTGTACTTTCTCGTTCCAGGGTCACAACATCTTTGCTAATTTGTCCTCCAAGGAATACAGTGACCTTATGCAGCTTTTGAAGCAGTCAATACTAGCAACAGACCTCACGCTGTACTTTGAGTAGGTATTGGCATTTGATCTATTTGACAAATGGATATCTAAAGTTTCAAGCTGTAATTAATTTTCAGGTCCATATTAGGGATTGCCTGTTATTCTAGCACTGATATCAATGTGTAAATGACCTAAACTTTTTGTTGTTGTTTTTTTCCCCTCATCTAAGAGAACTTCATTAGTGTGGTGTCTATAAAACAAGACAATCAGGGCTACAATCACGAGATTTATATCTTTCCTCTGTTTTATGAGCCTTGTTTGGGACTCTTGGCTGAAACTAAGTGATGGCCATTTTTATTTTAGAGACTGGCTAAGATTGCTATTTTAGACTATGATTTCTGGTTAGATCTCTAATGGCAATGATGATGCTAATGAAAAAGATTTGTTGCTGAAAGGATGACCAGAAAGCCCAGCCTTCATTCCTTGCCTCTCCTCTAGCTCTCTTTCTCAGAAGAGCCGTCCTCCTTTTCCCAAAGCTCAGGCCTCCATCTGAGCTGGCGATTCCATCCCGCTCGTTTCCTGTGAGACCTGCTCCCTTGGGTACCACCTCTTTTGGCAGCCTGGTTATCTCTTCCTTCACTGATATGCACAGTTTGCTCTGATCTTAAAGACCAAACAACTTCCCTTCCTTAAAAAATTCTTTGACCTGACCCCTTGGTCTTTAATTGCTTTTCAATTCACCTTTCTTTTACTGCCCACCTTTTAAAATAAATGGAGCACATGAGTACCTTTATTTTCCTAACACCCACTTACACTTTGGAGACCAGCGTCCACCTTCACATTCTACCAGCGCTGTACTTTCAGAGGTCACCAGAGACTTCCTTGTCCCCAAATTCGATGTCATTTACTCATTTCTGATATTTTCTAGCTTCTTTGAGACATCTACAGGTTTACTGATTTCTCATTGTCAATTTCTACTCTCTTTTCTTCCGCAACATCCATCTGCCTTCCTCTCTCCTTTTCTGGATCCCTTATAGATTTCTTTTCTCCTTGCTTCTACGTATGAGTTCCTGAACCCATGTTCTTCTTTCTCTACTCTACTCAGATTCACTCCCCTGGCCTCAGTGCTATATTACCTCTATAGAGGCATAGAGAAGACCCTGAAATTCTTCACTCTAATACTACCTCACATTCTAGACCTGCATCTCCAATGCCCATCTTAAAAGCCTTCAGTGGCTTCATTGCTTTCAAAGCAACCTCTAAACTTGGTTTGCATTTCAAGGTTCTCCCTCCATAATCTGCCCCCAACTATTTTTCATTATTATCTTCCACTTCTCTCCAGCATGATTTGTACTCCAACCAGACAGGTCTAATGTTACCCTTTGTTTTTTGTTTTTCAGAAAAAATAATCCTTTTTGTTAGTTAACTGCATGTTACCCTGTGAAAACACCTTATGCAATGGCCCTAGTTCCCCAATCATCTCACCGTTCCTACATGGAATCCTCTTCCTCCACTTCCCCATCTGGCTGAACTATCTTCTACCACCTTTTCCAGGAAGCGTATGTCACTCCCTTTGAATTTTATTGTACTTGGCACTGCATCAGTTAGAATTAGATTCAATTGTAAGGGACAGGAAACCCAAAATAACAGGAGCTTACTTCTTTGTCGCATAAAAGAAATCTGGAGATAAGCAATCTGCAGTTGGCAGAGTAGCTACATTAAGTCATCAGGGACCCAGGCTACTTTATCATTCTGTGCTGCCACCTTCAAACACATGGTTTCCACCTGAGTCCAAGATAGCTGCTCATTTTCCAGGCAAGATATCCACATTCCAGTTATCAGAAGGAAGGAAGGGACAAAAAAGAAAGGGACCAAAGGTGATGCAAGTTATCTTTTAAGAGAGTTTTCTGGAAGCTTCACATAACAATTCCACTTCCATTTCATTGGTCAGAATTTAGTCACTTGGCCATCCCTAGGTTGAAGGGAGGTTAGGAAAGGAAGGCTTCATTTTGGTTAATTATATGCCCTGCTAAAGTCTAGGAGTTCTATTACTAAGAAAGAAAGGGAAGAGAGATATTTGAGTAGACAACGGATAATCTATGCCACAGGTGTTTATTGCTGGTCTCTAGTGAATGGGTTATGACACAGTACAGTGCAAGGAGTAAAAGGCTTTGGAATTATATTGGTCTGGATTTAAGTCTCATTCTGGCATTCTAGTTAAACCTGGTGTATTGGGCCCAAGTGTCTATGTCCTCTCCCTTCTGAAACGCCACTAAAATGGCACCAAATAAATTTAAAAGCAAAAACAAAGAGGCGTAAATCAGAGAACCAGAGAGGGCCCAAAACAACTGATAAGAGATAATCCGTTTGTGGAAAATGGAAGGCCAGCTGATGAATGTAACTGATCTGGCAGAGTGGAGTGGAAAGTGGGAGGACAACTCTGAGAAGCAAGCCAGTTTGTCTTGCAGAGCCTTGCTTGGGGCTTAGAGACAAAAAGTACCAGTGAAAAGTGAATGCGACGCTCACAGCTTAAGACAAGGAAATTACTAAAAAGTCAGTTTTTCAGAACACTCAGAGCCCACTAAGTCCTCCACCAGCCTAACCAGATAACTCCCTTTCCTCTATCCCTGGAGAAGGGCAGAGGTTTATTCTCTGGAGAAATGAAAGAAAGCACTCTGGACTGAGAAAAGTTTAAGGTGGGAATGAGACACAGAGCTCAGAAGAAGGGATGAAAAGTTTAAGGTGGGAATGAGACACAGAGCTCAGAAGAAGGGATGAAATCAGAAGAAGGGATGAACAGGTCTCTGGATTGAAACCCCAAGCCCACAGCCCAGTCACCCAGAGGCCAGAATCTGTAAGCCACACATCCAGGTTTCTCAGATTCAGCAAATGGAAGTACAGGAAATGCAGTTAAATTTGAATTTCAGATAAACAATGAATAATTTTTAGTATAAATGTGTCGTATGCAGTGTGTGTGTGGGACACACACATACAACTCCTGCTTAGCCTTTTAATGCCGTACTCTTAACATGCAGATAGCAAGGATCACAGAACATTTTATGAAAGTCTCGCATGTGAAATGCAGAGACCAAAACAAACAGAAAATAAATGGAATTCAGAGAAAACAGGGAGAGGAAGAAAACAAAAACCAAAAACTGATGTTAATATCCTTAGAGAGCTAAAATATTGCCCCCATGAAATAAGAACAGAATGCTTTAAAAAATAATAGGAGCAAACTGTAGAAGAAGAAAGAGCTCTTGCAAATTAAAAACATGATGGCCAAAATAAAAATCAAATGAAAGCATTGAGAAATACAGTCAAAGGACAACAAGGCAGCAATATGAAAAACACTGCTTTATTTCATTATATGCTTTTTAGTACTGTTTGACTTGTTAACTGTTGTATGTATTACTTTTATAAATATAAATTTAATTAATTTTTAAAATATATTTTAAAAGTAAAAAATCCTAGCTCTGCCACTACATAGCTGTGTGTCATCAAATTATTTACCTCTCTGAGCCTCTCTTCTTCATGTGTAAAATGGAGATAATAGTACCTATGTTATCTGTCTTATGAAAGTCTTATATCTTATAAATGTCTTGTATGTCTTATAAATGGTGGCATCTACAACCTCATTTGCTTTATAGGCTATTTATTTTGCATGTTTTGTGGCCCTCATTTTGACTTAACTGTCATGCTGTTCCATCTTTTTCTGAATTGATGCTCCTGAATTGGTTATTTATGGAAGCCTGTATCCCTTTAATATTCTTATTTCCTGTGTCTGACACTTGCAGGGTTTTGTGTTATTTTTCTCAAAGTAGGCATTTTCCCAAACCAAGTTTCCAAGTAAGTTCTAAGGGAGAAAAAAATGTCAACAGTAGGAGTGCATTCATTAAGCCCTGTTAGGAATGTGACGAATCACTGAGTGACCGCTGGGATGCAGTCAAGGAAGTTGGCTGCAACTCGTTTTCTCATTACTCTGCTCTTATCTTAATGCTGCAGCCCCGGCTAATGTTTGCTGACTCCAGAAAAGCTGGCTTGTTCTCTTTTTGTCAGCCTTATTGTTTCTTTGAGTTTCTGAATAGCTGCTCATTCTCTAATCTAGACCTTCAGGAGGCTGATTCACTTGCCTGTCTAAAGTTGCATTGAAGTACTGCCATATTTTTAGGCAAAACAATTCCTAGGGTTAATGAGGGGGAAAGCAGCTACTACAAACTGTCTCCCAGTTGCTTTTATTTCACAGAGATACAGTTGTGGAATTGGAAGGGATGTTAGAAATGATGTAATCCAATTCATCTCCTTTATTTTGTAGATCAGGTACTAAGCTTGAAAAGGTTAAATAGTGTAGTTTTGGTCACATAACTAATTAGTGGCTAAGCTGGAACCCACACTTCCTGTTTCAAGGCTTTTCCACAAATACTGTATTCCTTCTCTAATGGAAGAATTAAGAAGTAGTTGTCATTTAAGTTGGGGATGCATTACATGGAAACATTGACCTTCCCAGGTGTACATGAATTGGTTTATTATGAAAAGAAGGATGAGTTCCCATCCTCTCTCCCAAAGCAGAGCCAGAGACAGGGGTTTGCATGCACATAGTCTAGTTTTGGAGGTAACATCAGGAGTAGGAGTGGGGGACTGGGACAGTGAAATGGGGAAGGAGGGAAGCTCTTGTAAAGACACATTCCCTTGTTGGTCACCACTGTGGTCAGTCGGGCTTGATACCACAGGGACTGTCTGAAAAGTCTTGTATAAGCTGCACCTCAGAATTACCCACCAGCCTCCAGCCTCTATCAGTGAGGCTGTTCCATGGGAGTTAAAACTTCCATGCACTTCCAGGACGTGCATGCCCAAGGGCTGGGGATTCCTACAGCCATTCCCCATCCCATGCATGGGCGCAGGGAAGTGCCAGGGAGGAAAGTAAGCAAGGCACAGGGCAGCCGAGGCAGGAGCCATGGTGCTGGTTGGAGCAGCAACGGCTGAAGAAAGGTGGACAATGGGGCAGCCTTGTACCCTTTCTAGAAGTTTGGATCATCCTTGGTTCTTCTGCCCTGACTACTTAAATCAAAAGCCTTGACACAGTTGAGGTCAACCAAAAAGGAAGCTCACTGCTTTCCTCCCCTAAGAAGGGGAAAGTCACTCTAGAAGGGGTCAAAGCAGGCAGGGAGAAAGATCCAGTCCTTTTGCAGAGAGGTTATGACTCATTCCTGGAGGCAGGATTTCCTGCCATGAGCCAAAAGGGAAAAATGTAAAATTCCTGGAAATATGGAATTCCTTTAAAAACAACCACAAAACCTTGTAAATTTAATTTCTAATGGCTTTGGGTATGCTCAGGATTCTATACTACAAATGATGGGTGAAAGCAGAATTCACAAGTTTAAAAAACAGAAAATCAAACAAAACCTCAGTGTGAATTTCTAGGCTTCACAACCTAAGTCTGGGGGTTAAGTCTTTAGTCTGATTTTCCAACTCATTGAAAGCATTTTCCAGTTACTGCTGAGTGATTTTCTGAAATTGATTTCTGTGCCTATTTCTGAGTCCCCGCAGTGAATATGGCTTTGATAATTAAATAGTAATTTCAGCATCTCAAGCAGGAATAGATATACCCTATTGGTAACAGCCATGTAACTTTGAGAGAGTCACTCACTTAATCTCTCTTTGCCCTGGTTTCCTTGTCAGCAACATGGGAACAGGTACATCACCCATACCGAGCTCCTAGAGTCCTTGTGGTGGCCAAAGGAGATTACCTATATGAAAGATAATTAAAATTTAGATTAAATAATTTAAATTTGATAACACCGATCATTTAAAGTACCTTATAAAGAAAAGAATCATTCAGCCAGAAAAATTAATAAAATTTGGACCATAAAAGATGGCACTTGTTGGGGCAGACAGAGAGAGAGATCCAAAATTACAAGTGTTAAAACTTCAAAGAGATGTCGTAGTTGCCTTAGACTGTCTGCATGAAGTCAACAAAGATGACCTTGCATCTTCCACAATTAGTAATAAAAACAACACCTAAAATTTCCTGAGTGCTCACTTGGGAGCTTTATATATACATTATTCCATTTAATACTTAAAGCAGTTCTGTCAGAGCAGGTACTATTATTGACCCCATCATACACATGAGGAAACTGAGGTTTGGAGAGATTCAGTAAATTGCTCACCATGTTAAATGGTAAAGCTGAGATTGGAACCAAGTATTTAGACTCCAAAATGCTTGTAACTATTCTGTCATTCTCTCTGCAGTTAGTTTAAGAGAACCAAAGGGGAAACTGAGGCCACTCCTGGAAATACTTGGGCACCAAGGGCAGCAGTAATGCCAGTTCCAGACCCACTAGATATCAAGCCGGTGGCAACTGAACAAACTGCTGATGCCACCAGCAGGCTGTGGGTAGGGTGGAGGCTCCAAGTGAGAGTTGCTCAGGAGCCTCACCTGTGGGGCTGAGACTGCAAGTAGAGGCTCCTTGTTTGTTGTTGAGCTATCCTGGGACATCAGAAGTTGGCAGTTCTTTAGCTTTAATACAGTCGTGGAAGCTGTTGCTCTCAGGTAGCAGTAACTGTTTAGCATTCATCCCCAACAGGTTGTGACCACAGAATACTATATCCGTCATTTACCAGGTGCCTGCTCCATGCCCAGCACTGTTCTAGGCATAGTATCTCCCTGTATCACCACTAGAATGGGAGCTCCATGAACGCAGACATCTTCCTCTTTAGCTCACTCTTGGAGCCCCCAAACCTGACACACTGCCTGACATAATAAATTCTCAAAATATTAACTCTTTGATATTGAATTCTCATATCAGCCTGCAAGGTAGATATTGTTATCCCCATATTCTAGATAAGGATACCTGGGCTTAGAGAGGGCACATACTTTACCCAAAGTCATCAAGTTGTCTGTGACATGTCTCCATGCCACATTGCCTCAGATCACTATTTAAACCGAGAATTATCCAAGAATTCAGATTTTATAAACCCATTTGGGTGCTTAATGCTTTTCTGGTTGGCTTTCTAAATTCATCAGACTAATCTTCAAATTGAAAATTTTTCACTTCCCTTTGTGCTCTGCAAGCATTCATCAGCCATTATGGAAAATGCCCAGTCTAATGGTTTCTTTGTCTTTGTCTTTCCAAAGGGATGCAATAAGTAGCATTTCTCAAAAGCATCTGATGATGACAACAAAATGTACTAAATTGTCTTAGATTGTTAGGAGTTATGGTTTGACTATCCTTCTAAAAATTAAACTAATATCCAAAATAATTTATTTTATAAAATACAATAGGAACTCAACAAATGTTTCTACTGCTATGCAGACAGGAATATTCATACAAATGTTTATTAAGAGTCCACTATGTTCAGAGTTTTCAACCTCTATAGTAGCCTACACTCAACTAGCCCCATATTGGAAAGGAAGAGGATAAATTAATGCATAGTAAGGTGTAATGACTTACAGGGCTTAACCCATTGTTCTTTCCCAAACATTCTTATATTTTAACAGAGCTGATGAATTAACCCACGGAAATTACTCTAACGGTAAAACAACAGACACAGTGACAGGTTAATGGAAGAAATATTTTGGTACTTTTCTATGCACATCAAAGCATTTTATATCTATTTATCCTCATATCCCCATCCACGTGATATTGCAACTGAATAAAACATGAGAAATTTATCCACTAGCACTTACTGATGCCCTCTTTATGCCAGGCACTGTGCTAGTTGCTGGGGATCACAGGCAGAGAAGACATAATTCTTCCCTTCAGGGACTGAGAACCCAGTGTAAAAGTGAGAAAAACAGTAATACCACATCGTGGGGAGTGCTACGGGCCAAGTAAATGCAGGGGCAACTAGGGCATGCTCTATCCAGCCACCCCTTGGACCACTTCTTGTCCTGGAGATTATGGATCAACTGAACTAACAGTTAGGGCCTTGTATTGTCTAATTTTCTGTCATTTTCAATATTGAGAGTCATTCTGGTCTTTCCATTTCCTGCATTTGCCAATTTTATTCGTGCTGTCACCAACAGCACAGCACCTAACAGGTAATTTCATTCAGGTTCTTAGCTGGTCATGTGTTATCAGTGCTAGTCTAACACAGGGAGACAATTCACTTTCAAAATAAAATATATGACTTTTTTGCCTTTAGTCATAATTACTGGAATTAACATCTGCCTACTAATTTATTATTCCTCTCTGATGCTTTTATGCCCAAAGTCCAGAAGTGTCTCCAGAATCTGCATTTAGCAATCAGTTGCAGATGTATGGTCTGCCTGTTGAATGAGCTGCAAGAACGCTGAAAGAACAAAATTCCCCTCCCCTATACCCATTCCACCCCGTCCCCTATACTCTCCTTCCACACGTCTGACAATTCTGGAGTTGAAACTGCAGGAGAGTCACAATGATGATTTTCCACCTCAGCAGTAAAACCTTCCTAACATTCATAGAATTTTAGTAGATTCAGAACAGTTAGATAAATAGATAAAGATTATGTGTCCATATATACATGTATAGTTATATAAATTTACAAAAAATGTTCCTGATTAAAATATACACAGGATTGGTGATTTCTCAGTTTACAAATAAAAGGTGCCTTGTAGATGAATTACAAACCAGAAAAATTTTCAATGTAGTGATGGGTGACTGGTAACCAATCTTTAAAATTATTTTTGAAGGTAATTTTAGCAGTGCTGTTCAAATGGTGCTTTTTTAAAGATTGCTATTTTTCGGAGTGAAACGTATGTCAGGAGAGCAGAATAAAAGCCTAATAAAAACATATATGATTATAAATGAGATTTTCCAGTAAGTTGCTTTCCACTAGCTGAGGTGTTTGCCATTGTCCTTGAAAACCAAGGTTCCCAATGATCTGCTTGAAAAGTTAATGATATATTTCCTCATGACAAGGAGTCTGGATACAGGGAGCGTTATATAATTTTGTGGATTTTCAAATGTTCGTTTTAGCAGCCCCATGTTTTTAAAAGCACTCCTATTTCTAACAGTTTCACATATGCTGATTTTGACTCTATGATCTATATACACATACACATACAGATGTTAAAAAGAGCATCTGTGTGGGCCAATTTCTCAAAAGCACAGTGAATTTCACGATTATCTCTAAGGAGGAGGTCAGAAATACACCACCTAGAGCTGCAGACTACCAATCTGGTCTGGGCCATCTGCAGCTCTTTGGAGCATCTCATTGTTGACGGAAAGACCTCTGTCTGGTGCCCACCGTGGTACTCAGTACTGGGTACTTCCTTAGTACAGCAGCCTGTGATGCCATTATACCTATGTCCAGATTTTCACAGCATGCAAGCCTATTTTGCCCCCGTTCATGCAACACACAGTTTATAAAGATTATCTCAGGGGGCCAGAACTGGGAAGCTCGGGACCCGGAATCTACCTAGATCTGCCCATAACTACCCTGGGACCCTGGGCAAATCACTTCACCTTCCTTCACCTTGAGTTTCCTCATCTATAAATGAGAGAATTACAGCAGATTTTTTTTCAAAGGTTCCGTATACCCCTAACAATCTGTATTTATAATGAAAACTCAAATTAAACATAGAAATCATTCTGTGACCCAGCAATTTTACCTATATATAAGTGTGTGTGTGTGATTTATGTACACAAACACACATAGAGACAGACAGACAGAGAGGCAAAGAGGGATCCAAACCTTGGGACGCCAGAATAAATAGAACCTATCAAGAAATAGCCACACATTGGGCTTCCCTGGTGGCACAGTGGTTGGGAGTCCGCCTGCCGATGCAGGGGACACGGGTTCGTGCCCCGGTCCGGGAAGATCCCCTATGCCGCGGAGTGGCTGGGCCCGTGAGCCATGGCCGCTGAGCCTGCGCATCCGGAGCCTGTGCTCCGCAACGGGAGAGGCCACAACAGTGAGAGGCCCGCGTACTGCAAAAAAAAAAAAAAAGAAAGAAAAGAAATAGCCACACTTTTGTCAGTGGAGAAAAATAAAATTAGTATGCCACATTTTTCTGTTCTCTATGAAAAGATTCCTTCTGCCCCTCCTCTACCTACCACCCCCTAGGGATAGTGGATATTCCCTTTTGTCCTGATGCAGTAGACCCTGGCTTTGTTATAATGTTATGTGATGCCTATGACTGATTTTGGGTTCAGTTGATTTAAGACTTTCACACCAGCAGCTCTAGGTGTTAAAATTTTCATAATCATGGAGATTTATTCTTCTGGTGCTATTTGGTTGGCATGTCATACATTTGCAATTAAAACAAACAAACTTCTATATTGAGTTAGACGCCTAGGTAATATGCTTCCACTTTACATCAAAAATGTTATGTCTCATATATTGAACATACTCTCAGCAGGTATTCCAATAGTTATGGAGGAAGGGTCAGGCATTGGTTGGGAACGGTGTTCTTACATTTCCCCCAACTTGTTATGTTGTCCACCTGGATCAAGTTAGAATCTAGTCTTCAAGACAGGGCTTTTCTTGGATAGGTTTTAGGTTGTTTTCTTATCTCAATCTCTCCAAATGACAGCTGTGAAGAGTGTAGAACAATTGGAATCTAGGTGGAACCAGTGTCTAAAGAGTTTTTTCTTTAATGAATAGTTTTCTGAGATCATCTTCTTCATTCATTCACCAACTCAACAAATATTTATTGAGCTCCTGGTACATGTCAGGCACTGTTGTAGGCACTGGGGATTCAGGGGTGAACAAAAATGGGCCAGGCTATTGTCCTCATAGAGCTTGCCTTCTAATGATTTCTTAGAATAACTCATAGGATTGAAAAGACATCCAGGTGCTTATGATGACAGAGATGATGACTGACAAGCTCTTTCAGAAGGCCTTCCATGATCTTCCATGACTCTCCTATCTAAGCCAAGTGCCTTCCTCTGTGCTCCCAGGACACCCTGAGCACATCTTAGCTGCTTGGGGCAGCCATTATTCCAACAGCTTGTGTTCGTATCCCAGCTCTGCCACTCACCACCTGGGGCCAGTTCACTCAACCCTTCTGAGCTTAATAACAGTAGCTAATCCTTACTGAGCACCTACTGTGTGCCAGGCACTCTGCTAAGTGTGTGACATAAATCATCTCATTGAATCCTCCCACCAACCCTAACAAGATAGATCCTATTGCTGTTACTCTTCTCTGACAAGAAAACTGAAGCCCAGCAAAGTTCAATAACCTACCCAACGTCAGTCATGTGGTTAATAAGTGACAGAACCCAGGAAGTCCGCCTGGAACATAATAAGGGCCCAACAAATATTAGCCTCCTCAGGGTGAGGAGTAGCGGCAGGCAACTGAGGTGGGTCACGAAGAGTGCAGCGTCAGATCCTGTCTTTATTTAAAATTTTGATGTTTTGTTCATCATGGGGTTTTTTGTATTTATGCTGATTTTTAAAAACATTGCATTAAGATATTATTTGTCTTGATTACTGAGTTTGGGGCACCCACTTGAATTTTGTACCCAAGGCGAGTCTCTCTCTAACCTCACTCTAGTCCCAGTATCATTAGTATTATCATTAGCATCACCTTTGAAGGGGGATTACCTGTATTTGTTGATCACCCCTGGTAAACTCAGAGATGTTTACAAATTGTCTTGTGTCCATAAAGCCTAGTAAAGAGTTGGCACACAGTAGGTGTTCAATAAATATCTGTTGCACCAAACTTTCTGCTCCACAATTATTCAAAAGAAGAAGAATTTCCATTCAGGCAGAAAAAAGAAGTAGATGACCTCTTCAATCTCCATAAAGTCCAATTAGTCCAGTGTGTATCACTGTTGGCAGTAATACCGTTAATATTATTTACACATCAACCATGGCTATCAGGTATTGAGTATCTACCAGTACCAAACACTTGATGCACCTCATTGCAAATATTCACCGCAGAGCTGGAAACTGAGGCTCAGCAATGTGGAACCACTTGCCCAGGACCATACAGCTAGTGAGTGACAGTCAGCATCAAGCCCAGGTCTGTGTGAGTCCAGACGTGGGCTCTTTCCATTCCGCCATCTCTTTCTACTGCAGATCACAGTCAGTGGTGGTGATGTGAAAAAGGCATGACCATGGTCAAAAAGAAGGGAGTGGGCAAGTGAAAAAGGTGGTAAAGGTGCAGTGATGTTGTTGGGGAGATTATTCCATCCGTGGTGTGACCTTGACCTGTACCCACTTGAAGAAGCAAATCCAGGCCCTGCCTTTGTGTCTCAAATAAGGAAATGAGTCACCTGTTTGTCTTCCTGACCTGCCCCCTTTCAGGTGAATTGAGTTGTCCATCTGATCAGGTGGCAAGAAGTCCATACTGTTGGCCAGCTGGTGATGGGGACTCCAGACAAGAAACAGAGAAGCCAATAGCACTCAGCATCTTGTCCTTTGTCCCCCCAGATTACAATGGGTCAGCATAAGTGTTTAAGATCCTACTCTGATTTCCACCATAAATGACATGGTACTATTTTCTAAAGTGTATTCCTTAAAACATCAGTGCTATGGGATTCTGTGGTTAAGTCAGGGTGAGTAGGCTTTTCTCAGTATTTTGCAGAGCCTTCAAAAGGCTATTGTCATGGTGAGTCTCTAGAGAGGTATATCACAGGCAGCATTTCTCATACCCACTCGGCCAGAGCACTCCTTTTCATGCAGCACCTCCTAAGATTGGCATTTTGTAGGATGCACTTCGGGAAACAGCGTGCCAGAATCCTTTAAATGGTCTCTCATTAGGAAGTGCCAAGAGAGTGAAACCTTGGGAAATGATTCTTAAAGAATAAAAATGGTGATGTCTTTTTTTTTCCTTTCTCACTATAAATATGAAAATCATATAACTAGACTAAAGGAAGATTTTGAAAATAGAAATGTCACCCTATATTCACAATTTGAGAGGATTCCCTTCTTGTCTTTTCCATATCTACACATCTCCAAATGTGTTTCCACATGCGTGTGTATCCAGCACTTAAAATGTGTAGACACATGCTAAATGCGTTGCATGTCGTCTCATTTAATCCTCACAATAACTGAGTCAGCAAATAGGACCCCCAAGTTAGAGCTTAGGAAATTGAGGCTCAGAGGGTTTAAGTGACTTTCCAAAGTTGCAGAGCAAGGCAGTGACTGAACCATTATTTAAACAGAGTTATTTCTGACTCCATAGCCTATGTGTTTAAGCACTGAAATGGTGAAATAGTTATCTTCTAACCTCTACAAAAGTATTTGTCCTGAATTTACTACCAGGGAGTTTATCGTATCTTGGATCATCATACAGGTCAGTTCTAAGTTGAATGATAAAAGAACATTCTGGAACTCTTCCCGCTTTTTATGTGTCCTTGCCTCCCTTCTCTGACTTTCAGTAAGAGTCACAGGGCTTCACATCAAGTAATCCCAAATGCAGGTGTTTGTGGCTCGATAATCTCCTCCGTTGTAAATACATTCAGAAATGATTGTGGCTTTTTCTTGAAGCCTCAACATTTTTTTTTAAAGTGACTTATTTTGATAGCACTTTAGCCTCATGATTTCAAATATTAAGTTACTTGGTTGAGGTGGTCTTATATTTTCCCATAAATGTGTTTATGTCACCGCACAGACTGAGAAATTTCATTCCAGGGTTTGTTTTTTTTCTTTTTTCATTTGATTTCATGCAGGAGGAGAACTGAATTCTTCGAACTTGTCAGTAAAGGAGAATATGATTGGAACATCAAAAACCATCGTGATATATTTCGGTAAGAAACAGCTCTTGTTTATGTGTTTCTTCATTATTTGACGATTTAGCCATGCTTTTCTGACAGTGCTAAAAGCACACAAGTAGTTTTTAAAGTAACAAAGCTTACATTCAGAACGTTCAGAAATTACTTGAATAATTAGAGAATGTGTCTTTTCGTTTTCTAATTTATTTTATTTTGCCTCCTCTCCATAAATTTGCCTTCAAAATTAGAAAATGATGTTTGAATTGGTCCCGTTTCAGCAGGCATACAAATTGCAGGAGAGGGGGGATTTTTGAATCTCCGGAAACAGCTACACAGAACAAAGGAAAGTGAGAGTTAGTTTGGGGTTTTTTTTAGAGACAATAGACATTGTAGATAGAAAACCAATCAAAAGATTTTGGTGCTGGAAATAAGGAATCTGTTCTAGACTTTTCACAGGACTTCTTCCCAGTTGTTTAGAAAAGACAGCAGCAAACCATCATTTTTATGTGGCACATTTTAACCACCTGATTGCAGCCACTCCAGCTGGTTAGGCACTATTCCTCTTTCTCTCATACCCTGTCCTTCCACTGTCCCCATCTCACCCATCCCCAGACTTTCTGGTGAATTAGTCCTGTTCCAGATTTATTAAGCATTTCTGGGAAAGCTTGTGAGCTTTCTGGGCTTCTGGGCACAGTGTGTCTGCTCCACAGCCAGGCGACCACTGGCATCACCCCCAGTGAGATCCCTACCCCAGCCCTGGCCCGCATGCACGTGCAAGACCTCCGCCTCCATCTGAGAACACAGAGCCCTGCCTGCCGCTTCCCTCTTCTCACTCTCTCACCAGAGGGCGCTCTACTTCTCCCCTCTCTGCATTACTATTTCTCTGTGTTAGCTTTTTTTTGAGGAATTAAAGACAACTGTGCTTGTCTTACAAATCAATATCTGTTATCTTTACAGACCTTTTCTGCATCCTTTCCGGTGGGGTGGCAGGGGCAGGGGGCTGGTGATGGGTGAGGGTGGGAAGGACCCTTCCTGTCTTCAACACTAGCATCTCTGCTCGTGTCCTATTCCAGTCCCTCCACCTCCCTGCCCCACCCCGACCCCTGACCTTGCTGTGTCAATTATACTTCTTTGGCTTGCATTTTCAAAAGCTGACTTCTTTTTCCCCCCAGCATGACCTCTCTAAGCCTAAAAAATATGCTTCCATCTCCTCAGTAAAAAAAAAAAAAAAAAATCCCTAAAATCTTCCTCCTTCTTCAAGTCCAATCGTAATTTTCTTCTCTCTCTCAATTCCACACTTCACTCACACTCCTTCTAACCTCTTACAAGGCAATTTATTTCTTTTTAAATCATTTTTAATCCCACAAGTAATGACAGGAATATATTTTTCTGAAACAAAGTAAAATTACAGATAACCCCCCAGTTCTTTGAGCATCATTCCCAATTCCCATACTGTGCATAGCTTTGCTCTGTTAGCAATTCCTTGTTTCTTTTCAGACTATTGTCACAGCATTTCCATACATGTGTACCCATGGGAAACATACTATTTAGTGTAGATTTGTTTGTTCATTTTAACATAAATTATATATTTACATGTCAGTCTGGACTCACTTGTTCACTCAGCTGTATGCCTTGGAATTCTTTCCATGTCCATACCAGTATCATCTTTGATTGTTGCATAGTATTCCAAAGTATGAAGTTACCACAGAGTATTTAGTATTTAGAGTGAATTCCTCCACTGAGGAATTTAGTTGCTGAAATGTAATTTCTGTGCGTTTTGAAAGTCACCGGTCACCTCCTAAGGATCAGATCCTACAGCCTTTGTTCTCTTCAGCTTCCTCCATCTCTTCGCAGCCCTAACTGTGTTGGCCTTTCCTTTCTTAAAACTTTTCCCTGCCTTGGCTTCTGCAAAGCCCATGCTCTTCTGTATATTCACTTTCTTCTGACTTTTTCTTCTCCTATTTGTGCTTCTCTAGTGCTTCCTCCTCCCCACTGCCCCCTAAGTGTAATCGTCCCTCAAGGAATTCTTCTCTTTTTCCTCAGCATCCTCACAAATGGTCCCACCGGGTTTCTTGGGTCTGGCCTCCCTCCTGAGCACAACTCGTAAAATGCCAGCACTCGTTCCATGTCTCCACCTGAGTGTTTTCCCACAGACGTTTTCAAATTCTTCGGCAGGGAACCCCATATGTAAGAAAATCTTATTTAGAAGCACAGTACATAAAACAGAGGTGAGATGCTTCAGGAACTCTCCTCTTCCCCCAGCTCTGCCCCACCCCCCCGCCCCGCAATTTCACAGCTGGACTCTGACCATGTGCACGTTGCGGGCAGCTGGCGGGGCTCAGGGGGAGCACTGTCTTAGAGAATTTTGAAATAGTAATAAAACCAACTAAAAGTTGGTCTGCTTTTTATCATCACCATGTGCCTGCAATCTAAACAATGTCAACAATGAGACGCTCCTCCCAGAGAAAAATCTTTTGTTGGAATAAATTCTAAACAACGGCTGAGATTACTGTTGAGTATCAAAATAATTGCTATGAACGCTTCAAATTAGCACAGTATTACTTATCCTTTCATTGTGCATCTATCATACATGTAAGTTAATTCTAAGAACGTCCAGTTATTCCGTCAGCCCCTGGCACAGGTGGACTCCGGACACATTTTCAAGAGTAAGTTGCTAACGGTTCGGAACTTTCTGCACTCACTCCAGATGCAGTTTGTGTCTCCAACCTCTGAGAACATCACCTTTCTGCTTTTAAACCATATATTCAGAATAAACAATGATAGCTCGGTGATTTTAAAGATAAAGAAACAGAACTTGAGTTACTTCCATTCTGTCATTTTATGTTGACCATTTGGGGTCTGTATTTGTGTTCAAAATTTAAAACAGTGAAACAGAATGCAGACTGCGAGGTGTAATCTTTTTGTATGGTAAGCATAAAATTCAATTCATACGTGTAATCTTTTACTGAATTTGGATATATCTTTTAAATTACAGTGTATTCCTTTTGAGTTGTTAATGCTTTTAAAAAGTAGAGAAAAACAAGAAAATAGTAATAATCACAAGATAGTTATCCAAATAATTTTGGCTCCTAGAGGAGGAGAGGCATGATAACAAGGAGCTGCTGCGAGTCTCAGATACACTAGGAACACACTGTCCCCTTCCTGCCCCACAGAGGACATTCCTGACCGTTCATTCCTGCAGTCACACTAAGCAGATTGTACCACCTAGCTCTAAAATGCACTAGAGTTGTGCAGACCTCAGGACTCAAACAGTTGCTATAAACTCCCTCCCTGCTCTCATATTTTAGAGAAGGCCTTTCAAGTACAGAGGCTTGATCTAAAAAATAAGGTAAAACTGCCCATTCGCCTCCTTCTGTTCATCCTTCCTGTGCAAGCTCCCAACCCTATCCTTGACTTTCTTTCCCCTCTCCCCTCCTTTGTTTTATGACCTTATCAATTTATGCTTTCCTACTGTCTCTCTGCTTCCATTCTCTACTTCTTTAAACTATTTCCACATCTACTACCTAAAGTTCTCTCCTTGAAGCTCTGGCCAGGTTCCTCCTGTGTCCCCAACCTTCATTGACTCCCCACACCAATTGGATAAAGGTTTCAGACACTCCACCGTCCTCCCTCCCAGTCTTTTTCAGTCTTCCTTCTCTATACAGACTTTCTGCTCCACTGCAGAGTATTCATTGAAAGTAGAGGCTCTTCTGTCAGACTATATGGATCCTAATCCTAGCTTTGATAGCTCCTAGCAGTGTAACCTCAGGCAAGGTACCCGAACTCTCTGATCCAGGAATGCAAAGCACTATTTGCTTTGTAAAATGGAGATAATAATAGTATCCCTACCTCATATAGAGACTATGTAAATCACCCTCTAATGCCTCTTCAATAAATGGTAGCTATTAGAATTCTCATCATCAGAGCACCTAGCAGATACTCAATAAATTTGTTGATTGACTGATTAATGTTGATATGAATTTGAGAAGTAAGTTTCAAATTATCAAGCAGATGGAACTTAAGTAATTATCCAACTATGGTACAAGTAGGCAGCTTCACAGAGATTATTTCCTGTCCGGGAGAGAGACTACAAAGTCTAATGCATTACCTACAGTCATGTCCCTCTCTGGTACCAGCAGAACCTAAAATGAGAATCACTGGAGTTTAGCAAGAGGGGCTCTGGCAGCTTTGCGATAAGCACAGAATCCTGAATCCTTTACGCACTTTGGGAAAGTTGCTTAATCTCTCCATGCTGCCATTGACCTCTCTGTAAAATAGAAATAACAGCATCTTGTGATGAGGAGTCATTTAGTTAGTAGTTAGTTAGTAGGTAGTTGGTAAAGCACTTAGTACAGAGGCAGGCACATGTAAGCACTGTAGAAGTGCTTGTCACAAAAGATGAAGCACGAAGAATAGACTGATGTGTCTCTTTGCACAGGGCTTAGCACAGGAGTGTTTGGAATTAGACGGTGCCTGATTCCTAGAGGGCTGCTCATGCTGGAGCTGCCTGGTTGTGCCTTGAATGACCTATTGTTATTTGCCGGTCTGCCTTGTTCCCTGGAGGGTTTCCTGGAGAAGTTACACAAACCCTACCACCATCCAGGCATGCCCTGCCATCTGGGAAGCAGACATGTTTCCAAGGCAGTAGAATCCAGCAGGGTATGAAATGTTAACACCTGACATCAGGGCAGCCCTCTGACCTTTGACAACACACTCCTTTCTTCCAAAAGGAGTTAGCCAAGATGTGGTTTCCCAGCTCAGATCCTTCGTTAGTTTTCATCACGCGCTGCTGGTTTTAGTAAAAGAAAGCAGATTTTGGACAAAGAGTGTGCCTGATTTTTCCCTTCTCACCACATCCAATTAGAAATACAAGAGTTATCTACAATTTGAATTGTTCCCCCTGTTTTTTATATCCAGGTTTCAATCTGGATTCTAGATTTCTAAACCAATAGAAATCTGCCCCTCAAAAATCTGATTCAGATATTTCCTGTACTTTCTTATGGGCTCAAATTAATGAAAGCTGTAGCTGAATATGTTTCTTCTTCGTAACGCTTATAAAATATGGTTGTAGCCAGGTAGTAAACTGGAGTCAAACTGTGTGGTTCTCCCCCGCAAATCTTAAATGCAGGAGACACATATACACTATTGATACTACGTATAAAATAGACAACTGATGGGACCATACTGTATAGCCCAGGGAACTCTACTTAATGCATTGTGGTGTCCTAAGTGGGAGGGGATATACGTATATGTATGGCTGATTCATTTTGCTGTGCAGTAGAAGCTAACACAACATTGTAAAGCAACTGTACTCCAATAAAAATTTTAAAAAAAGAAAGAAAGAAAATTCAGGAGCCCCTAATGGGGCATGTGGTTTGCCTTTTTGGTGTGGGTTTTCTTCTGTCCCTATCAATCAGTGATACATTGGTAAACAGGTTTATGACCTATGTATAGAGTATTATATACTGATTCCCTTGCTGAGAGTTAAAAATAAAAAGCATCGTCCATTACAAATTATTTTAAGCAGAGCTTGCTTGGTTCAGGTATAGAGAAAGCAGTGCTTGGCTTTCCTTGATCTGCCGCAGGCAAAACAAAAGGGCCACCGAGAGTGTGTGCGAGCTTTGTCTTCCGAAGTAGTGCGGCTGCATGATGGAGGTGCTAAACATGGGTCTGTCAGCAGTGCTGCCCTTGTTGAGGAAAAGAAGATGTAAGCTGGCCGGGTCCCATTTTATTTATGTATGTATCTAGGACGGGTTTGTTTAGGAATGCAACAAAAGATTATTCAGGCTGTTTTGTTTGGTTCTGTTTTTCAGATCAATGTTAATGACAGCCTGTGACCTTGGAGCCGTGACCAAACCGTGGGAGATCTCCAGACAGGCGAGTGGTGATTAATGACAGATCTCAGCCGAGGAGGGACTGGGGGGGGACAGTATTCCCAGAGCCCTGTCTACCAGGCACTGAAACCTGAGTCAATT
This sequence comes from Delphinus delphis, assembly GCF_949987515.2. Classification (NCBI taxonomy): domain Eukaryota; kingdom Metazoa; phylum Chordata; class Mammalia; order Artiodactyla; family Delphinidae; genus Delphinus; species Delphinus delphis. The sequence continues at coordinate 55,415,421 of NC_082689.1, forward strand.
TGCATCAGTATTAACGTGGTGTAAAAAATAGCACGAGGTTTAGGGCGACGGTTTATTGCCCAGCCTTTCTTTATCGTGCTTCCACTGAGAAATAATATTTCTGACTCTGTAAGATTTTTTTTAATGCACTAAATCCAAATAACACCTTGACCATTTCTTAAGGCAGGAGTTTCATACGTAGTGTTCTTGAATAGGTAACCGTGTTTTAGTACAAGGTCCAGTTTTTTACATCTGAAGAAAAAAAAAAAAAAACAAGGATAAAAAGGAATTTCTATTTTTCTTTTTCTTTAAAGTCTGTTTAGAGATCAGAGGGCTCTTTGGCCAAAATGTGTAGTATCTAATTTAATTTGTATCCCAAATTTAATGCCTTTACCACCTCTCTGGTTTCACTGCCCAAAAGTGTTAGTTCTAGAGCTACAATAGTTTTTAATCCCATAACTACCCAACTAAAGGTCCTTTATTACCTTGATAGTATTTGGTTAATAGCTCTTTTGGTTTTATGAGGCACCTACTGGATGGGCTGCGGGGTCTAAAATGATAACTTGGTATCCTGAGACTTGACATTTAAGGGAAAATAAGATACATTCATATAACAATAAAAAACTAATATTTATTGACTAAATAACCAATGTTAAATGACTGCTTTATAAGTATTATATCATTTAATCCTCAAAAATCCCCTGAGGTGGGTATTGTGACTGTAGTGGGCTGAATAATGGCAACCCAAAGATATCAGGTCCTAATCCCTGGAACCTGTAGATGGTTTTTCCTTAGAAGGAAAAAGGGTCTTTGCAGATGTGATTAAGTTAAGGACCACCTTTATCATTATCATCATCATTATCTGGATTACCCAGGTAGGCCTTAAATTCAATCACAAGTGTCCTTATAAGAGAGAGGCACAGGGAGGTGGCACATTCAGAAGAGGAGAAGGTGTGTGAAGACAAGGCAGAGATTGGAGTGATGTGGCCACAGGCAGAAGGATGCTGGCAGCCACCAGAAACTGAAAGAGGCAAAGTACAGATTCTCCCCTGGAGCCTCCAGAGGGAACATGGCCCTACCAACACCTTGATTTCTGTCCAGTGAAGTGATATTGAACTCCTGGCCTCCAGAACTTTGAGAGAATACATTTCTGTTGCTTTAAGCCACCAAATTTGTGGTAATTTATGACAGCACTAGGAAACTAATACAGTGATTATTCCGATTTCACCAATGGGAAAAATGAGGCTTAGAAAGGATACGTAGCCAGGCATATAGCTGGTAGGTGGTGGAGGAGGAATTCAAATCCTAGCAGATGAGATTCCAAAGCCTTCATTCTTAGTGTTTTATGCTTTCTTACACAGGAGGCACTAATCAGCATTTTTAAATGATGCAAGTGTGTTGGCAGAATGGGCTGTGTTATCACTAAGCTCAAAATCTCAGTGTTTTAAACTAACACATCACCTGGAGACATGTGCCTCTGGGCATGGCTGGCGCCTCTGTCCTCATCCTGGACTGGGGCTGAGGGAGCAGCTACTGTCTGGATCATTCCAGCAGAGGCCCGGGTGGGTCTTACACTGGAAGTTAAATGCTGTCCCCCTGCCTACAATTCATTGGCCAGAACTTGGTCACATGATCCCACCCAGCCAGGAAGTGCCCATCCTTCCATGTGCCCAGAAAGTAGAAAGCCAGAAATAGTTGGTGAAAACATACCACTGTTTGCCCTTCTAATCACCAAAAATGTGATTCACTCTCCTTCCTCCAGGCAAAATATACTCATCCCCCCACCCTCCAAGGGAGTTGACCCAAATATCCCATCAGTCGTGATATTAAGCTGGAAGTCCAGGATCTCTGGATGATATGTGCTAATCTCTACAGCAGGTCTGTAAAGATTAAACTAAAGATGAACTAAAGGCCCACACACACCCAAAATGCAGCATATAACACCCACTCCACAAAATACTCATTATGACAATCCCATTTAGAAAGGGAAGAGATGGCAATATTTGGCAGTTAGGGGTCCACAGCAATTCCAAAATCCCACTGGGCATTCTCTGGGAGGGCCTTCTACTCTGTGGTAGGCCCTGATTCTCAGGGAGATGCTGCCCAATTCAATATTTTCCATGGCCTTTAGATCCACCCTAGGAAATTATTCCTTTTCCATTATCCTCCTTGGCTAGATTCAAAGGCCAAGCAGCTTTCTCAGCCTGCTTCCCCCCTAAAGAAGTTTGAAGACCCAAGGCTTGTTTTAAGTTTTAAATAGTCAAAGGCTTGTGGGGGTTTTTGGCACATTTAGTCACCTTCTTAGGTCTTTGATTCCAGTCACTTCCATTTGCTAATAACACATCCACAGTTAGATTCTATACAACCTTCTTAGATCTACTGTATTTCTTTGCTTCCCTATATTCAGGAACAAGGAAATACAGCATGCATACATCTTTCTTCCTCTCTCAACAGTTAATTCCTAGTATTGGGGGCCTAGTATTTGGCCCCAGTGAGGAAACCATGTAGTTCAATCATTTTTCTGGGCCATTTTGTCTAACTAAAAGGATGTTGTGTGTGCCACCTAATTCATTCATAGTTGCTAACTATGTGTTACTGGCCACATCTTCCATTTGATTCTTGTTGCAAGGCTGAGTCTTGATCAGCCTTTGTCATTCAAAGTGTATCTCAATTTTTATTTTCACAGTTTGGGATTAAGAAGCAGCTTCATATTCTATCCCTACAAGATCCTGAATTTGTAACTTTCTCTATTCCCTTTCATTCCTAGTTATAGACCTGCCAACCCTTTTCTGAGCTCACTTCTTACAATACCTAGCAAAACAGTCAACAGCAACCATCACATGCTATTAACTTTGTTTTCCAGTCTCTTCCCCTAAGGCTATAAATTCATTGGGTACACTGTTTGCTTTATTTCCATGAGAACTGTACAAAATATTTTGCCACTGTGTAACATGGGTCATCATCCTCATAGCTTCTAACAACCTCACTGTTTCACAAATACCTGGCCCCCAAGCCGATGCCACATATCTTAGGGTCTTTCTTTCTTTTCTTCCTTCCTTTCCCTTTCTCTCTCCCTTCCTTCCCTTCCTTTCTGTTTAATAGCACTACCTCACTTCCATACCAATTTTTGTTAGTCAAGGCTAAGCTAGGCTTTGCTGCAGTAACAAATATAATCTCAAGTTTTAGTTGCTTAGCACAAATGAAAGTTTATGTCTTTCTCACATCACAGTTCAGTGCAGGTGGTGCAGTGTTCCTATAGACTCTCCTCCAACGAATAGCTCTCTTCCAGTGCCTTGGTTTTCGTTTTAGTATGACATGCTTGAAGTTACATAAAGCAGGTTATGGTGAAGGATTTGTGTGGTTACATTGCTTATTTCTACATCTCTGCCCACCCTTCCCTTCCCCAGTGTGGAAAGGCCTCCCTTACAGTACAGTTTGGGAATAAACTGAAGAGAATATGTAAGTGGCTCTTCCAGGTAGTGGGGAAAAGTGTAGTATTGAGAGTGGCCCCTGTGATAGGGGTGGAAGGTAGTGGAGAGTAGGAGAAAGTTAGGGGAACTGGAGGAAAAATAAAGAAGATTAGAAAGGGGGTAGATGAGGGATGATCTGCCAGGGCCTTCAGAACCCCAGTGAAATGCATGTCACAAGGAAAGGAGCAGCAGCCCATGTGGGAGCCAGAAAGTGACCAAAGTACTTGAAAGGAAAAAAGTTTCCATATTGAGATTATAGAATGAAGAGGCCCAATGGCCACTTGTAGGTGGTCTTCTTGGTCACTGATATAAATATTATTTTATTTTTAGGATTTGAACTTCTGCCGACCAGTGCAGAAACTCATGAGGTCAGGGAAATAAAACACAAAACCATCTTTTTCCAAATGTTTCCATCAGAAATCTTGTCACGACTCTAAACTGTAGATCTCATTTGTGTTTGTATCTGAATTGAATAAGTTAGGTATTTTCAAAACCTTACTGACTTCTAATAGGATTTTAGGAAACAGTTAGACAAAAACAATAGAAACTTATTTTAAGAATAGAAATATATTTCCAATTTCCTGGATGTTGATTTTTTTTAATTCCCTTTCAAAATGTGTTTTCATTGGTGTCTATTTCACTTTGCCTTCCTCACACACATGACTCTAAGCATGTGGGTTTCCCCAGTCAGCCCCCAAGGCCTGATTAGCATCTCAATTTCCTTTTTTAATAAAAAATTCAATCAGGAGCCACTTAATAGTCCTGATTGGGATTTTAAGTACAAATGAAACAGTGGTACAATTTGATCTGTGAAAGAAGCTCAGGGGAAATACCCAAGACCACTTTGGAAAGCTCAAGGAAAAGGATTTTGTTTTAATTTCTTTGCTTTCCAGGGGCTACTGACCTCTGCAGGACTCCCACCTCGGGGTGACCTCATATGCACACTTGCATTCTTTAGTGCAAAAGATCCACCTCAGAGGATTCTGAGGGAGAGTTATGGGAACTGAATAATGAGGCCAGGTCCTTGGGGGACCATTTCTTCTCAAAAGGAAGGCCAGAGACCAATGAGAGAGGCCTGGAGCGCTAAGTGAAAGGCAGTGGCAGAGACTGGAGAGAGACAAGTGAACCAGGTCCTAGAAAGACCGAGTCAGTTCCAACTGGTTTTATGCTGTTGAATTTTTAAAATGTTTAAAATCTGAACTGGCCATTCTATTTTTTAATAAATGACTGCATACTTGCTATTCTCAGATGTGTGTGTGGGTGTTAGAGGTTGTTGTTAAGTTTTGGCAATGGTTACCATTTATGGTTGACAAATCTCCTGAGAGATATACTTTAGGTAAATTATCTTGATTCTCTGCACTTGACCAAAATTAAACCACTCTAACCTTTGCCAGACCTAAAAACCTCATCTTTACAAGAGCCTGGAATAGAGAAAAATTAGTCTGGGGATCCAGATCTTCTTGCCATCAAGTTGTCTGGTATTTCTTTTCTGCTCTTCCAATATTTTGTAATCCAGCTAGTTCACCTCAGAGATATCCTAGATGTACATCATAGTGTTGTTGAAAACGCCCGTTCAGCACTTATCTGTTACATCAGTTTGCTTCCCATAAAACTATCAGTAGAAGCACAAGGCTTGGAGAAGAAGAAAATCTCTGTAAGCTTGACCATGATCAGTAGCTTCTGACCATCCACACTAATTGATGAAAAGTAGAAAAATATGTGTCCTTACTTTGGAAAAAATCTCTGTGGTTTGGGGTAGAACAGCCATTCCATTGTGCTGTACCAGCTAGAACCCACCATAAATAAACACTGTTATTTAGTACATGGATTGAGACAGCCTGAAGACCAAATCACATTCTTCAGACTATATCATAACATACTGTAAAAGTCTGGTATGAACAGTGAATCTAGCATTAGTTCTGCCCCTTGACTGATGGCTACTGTAGGAAGTAAGGGGTGGGCCCTGGGTGTACCCGTTCCAGAGTGCACATAAATACTGGTAGGGTGACGTGGTTAAGGAGTTTTTGTGATGGCAAGATGAAACCAAACTAAAATACAGGTATGTGACAGTAAAGAATCTGCACAGAAACAACCGAAAGTTGGCTGAATTATTATTACAAATATAGTATAATATATTATAATAACATCAGTTATTATTAGATTATTATTTGCTTCATTTTTCTGGATAAGAACATTTCCTGCTTTGAAGGTGGGAACCTTGTGCCTCATGTGTATATATAAGCTCTACCGTCAGAGATGGTCTATCGGCATGTGTTTAAGGATACATTGCAACTGTACTTCAATTCTATTTCAACAAAAATAAATAAAAAAGCATTGCACAAGTTCTTCTGATTAAAAGGAAATCAGTTTCATTGATTAAATTCTATAATACCTTCAAACACAAAAGATTAAGCTTTTTAAATGATTGTCTGTCTTGAAGATAGCTACCATACACATAAGCCAGAAATAACTTGTGTCTCGTGATGAATTACACATACCTGTCAATTTAAATATTTCTGTGTTTCAGGTGGCTGAACTTGTAACCAGCGAGTTCTTTGAACAAGGAGATCGGGAGAGAGCAGAACTCAAACTCACTCCTTCAGTAAGTTCTTCTTTTTCTTATGACGTATTTACCCTTTCAAATGACATTTTCAAAAATAACTTCAAATCGCACCTTGAAAATGGGAAAGACAGAGAATGGATTTAAGGAATCACTCTTTAAAGCTTTAATTGAACTTAGATGCTAAACACTTATTCCCAGGTTTCTGATTAACAGGGCTGATCTACTTAACAAGCATTTCCTGTACTCCCACAGTGGGAGAAGTAGGCGCAAGGGAGGATCGCAGAGTAGTATTTGAATAACACAAAGCCTAGGGCTGGCATTTCATATGTAATCAGTGGCTACTTTGAAACAGAAATACAGAAAAAAATTAAAGGCAAGCAAGCTGTCCAGGCTTGATGGGCTAGAACAGGCAGGTGCAGTAAATAATGGATATTCTGGATTTTACTTTCCAATTTTGAACTTTCCAAAATCCCAAAAGCAAATCAAGTCTCTGTTTCTTTTCCTTTTTTTGCGAAATGAAAAGTTGCATCTGGGGAACTAAGTTCTGCTGATTGAAATGCTATTTAGATTGGATTCATCCATTCAATTATTATTTGAGAATGCTTACTGTAGGCTAAGGATGATTCTGTTTTTACTAATCAGGAGACAAAGACATAAATGCCTCAGTCACCACCCTCAAGGAGAGGGCGGCCTCTTTATTCTTAATGAATGGGTAGCTTCAAACCACCCAACGACTCAAAGAATGGTCCAGGGTATTCTAAAGCCTGCCACAGCACAGAAGATTCATTGCAGCTCAAGGAATGTGTTAATGGTCAAGAATGTCTGTTTATGAGGATTCAAATCCACTCAGTTTTGAATATTTGGCTTTATTTATAAGATCTTCAAGTTTTAAAACACCTTTCTTTGCTGACATTTAAAGACAAGGAAGAGCAGCAGAACTAGCGCCTAGCTTAAAGAACTCACAGACTTACTAATTTTGACTATTCTTTATTTGTTGTTTACCTACAAAGGTCAGAAAGACTACATAAGTTAAAACACCCATCAATTATTTTAGTTTCCAAAGCAATATCTATTTATACTGTTTTCAACACATTCCTTTGTTCTTCTTTGGTGATGTCACCAAATTTGGTTACAAAATACAGATACTAGATTGGGATACATAGTTAACGTGTAAAACGTAGCACAACTCAAATTTCTGTCAACTACATGTATATCTATTTTCAAATAAAAGCTTTTCTCCTCTTTAAAAAACTGTTTCAGAGGCCTCCTCTGAAGGGTTTACAATGCAGCAAAACCACAGGTTATTTAATTAAATGAAAAAAATGAGAGTCAGGGCTTCCCTGGTGGCACAGTGGTTGAGAGTCCGCCTGCCAATGCAGGGGAAACGGGTTCATGACCCGGTCTGGGAGGATCCCGCATGCCGCGGAGCGGCTGGGCCCGTGGGCCATGGCCGCTGGGCCTGCGCGTCCGGAGCCTGTGCTCCACAACAGGAGAGGCCACAGCAGTGAGAGGCCCGTGTACCACAAAAAAAAAAAAAAAAAAAAAAAAAAAAATGAGTCAATTGACAGCATTGGCAAGCTGGCGGGTGCAGTGGTGCAGCACTAAGGAATTTTTGTAGTCTCAGGTAGGGGTTTTTCTGGAGACATAAATGAAATTAATTTTGTGGTGGATACATAGCTGTAAGTGCTGCTCTCTCCCCACAAAAGCCTACTTAACACGGCTGATGACTATCTCCTCAGGCCTAACTGCTGTGGCAGGGCTATCCCACATTAGTGCTTTTCCAGAAATGTCTGGAAATGCACACACTCAGATTGGACACCTGCTGTGCCCATTATTCCATGATATTTAGGAATAAAATTGTCCAAGAGCCCTTTCAGGTGTCATAGTCCTAAAGGTCACCAGAGTAACTTCATGAAGACAAAGGCTAATGTGGGCAACATCCAGATTAATACTGGAAGCAGTGAGCCAGTTAACAGCACATGCTTGAACACCTTCAAGTATCAGGCATGAAGCTGGACACAGTGCATCCAGCCATGAGCAAGGCACCATCTTCCCTGCCCTCAAGAAGCTTGTCAACTGCTGGGCAATATAGACATTAAATAAATAATCACCAATAATCAATTACAAGATGCAAAATTCTGTTAAGGGAAAACACAGGACAAAGTGGTATCTCACATACTCATCAAACATTTGTTAATAAGTGACTAGTCCAGAAATGACCCCTTACAGTTATGGTCAACTGATTTTTGCCAAAGGTGCCAAGATAATGCAATGGGGGAAAAATAATCTTTTCACCAAATGGCACAGGGACAACGGGATATCACATGCAAATGAAGATGGACCCTATCTCTCACCATAGCCTAAATGACCTAAATTTTAGAGCTAAAACTATAAAACTCTTAGAAGAAAGCAAGATATAAATTTTCTGGATTGGATTTGGCAATGGTGTCTTAGATATGATACCAAAAGCACAACAAACAAAAGATAAAATAGAGAAATTGGATGTCATCAAAACTTAAAACTTTGTGTGTTGAAGGACACTATCAAGAAAGTGAAAAGACAACTCACAGAATGGGAAAAATTATTTACAAAGCATATATCTGATATGGGCCTAGTATCTAGAATATATAACAACTATTGCAACTCAACAATAGAAAGACAACCCAATTTTTTAAATGCATAAAGGATCTGAATAAACATTCCCCTAAAGAACATATATAAATGGCCAATAAGCACATGAAAAAAAAATGTTCAAAATCATTAGTCATCAGGGAAATACAAATCAAAACCACACTGAGATACCACTTCACACCCACTAAGATGACTATAATCAAAAAGACAATAACAAGAGTTGGCAAGGATGTGGAGAAATTGGAACTTTTTGTACATTGCTGGTGGGAATATAAATGATGCAGCTGCTTTGGAAAACAGTTTGGCAGTTCCTCAAAACATTAAACATTAGAGTTACCATGTGGCCAGCAATTCTACCTCTAGGTATAGCCCCAAGAGAAATGAAAACATACATCCACACAAAAACTTGAATGTTTGTTGTAGCATTATATATAATATCCAAAAAGTAAAAACAACCCAAATGTCCATCTACTGATGAGTGGATAAATAAAATATGGTATACAATAATGATACAAGGGAATATCATTTGGCAATAAAAATGATTGAAGTGCTGATGCATGCTTACAGGGGTGAACCTTGAAAACATTATGCTAGGCGAAAGAAGCTGGTCACAAAATACCACATATCATATGATTCTATTTACATGAAATGTGCAGAACAGGAAAATCCATAGAGGTAGAGAGTGAATTAGTGGCTGCCTATGGCTTGGGGGGTTTGAGGAAGAATGAAGAGCGACTACTAATTGATATGTGATTTTTTTTCCCTTGGGGTGATAAAAATGTTCTAAAATTGACTGTGGTTGGACTTCCCTGGTGGCACAGTGGTTAAGAATCCACCTGCCAATGCAGGGGACACAGGTTTGAGCCCTGGTCCTGGAAGATCTCACATACCGCAGAGCAGCTAAGCCCATGCGCCACAAGTACCGAGCCTGCGCTCTAGAGCCTGCGAGCCACAACTACTGAGGCCGTGTGCCACAACTACTGAAGCCCGCGCGCCTAGAGCCCGTGCTCCACAACAAGAGAAGCCACCGCAATGAGAAGCCTGTGCACTGCAACGAAGAGCAGCCTCCACTTGCTGCAACTAGAGAAAGCCCGCGGGCAGCAATGAAGACTCAACACAGCCAAAAATAAAAATAAATAAATAAATTTATTTAAAATAAATTGTGGTAATGGTTGCACAGCTAATTGTGAATATACTAAAAACCAGTGAATTAAAAACAAAATAACTATATACTATGCACCAGAAACAGTCATTAAATAAATTTAAAAATCTCAGATAACAATGAGAGCTAGAGAGGATAAAACAGAGTAATATTTTTTATTTTTATTTATTTTTTATTTATTTATTTATTTTTTTTGCGGTACGCAGGCCTCTCACTATTGTGGCCTCTCCCGTTGTGGAGCACAGACTCCGGACGCAGAGGCTCAGCGGCCATGGCTCACGGGCCCAGCCGCTCTGCGGCATGTGGGATCCTCCCGGACCGGAGCACGAACCCGTTTCCCCTGCATCGGCAGGCGGACTCTCAACCACTGCGCCACCGGGGAAGCCCCAGAGTAATGTTTTTTAAAGGAACATTTTGGACCAAGATTCATGCAGTTCACAAGAACTAGCCCTTCCTCCAGCATATTTCAGAGTCTTCTCCAAATGCCTAGTCCTCCTTCCTGATATTTACGTTTCACATTACAATCAAGGATGAACAGAGCCCGTAGGAGACGGTGACCTCCTCTCTAATTTGGAGGTATTTTCCTCAGCGGCGCCCTTCTATCTTCTGTGACCTCAGCGGCTAGTGATTTGGGCCCCACCCACTCCCACCCTTGTTCCTAAGTCTGAAGGATGCAGGATTTCTCAACATATCTGAACCAAGGAGATGTTGTGAATCTGCCCTCACAACCTATGTGAATGCCAAAATGATGTGGATGCCACATTTTATTTAGAAAAAAGATGAAACCTACTGTAAGACCATAGGCAGGGCAGGGTTGTTTCTTAGACCCTGGCCTTACTCCTTAGGAATAAAGGGAGGGACAGTCTCACTGGCGTAGAACAGGCAGTGTTTGTCCGAGGACTCTATCTCAGCCATCCAATTCCAACTGATTGTCTTTCTTTTTATGTCTGCCCAACGGAATATGTCACTTCTTTTTCTCTAAGTTTTCTAAACATTATAATATCATAACGTTTAAAGGCTGGGAATGAGGAGAGAATGGGTACCTGCCCCCATCATCCATCCAGTGATAGATAAAAATTTAGGAATTTATTCATGACAGGACCTTATTGAGAAACACAAAATTGTCCCCACCCTGAAAAATTAATACAAATAATTTCTATTTAAAGTGAAATTGCTCTTAAGGATCTTTTCCGATCTATCCCACCCTCTCTCGCTATAAAAATAAAAGCCTGCACTATTTTTGTAGCAAAAAAAAAATCTCCCCTTCCTTTGACTTGTACCCAATTCCCAGTGACCTGATGACTTGATTTAGTGGCAGTTACCTATAACTGAAGACAGATTTTGGCCCCAAGGAGTTGCATGCTATAAAGTTCAAATAAATTCATTTACAAATCTCATAAAAAGAGGTGAAAATACTTTATTTCTCATCATAGATAAAGGAAAAGAAAGTACGTGTAAAGATTGTCATTTGTGAAGTGTTCAGTTGGTAAAAATCGGATCATTGTGACAAAGTGTTTGACAAAGCGCCTGTAAAAGACTCCAGTGTAATAAAGCAAGGTTCTCCTCCCCCATTCTAGGCTATTTTTGATCGGAACCGGAAGGATGAGCTGCCTCGGTTGCAATTGGAGTGGATCGATAGCATCTGTATGCCTTTGTATCAGGTAATCATGACTTGGGAGGGTCTGTGTGTCCTGACCGAGCCAGGAAAGAAGAGTGTGTATACCGCACTTTCAGAAGTATTAGTTTTAGGACACCCTTCCAGGGTATGTGTGTTGCCTAAAAAGGTTGCAGTTTATCTTTTCTCAGATTTCTGATCGGTCCCCTGGGAAGATGTGGTACTCGGAGGCCAGAGACCTGAGTTCTTCCTGGGCCTCAACTCCCTCATCTATAAACCAAGGACAGTAATATTTTATCTCAGTATTTCCCAAACTGTGCCCCATGGGACATAAGTATCCACCCATAACTTTTCAGAAAAAGCTCTCAGGCCCAATAATTAGGGAACCTCTCCTGCACATTAAAATACTGAAGGCTCGGAGAAGTCCTTTGGAAAAGAAACACGTTTAACCTTGATTAATTCTGAATTTCTCAAACATTTGACCACAGAAATCTCATTCAGTTTTTTTACGTTTTTCTTTTACTTTTATTAATATCATGTTAGACATGAGAGTTCCATGGTTTTCTGCTCTGACCCCATGGTCTGGGCCACAGGGTTTTGAAAAGCCCCTTCCATCTTGCGCCTCTGTCTGAGATGCATGACAAACGGCAACCACTGAACCCTGAGCAAGGCGCAGTCCCTGTTTCCAGCCCTGCTGCGTGAGTTTGGGACCCTGCTCCTGGCAAGGAGACTAGTGTCATCAGCTTTGAATGTTCACACTCCACTTTTTGAGTAGAATTAGGGCTGACATGGGTTAACACTCACAGTTTAGTGTGCATTGGCTTTTAATTCTGCTTCTAAGTATTTGCTTTCATGTGTAAAACCTGGCCAGTTCTTTACCCCCTACCTACCTCAATCAGACTGAGCTGCTGTTTTAACTTCAAAGTGAGAAACACATGCAGGGAAAGCAAAACGGCTTCATTCCTCACTCTGTCTAACTCCATTAAAAACACAGTATTGTTTTTTAAGGACCTCACAACCATTAAGTTTGAGGCTTATCTACCACTTCACTTTCAGCATTTTTAGGGACTGCTGAGCCCTGTCACATTACTCTAAAAAAAATAAAAGTAAAAAATAAAAAAACCTAGAATACTGTCTTGAAGATGGAAATGTAATTTTTAATGACTATAAGCAACAAAAGTAAGTTCTTATTTGTATTATATTATCCATTAAATACATGACAGCATAAAATCAGACAAGTGAAGCTTTAAAAGAATCTAGAATAGATTCTTTTAGTTATACATGGAACATAATGCTCTTTTATTTAATAATGAAAGTTTGGATGAAAAATCAAGAATGATGTCTACGATATTATAAGAGGATCCTCAACTCTCTTTTGTCCCATCTGCATCTCCCACCCTCACTCCTCTGGTGTCTCTGAATAAGCTGGGTCCCCATGTGTAAGGCACATCACTGTTGTGTCAGGTATACCTTGCTTTGCTAAATTGACCTTGACCACCCATGTTGAATTATTTTTTAACATTATTCATTTTGCTGTGCACACTTAGGCCATAAATGAGATGAATTCTTGAAATTAATAAATTCCTTTTACTGTGGGTAAAGCTTAGGAGGATGAAGACATGTATTTGTGGGGCTGATAAATTTTTGGTATTAGTCTGAAAAGCTACTTTGGAATGAACCCAACTCCACACACCCTTCCTATGTGATTAGTTACAGTAAATGCTGGAAAGGACTCTCGTGTGCTTTTCCATGTTAATTTAAGTGTTTCATTACTGGTTCACAATCATTTGGGCTTACCTTTATACTTCCCATTAAATACTTTGAAATCTTCAGGTTAAAAAGGAAGTTACTTGAATTTCAAATGAAAATAGCAGCTTCCAGAATTTAAGGAGTAATATTAACCCATCATATTATCATTCTTGATTTTTCACATCTGTTTTACTTTACTCCCTATCTGTGACATTAGCTACACCTGCTATTTTTAGCCACAGGAAATTGACATATAGAAAGCTTAAGTGACACTGCCACCAAATTCGCTTTGTCCTACTCATCTGTGGCCTTGGTTTTGATGTAATGGCCTTTCTACTGCCTCACTTCACCTCTGCTGGATATTGTCCCACAATCTTTTCTTATTTAACTGGGGAAAGTCATGGCATTTAAAGAGGAATGCGGAAGGAGCTGTTTATAAAAGTTCATATTCATACCTGCTGCTGGATCTTCTCAGTGAACAAAGCATGAAAATCATGCTCTTTTTTAAAATTCCTTATCATCACTTATTTTTTTATCTCATGGATTTCATTTATAAATTCTTTATAATGCTTTATAATTTATATATATATTATATATATATAATTTTGAAACCAACATTTCAAAAAGCCCTCAGACTGAAACCTTGCAGAGTGACTTTAAGTATGCCCCTTGAGAGTCCTCATTTTGTCCCATCTCAAGCAGTTGGGTGTTTTTTATTATTTAACTGTGAGAGTTAATGTGAGATTATTTAATCTCACATTAACTGTTGATGCTCCAGAAAGGTAATGGAATCCCTCAGTGGGCAGGAATCACCATGAGTACGAAGACAAAAAATCTTGAGGAAATGACTCACGAAGCAAGGAAGGTCCCTGCTATGACACTGGTCAAATGTCAAAATGTCTGCAGGAACTCAGGTTGTTGCTGAGAGGTCAGTTTGGGGTTTTTAATGTGAAAGTGCAGTGATAAGGAGTCTGAGAGGATAGAGGCAAACGGGAAGGTATGCAGATGGCATGAATCCCAGACTGTGAGAGACGACATAGTCTGCGTTATGGAACAGAAGAATCCAACGTGGCTTTGCTGAGTCAGTCTGGGCAGAGGGCAAAAGGATACGGAACAGTAGCTATGAGACCAAGAGATGTCATTGTAATGGCCAGGGCCCTGCTGACCCCAAGGTGGGGCAGGTTTGGGTGGCAAGAAGCCTCATGTAGAGCCCGAAGCAAAATGACACGTACATCACGATGAGGACTCCCCCTTGCAGGAGGAGCAGTGTGGAGAGATGCGGTCCAGCAAAGGCAGAGGCCAAACAAAGGCACTGTGTGCCTGAGGCTTCTGGGCGCAGACTGGGACAGGACGGGGCTTGTGGAGGCGAGGGCGGAGGGGCAGCCGGTCAGTAGATGCAGATACGGTTTTAGTGCAGCTTTTTGACTTCTTTGACTTTCACTGGGTAAATCGGTTTCACTTCATGGTTTTGAGAGGGTTGTGCTTGGTCAAAGTAGATCAAGCTCTTTCCACTTTCACTCCAGTTTGCTGAGTTTTGTCTCTGCTCCAAGCAAAGGGTAGATTATCAATACTCTCTGGTGCCTGAAGGGCTGTTTATAGGTGGAAACCCACAAAAAGTACACCGGTACATTTTGGATGCCCATTACACTTAAAATCAAAACTCTTACCTCTGGGACAACTTCAATTTCCAATCTGTGCCTGTGTTGAGGAAAAACAAGGAGAACCCCCCAAACCCCCGAAATCTATTCAATAAGTTTCCTAAGCAATCTAGCAATTGACTGAAAGTGACTGGCAGAAAATACATAGATATATCTAATAAAGTAATGGGTAGGGAAAGAACATGCAGAGAACAGTCCCAGACCCATGGATGATTCTATAGTAGGGAGATATGACATGCTTATATACATATGTTTATATGTGAGTATAAAATTCTCCAGAACTTGCTCATCTTTTTAAGCTTATGATTCCAAACTTTTCCTTAAAAAAAAAAATAGAAAATTGTCCTGACACGCAGAAGTCATGATTTATCTGTGACAGCATTTAAATCAGGAAACATATAGGAAGCCAAGAGTGGGCAGGGAACCATCAAAGCGTGTTCCCCCAAGAGAAGACTAAAACCCTAGTTAGTTAGCTCTGTCCTAGCAGGGTATCTCCGAGGAATACATTGACATCTGATTCCTGTGCTTTCTGCTGTCTTTGCACCCCGCTGGGGATCCATTAGCTTGCTGCTCAACATTTTTGGAGGAATAAAAAACAAAAAGAAAGAAAAAAAAAAAAAAAAAAAAACAGGCACTATCAAACTTTGAAGTCACTGCTGCACCAGCCTTAGGGATAAACAGAATACCTGATGTGGCAGCGTCACACTGAGCCTCTCTTTGCAATAGTGGGCAAAGTTTTTGCCCTTTATTTATTTTCATTCTCAACTCAAACCTCAGTGTACCTAGAATTTCAATGATACACTGTAAATCATTATAAATCTTCTGTTTGTTAAGGATTGAGAGATTTAATTTTTATTATGAACATAATCAGATTTTCAGCTCATCTCAAACTGGCTCTTGATTTTGGAGTGTTTGACAGATAATGAAAACGGCTTGACTTGGACAGGATCTAGCTGGAATAATTCTCTCTCTCCATTAAAAGAAGAGTTAGGCAAGAGTGTTGTCTCTTTATAAAAATGTCATGGGGTTTCTGCAACAGGCAGGGCTTCTGAAGTTATGATAACAGTGATTTTTGACTTTTTTTCTGCCTTCAGCTGTAATGGTTGTTTTGGAAAATGCATTCCACCTGATGCAGTTATTAGTATGCTCTCTGGGGACTTCCCCAGCGGTCCAGTGGTTAAGACTTCGCCTTCCAATGCAGGGGTTGTGGGTTTGATCCCTAGTCGGGGAGCTAAGATCCCACATGCCTTGTGGCCAAAAAACCAAAACATAAAACAGAAGAACAAATTCAATTAAGACTTAAAAAAAAATTTTTTTAATATGCTCTCTGAAAAGAAGAGAGGAAAAAAATCTTTAAAATATAGTTGAAGTTGTAGAAACTGGGAGTTAGAATTGATAAACTGGAAAAGAGGAAGTAAGGTGCTACTCCAAGACAATTTTTCTGGACACCAATAAAAGTACTTCAAAAACAACTCAATGTTTCCCAGATGGCTCGTGCCTTGTGTTCAGTTTTTTTCAAAAAAGAAAAAATAGCTACAGAGTGACTAGTTAGAATATAACATCATCTCCTCTTAAAAACCTACAAGGAATGGAATGTGGTTAGAGAGGGAAACAATTTCATCCCATACTTAAAAAAAAAGCAGGACACCACCCAAATCAGTTTCCTGTAAATGTTATCTGTACGACTTCTAGTATTCCTGTGAATGAGAGAAAGAAATAGTTGAGGCTGATTTCTTATTTGCCCTACAAAGGGGGGACATATATGGAATGACATCATATATAACTTGAAAAACTCAAGAAGAAATAAAGAAAGGGAGGGAGGGAGGGAGGGAGGAAGGAAGGAAGGGAGGGAGGGAAGAAAATAACTTTCTATATTCTCTATAATTTATATTTATCTGGCTCCACCTTTTCCTGGTGATGGGCGGTGGGGGGGGGGCGGCGGGCGGTGTTCAGGGACTGGTACTTAAACTTGACAATTAAAGTATCTCAGTTCCTTCCGGTTAAAACAAGTCCTTGGGAAGACTAAAATGTGAATTGTTCCCAGTCAGAACCGTTTCTTCTCCCCAGCTGACATCCAGGTGCCAGGAGAGCTCACCTGTCTTTGTAAGGGTTCTGTGACTGGGGGGAGAGGGACCGAGTGCACGTGCAGCCTCTGGGGTCAAGGCTCTGGGTGTGATGCCCAGCTGGCCTCTGGGACTGTGGGGTGGGTGCAGTGAGCACTTCGTGGAGGGCCTGACCGCTGGCTCTGGCTGCTGCAGACCCCGGTCCATGCAGACCATGGCAAGCCGCCACCAGCTTCCTGCTCAGCTGGTTCTCTGCCATTGCTCAGCCTGTGGCACGCATGAACCCCCAGCTACTTTCTCTTCACCCTGCCATCCACACAAGAGCTTCCTCGGTTCTTTCTAATATGCCACCTGGGTAGTGCCAACTCCTTCTAGGAAAGTTCTGTCATTTTCCTGAATTAGGCTCTGAGATTCAAGAGACAAGCCTTCCCCTCACCCCCAGGGTTCGACCCCCAGGGAACACAGAGCCAGGACACTCACTTCTGATCCCATTCTCCCCCCCTCACTCCCTTTCTGTCTCTCTCCCTCCTCCTCCCCTTTCTCTAACACCCAGAGTGGAAAGTTTTTGAATTTCCTTTTCCTAGTTTAATGGGAACTCTCCTTATATGGTCTCCTCTGTGCTCCCCACTCCAGAACTTTGTACTCAGACTTGATGATTTGACCTAGCCAGGCTCGGTTCCTAAGAGATAGAGTTCTGGAATTTAGAAATCCCTTTTCTCACCACGCAAAGCTGGCATTGAGAGTTATTCTCTCTGAAAGCTAGTTGACGATAGTGCGCTGTTTCTAGCTGGGAACCACCGCTTGCCTGGGGGAGGAAAGCCTACTGAGCTAATGGGTGGGAAGCCACTGGCATCACGATTCAAGCAGAACGAAAATACATTGGTTTAATATTTTCAAATTATTGTCCTTGTTACATATGCTATATCCAAATCTGAGTGCTGATAGGAAAACCTGTTCAAAATTTTCTATGTACTATTAGTCAAGTACAAATGGAAGAGAAATATAAACATTCAAAAGTGTCAGTTTTATGTAGTTTATACCCTGTCTTCCAAACTTTTGCCAAAATGATCTTCCTTTTTAAAAAAATATCAGATCATGGTATCCTCCTGCTTAAAAACCTCAGGTTACTACCACAATCTATAAGATACCTTCCAGATTCCTGGGGTTAGCGCTCTCATTCTGAGGCTCCCTGCCTCTTGGCCTCATCTCCTGTTACCCACGCACCATTTGCCCCAAAGCACAGGACTCACGAACGCTTTTGTCCATTTTGCCTTTGCTTATACCTCCCTCCCTCTTCTTTCTGCCTGGAAGAGGACAGCTCAAACTGTCACCTCCTCTGTAAAACCTTTACTCCTCCTCAGCATTTCCACTCTACCTGTCTCTTCATAATCACACGCAACACTCTGTGTTGTGGTCATCTTTCTGTCTGTCTTTTCTGTCTTTCTTCCCTGTTAGACTAGTTTCTTGGGACCATCATATTCTTGGTACCCAGAATGGTGCCTAAGTATATTCAAACTGCTGTTTGTTGAATAAATGAGTGAAGAAACAGAAGAGTGAACGATGAGACACAGGACGCAGAATTAATAAGCAGTGGAATGTACGAAGTAGGGTTATAATGTCATTTAAAATTATCATCTGTAAATATATAAAACCTTTCATCAGAGTGTGCACTGTTATATTGCTGCCCATAATCTGAAGTGTATGGCCTATGATGTCTTCTTAGAAAGTGGTTTAGTTCTCATCATGGTTGAATTGGTCCTTAATTCTAGCATAAAAAGACCAGTTTGTAGCCATGAATTTTTCAGGGCTTTGACTTTTTCAGCTAGGAAATACATGAAATTTTCTTTTTTCCAGCATTGGCAGAAAATACAGTCTTCTCATTATTTTAGTATTCAAGTTGATAGGGAGAGCTAGCACATATACACAGATTTCAAGAAATATTATATATTATCTAAAACAGTAAATTATCATGATTAAAATATAATTGTTTGACTTAGAAGACTTTTCAGATCCTTTAGTGCCTAACAGTTATCAATACAAACACGAAATAACAATGTGCTCTATAGGGTGAAGTGCTGAATAGCCCAGAGGGCTCATTAAGAGAAGAACATTAAAGTTCATGTCGCTTTCTGCATCAAGCATGGTATGTGGCTGGTGAAGCCATTTCACACCCTTGGCTACATCTCAGAGTTCTTCCTGAATACCTGACATGCCAGGCTGTTTGATTTGGAGAAAGTTTTCCACCTCCAAAAAATGACTTTGACTTGATAAAGCAACCAGCTCTGTATACATTATCTTATAAATAAAATGGACTTTGGTTTATTTCACGCAGCTATTAAAAACCTGTTCTTTATACAGTAGGACTTAATTTCTATTCATATGCATTTTATGAGCTCAAAACTGCCATCATGAATCTATATTAAAACGCTGGAATCAGGTAAAAAAAAGTTACAATATACTCCCTAATAAGGCTTTTTTTGGGGGGTGGGGGGCGCGTTGGTTCTTCGTTGCTGCACGCGGGCTTTCTCTAGTTGTGGCGAGCCGGGTCTACTCTTTCGTTGTGCTGTGCTGGCTTCTCTTTGCGGTGGCTTCTCTTGTTGTGGAGCACAGGCTCTAGGTACGCAGGCTTCAGTAGATGCATCACGCAGGCTCAGTAGTTGTAGCACATGGGCTTCAGTAGTTGTGGCTCACGGGCTCTAGTGCACAGGCTCAGTAGTTGTGGCGCATGGGCTTAGTTGCTCTGCGGCATGTGGGATCTTCCCGGACCAGGGCTCGAACCTGTGTCCCCTGCATTGGCAGGCAGATTCTTAACCACTGCGCCACCAGGGAAGTCCCCTAATAAGGCTTTTGAGGGTAGAATTTAAGATAAGATCTACTTCTCCCTATCCAGCTGACCAACATAAATAACTCTTTTTAAAAGTGTTTATGCTTTGAAATCACGAAGCTAAAAATCACTTAACTGCAAGTCCATACAAGGCTTGGAATGTCGTCTTTACTTAAGTTACTTTCCAGTTCCTCAAGAAAGCGTATTTTAAATGTGGATTTACGTCTTCTTCATGGCCCTCTCTTCTGTGACTCTCTAAAGAAGAAAAAGGAAAGAAGGAAGAAAGGAAGGGAGGGAAGGAGGGAGAGAAGGAGGGAGGGAGGAAGGGAGGGAGAAAGGGAGGAAGGGAGGGAAGGAGGGAGCGAAAGAAGGAGAAAGAGAAGAAAACTTGCATTTTTCACTAGGAAATGAATCAAGTCCTCTTTTAAAGACTGTGTTTTGCATTCTAAGTGCCTCTCCAAAATCTCTGAAATTTAAAGTTCATTTGAAGGGTCAGCATTGTTTTTGCTGCTGGGAAGTGAGGCATGAGATAGACATAAAGCATTCTCATTATGCTATTGCCAACAGAATCCTCTGTATTATTCAAAATGTCTCCTAAGAGAATTCAAGGAGGCAATATCTGGATCCTCAGCTCTCACTATTCTTATATTTCGTTATCAGAGCCGCAGCCGTAAAAATATTAAATAAATCACTCAAGGCACATTGCCCCATCTTAGCGAGCAGATGTGCTCAGAGGGAGCCAGGCTCTCAACCTCATGTACAATGAACATGGCAGCCCAGCTGTTGAGTCTGGTAGCCAGAGTCTAAAACGAAGTTAAAGACTTCTATCTGACTGAGTTTTTGGAAAAGAAGTTCAGTATTAAAGCCCATAAGAATACAAAGGTATCCTTATGTATACTTTTTCAATAAGCAGACATTTATTGAATACTGACTATAGTGGCCACTGGATAGGGCTTAAATTTTAAAGTTTACAAAGTGCTTTTACATACACAATGTAATTTTACCCTAACTCTGTGAAGGAAGAAAATACTTCATTCTGAATCCTATAATGTCTAATAGTCTAAGTTTTATAAATGAGGAAACTGAAACCTACAGAAGCTAATGGACTTAACCAGAGTGAAGCAGTTAATACACAGCAGAGCCAGAATTTCGAAGCCAAGTCTTCTCAGCCTTACTTTGCTGCTTTTCCCCACTGCACTGCCCTGAGGAAGTGAAAGGCCATTCCATTAGTCCGGCAGTGCTCTACCTCTTTAAACCTCCCATTTACAAAGTAAAACTCTGAATTCTTCAGAGGGGAGGATACAGGGATCTGAGTAGAGATTCCAGGGAGAGTAATTGCTAGAGCACCGAATGGGCTACTGTAGGTTCTGTTCAACTGGTTACCAGAGAAATACTTTCTCAGAAAGACCTTATGTCAAATTGTCCTTGACCAAACACTTTCACCTGTAACTGAGTTGATGTTGCCAATAAAAGATGGTGGATTGACCTCCATAATTTATTCCACATCCTTCTGAGAATTCCATTAATAAAATAATATAGGAATTTTTTAAAGATATAAACTTTCTTACGAAATGGGAAGAGGCTGGAAGAATTTTAAGGAGCATGATAGAAAAAGCCTACAATGCCTTGAACAGTTTGTAAGTAAGGGTATTAACAACGTGCGATTGAGGACCAGGAAGGAAATGAGGAGTACAGGAGAGAAAACATACATGGCCTCAGAGCACACCTAAATCGTCAAGAGCAGACTGTGGGCAGAAGGAAGGACTCACATTCTCTTTTTCCTGTGATGCCCCTTCATACTGTTGTCTACATGCAAACACATTTTCATCCAGGTACACCAGTGTATTCTGCTTTGGCCACTTAAGATAAAGTTCAAAACATGCTTCCACATCCTTAACATAGTTTTCATATTGTCCTTTGAAACAGCAGCCTAGTATTCCAAACAGTGACTTGTCATAATTTATTCAGTCATTGCCTACTTTTTTTGGTTGTTTTGTTGTTGTTTTTGCTAAGTGACATAATTCTAGAATGAGTACCTTTGTTCAATATTTTATTGATTATTTAATGCTGTTAAGTGTGATTAGAAATAATAACGTTGCATTTCTTTAAAAAAAGATATAAACTCTCAAGGACAACAGAATGTGAGAGGGCATAAGATATCCTCAAATATTGGAGGCTGGAAAGGAAGTTATGTCCCAGGATGTCTGCAGAAGGGGACATCAACAGGAAGAGAGCTTATCTGTCTTTCAGAAGGAACAGGTTCAGGACTTTAAGGGTCCAAGTTCAGCCAAGAGGGGGTCTATTAATTTCCTACAGCTGCCTAGCAAAATACAAGAAACTGGGTGGCTTAAAACAACAGAAATCTATTCTCTCACAGTTCTGGAGATCAGAAGTCAGAAATCAGGGTGTCAGAGAGCTGGTTCTTTCTGGAGGTTCTGCGAAAGAATCCATTCCACGCCTCTCTCCTGGTTTCTGGTGGTTGCCAGGAGCCCTTGGCGTTCCTTGGCATGTAGCTGAATCCCTCCAATCTCCAACTCTGTCTTCACATGACATTCTGCCCTGTGTCTCTGTGTTCCTGTGTCTTCACATGGCCTTCTTTTATAAGGAGACCAGCCTTTGGATTTAGCTCCATATGCTCAGCTTTCTTTTCACGGTGATCACCCCTGGCTTGAAGGCTTGAATGAAAATAACTCCACTCTGCTGCTTTTTTAACACCTTTGGCCTTACAAAGTGACTTTCTTCTTGGAGCAAGTAGAATTGATGATAGTTAATATCAGCCTTTCCAAGAGTCTGAAACAAGGGAGATAGAGTATGTGGAAATGCTTCGGGAAAAGTAAACATTACATGCTAAAGCCCTCCATGCATGTGAGCCATTATTCTTTTATCACCATTAATATCATCTCTAAGCTTCAGTAGCCTCTGTTGGAAGTTTGGATAGTAAATAGCCAAACTGCTGGTCTCACTAAGGTGTAGTGCGTCTATAACAACATTTCCTGAGCACTTCTTATGTGCCAGGCACCAGACTGACTTTCCAAGCATTATCTGATTTAATTCTCTTAGCAATATCAAGTTAGATACTACTATCATCCCCATTTTCAGATGTGAAAACTGAAGCTACAGAGTTTCTGTAATTTGCCCAAGAATACACAGATATTAAGTGACAGAGCTTTGATTTTTTTTTTTCTGCCTTCAAATCTGGGCTTCTAACCGATAGGACCTTACTGCCACCTGAGATGATGTGTGAGCAGGCATTAATGTTATACAAACCTCAGGTCCTTATCAGGTCCCCTGAAACAGAAGCAACACGCTGTTGTAATACTAGAATGTTCATCTAACAGTGAGCTTGCAGATCATCTGTAGATGAGGGAAGTGAAACCTTGAAAGGTCACCCGTGACCCGGCTTGACGGTGGCAAAGCTAGGTTTAGAAACCAAGACTTTTGACCTCCAGTGTAGGGTCTGTCCCAAGATACTCTGCCACGAACATATTGAAGCATATTGTCTCCAAGTGTTCAAAGCTATCCCGAGGGGACAGAGTTTAAAAAGGAAATCTATCTGAGTAGTGATGCAGATTTCAAACACACAGAAAGCAGATGGAAGCAGGGAGTTTGCTTTGAAGGACAGCATGGTGAACCAAGATGCCTCTAAGAACAGGGGAAATGGAATGAAAAGTCAGCAAACAAGGTAGAAAAGACAGCCCTGAGAGGGCCTGAGAAACTGAACAGAAAATCTGAAGGAAGATAAATGGATAATTTAACAGCCATTCAGTTTTTAAGAAAGACAAAGAACAAGCTACATTGCATCAGAAAAGGCCTAGAAATGATGATGAATGGGGCCCTTCAAATGAGTGGTGAACACAACAGAATCACAGTCGCCTGCACGATTCCCAGCTGAGGGCAAATTTGAGGAACTAAATAAGGATATGAGACTGATACGGATTGAAGAGTTTTTCAAAATCTGTTTAATGTCCAGGGAGGGGACATTGATCGCTTTTCAGAGGAAATGTTTAGGATCAGTGAGGTAGTCGGCCCTTATTGGAACGTGGATGTAGGGAGAGGATTTACACACAACATTAGCACAGCGTGCATTAAGGTACTGAGATAATTTTCGAATCATGGTGGCAAAGCACTATATTATTTTGATCTTTATGAAATAATTATTTATCTTTTTTATCCTCGTATTTGTAAGCTTTCTTTATTAACAATGAAATGATTTGCTATTGAGTAATTCTAACACATGATCAAAAGTTGCTAGTTCCTTTATCAGTTCATGTTACACTTTTAAGTAGAATATTTTATTATTAAATAGTTTATACATGCCCAGTGAACAGAATTCAAAAGGTCCAAAAGGCACAAAAGTATTAGAGAAAAGTGGTCCTCCCTCACACTCCTGTCCCCAGGTCACCTAGGTCCTCTCCCTCAGGGCAACCACTATTAAGCAATTTCATCCAAAAACAGTCTATACAAAAGCAGAAATAGTGTTTTTGGCTTTTTCTTTTATTGAGATATAGTTGGTGTGTAATACATATATGGATGTATACATATACATGTATGTGTGTGTATATATGCACATATACACATATATGAACAGTGTCTATCCTGCTCCATACCTTGTTTTCTTACACTTAATATATTTTTGAGGTCACTCCTTTTCAGTGTCCATATAGCAGCTATCACAGTCCTTTTGATGGCTGCAGAGTATTAGATCTTAAAGATGTAGAATAAATTATTTAATCAATAATTAATTAGTTATGAACACTGATGTTTCTAATAATTTGCTATTATAAACAAAGTGCAATAAATATATTTGTAAATGCATCATCCTCATACTTTATTTGTAGGACAAACACCTGGAAGTGGAATTAGTGGGCATTTGGCATATGGGCATTTGAAATTTTGATGGGTATTGCCAACTTTCTCTCTGTGGAGTCTGAACCAATTTATATTTCTGCCAGCAATGGCTGAGGTGCCTCTCCTTCTACACTCTTACCAAGACAATGTGTTATCAGACTTCTTGAATTTTGCCAATATGATGGTGCAAAATCTATCTCATGGTAGTTTTAGTTTGTATTTTCCATATAATAAATGAGTCTGATCATGTTTTTAGTACAGATTTATTTACTTAGGAGCCATTTGTATTTTTTCTGTAAACTCTCCATATTTTTGCCCATTTTTCTATTGGGCTGGTGGTCTTTTCTTATTGATTTGTAGGAGCTCACTATATATTAAAGAAATAGACCTCTATCTGTAGCAAAAGTGGCAAATATTTTTCCCAGATTGTCATATATCTTTTCACTTTGTTTATGCTATACAGGAATACATTGATTTTATGTAGTCAAATTCATCTTTTTTTTATGGCTTCTGGATTTTATGTCATACAGATCATGACTTTCCCATTACAAAATTATAAAAAATTTTAAATTCTCAGAACTTCTTTTAGTATTTTATGGCTTCATTTTTTTATATTTATACCTATGACTCATCTGGTTTTGCTTTATTTGATTGTGAAGTGTGAGGTCAGATTCCAACTTTAGTTTTTTGTTAGCTACCCAGTTGTCCCATATGTTTTTGACTAATCATTTTCCCTATGATTTAAAAGGTCACCTTCATCATATACCAAATTCCCTTAAATTTAATTCTATTTTTACTCTTTCTATTCTGTTATATTACTCTGTCTGCCTAATCACACTCTTTTAATTAATATTGCTTTATATTTTAATGATAAGCCTAGTTTCACCTTCCCCATTACTCTTTCAGTATTTTCTAGGTATTCTTGTTTATTTTTCCATATAAGCTTTAGAATTTAGTTCAAACACAAATCTAGTTTGTCTTCTTATTGGGATGCTTATTTAATCTTAAATGATCAATATCTGAAAGTTAAATTAACGTAAAACTTCCCAACATTGAAAAGAAGAAAAATGTCGCCTATTAGGAAGTTTTTGTTCATAAAATTCTAATGTTCCCTTCCTTAAACGATACTTCAAAAATTTAATTTAAAAAAACATTCAGAGTATTGGTCCTGTTGTCCCCACACATACAAACTTTTCCCATATCTTAGTCTGTGGGAGAGTTAGCAATGCAATAAAGCCACAATAACATACCTTCCATCAGCTCTTAAAGGTGACCCTTTCTTTGGGCAAAAGGCCAGCGAATGATACACCCAGTGGTATGTGTAAAATACCCCTTTCTTTGTCTTCCTATTCTTTCTCCCCAAAATCTTTATTATGTTGTAAAATTAAGAAAAAGTAGGTTATCTTACCATATGGAGAGAGACCAGTAAAATAATAGAGGATTTTTTTCCCCAAGGATGTTCACCTAAAGACAAAACATCTCTCATGGATTCTTTGGGTCTGGTTCGCTGTTGATCTGGGGCACTGGGATGCACAGACTTTGATGGTTCCCTCTCTGTCTCAAATCTGAGCCCTGTTTGGTGCTGGCATGAGGACCACCTTTAAACTCTCACAAGAAATGCTCAGGCATCATCAGATTTGCATGGCACTCCCTAAGCAGTTCATTAGTACAAATATCAGCTAAAAAATAGCAGGGCAAATGATAATAGGGTATTCTAGAATCCATTTTAGGAGGTACCATGGTAGCTTACTGAGAACACCATTCACACTAAGGGCAAGGGATTCCACGTTTGTAAAACCCTCTCCCACACAGGCATCCTAGCCATTATGCTTGGAGAACCCTAGGGCTCAAGGCATGTGAGAAGTATACAAAAATATATATAGTAAACGAATGCTTGCACCTCAAAAAATAAATTTTTAAAATGGTTCTTTTTACACATTGAACTTTGCAAAAACAATAGATTATATATATACATATATATATGTGTATATATATGTATATAAAATCTCAAGTGGCATAGTTTCACCAGAAAACATTACAGTGTATGGAGAGGTGGATTGTTACCATGTGGCTGTGTTTTACTTACATGTTCCAACCACCTCTTACATGAAGCCCCATTCATCAAAGGCTGTGGCTTCTGGGTCAGCAGCTATTCCTTCCAAGTCAGATGTTGGCTACACAGTGAACATGATTGATTAGCTACCAGTGTGCTCTGAAAACCCGACCAACAGGATAACCTAGGACAGAATCCTAGAGGGTCTCATTATAACAGAAGAAGCCGTCTCCTGGCTCCCGTGTACAGGAGCCATCTTTAGGCCTGCCGTGATTTACCACTTAAAACCTTTATTTTCCCAGGGTAGGCTTGAAAAGAGCCTACCTTGAAAAAAGCTGGCGTGAGGCTGCCTCCCTCCTGTGAATTTGTCCTGAAGCAGTGCCGAGGACACTAGAACCGAAAAGTTGCTCCAGTGTCCGGACACTGTAGTCAAGTGTGAGACACGTGTCATCACCAACATCCCACTGAGATCCCTCATGGGAAGACACCAGGGGCTTTGTCCTCAGGCAGGCCTGAACTGACATTCCAGCTCTGCTGTATACTTACCCATGTAAACGTTGGCCTTTTTAAGTTGATTTCCGCAATCTCAGGTTCCTTATCTGTCACAACAGGGTCAACAATACCAATCTCTCCGCATTGTTGTGAGGTTTAATGAGCTCCCATCTGGATATGCCCCAGGATGGCACGCGGAACACTGGACACATTCAGTACTCAGTAGTTATTAGTTCATTTTGGCAAGGTGTGTTTTACTCTGTCTCACCAAGAGCGAGTGGGTGGCCTTCAGAGCAGACTCGGCCGGACATGTCTCATTCAGCTGAACACTGTTTATAACGTGTAACATATCCAGTTTGCCAAAGGCCCCACCATTCCCAACTGTATCATGCAGCCTATTTCATTCATCAACTTTACTGGCCTGGCCCGGTGGACATTGTATTTAAAACTCTTGCCCTGTATTATGGAAATAACAATGCCGTTAATCCAAGGAGATTAAAATTCCTGCCTCATTAATTCCTAATGTTAATCTCATTTGTAAATATCATTTTCCACAAAGGAATCCCTTGAGCATGTAAATAAAATAAGCGAAACAAGAAACTTGAGAGATTAGGAAGGAAATGGAAAGGGAAAGAAAAGAGGGAGAGAAAATTTCAATAAAGCATTTTCACTTTTACAGTCCCTATTAATCTGCTTCAAACCTAGGAAAGAAAATGATGTCTTTCTTTCTAAGTTATTAGTAGTACTGTAATTAGCTTTCAGGAGATTAGAATTGATGCTACAAACATCAGTGTTATAGCTTGGCTAGATTATGCCCTTAGGATTCCGATTACAGATCTGAATCATTCTTATGTTGGATTCTAATGAGCTTGCTTGCCCTCCTCATACTAAGTATTACCTCTGTGGCTTTATCATCTTTACTGCTAATTTGGGTAACTCTCTCACACTATTTAGATTTTAAGCTCTCAAATATCACTAACAAAACAGAAAGATCTGACAATATTTTTTGGCATTTGCAAAAATCAGACATAGCCAACCTGTTACTGCTGAATAGATACTACAATTGTTACTGCTGTAACAGATCTGCAGAGTTAATATCACATATAGAAAAATAGTTTTCTCAACTGGAAAGAGACTCTCACCCGATGTGATAAATGTGGAGTGACACTGAGCTTCCACTAAGGAGAAAATAACAGCTAGTTGCTGTTTTTCCTTTCTGTCTGAGTTCATCTGGTCCTTAGGAAAAACGCAGGCTAAATTGATGCCGTCACCCGGGTCCTTTGAGTCCTCCTTATTGGAAGCCGAAATCCCGTAGGTCAGCTGACTTTGCCACCAGGGGGAGTTGGCATCCTCTGTTAGGGTCTTCTGAGTCCCCATAGCATGGGCGGTTCAGACTCAGCAACCTTTAAAACCTTTTAAAGAGTCTGTTTGGCAGACTCTGGGGGTTCAAGGAGAAGAGAGATAAGTGCTAGCTGGTCCCTGACTCTCATGAACTTGGGTAGAGAGGGCTGCCCGGTGAGTATTAGCAGCAACCTTTTATGCTGGGCAAGTTGAGACTCCCTTATGCCAGCCACCAGTTCAAAGTCTGGTGGGGGGTTTCAATCTCAAGTAATTCCTGGGGGTGACAGAGAACAATAAGGGACCATAGCAAAAGGCCCATGATTTGGAGCTCAGAAACTCCCTCAAATGAGTTTGAGCAGAAATGGGAATTTGTTGGCTCAAGTAACTGGGGAGCTTAGAGGTGCAGTTGACTGGGCAGCAAGTAGCCACATCCAGAGGATTCAAAGGATATCATAAGACAGATACCCCCTTTCCTCTGCTTCCTAGTTATGTTTTGGTTTCATTCTCAACCAAGCTTTCCTCACACATCCTGGCAGCTCTAAGGTCACATGTTCATTCTAGGTATTATCATACCAAAAGAAAGAAGAAAAAGAAAGCCTCACTTCCAATAGTTCTGGGGAAAACCTTGCGAGACCTCTGATTGCCTTAGCTTGAGCCACACCCACATCCACATCCCTACACCAGTCACTGGTGTTGGTCAGGACTGAATTATGCTCCTACTCAGAGCACATGGAGTGAATTGTTACCTGAGGAAGGGTAAAGGGACCTTATATAGTCTCTGCTGTCTACTGCAGTTCACTTATAATCCACTGCCAAAAAAAGTTAACTCACAACTACACGATGCAGGGGATCAATTTATTCAAGTATCAAGATGCCTAAATCCTTTGACACCTACACAGGTAGCCATAAAATAGAGACCTACAACCTGATATCAATTCTCTCAATTAGGAATTGCATACGGCTACTAGTAACAGAGATCTGAAATCACAATAGCTTAAACAAAATAGAAATTTACTTCTCTCTCTGATAAAAATAATCCAGAGAAGTCAGTTCTAGGTTGCTATGATGTGGCAGTTCCATAGCCATCAGAGACCCAGTCCCTGTTTATCTTTCCTTAGGACATGGCTGCCATACTCAAGGTTGCCTCATAGTCACAATATGGTCACTGTAGCTCCAGCCATCATGTTAATATTCCAGCAGCAAGAAGGAGATAGGGGCAAGGGCAAAAGGATGCACTTCCCAACTGAATAAACTCCCATTTAAGAGTCTTCTCAGAAGCTCTTCTTTCTGAATTCTGCTTGCACCTCCCTGGCCATTCCTAAGCTTAAGGGAGGTGGGAAGGCAACTAGCAGTCTCTGTTAGAGATACCACAGTCCTTGTGGGGTAAATGACTCCATCCCCAATGGGGCAGAAGTCATAAGCCTAGAACCTTTTAAACTCCATTGTGTTCTAGCCAGGGAAGAACCCAATAGAACATGGTGCCTGGCACAGGTACATGTGTGACATATATAAACAATTATTACTAATTTTCCATCTTGATCAAGTTACATACTAAAGCTTTATTTTAAAGGTGGTATTTTTAATGTAAATGTCTAAAAACATTTATCCAAAGAAGTCTTGGCTCACTTCTGTGTTCACCATTATTGTTTGATTATTTGTTTTCCAAAGCAAGTTTTAAAAACTGCTGGAAGCCTCCTGTGGTAGTTAATACATTATCTTAAGTAATTTAATGCAAATTAATTTTTGCACAACCTTGGGTTTCGAAGGCCACTGAACTGGGGAGGGGAGGCGTGAGGTTTGGGGGAATCTGCTTGCTGCCTCCCTTCTGGACCCACAGCCAGCTCCGTCTGCTCTCACATGTAGTAACTAACACTTCAGCTACTCCCCTGCCAAACACACCATGTGGAGTTTAGCTTATTTCCTTACTCAGAAAAATGTTAAGATGCATAGAAAGATGTGTATTTCAGGTTTTCTAGAAGACTCAAAGGGATTATTTTAGCATTTCAAAATTCTGCTTTTGTACCATAACTCAGATTTTCCATTGGGCTTTATGGTTCTTTTCTTTTCTGTGTTATTTCTGGCTTTCATTCCCTTTTAATCCCACAATTCTCCTTTTCTGGTAGGTCTTACAACACATTCATATCATATGGGAGCCACCCAAAGGTTCAGGGTAGAGAGCAGCCAGCTCGGCTGTGTGATTTTGATTGACCAGGATGGCTACAATGAGAGTTGATTGGACAGGACCCAGGGGAGGAAGCAGGGAGCCCAGGTAGGAGCTGCAGGAGGTTAAGGCAGTGGAGAAGTGAGGGCAGCCTGAAGTAGGGTGGTAGGAATGGCACTGGACTGACACACGGAGACAATCTGGAAGTAGGATTGAGAGGACTTGGTGATAGTTTGGATGCGGTGGAAGAGGCAGAGGTCATGGATGATCCATAGATTGCTGGGTTGGGCAGTTGGGTGGAGAGGTAATGCTTAGTTCCCTGAGGGAGTAAACCTGAGAGCAGAGGAGGGTTCGGAGGAAGGCGATGAGTTCAGTTCAGGACAATCAGTTCACTGGCTCTGACCTTTATGACACAATGGAAGAATAGAAGGTTGACAAGCCAATTGGGATTCTTAGCAACTACAGCATTGCAACGTGACATGTAAAATTCAGGAATATGTCAGACTCAATGATGAATAATCTTTACCTTTGGGAACCAAGAAGGATTAGCAGTTCAACAATTCACTAATTTAAAAGTTTGGGTTTGCTGCACAATTAGCCACTTCTCTCTGAAGTCACATAGCTTAAGTAGAAGCCTCCTTTGTTTCTTGGAGAGAGGTACTCTTTACACATGTGGCTGGCCAGTCTCGAGAATTCAAGAGACTTTCAGGAGCTGCCACCACTTGCATGCGTTCTTGCCCCTTCTGTTGATGGTCTGAGCAGAGATGACACCAGCTGGTCATGTCTTCAATTACTTTCCTTTTCAAAATACCAACGCCCAAGTCAGCTTCTGGACATTCTCACCCAGGAAGTTAAATAATCATGTTAGAAAAGTGATCACATCTTCATTACAGGGATATTGCCTCAAACAAGATATCTGAGAGGGGCTCCAAGTTGATTTTCATATTTTATCAAAAAACTGATATTTAAAAAATATTTTAATTTCTTTCTTCTCTGCCATGCATTGTATCTCTTAGTTTCTGATTATTTCTTTTGGGTAAGGTGGGGATGGAGGACAGCAGAAAATATAATTCTTATTGCCAACACTCTGGAAATACATGAGTCAACAATAGGAAGTAAAAACCATCTTCCCTCTTTGTCTTTTAAAAAAATAAATAACTAGCCAGCTCAGATAATTTCCTCAAAGTTTTTTAAAGGTATTAATGACATAGTTGGACATTTTCAGGGTTCAAGTAAATCTGGTTGTAATTTGGTGGTGTTCCTCTCTCCCTTCTGCAAGACTGTAGGTGCAGGGACTTTTTCTAAGAGCATGGCTTTCTCTGCTTATTCCCCTGTCCCACATCTGCCTCCATCTGTCCAGCAGTTGAGCTCCAAGAAGTGATTGTGGTCAACTAATAAGCACACATGGGGCCAGATGACAGCAGATGTGGATACTGATGGCAGTGGGAAAGCAAGAGTCACACTCCTAGCAGCTTAGCGAACTGATAAAAACAAGCTCTCAGCAATAATGGTAATAAGACAGAATACTATATTCATTTCCCAAGGGGCTCATTCTCAGGTTGCTTTTACCGCAGGATCTTGTAGCAGGTCAGAACGTACTGACCCCACTCGTCCTGGCCTTACCCCATCCTCCTGCCACTGCTCTGTGGGTGGAGTAGATGAGGGGTGCTGTTCCCAGAGATGACTGAGCTCAGAGCTAGAGATCCAAAGATACAGGCCTTGATTCCAGTCTCCCTTGGAGCTCATGGGCTAGTACCCAAGACAGAGTTGTTTAAAACGAATTATAGGGACTTCTACTGCTGGACCAGAGTAACAGGGGGGAAAAGAAAACCACCAAAAAACAAAAACAAACAGAAAAATACATAAAACAACAGTTTTCAGACACTGGGCTACAGGCAACACAATACAGTGATTCCTGAGAAAGGGGAACAAATGAAATGGGCCCTCCAGGTGCCCCAGCTTACTCCCTGGGGAGGGTGTCCAGGCCACAGCACAGGGAGGGGAACCCAGGCAGAGCTCGATGGTCCCACTGAGACGAGGAGGCAGAGCCAGGAACCAGGGGAGGCCAAGGAGGTGAGAGTCCCCAGGGAAGAGCAGCAGAGAAGAGAGGGCTCCAGAGATCTGCAGAGGCCCCTTGAGTCTTCGGTGCTGTTCACCCCAGGCATGTGAGGAAACCACTGATGCTGGAGAGCACCAGCAAAAAGGAGAAGGCAGAGTAATCCTCAGAGCTCACCCAGGCGGGGGAGTAGTCCGTGGTCCCACCACCCAGAATTTTAGAGAAAAACCCTGAAATAGATGAAGTTCTGGGTACAGTTCTCAGAAGATTACTGTCTTGGTAGTGGGGCCAGACTAGCCCTAGACTAAAGCTGCTCTGGACCCACCTAGCAACGCTTAAAGGCATGCCTCAAAAGGATCGAATTATTATTTCCAAGTAACCATCAAAAC
The DNA here is from genome assembly GCF_949987515.2 of Delphinus delphis. Lineage (NCBI taxonomy): Eukaryota > Metazoa > Chordata > Mammalia > Artiodactyla > Delphinidae > Delphinus > Delphinus delphis. Next base: position 55,448,475 of record NC_082689.1, read on the forward strand.
TGCATTCTCCAATAAAACTGAGAAACGTTTAAAGAAATTTAAAAAAAGAAAAGAAAATCAGGAACCCAACAACATAAAATTCATAATGTCTGATATCCAATCAAGAATTGCCAGGCATGCAAAGCAGCAAGAAATCTGACCCATAATGATGAGAAAAATCAAACAGTACAGACTAAGAAATGACACAGATCATAGAATTGATAAAGAAGGACACTAAGACATTTATTACATTTTATATGTTCAAGAGAGTAGAGGAAAGATTGGGCATGAAAAACAGAGTCATGGAAGATATAAAAAAAAGACACAAATCAAACTTCTAGAAATGAAAACTACAATTTTTAAGAGGAAAACTACACTAGATAGGATTCACAGCAGATTAAGCTCTGCAGAAGAAAAATTCAGTGGCATAGCAATAGAAAATTGGAATTTGATCCCTCTCCTCTCTATATACTCCAGATACTAATTTCTACACAGTGTGATTAGTCTCACTCAAGCATTATCATAATAATGTTGTTCCACAAGGCTCTGCTTTCACTCCCTCTCCGAAAGAATCACTGCAAATGATGAGGGAATCAACCTAATTATACATATATACATTATATATATATATAAATATATTCTATGTATTTATGCTTACATAGGCATAAAATGTTTATTGAAGGATACCCAAGAAACTGGTAACATCAGTTGCCTCTAGGGAAGGAAACTAAGTCTCTGGGGCAGGGATGAAAGGAGATTTTAACACTATGTTTTGTACCCTTTGTATTCATTGGACTAGTGAATGTGTTACTTATTTAAAAAATAAATAAAATATGGAATAAACTGTACGTGCTGGTCACAAGTGGACTCAACAGTGGAGTGTGAAAGGAATGAAGAAGCAAGTGGCCCCTCAGCCACCTGGATGACTAGGTGCCCAGGGCTGTGTCCCCAAGTCAGGCAAGTATCCAGGGTCCTGTCTGTGATGGGCCAGGGTTGGGGAGCTGCAGTGAGCTTGGGAGTCTCAGTGATATCCATACACAGCCCAAGTTGGGTTTTGAGGTCAATAAATCAATCCTAACCTACACTTGGAGCAGCACATGAGTCATCAGCCTACTGCTCAGTAGATTTGAGTTTAAAAGGAGAGCACCCCCCCCAAAAAAAGGGAGAGCGCCCCAAGGATTAGAACCATCAGGTCGATTACAGGGATATGGTTTTCAGCTCAGTATAAAGAACAACATTCTAAAATCAGAACAAAGAGTAAACTGACACCCCCAGCCAGGGAGGTAGTGAGTTCACTGCCTCCAGACGTGTTTAAACACTGAATGGTCACGCCACGGGGATGTCAAGGAAGGGACTCAGCATCCTGTGGTGGATGGTGCCACACACATAAGCTTTAGAGTCCCTCTGTGTGTACAGGGAGAGTGGGCAGATGGGTGATGTGTCCCCTTTCTCTTTTGCTAAGAGTAGAGTTAGTCAAACGAGACAGAGACCAGTAGCATTTGCACAGAACTCATTGGGTGTCACTCGCTGATTGTTTGTAGGAATACCCATATCTTTCTAAATACTGGTAGCAATTCTCTTGCTGATGGTACATTGCACGTAATCACCGTAAACCTTGGAATTTAGGTTTGTGGATAATCCCTTGCCTTCCTAATATTCTAATAGCTCCATATTCTTCCAGCTAACTGCATTTATATAACAAATTTATAGTGTAAGAATAATTCTTCAAGATGAGATTCTTGCTACCTTTGCCTAGAACCAGCACCTGACTAGAGGAAAACGATATTCCAGTGTGGCAAGTCTGTGTTTAAGGAGAATATGAAATAAAGAGAAGAAGGAATTCTGAGAAATAATGTACACCCCCCCAAATTTTTTTTATTCAACACAAAGAAAGGAAGACAGAGAACAAAGAGCTAGATAAAGGAAAGCAATCTGTTTGGGGCTAAGCCGAATAAACTTAAATAGTTTAAGGAATAAATTGGTGGAGTAATTCGAATCATGGGCAGGTGCTATGAACGTAATTTAGTAAACGCTCGGGAACCTGCCAAGGAAGAGAAAAATGTGTTGCTTTTGAGATCATTTCCCAGCAGCTTCATAAAAGAAAACTGATTACAGGAATTTAATAAGTAAAACAGAGCCAGAACTATAGTAACCAAATGAGTTTTTAATTACATTTCATGCAGAAAAAAATTCCAATTTGTGCTCCTGGGATTAAAAAAAAAATAAGTTCTAGAGAAATGCTTTTGTGGCAGGAAAATAACATAAACACTAATTTCCATAGGAATTATAGTAGTCAGTTTAATTAAAAGGCTTGATCAGAGCGAAGAGGAGCCAGTGCCAAACTATACTAAAAACCATGGCATTCGTCCCCACCTCTTACACTATTGTCTAAATAAAACCACTGCATTAAGCAGAACACAGGCACCTGCATTTTTCTCATGGATGTAAAGGGGATTTTGATCACTGCCTGAGTTATTATGTTGCTGTGACTTATTATCATATGGCATAACAAATACATCTGGTTTCAAATTAGACATTGTTGCTTGGTGTGATAAACATCGCTTATAAAAGCGAGAACATGCTGTGTTTAAGGGACAGGAGTGTGAGGGGACACTGCCACGGTGGAGCGCTCGCCGCTTAACAGGATCCCTGCGTATTTCTGGGCTTTCAAACCCCCGCTTACCTTACATCTAGTTACACTTCACTTGTATCCCTGAAACTCCCCAGAGCGGAGGGTTATTTGAGGGGATACTTCAGGTCCTCCTAACACGTGGTTTGCAGTCATGCTTAGGGGATTATCCTCAACAGAAAGAACTATTATTCTTCCTGTTGGAGGATTTCGCTCTGGAGTATCCGCTAACTATGGGTCCGGCTTGGAGAAGGCTTTTCAGGAGGTGTCCTGCAACCACGGTGGTTTAGTCACCGGTCACCTTTTGTTCCCCTTGTGATGAATGAGACACACCTGCAGGGTGTCTCCATGGGACTGGGAGTATAATCTCTGGCCACAGAACGCTGACCCAAGGCATTAAGCGGGACCATTTCCTTTCCAGGGGCTAAAGCCCCGCAGCCCCGTGATCCCTGTTTCATTCATTGCTTTGTTCCCCCAGAGGAGTGATCCACATTTTGTGAGGCTGAAAGTTTGTACCATTTGGGAGTTGGGGACCCGTTTTTAAAAATAACACAAAATTAAGTGCAAAAAAGAAATATTTAGAAGGGTCTCCTAAAAGTGAGGACCCTGAATCCTGAGCTTCCTTAGCCTTGTGGTCAGTCGGCCTCCAGCCCCACCCTACATTTCCTCTCCCTTCTCTCTCCTGCACCCCTCCACCTGTCCCTCCCTTCCACACCCCTTTTTCTTTTCTCTCGTGTCTATTTCCATGCATATTCTCATGGTAATCTGTCCCCAGATCCTGTGCTTTAAAAATGAGCTCCTCTCATCTCAGGATTTCACCTGGCCTTTCTCATTCACATGAGTCCACCCAGAGTCATCTCTGGTGGAGCAAATGGTAGGTTTATTTTTGTAAAAATTTCAGTTCCTTATCTATTGAGATCTGGAGCCCTCCCTAGCAGGCAAAGATACACATACTAGTAGACCGTGTGAGCTGCATATTTTGTTTCTTGTTTGATGTGAATTTAAAACAGGATCATAATCAACTTGGCTGGCACCCCCTGGAGGAGAGCACAGACATCTATCTTATTTTTTTCATTTTCTATATAAGCTCTATTAATACAACACAGTGGTGCTAAGTGCATATTTACTTCTTATAAATAGCTCACGTTTACCAAAATAATCACTTTCATTTCTTACAGCCAGCTGTCATTCTCCTCACAGCAGAAACCTAGAAAATCATGGCAGTGACTCCGGTTCCTCTCTCCCCCACCTGCTTTTGTTATATTTTAGGCATTGGTGAAGGTCAATGTGAAACTGAAGCCGATGCTGGATTCAGTAGCTGCCAACAGAAGTAAGTGGGAAGAGTTGCACCAGAAAAGGCTGCTCATCTGTTCGGCTGCCTCTGCCCCCTCTGTCAATCTCATGGTGACAGGAGATGACAGAGACTAACCCTCCAGGTCAGCCGCAGCTGTGAAATGACTGCGTCCTCAAGAGCCAGCTTCGGTCCCACCACAGTATTTTTTTGTTCCTTTAAGCTCAAACAGACATAAAGTCTCAGGGTTGTGCTGGGAAGCATGCCTGGGCTTTCACCTTGCAGTGTGGTGCCAGCAGAAAGGACAGAGGAGGAGGTGGGGCGGGGAGCACATGCCCCAGGACGCTCACCTCTCCCTGATGAACACACATGGGCTGAGATGAAGGTTCTGGGCAGCGGGCCACTTGGGTCCAGGACCTGAGGACGGTTGGCCCTGCTCACTCTGAGCTGAGGGAATGTTGAACAGTGAAGGCGTCATTAGCGCTGCTTCATGTTGTGTATGGCTGTTCTGTTTGTTACAAGCCAAACAACGCCTGCTTTTGCATCCTCTCCTGAGCTCCCCCTTCTGCGCCAGACTGTCCCAAGCATCCCAATTGGTATTCTGTAGAGATATCTTATTTTTAATCCTAAAGCTTCTTAATGATGGATCAGAACCTTTAGAATCGCCTACCTAAAAGAGAAACTATATTATCCTTACAAAAACCAGCCATTCCCAGTTTTCCCCTAAAAAGGTTGATAGTAGGAAGACAGCAAATGTGTTTGTCTGATTGGCGTTTAGACAAGATTCATAACGTTGTATTGGGATTGTGGTCCCCCTTTTCAGTTTTTTAATTCAACCTTCATTGTAGACCAAGTCTTCTCCCAGAAGGAATGGATTAATAGACTTAAAGTAAGGGTGAAAGGAAATCTATAGGTGGATTTAACGCAAATGACACATGAACATTCAGAACTATTTCCAACAGTGAGACATTTCATAGGACGCAGCAGAGCCACGGAGAATGATCACTGACTACCTGTAGCTCTCCTAGTGATGAGTTTCAGTATAAAATGTAAGGTTACTACCAGTGCCAACCTAAAGCCAAATGGAAAGGTCCCCAATTTTGGATTTTTCCTTAAGTGTAAGATATAATGCTTGAAAGGTTAAGAAACAACAGTCTAGGCAGAGAACAGATATTCTATAGAAAGCTAGGTTTATAGTAGATAAGAATAAGCTATATTAAATAGATGCAATGACTAGAAAGCTGAGAGACTGAGGACATGGTATGCCTTATCCAAAGAACGCTGGGCCAGAAGCTACACTTGTACCCTAGGTTTGGCACTATTCACTGGATGGCTTTAGACAAGTCACTTAACTTCTCCCAGCCTTTTTCCTCATTTGTCAAATGAGATTACACTAGGAAATTATTTTCAAACATGATTTAACCTTAGAACTTTTTGTTCAAATAAATCTTACAAAGAATCCCCAAGACATAAAACATCTAAAAGCCCAAGTCCTCAGTTTGAAGCTGGGTTGGGAGAGCCAGAGCCCCTACAAATCATTTCTTTGATTACATACCTAGTAGCCCATAATTGGGCTCTGAGGAGTTTGAAAATCTCTGGACCAGATGAACCTTGAAGTCCATTCCAGCTCTAAAGAATCTAAAATTTACAAACCAGTTTTGTTCTTGTTGTTGCTCGTCAGTGTCAGTTATTAACTTTACTACTCAGAGGAACAGGGGCCAAGTTCCACCAAGGACATTTTTTTCCTGGCGCATAGCAGACATCTGGGAAATGTTTAAAGAATGGGTAGATTAAAGTACCAAAACGGAAGTAAGGGAAGAGCAGGTACCCATGGGGTAAAAGGAAGATTCTATATGGGCAGAACTAGAGGAAAAGAAAATTATAAACCAGGCAAATGGGGGGAAGAGAAGGAGGAGAGGGAAAAAGAGGAGGAGGAGGGGAAGCAAAAGAGAACAGCTAACAAGGAAGAGATGGGGACCGAGGCAGGTGGTAAGAGAACTGATAAAGGGAAGGTGAACATCAATCCAAACAAAGAAAAATGGCATGTCTTCCCAAAAAAATGAGGGTACAGAATCCTATCATCAATTGCCTAGAAAAGAGAGAAACTTGAGCAGGGAGGGGGTTGACAAAAGAGAGAAGGAAGGAGAAGGAACCCTAAAAATTAATGTTCCCAGCTACCTTTTACAGCTGTCTCTGTGGGGAAGACTGGAGAAACTAGAGGAGAGAATGAGTGCAGGAAAAATTGCCTCCACGGAGCAGGTAAGAGGAGGTTGTTCAGATTTATGGATTTTATTAAGCCAGTTTTCTGAATCACTCTGCTATAAAGGAAAACAGCTTCTGCCGGGCTGTCTCCCTCCTTCAGGTGAGGAACAAAGGGGGGGTGGAGGTAGGGACAGACTCTGGTCGTGTGTCTGCAGCTCAGAAGCACTGCAGGTGTTCCTAGCTATTGTGTCACATCATGTTTATATCACAAGTGGGAATTGAAAATCAGTCCATGTGAGGCAGAGATGAACCCACATCTGTCATCCTCCCCAACGATAAATAAATAAATAGCCCAGACAGACGAATGCCATTGTATCTAGAGCAAAATTTGAAAGCATGTGCTTTATGATAAAACTAGACCCAGGGTCCAATGGAGACTGCAGGTAGCTACACGCACTGTGGCTACCCTGAACGTTGATGCTGCATATTGCTAAGGGGAATGTAATTTATAGCACAAACTCTACGGCTTCCACTAAGGTTGAGTTTTCCTCTCATTTTCTTGCCGTTTTATTGGCTTCACTGCATGGTTGCCAATAGCAACACCCACTGGTAGCAAGAGCAGCTCAACACCATTGCAATCTGCCATACAGTGGAGCCCTGACAATGTCAACCATCAATCAAGCAGCTGTTTGTAATTGCCTCCATCTATTATTTCTCCTGTCTCGAGGTATCTTTCCTATTGGGGTCAAAATTCAGAAACTGCTGACTAATGCCCCAGTCTGTTCCTCCACAACCATGAAACAGTAGAAAAGAGGGTAGCAGCCTCCCTGGTGCCAACAACCCAGAGGGTTAGAGCTTGAACTCTTGGGCGTTTGAGGTATTTTTAATCCCTTTTCTAATGTATAACTTTCCACGAATTGGGGGTATGTGTGGTTACCCATATAATCTGCTTTTCCAAAATAGAGAGATTTTCCCAATCCTTATTATTGTTTACTTCCTATTGGAGGAAGGCATTTGAAATGTGAGCCTTCTTATAAAACCTACAACTGACCAGATTATGTGCGCTTCCTCAGGTCTCTTGGCATTAATGGTTGAAATGACTTCATCCTACTTTCTTTCTCCACGAAGTGTATTTTTTTCAGGCAGGCTATTTATAATTTTATTAGTCAGTATGTGGAGAATACATGCACAACCTACAATGTAACTGGCAATCCCAGCCAGGAGGGATGGCTTGGCAAACTGTAAAGGGCACTACCCCAGTGCACAGTGGATGGGGCTCCCCCAAGCCTGGCCATCGGCCAGACCTGTTATCTTGGGACTCTCAGGTCTCGGGTTTTCCACTTATAAAATAAAAGCACTGAGTTTTATTCAGTTCATTTCTGCACCAAAGGACCAAGCTGTATTTAACTTTAAAAACTTCTCAAAAAAGATAGGAGCAAAGAGGTCATCTCCTCACTAAAGACAAAATAAAAAGTTACACATATGGAGTAGATATAAAAACAACCTTATCACAGATATGTCTGAGCCTGCCTCTAGTGATCACGAAAGACATGGTCATCAGTACATGGTTATAGGTACAAAAATATACCCTTTTATTTCATAACTTTAGATTATCTCATTTCACAGATATCCCATAAATGGTAGTTTAATTTACAATTTATAAAGTGAGTCAAAAGAAGTTAAAATTGCATGTGTGCTTTCTGTTTCTAAAATCTAAGCTGTCTACACATTTCCAGGTATTTTATATTTGCATACTCATTGGGTTGGGTTGGAAATAATCTTTAAAATTTTGTTAGTGAAATAACATTATCTAATATTAATGCTACAAGAATTCAGTTGCTTTTTCATGTATCAAAATTTATCATATTTGATCCACTTACCTGAAGTCGTTAAACAGAGTCTGCTCAATTTACTTTGTGGTAGAATTATTTTAAAATCCATTTTTCCTGCTGACTCTTAATGAATTGCACAAAGATAAAATACAATTTCATCCCCATTAATAGTGTGAAAAACTCTCAAGCAGGACAGAAATCTAAATATATTAAGGGAAGATTTACATCTAAAGAAAAATGTTTTGGCTGGAAGTAAACACTCATAAAGGATTCATTAAAGCAAAAGAGCAAAACCTAATTTGGGACCCTAAAAACTCTGGCAATGCCAGTGAAGTTTCATTGTCTGCTTCAGAATAACAGTCTCTGAAACTGTTGTTCTGCCGCATGCTGTAAAGAACTCCCAAAACTCAAATGTCACAGGAAATTTAAAGGTTGAGTCTGACTACAAGAAGGCCAAAATTTCTTAAGTTTCTTAAGTGAGCAATAATAGAATAAAACACGTAGATGGCAGAAATAAAGTGGTGTGTCTGGGGAATTTCATGTTGAGTACTTGGATTTAACAATGCCTGAGGTCCTGCTTACATCGCTTGTGTACCTTTTCCTCAACTAGTAATTTGCTGTTGTACATCTTTTCTAATTTAATTTTGAATGTTCTTGCATATTTAGTCCATCTCTCAACAGTGCTAAAGATAAGTTATTTATCTGTGTAGCATATCTCTACCAATGTCACTGAATATATACACTGGCCCAGAAATATGTTTGTTTTATTAAGTAAATGAAGTATTTGCTATAAAAAAATGTGTTATTTCAGGCCACCATTTACCTTTGTGTTCATTTGCTGTGTGTGTATGTCTGTGTTTAGAATGTCGATTATTTTTTTCTTTAGACTTAGATTAAATCATATTTAGATGAATTTTAAAAAACACAAACAGCATTGTATGGGAACAGGAGTTTAGGTTTTGGCTAATCTCACTCCCTTGGTGAAAAATGCTTTTGCCATTTTATTTTGATGTACAATCATCTAAAAAGGATCCCCTACTGATTTGCTTCCTAATTATTATTGTTTTACACAAAAGAAGGGAAATATGTCTTCAACTGAATTGTCTCACGTCACTCCGTTTGTGTAGATTTCCCAAGCTGAGGTGTCATTTTAAGAATACTACATTATAGACTGTTTGCCCATTTCACAAGCATCTAATCCATGATTTTGAAACTGCTTTAAGAGACCTAAATATCTTTGTTTTTAATAAAATGCTTAAAGTTTAACTAAAGCTCTGGAATAATCTTTATTTCTCTTAGGAAGGACGATTTAAGGACTGAACGAGGCAAGCATGCATCCGAATACCTACGATTTAAATTTTGACTGTCAATTTAGCCCATTAACCTTGTCCTGATCTGTGATGTTTGCCTGTGTGAGAGGGATAGTAGGACAGCCCTGTCCACGGAGCATTTTAAAGATGACAAAAGGGTCTTTGAATTATTGAGGTTTTTCTGAAGGGATAAGAGTCTGCAGCCCAGTGCAGACGGGTTCCTGTGTCTGTTACAGATTGCTCAAATTTGCGTGGGCAATTACACAGGGGGATCGCATCGATGCAGGGCCTCCAGCCACTGATGCCATACAATTACACAACGGCTTCGGTGCTTAAACTTTAAAATTCTTACACCATTGTGCCTGTTCTATTAGAACTGCAGCAAATGATCCAAAGCCAATTCAAATGACTGGAGAGGAGGTGCTCAGGGGGAGAGGGAAGAGGTGCAGTGTGGCCCCTACTGGCCAGCTTAAGCAATCACCAACCCCCCCGTGCTGAGGCGACCACAGGCTTCTTTGTGCTTTTCAGTCCATGCTTTTCAAGTGAGGCCAACAGTTAAAATTACCTAATTCACAGAAGGGCCGTGAGGATTAATGAGGGAAGTTAGGCAAAGCAGGATCTGGTCCTGGTACAGAAAGTCCTGCATAAACACAGGGGCTTAGAGTAGCTCTTTGTTTGGCTGGTTGATTGATTTCTTTAAATGTCAATATCCACAGTTGTGCCTTCTCTGGTAATTCCATTTATAAACCATGTTATTGTACTCTTCCTAACAAGTTAATTTAGGTAATAACACCACAAGCCCCCAAATATAAACTACTTGATTTTTTTAAAGGTATATCCAAGAAGGAAATCTAATTAAAATATTAATAAAGCTGGAACTGCCAGTGAAAGGAGAATTCATAATGAGGTTAAATGTCTTACCATCTGAGCATAAATGTTCCCAAATATTGATTTGGTATACAATTTTTCCAAAACTCTTAAAAGATTAAACAGATGATCCTAAAAGTCAATCAGTTACATTATCAATTTGACACTAATTTATTCTTTCTGCCTTCTTTATGGTAGAAGATTGGGGGGTGGGAAGGAAGAAGCAAGGGGACTGAACCACCAAACTGGCCATCCTGAAGAAAATGGCCTAGAATGAAAGGGAAGAGAAATAACAGCTGGAAAATGGTTTTGCAGAAGGTCTTTCTTTAACAAGGAAATTGACCACAGCTGTGGTTGTTGAGATGTTCATAAATTACCAATGTTTACCAACAGGAAGCAATTACATTTAGAGGATAAATAAGAAAACATAACTTCCAACTAGTTTTAAAAGAGAATGTCAAATAGATTTCACATACAAATAGAATATGGAATTTGGTCATCTCACATTTTGACAGGCAGAAACATAAGCATGTTAAGAACTTTTAGCTCCTATACATTTTGCCCGAATGGAATTCCTCTACATGGTAAACATGCCTCCCTTTATGCAGCAAAATCCACCCTGAGCCCAACACTGCTTTCCTAAAGTCTAATTCCTTTCAATAAGGCACTAAATCTTTTTATTGCAACCACAAAATTCTTTCTTATTGCTAGAAATGGTACAATACACTAACTTTTTTGATACATGCTCCAGCTTTCCAAGATTCTGTTGGAAACAAAATGATCCTTTATGACATTTTATAATATTCCACCCCATTTACTGCTTTCCAGAATTTCTATCATTAATTAAAGGGCCTTCTTTCACCATCCCCCTCCCCAAAAAACCCTAATCTATTCCCCAACTGCCTGTCATAGACTAAATAAAAGTCAGTCTATCACAGCAGCAGGGATGGTCATGCCAATTTCACAGCGTGATTTGTGCACTCATTTTATTTTGCAAATGACCCTGCCCTCCATCTGTCTAAGCCGAATGTCCTGCTTTTTCCAAGCCAGGCCTCAGGAGCAGCAGCACATGAAATAAGGAGGAAGGCACAGAACGTCTCCCTCCTGCCCGCTTCAGCAGCCACACTCACAGACAGGTACCAGCACAAAGAGGGGAACCTCAACTGATGCCTGTAGGGATTGGAGAAATTTGGGGGACAGCAGAGATTCCTTCTATTTTGCTTACATTCCCAAGAAGTCATTTGAAGGTGAATGCTTTCATGGTGCGAATACAACTCTGAAAATCAGACTGATAGACTAAAGATATAAAAGGCAATTTCCCATTTCCATGTTCTGTCATGTTACCTTGATTTACAATAGCACCTCACCCAAAGTATCAGGTCATACATAAGGATTTTAAAATAAATACTGAGCCTGAGTTTCCAAGAGACAAGTGTAGTCAGGCAGCCATAAAGGTAAAGATCCTCCCCCAGCCACCTACCCACTCCCCAATTACTGAGAGGCACCAGCAAGCAACCCTCAACCCACATACCTCCCTGAGTTGAAGGCCCTAAAAGAGTGCACCCAGAGATCAGGTGGAAAGAAGCCCCGGAATAGAGTTATGGTGGACCCCATCAGCTGCTTTCTCTGGGGATCTTAGGTGGGCCAGAATGCCACTCAACCCGTCTGAAATGGGTACAGTTTGTCCCTTTCTCAGTATTCATGAAGTGGAAGGTTCCTTGTCTGGTCCCACCCAGAAAGACAGACCTCTGTCAATTTCTCAGCAGGGAAGACTGAATGAGTATATAAAGTCAGTTGCTTTATGATACAAGCAATCACATGCCTGCAGAAGTCCCCTACCAGCTATATTGGGTGACTAGGAACTATACCACCCCCACTAGTTATTTCCTAACACCTGCTCACAGCTGCAAATCAGATCTGGAAGTTCAAATTTCTACTGCCCACACCAAGTTGGTTCGTTGTTTTAATGGAGGAAAAAAAGACACTAATGTTCCAGAATACAATGTGGCAGCAAACACTGGGCCTTTACAAACTCATCTATAGGAAATAAATGGAATAAGTTACAAGCAGTCACTATTTCCTACTGAAACTATCTGCTGGATATCATGACACTGCTGCTACCTAGCTGTGTGGTCTTGAGCAAATTATTTAAAACTTTCTAGTGCACAGATTCCATATCTGTAATATACAGATCACACGGTGGTCATTAAGATTAGAAATAATCTTAATGTGTAAATTGTCTTAGGGCCATACATATGGTTGGTGTTGGCTCTGGAATTTATACATAGAAAAGATGTTATGCGCAGCAAAAGGACTTGCATTGAAGCCTTTAAGTATATAGCAAAGACATAATTTTATTCGTACGCCGTTTATCTTAGATACTAGATAGTCCAAGGCAGATCATGGACGACCAATGGAGATGCAGGGAGATCAAGGAAGACTGGTTTCTTATTTGTAGTGAAAGTTGGAGGGCCAGGCCAATAGATATGGCCAAGATTAAACGCTAACATTTGTTCAGTAATAACTGTTTGGGGTGAAGGGGGAACACCTGGATCTAAACTTAAACGTCTCCCAATACCAGATAATATTCACAAAACCATTTACCATTGTTAATTTGTGGAAACGATAAAAATAAGAACTATTATTACCCTCTGCATTTATGTCGTAGACAGTGTGCCCTCAAGGCAGCTTAAAAAGAGAGGCTACTCTAATTCCAGGAGAATGCCAAAGAGATATTCCACCTTTTTCCTTCCAATTAAAATACAAAAACAAACCGCGAAACGACGCCATTAGTATGTATTGCAAAGTGTATAAGGCTAAGAAAGCAAGGGATTTCAGACCGCAAATCTTTCTTCCCCGCGCCGGAGACAGGTGACACAGCAGGCAGCCAGCAACTCTCAATCAACCTCAACACTAAAGAAAGGCAAGTGAAACCTCATCTCCCGGCAACCGAGGGTCCGTCCCGCAGAGACTACGCCTCCCAGAGTGCAGCGCGGCCACGTTCCGACGTCGGCGCCATCGGACCAGTGCATGCCGGGAAGTAGAGTTTCCGTTTTTGAATTGCCACGAGGCCTTTCATCTCTCTTGCCGGACTCACGACCTTCGCAGCCCAGAGTCTTCGAGGGCCAATACAGTAGTTTAATGATTCACCTCAGTGATTCCTTTATATTCCTTACAGAGTTTTTCCGTTGCAAAGCAATATCCGGACAGCCTTCCGTTTCCGGTTGGCATGTTGCCGTGGTAACGGACGCACAGCCGAGGACAAGGTTATGGCGGGCCTGAGCGGTGCGCCCATCCCCGACGGGGAGTTCACCGCGGTCGTGTACCGGCTCATCCGGGATGCCCGCTACGCCGAGGCCGTGCAGCTGCTGGGCGGAGAGCTCCAGCGGAGCCCGAGAAGCCGCGCCGGCCTGTCGCTGCTGGGCTACTGTTACTACCGCCTGCAGGAGTTCGCGCTGGCCGCCGAGTGCTATGAGCAGCTGGGTCAGCTGCACCCGGAGCTGGAGCAGTACCGCCTGTACCAGGCCCAGGCCCTGTACAAGGCCTGCCTTTACCCAGAGGCCACCCGCGTCGCCTTCCTCCTCCTGGACAACCCCGCCTACCACAATCGGGTCCTCCGTCTCCAAGCCGCGATCAAGTACAGCGAGGGCGATCTGCCCGGGGCCAGGAGCCTGGTGGAGCAGCTACTGAGTGGGGAAGGAGAAGACAGTGGTGGCGAGAACGAGCTCGATGGCCAGGTCAACCTGGGCTGTTTGCTCTACAAGGAGGGACAATATGAAGCCGCGTGTTCCAAGTTCTCTGCTGCCTTGCAGGCTTCGGGCTACCGGCCTGACCTTTCCTACAACCTGGCTTTGGCCTATTACAGCAGCCGGCAGTATGCATCCGCACTGAAGCATATCGCCGACATTATTGAGCACGGCATCCGCCAGCACCCAGAGCTGGGTGTGGGCATGACCACTGAGGGCATTGATGTTCGAAGTGTTGGCAACACCTTAGTCCTTCACCAGACCGCTCTGGTGGAAGCCTTCAACCTCAAGGCCGCCATAGAATACCAACTGAGAAACTATGAGGTGGCCCAGGAAACCCTCACAGATATGCCTCCGAGAGCAGAGGAAGAGTTAGACCCTGTGACCCTGCACAACCAGGCGCTAATGAACATGGATGCCAGGCCTACAGAAGGGTTTGAGAAGCTACAGTTTTTGCTCCAACAGAATCCCTTTCCCCCAGAGACCTTTGGCAACCTGTTGCTGCTCTACTGTAAATATGAGTATTTTGACCTGGCAGCAGATGTCCTGGCAGAGAATGCCCATTTGACTTACAAGTTCCTCACACCCTATCTCTATGACTTCTTGGATGCCATGATTACTTGCCAGACAGCTCCTGAAGAGGCTTTCGTTAAGCTTGATGGGCTAGCAGGGATGCTGACTGAACAGCTCCGGAGACTCACCAAACAAGTACAGGAAGCAAGACACAACAGAGATGATGAAGCTGTCAAAAAGGCAGTGAATGAATATGATGACACCCTTGAGAAGTATATTCCCGTGCTGATGGCCCAGGCCAAAATCTACTGGGACCTTGAAAATTATCCAATGGTGGAAAAGATCTTCCGCAAATCTGTGGAATTCTGTAATGATCATGATGTGTGGAAGCTGAATGTGGCTCATGTTCTGTTCATGCAGGAAAACAAATACACAGAAGCCATAGGTTTTTATGAGCCCATAGTCAAGAAGCATTATGACAACATCCTGAATGTCAGTGCTATTGTGCTGGCTAACCTGTGTGTTTCATATATTATGACAAGTCAAAACGAAGAAGCCGAGGAGTTGATGAGGAAGATTGAAAAGGAGGAAGAGCAGCTCTCCTATGAGGACCCAGATAAGAAAATCTACCATCTCTGCATTGTGAATTTGGTGATAGGGACGCTCTATTGTGCCAAAGGTAATTATGACTTTGGTATTTCTCGGGTTATCAAAAGCTTGGAACCTTATAATAAAAAACTGGGAACTGATACCTGGTATTACGCCAAAAGATGCTTCCTGTCATTACTAGAAAACATGTCAAAACACATGATTGTGCTTCGTGACAGTGTTATTCAAGAATGTGTCCAGTTTCTAGAACACTGTGAACTTTACGGCAGGAACATACCTGCTGTTATTGAACAACCCCTGGAAGAAGAAAGAATGCATATCGGAAAGAATACAGTCACTTATGAATCCAGACAACTAAAAGCTTTGATTTATGAGATTATAGGTTGGAATATGTAGTAATGTCTAATAATGGCTTTTATCAAAATGGCTCTGTTAACTATACATATTTGCAACTCTTTTATCTGTGTTTGTCCTTTGGCATCTTCACATTTGTGATACGTTGAAATTTGTACACTTTAAAATTATAATTAAAATAATTTTGATGTATCTTTTGAGAAACCTCACAAAAGAATTATAATAAAAAGAACTTGAACCCTAGAAGGATTTATGAAAAATTCAAAAATGAATGGGGAAGTGTGTCTAATAGTATTTGTAATGCCTATGTTCTCTCTCCATTGTATCTTTTGTGTTTTGCTATATCCTGAAAAAATCCTGCATGAGAAGATTATATCATCCAGAGACCAGGCACTATCAAATCCAGAACTCAGTTAATGTATAGAACATCTGGACATTAGTAATAGGGTTTCACATTATACTTCAACAATTTACCCTTAAGTAACACTAATTAGTAATGCATACATTTTGCATAGATTTTAGTATGTCTTGGCAGAATTTTCCAATACAATTGTAATGCTTTATCTAACAAGAATTCCTTATGTTCTAAATTTTTTTTTTAATCTGTAAGATTCAGTAGGAAATCTTGTGCCATAGTAAAACTATGGTGCTATGGTGTGGAGACAATAAACAATTGACAAATTTCTATGGTTTTCTTGTGTCCATTTGTGAATAATTTGAATATATAATCTTACTCTTTGCATAATTGATCTTTAACAGTGATTAATAACAAGTACCCTTAGAACTTGGTTCTTAGTTCTTGTTTCTACTTAAGACACATTAATACTGGACTTTGTTTTTATGTTGTAGCTTTTTGGAAAAGGAAAAATATTCTATGCTATTCCAATGACCCTATCAAACTCTCCTACTCATACCATAGAATGGTATCAATGGATTCTGAAAACTTATCTGTTAGACTCATAATGTCAGTTTCATAGTCAAAACTCAATAGTGTTTGGGGGTTCTCACTGTGAACCCCACTCATTCTGCATAGACATTTAATTTTCTGTAAGCTACAAGAGATTTACTGTTTGTTTCCCCAACCCCTTACACCTTTGCTCTTCATAAAAGTAACTGCCATGCTCACTTGATCTGGTTTAGAAAAAGTCAAAAGCATTAGGTTGAATCATATGAAATTGCTGATTTTGAAAGTTTTCAGCCTATAAAAATAGCAATTCCCATGGATCAACCTAATAGCTCTTGATGAACAGTAGGAATTCCTGCTATAATAATTTTCTTTTTCTTTCACAGAGGAAACAGCTAGATAGGTGCCCAGATAAAGCATGCTGAGAATAATTCTTCTGTAGCATGACATCTTTGGGTACTGAAATTCTATTGTAATCTGTGTGAGAATTTGGCTCATAGTGACTTCTACTGCATGGGCTGGAATTTATGTCATCCTCTAGCCTGTTATCCGAGCTGGTACCATTTATCTAGTTGATGGTGATGGTCTCATATTTGGAAGGAAACTCTGAAGGCATTATTAAATGAATTAATATGCTGTACATTGGAGGAAATTTTCCATTTGCTTAAGAAGTATAGAAAACATACAGTGTCCTCACTCAAGTAAAGGACTCCTTTCCAAACCTAGTGGTTCCTTCTATTACAAATTAACTTCTGGAGCATGTAAAGAAATAAATATTTTACAGTTTTGGTTTTCCTGTTGGCATGTTAACTGGGATGCACACTCAACACACCTGCTGTTACTGAACAACCCCTGGGAGAAGAAAGAATGCATATTGGAAAGAATACAGTCACAGTTGAATCCAGACAGTTAAAAGCTTTGATTCATGAGATTATAGGTTGGAATATGTAGTAATGTCTGATAATGGCTTTTATCTAAATAGCTTCGTTACTCCCATTTCACACATTTAAAAAATCTGTATTTATCCTTGACAACTTTACAGTTGTTACATTTGAACTCTGTACACTTAAAATTATAATAACAAATATTATTTGATGAACTTTTCCATTTTTTTAAGAAGAGTAGGGAGCATGCAGTATGAGCTAAATCACTTTTGCATTCTCTCTGCCAGTAACAGTCACCAGGTCTTGCCCCCAAGCAACAATTGCTAGAGTGACATCTTTGTATAAGCAAGTAACCGTAAATAGCAGTTTCTATTCTACTTTAGGCTGTAGAAAAGGGTGTGGCACGAGCCAAAGAACTGCTAAAGTGGGTATGTTTGCATTCATCTGGTGACCAATATGTAATGGTCCATGGCTGGACCATTTCTCAAGCAGCAAATAAATATAGGTGCATTGCGCCATCTCAGGACAGACCGTGCTGTCCGATAAGACCAATTCTCACTTTAATTTTTGCCTCCACTTCATTTTTTAGTCCTTCAACTTTCTGGGTCTCAGCAAAGTTGAGTTCGGACCCTGGCCTAAGCTCTTTTAGAAGTATTGAATGAGAATTGGTTTTTTTCAGGTATGAAGTTTGGTCCATGACTTCATTTTTCTTCTATAATTTGGTTGCTTGGTTGGTTTTAAGTTTTATAATCAAAATTTCCCGTCATATTCCACTTTTTATTTTCCAGAATTGTTGTGCCTCCTTGTGAATACTAACAAATATCAAGTGTGGACACTTTGTGATGTGTTCAGTATAGGTGAAAATGAGCACCAAACTGATAATGAAAAGACTAAGGTATGAGTTCCAGACTTTCCAAAATTAAGTTTTAGGACTTAAGAAATTCATTTACCCCTTGAGATCCCAATCATTCGAACTACTAGATGCTCTTCACAGTTACTTCTGGCTATAACATCTGATTCTGTATAAGTCATATAGAAGAAAGTTGCCTTCTTTTACGACCTGAATATATAAACAAGTCACTAAGGAACACAATATATATTTGTATTATAAATGAATGTTTTATGGTATTTTGACTTATGACAGTAAACATTAACCCCTCAGGTAGATGTTTGTTGTTATTGTTGGATGCTATAACATTTTGACTACTACTAAGAAATTTGCATTTTTGTCTTTTTGTTCACTTGGAGATTTGCTTACAGCTCTAGCTATGAATGTACTGTAAGGCAGTCCTCGTTCTCTGCTATGGTTGTGCATAAATCAAGAATTTTGTAAATATTTAGAAATTAATTCTCTTAACTTCCCTCTTTTAGTTTATCTACTAATGTCTATTTGTTGGGGATGGGGAGATGTGATTTTAATTCTTCCCCAAGATGATATACCAAAAATGATACATAAATGATATATACTCCAGGAGTTTTATTAACAGGCTATTATAATATGCATTTTTAAAATCAATTATTCTTGAAATAATTAGAGTCTCTCCTACCCCTGGAGGCCTCCAACTGCTGGTTTGCCAGAAATCTGGAAAGAGAGGAACACTGAGGTGAAGATGAAACGGAGCTTTAGCTATGTGATTTACTTCACAACCCACCTTGGATCCCCTTCATGTCCAAATCTCAGTAGTTAATCAAAGGTCTGCTGCCATTAACAGAACAGCAGTAATGGATAACAGATGCCAGAGCTACTTCTGTAAATAACTCATTCAATCAAGTCATCAGTCCTCACACCCTTGTTTTATTTAATACAAGGAGGTCATGCAGACTTTCCAAAAGGACAAAGCCACAATGAGCAGGAGGACAATTTCCAGTTTATAAAGCTTTTTTTGGAGCTGTTTCTTTTTTTGCCTTCAAAAGGTCTATTTAGGAGGTAGTAGTGTTTACTGCTACAGAATGTATCACAAGATAAGAAATGAAAAATCTCTCTCCCTTACCACACCCCGCCTTTCCTTTTTCTTTTTATCTTTTATTTTCTCCCTTTTGTCAATTACAGGGACACTTTTCTGATAGCTGGCGGTTGAAACCACAAGCTGGTATAAAATATGCATACCAACGTTTTAGCGATAAGTGTCAGGTAAGCTAGCACTATGATTATCAAGGTGACTTTAGAAACCATTTAACCTTGCATCTTTGCAAATTGAAATCACATTTATCAATAAAAAGTGACTCTCAAATTAGTAAAGCCAGAAGAAAATTTTGAAAGGAATCACCTAAAACACTGGATCTGTATATTTTGTAGAACACAGTGAGCTTTATTTGTATCCTTGCAGTAATTCCTATACTTTCTTTTTTTGTGTGTGTGGTACACGGGCCTCTCAATGTCGTGGCCTCTCCGGTGGCGGAGCACAGGCTCCGGACGCCCAGCCTCTCTGCGGCATGTGGGATATTCCCGGACCAGGGCACGAACCCGTGTCCCCTGCATCGGCAGGCAGACTCTCAACCACTGCGCCACCAGGGAAGCCCCCTATACTTTCTTTTAAACTCTCTTTGACCTCAACAGAAAAACAGTGACTGAAAAATATGTACAATATTTTTATTATTTAAAATGTTCCATGACATTGGGAATTAATTATACTCTGAACTCTAGTGTATACTTGCTTTTCTGCATCCATAATCATACTTATATTGAATATTTTTTATATCATGTATAATGTGGTCTTGTTTTAATATTGTCTTGGTAGGAGGCTGTGTGTGGGCAGTTTGAGGAGATTATTTTATACCTGAATCCCCCTATTAATTGAGGTTCTTTTGGCTGTTTAATTAAATCACCTCCCTTGGATTTGGGCCAAGATTAATCCATCACATACTGAAATCTTGTCTACAACAAAATATGTACATAATAGAAAAGGAATTGCCTTCATAGGGAAAAAATATTAGAAAATAGAGTTCTATACATATTTCTATCATGAAAAATAAGCATTTGTTAAAGTAGGACCAGACAATAACTTGATTGTGAATATTATTAGGTGAACATGTACACTGAGTCCAAGTCCTTGTCCAAAAGTGAAATTTGCACATATTTGTGAAAGTAAGCACATCACTGTCAATGACTGGATACCTCAGTTCAAAAGAGCAAATGGCTAAAATTGCACTGTGCTAACAGGACCCAAGTAAGCTATGTGAGCAAGCATTTATTGCAATTATTATTTTGTTTCCAGTTATTTTATTACAAGAGGCAAATGCATAAGATAAAAGACACATGACTTAAGGTTTCACCAGCACTCACGGCAACTGCTCTAAAAAGTATGTCCACAGAGCGTCCACAGACTCTAGAAAAGCTTGTCAAGACTCACCAGGAAATTACTGGCTGGTTAGTACTTCTGTCTCTGCTGCATATGGTGAGAGGCTATTCTGGGAAGACTCAACCTCTTGGTCCCAGTTATTCCAAATTTTCCAAAGTCATCTCCTATAATTTATGCACTTCATATACGGAAAGGAGAATATATACTTTGGAGACTAGAAGACATTTAGTTCCTCTTTAAGTCAGGAAATACAGTGTATATATCTCAAGATATGGTCACACCCTAACACTGTAAAGCAAAAGCTTCAGGAATCAAATCATAACAGAAACACATTATTTTTCACAGAACTAAAACAAAAAATTTTTTTAATTTATATGGAAACACAAAAGATCCCGAATAGCCAAAGCAATCCTGAGAAAGAAAAACAGAGCTGGAGGAATCAGACTCCCTGACTTCAGGCTATACTACAAAGCTACAGTAATCAAACAGTATGGTACTGGCACAAAACCAGAAATATAGATAAATGGAACAGGATAAAAAGCCCAGAAATAAACCCATACACCTATGGTCAATTAATCTATGACAAAGGAGGCAAGACTATAAAATGGAGAAAAGACAGTCTCTTCAATAAGTGGTGCTGGGAAAACTGGACAGCTACATATAAAAAAATGAAACTAGAACATTCTCTAACACCATACATAAAAATAAACTCAAAATGGATCATAGACCTAAATGTAAGGCTGGACACTATAAAACTCTTAGAGTGAAACATAGGCAGAACACTCTTTTACATAAATCGCAGCAATATCTTTTTTGATCCACCTCTTACAGTAACGAAAATAAAAACAAAAATAAACAAATGGGACCTAATTAAACTTAAAAGCTTCTGCACAGTAAAGGAAACCATAAACAAAATGAAAAGACAACCTACAGAATGGGAGAAAATATTTGCAAACAAAGTGACCAGCAACGGATTAATCTCTGAACAGCTCATGCAGTTCTATGTCAAAAAAGAAAACCCAGGGCTTCCCTGGTGGTGCAGTGGTTGAGAGTCCGCCTGCCGATGCAGGGGACGCAGGTTCGTGCCCCGGTCCGGGAAGATCCCACATGCCGCGGAGCGGCTGGGCCCGTGAGCCATGGCCGCTGAGCCTGCGCGTCCGGAGCCTGTGCTCCGCAACGGGAGAGGCCACAACAGCGAGAGGCCCGCGTACTGAAAAAAAAAAGAAAAAGAAAAAGAAAACCCAATCCAAAAATGGGCAGAAAATCTAAATAGACATTTCTCCAAAAGAGACATACAGATTGGCCAAAAAGCACATGAAAAGATGCTCAACCTTGCTAATTATCAGAGCAATGCAAATCAAAACTACCATGAGGTATCAACTCACACCGATCAGAATGGCCATCATCAGAAAGTCTACAAACAATAAATGCTTGAGAGGGTGTGGAGAAAAGGGAACCCTCCTACACTGTTGGTGGGAATGTAAATTTGTACAACCACTATGGAGAACAGTATGGAGGTTCCTTAAAAAACTAAAAATAGAACTACCATATGATCCAGCAATCCCACTCCTGGGCATATATCCAGAGAAAACCATAATCTAAAAAGATACATACATCCCAATGTTCACTGTAGCATTATTTACAATAGCCAAGACATGGAAGCAACCTAAATGTCCATCAACAGAGGACTGGATAAAGATGATGTGGTACATATATACAATGGAATATTACTCAGCCATAAAAAAGAATGAAATAATGCCACTTGCAGCAACATGGATGGACCTAGAGATTATCATACTAAGTGAAGTAAGTCAGACAGAGAAAGACAAGTATCATATGATATCACTCATACGTGGAATCTAATTTTAAAACGATACCAATGAACTTATTCACAAAACAGAAACAGACCTACAGATATCGAAAACAAACTTATGGTTACCAAAGGGGAAATGTGGTGTGTGTGTGGCGGGGGGTGGTTTATAAATCAGGAGCTTGGGATGAACATACACACATTACTATATATAAGATAGATAAGCAACAAGGACCTGTTGTATAGCACAGGGAACTCTACTCAATATTCTGTGACAATCTATACGGGAAAATAATCTAAAAAAGAATGAATATATGTTTATGTATAACTGAATCACTTTGCTGTACACCTGACACTAACGCAACATTGTAAATCAACTATACTCCAATTTAAAAAAAAACACATTGCTAAAAAGAATTCTGTTACGAGGAAATACCTGATACCTACATATGCCAATGAATGCCATTGTTTTGTGCGTTTACAAGAAAAAGTAGTTAGTAGAGCATTTTTGTTTCCAGGTCTTTTGTTTTCGTACTGATTCATTACATATAAACTGTTTCAACAGAATGCCAAAGAATGGTCATGAGCTACACATGATCTGACCAAGATGTTGAGAGTAGTTATTAGCCCCTTTCAGAAACTAAGGAGACTTTCTGACAATGTATATGAGATTTATAATGAAATGACTGGCAAAACTGTAATATTATTCTGGAAATAATAGTGTGGACTATAAAATGGAAAACCATAAATGCATTCTTCTGCAGTATTTGTAAATATGACTTAAATAGATTCTTTAAGTTACAAGTTGGGTATTATGATAAACATTTGGAATGCATCTGCAACAATGAGCCC
This sequence comes from Delphinus delphis, assembly GCF_949987515.2. Taxonomy (NCBI): domain Eukaryota; kingdom Metazoa; phylum Chordata; class Mammalia; order Artiodactyla; family Delphinidae; genus Delphinus; species Delphinus delphis. The sequence goes on from NC_082689.1 coordinate 55,471,556, forward strand.
GGGGCTTGGACTAGCTCACCTCTTGAATCAGAAACCTGAGGTTCACAGACATTAATACGACTTGCCCCAGAGCAAATAGTAGCCAAGCCAGAATCAGAATCCAGGGCTTCTGGCTCAGCTCCTGTGCTCTTTCCACTAGACCTCATTCACTCCTTAGATTTTTTTTTTCCAAATTATTCTGACCCTATAAAATGCTAAGCATTTCGTTTTCCAGAGCCACGACTTTTACTACGTTCATTGCTGCTGATTATTTAATATCATAACCATTCTTATAAATGGTTTTGATTAGCTTTGGATGCATCTAATTTGTTCTCCTAAAATGGACCACATTCATCAGGTCTCCCTATAAATATGAATTCCTCCAAACTTGACTCCAATCCCATGTGTGGATTTCTATATTAACATTTTAAAATTTACATTGCAAATACAATAAAATTTAATGGTTATGGTGGTTTATAATCCAATATCCATTCCCTACCCCTATTCTACCCCCACCTCCAGAAGTTTGGTCTAAATTTATGGTTCTCAAATGCTTAGCTATACATTAGAAATCACCTTTTAAAACTCTCAATGCCCCAGGTTGCATCCCAGGATCTCTGAGAATGGGACCCAGATATCAGTATTTTTCTCAACTTTCAAAATGCAGCCAAGGTTGAGAACCACTGATCTAAGGCCATTGTTGCAACTCCCCTTTTCGTGATTGATTTAGAAATAACCATGTGAACCAATCTTTTCCAAGGCATGGGAAGTCTCTTGAAGGGTTGCTGAGAAAGTTTCCTTCATCTCCTAAAAAAACAAAAAGGATGTAAGAAGGACTCTTTCTCTGTGTATTGTTGATCTGAATCTGCTGCCGCCATCTTACGACCATGACAGAAACCAGTCTAAGGGTGAAAGTGACTTTGAAGATATCAAAGAAAAAGAAAGAACTTGAGTCTTTGATGACATCTTTAAGCCATTGTAATAGCTATCCTAGAGCCTGACCTACTTCTGGGTCTCCTTCAAAATGGAAAAAAAAAAAAATTATCTTATTGTTTAAACTTATTTGAGCCAGATTTCTCTGTTACTTGTGTCTAAAAGCACACAGACCACACTCATCATATTTAGGTCATACATTTTGAGTGTCGTCCAGGAGGCGATGAATTTTTATGCAAATCCCTGTTAGTCACCCAGTCTTCCTTGAGATCCAGTGCCACTCCTTATGTACCAGTGAACAGGACAAAGTTAGTTGACCTTTGTAAAGACATTGCCTGAAACCTCGACTTCATCAGTATTAACTGCTCATCCAGCCTTTTGAAATTGCAGTGGCTACTCGTGAAAGTGGGTGTGCCTTCGTATTCTCGGGTGAACGTTCACTTATGTACAAGTATATGAGAATTGTTTTGCCCCACCCAAATGAACTGCCTTAAGTCTAAGGCCTGCTCACTGCTTTTTGGCAAAATCATAAGATAAACACGAATGTGTATAGTGACTCATCCAGAAAACATATTCCTCAATTTCAGAATTTCCTCCACATTCATGTAAGACTGTTTCAGTAAAAGCGCAATAATAATAGAAGAATAAAGATGAAAATGGAAACAACAGCAGTATTTATTCATGAACAGTAAACCTACGCGTTAAACTGAGGCAACCTCATCTTTTCTCCGGTGAGAAATGCTAATCTATGTACTGCAGTATTTCAGCTTTGGCCCTTTCCAGTCATAAACCTGGTTATAGGAATAACTTCATGAAAAATAAATACTTTAGTTCTTGATAATCCCCACCAGCTCTGCATTCCACCCATCAGGCCCAACTTATTCTGAGCTGTTGGCTTATACCAGTTCTGTATAAGAAAGATGAAAAAAATTCAAATTCAAACCGGATAGTCCCTATCACATCCGGGGATTGGGACAGTTGATTTATTCATACAATCTCTTTAAACATCTACCAGGAGAGGTTCTAAGACAGAATTTATTGCCTCCGCCTGCCATCCTTGGGCCCACAAAAAGCAAAGCAAAATCCTTCTATGAAATCTGAAACTCCAGTCACTGATTTCCTCCTGGCTGATGTCATTTCAAAGGCACGGTATATCCCTGTGATAGCTGCAGCGGAAATCTGCCTCTCTATAGGGTTTCCATCTGTTTGCCATCAGAAAGAACCTCTTTGGGGAGCCACAGTAAATGCAGAGCACCCACTCCTCCCCAAGGGTCCCAGAGTCTTGCATTAGTGTTTTTAAAATCAACTGTTGTTAGGACTGAAGATGCTTAAGCTTTCCCAGAATAGGAAAGTATTGCTGTAACTTTAGTTTTAATTTATGTTTGGCTTATCATGGACTGTTCTGTAAAAATTTTCCATATGATTCTGAAACTACTATGCAAATATTACCAAAATGAAAATCCGATCACTGACATTCTTTCCTTTGGGAGAAGAGTTTTCTACATAACTTCCTGTTCTGGACTTCTTATTATAAAACAGCTTGAATTTGGAGCAGATCCTTCTGAGCTTAAAAATATAAATATTTTGTGTCAAAAGGCTATTTATTCACTTCTCATTAAGGGTCAACAGAGATGATACAATAGGTTAAAGCAGAGAAAACAGATTATAATGACAAGAGATTTCAAAACTGATCTTTTTCAGATCAGCTTCAATACAGATAATCCACTGTAAATAATGAAAGTTCATACTGGTACCAAGGTATAACTAACTGCGAATGGAGTGTATTCATCCAGCAATAAATGCATAATGGTCCCCTTTATTCCTGAAAAAACAAAGCTTCAATTAATTCCACAGGAATGTTTAATAAAGGAAAAGATTTCATGAAGATCAACCTTTATCTCATCTCCATTCTCCCCTACAGGTATTAGAGCTTTCACAGTGCCTGAACAAAAACAGACTCTCCAGTATATTCCTCAAGGAATCATTTATTAAATGTGTTTTTATAAATTGGACTTTCTGTGTTTATGTGCCATTTCCTCAGAGAAGGCTAACTATAAGGATGAAATAGAAATAACACCACTTTTCAATATCCCTCAAGCCCCAATTCCTAGAAAAAGACAAGAATACAAAGGTCTTTTTATTCATTCTGTCAAATACCAGTTTGTTTCAATATGGTTTCCTGGAGTTCAATATCAAATGAGGCACAGTCCCCAGTGGGCCGTAGAGAGGCAAAGTTTTCCTCACCTCCCTGGGGAAAAGGAAATGTGAGTACTGAACTAAAAGACTGTGAAAGAATGGAAAGGGGATGAAGGAAGACTTCAAGACAGAGGGTAAGGCACGAGGGAGAGACCAGGTGAAGAAAGGCAATAAACAACTTGCCTTTAATGGAAAGATGAAATTACGGCTACTATATTTACATGACTTAAACATGAGATATATTTACCTCAGTATTTTCTAAAGCACGATAAATGCACAAGATAATTAAATGAGATGAATTTAGTTGGCACACAAAAGAACATTGTTTAACAGCCATGCACTCATTTTACTGTATGCATGTTCACACACACACACACAAGATACATCAAACCTGAAATTTCATGCATTCTATTGCATAGGATGAGGTTAAAATAAAAAATTACTTGATTGAAAAGTATTAAATACTAAGACACTTAGTACTTGGCTGTGGCAAGAAGCATGCGACTTGAATGACTACAATTTAGGAAACTTTGGTTTAGCAAATGGAGAACAGAATTTCGTGTGAGGGTGAGAGAACCCACTCTCCTCTGAGCAGAAGTGGGATTTTTACCCATTTTTGACTCAGTAAGTATTTGTCAAGGGTCTTCTATTTTCAGAAAGCGAACTTCACATTTTAATACAGAGATTTTTGCCACCTACTGTGAACATTTCCTCAGAAGAATCTTACTAACAAATTTATGAGAAAACACTTTTAAATTTTCTAGATCCACATTTCCTTGTCTGAAAAGCTGATATTTTTAGACTAGCCATTTCTTCACGTTTCCTTGCCATTCTGATCTGTTCTGATCCTATGACTTTTTTTTTCTTTTTTTCCATTTCTCACAAACCTAACAAGTTCTGATTTTTTGGTGGATGATGGATCCTACCAGTAGAGGGGGCCTCACTCGGCTTGAAAAGTATTCTGAAAGGCTGAAGGGATGGTTTACTCCAGTCGAAAGAGGATAGCTCATCCGTTTGTCTGCTTAACACCCTGTCACTTTTCTCTGAGTCACTAATTTTAAAATGAGACCACTAGCCTAGGGATCAGTCTGGCAGTGGACATGCTGTCACAATCCAGTTTGAGATCCAGTCTTCAGATTTCCTAAGGACCTGGTGAGCCAGGGTTCAACACATCTTGCTAAAAGCTAAAATAGTGAATGTTCTAATTGTTACCACACTTTTCATTATGTGTGTTCTGCACTGACTAGGCAGGGGTCCAGTTGTGTTCACTTCAAGTGGGATTCAAAGTTTTAGAGCTAGAAGGATTTTTAAGAGCATCTGTTCCAACTCCCTCGAATCACAAATGAGGGATAGACACTCAAAGAACTTAAGCTCCACTGAAAGACACTAGTGTGGAAATAATACTGTTCAGCTTTTATTTTTAAAAAGTCATTTGCAGCTGTTTAGTCCTGACTGCCCCCTAGGAGCTGTGTGGCAGGTTATTTAACGTCTGGGCCTCAGTTTCCTTTTCTGCAAAATAAAGGCACAGAGCCAGTAATTGCTAAGATCACTTCAGTTCTATTTTATTAGGCTCTCTGCCTCTAAATGATTACTGCTTTTGCTTCTATTTGCAGGCAATTCTAAGGCTTCTTGTTTGCTTTATTGTTCATTCATCTCCTTTAAGTTTATACATGTGTTTTACCTTTATGAGTATAGAAGGGATTAAAATTCAACTACACCAGGACAAAAAGCTATAACTCCATTATGAATGCGACAATCAAAAAATATATAATCCAGGACAGTAAGAGAATGTGGAAAGGTGAAAAGTTGGAGTATTAAGGTTGTAGAATTATGAATGATTCATCTTCTAAAAAATGTTTATAACCGTTGTGTAATGAACATAATTCAAGAGGATGAAAAAGTCAATCTAAAAGGCAAAGTGGAGGTTAATAAGTATCAAACCATGGCCAGGTAGAGATTTTAGGAGGTGGAATGAAAGCAATCAGCAGGCCCACAAGTGCTCACCCCCAAGTCCCCCACTTCTGGTGTACTTCAGCCTTGCAATAAAGCTTCCCATTTTTCAGAATATTAAATTTGAGTTCAGGGAAAGCCAGACATCATGTAATCACCGTTTTGAATTACAGTGTATATCTAATAAAAGCCCACAAAACTTGCCAAAAAAAAGTCTTTTAAAGAGCTGTGTGTTTGCTAAGAAGAAGGGAGGTGGGAAAGAAATCATATGTAAGGGAAGCCTTTTCACAGAACAAAGGCAACTCCAGATCAGGCACGGATACCAGCAGATAAATTAAAATAGGGACCCCACACACACACAAAAGAAAGGAAGGAAGAGGGGCAGGGAGTCAGTCTCCACTGCAGAGAAAAGACACCTTTGTTCAGACTGGACCCTGGGGAGGCCCACCCCACCACTACTCCGATATCACTGCTCTGTGGAGAGGACAAAGTGCTTTCTCTGACTGCTATGTAAGATTAATGCAGAAAAGAGTTTTGATGGTGCATCCTACACATCTGGATTAATTCTGCTGGAGACACAGGGCCAAGTTCATGGACGGCTGTACAATCACAGAAGGCTCTACACACAGAAGGGCCCCTGTGCTTGGCTTAATCCTCTGCTGCACTGTTTTGAAATTCTTAATAATTTATGAACAAGGGACTTCACATTTTCATGTTGCACTGGGCATCGAAAATGATGTCGCTGCTTTGGGCTGGGCACTTTTGTTTTTGTTTTTTGGCTGCATTGAGTCTTTGTTGCTGCACACAGGCTTTCTCTAGTTGCAGCGAGCAGGGGCTACTCATCGTTGCGGTGCGCGGTCTTCTCATTGCAGTGGCTCCTCTTGTTGCAGAGCATGGGCTCTAGGCACGTGGGCTTCAGTAGTTGTGGCTCACAGGCTCAGTAGTTGTGGCTCATGGGCTCTAGAGTGCAGGCTCAGTAGTTGTGGCGCATGGGTTTAGTTGTTCCATGGCATGTGGGATCTTCCCGGACCAGGGCTCGAACCCGTGTCTCCTGCACTGGCAGGCAGATTCTTAACCACTGTGCCATCAAGGGAGTCCCTGGGCTGGGCATTTTTGAGGCCATTCATATTATTGCATGCATTTCTTACCTGGCCACTCACTGGTTAGTTAGTCTTTTGAACATAGTCAGCTGTGGCCTACTGCGAGTCAAGAGCCTGTGTCTTCCTAGAGCTCAGACGGCAGCCTGTGGGCCTCTTCTGTGAAGCTGAGTCCTTTCTCGCCTTCTAAGCTCCAGGTCAGAGCCCGTGTCTGGTCACATACCATCCAGCATGCTTTTTGTCTCTGCCCCAAATGTCCAGAGTCCCGTGCTCTTTATACTGTGGCTGCTCTAAGAATGCTCTAACCTCTTAGAACCGACATGAGAAGCAAGTGAGTCCTTCTTAAAGCATTGCCTGGGGTAAAAGTTAGTGTGCACTCCTGCTGTTGGGGGCTCCATCCTGACCCGAATCAGACCTGCATGTGGCAAACAACAAAGGGGCCCCAGTGTTCTACTGTGTCTCACTCAAAACTCTCTTGACCCTTAACCCTTGTCTTCTGCTGGTCAGAGTCTGCTTTAAGGCTGAAAGTGGTTCCTTTGAGAGGCTAAAATATAGCAATTTAACTATAACTCTGGATTATTCCTACAGCCAAAAGCCCATGGGCTACAGCAAGAACTGGCAACCTTCCCACCCCATTGTCGCTCACAAAAGGCCCTAAGGAGGGTAGGGATGGCCCTTGGGTAATGCAGCTCCTTCAATATTCCAGTCATCTTCTCCTTCCCACCCCGAGCTCACCCCAGGGCAGAGAAGAAAAGAAATTAAACACTGTTCTGAACAAAAATGGGGCTCACTGTCTCAGGGGAAGAGGGAGGAGAGGGAAAAGTGGGAGAGAAGAGAAAGGGGACTTGCAAGTTTGAGAAATACTTCTCAATATCAACTTAGACTGTATCATCCCTGAAAATTAATATGGCCATTGGGAAAGACTGATAGAACATAAGGGGTGAAGGAATGGGCATGCTTGTAGCTTACCCTGGTAGAAATCATGAAAAATGAATCTGACCAGCAGACTCCAGGTCTACTACCCATCTCCATGTAACAAGGAGCCCTCATCCCTGGCTGCTTCATGAGGTTTAAACAGCAAGAGGCATCACTAACCATTGTGCTGCAGTCCCAGATGGTTTCTGTAGACCAGATGACTAGGAATGGATGGGAGTGGAGTTTTCCCAAAGGAAATGGGTGTGCACTTGAGGGCTGATGAGCTAGTTGGGACTCAGGTTGGGAGTGGGAATCCACAAGGAGTCTTCTTCCTCTGAGGAGGCCTACATCTTTAAAGTGCATCCCCTTTGAGATTCAGGGCAAATTCTAAATTGGCTAGAGTCTTGACTTTTCCTCTGCTATGTAGTTCTTTCCAAAACCATAGAGCCTTGATGAACTCAAGGACAGAATGTCCATCTCTGGTCCAGGGGAGAGATATTTCCTTACTGAGTGGACCAGGTCTCAGAAGGCTCAAGACAGAAAGTAAAATGAGGCTTTCTCCTTATTAGTCAGTGAGAGTTAGCTATCCTCTGAAAGAGGAAAGGGCTAAGACTGGACACTGGTAACCAAAAGAAACTGGGCCTTTATCATGGCCTCAGAGGGAAACTGCACTGTTTCTGTTCGCCTTCCAAGGGACGTCTGTGGAAGCAACATTTTGCATCAAATTCCCATCCAATTTCTAAAACACAGATGACCAAGATGGCCTTAACATTTCCCTCAGCTTGCCTAAACTTTGGATAGGTTTCTTCCTGACTCTAGGCCCTGACTTCCCTTTTTCTAGTGCATTTTCTTTATAAAACTTGTGATGATAAGTTCTCTTTCTGCCCCTTTGAGATATATGTATGTAGATCTTTTTAAAAGTCTCTTGACAGTTTGACAACCCAGGAATATATTTCTCAAGGACCTGGGAGCCATCTCTTTAAAAGTAATCATTCAAGCAGATAGCACCGCCACCTTTCAGGTCGGTGGGAGAGTAAGAGCCTAACGTCTGCGGGCACCTCACTCCAAGATACAAGACTACCTCTCCTCGTAAAGATATGAGAAGTGACTTTCCCTTGGCCCATGATCTCCCTCTCACCCCCAATGCTTTGTTTCAACAGAGTTGATTTCAGACTGAGTTCTGGCCTCGCTCCCCTATTGCAACATCCTTGAATAGTCTTCCTCGTATGTTTACCTTTGTCTGGTGCAATGTTTGCTTTGACTCCAACCATGTAAATACAGTCAAATAAAATGTATTGTGTTCCTGTAAACCCTGATCGCTTTGCAGAGTGAAAAGATCAGGGACCAAATTGTGAGAAGCAAAGTTGCCTCTTGGTTTGTGCATCTCCCTGGGGGATCCTGAGAAGGCACATCTGGGTCAAAGCTGACACAGGAAGGAGTTGATGTCACTACTCTCCAAAACTGGGACACCACCAGGGAACAGGAAAGGGCTGGCTGGAGCTAGGCTGCTGCTGCCTGATGCACAGCCTTACTGGATTTGACAAAGCCTGATGGAGCACTCACTTTGCACCAGGCACTGCCCTAAGCACTTTACAGGTAATAATCACTTAATTCTTACAATAATCCATGAAGCAGATTTTATTAATAGCCTCATCTGTTCGGGTACGGCACACCTCTGGCACCACAAAAAGCTGAAGTAAACTTGCTCAAGCTCACACCGCTGGGAAGCATAGAGCCCTGGCATTTGGTCCTAGCACCTGTGTTTTAACCACTAAATTCTATCGCCAGATTCTGCAGCTAGAACCAAAGACCACGAAATCCCAAGGCACTGTAGCAGGCCCAGCGAGACATGACCAGGAAACCAGGCACATGTTAGTGAGGTGTCCAAGTGTCTGCCAGAAAGTGAGTCCCGATTTCAAAACTAAAGCAGCCTATGATGGGCCACCACCGCATCTGCCCATGATGTCCTCTATCCCACGGGGCAGGGCTCTGCTGTACCAGTGTTTCACCATCTCCTAAGGTCAGAGGGGATTTCTGGATAAAAGTCTCTGGTAGATCCCTTCTGTAAATCTGCTTTTGCAATGAGCACAAGCAGGGCAGTTTCCGGAGAAAGGCCTGTTTTTCTGCAAAGGGTTGTGCAGAGGCAGCGGTGTCTGAGATGAATTGAACAATATCCAAGTTCTTTCTTCCCTGCAGTTTTGAAGCTCAGAGTGACCTTAGCTGATCTCTGCAGTATATACTGAAAATGAAATGGCGGCTCTGACTGCCATCGAGGGCAAACCAGATTCCACATCCAGTAGAAGTGCAGAGGACCTTTTCTCCTTGCCCCTTGCTCCCTTCCAACCTACTTGCTTCCCTTCCTGCTTCAAAAAGTGCAGGCGAAGACCTTTGGCAGAGGGAGCTGATGTTTGCACAAAGGGAAAAAGTGCAGCTCGGACTTCGACTACCCAAAAACTGATCCCTTCACTGGGACCCCCTGCCATAGCCCTAGGAGGTCTCTGAGTAGCCAGCGCTGGGCAAGGCACAGGCTCACCATCATTCTCTGAACCTTCCTTTTTTCAACTGAAAAGCGAATCACAGTATCTGTGCTTTGTCCTCTCCAGGGCTGTTATGAGGTTCAAATGAGATAATGTACGTAAAGAGCTTTGTAAACTGTAAAATGCTTTACAAATGTAAGGGATTATTATAAACCACAATACAGCGATGCCTTATGCTTTTATAAAGCTACTCGCTGGAACTGCAGGAAGGGGAATCCCTCTGGTGATTTTTATTTTGGAAACAGGCAGACTTGGGTTTGCCTCTTTGCCAGGAACTGGATTCCTGGCAGCAGCTGTTTATTCCATTTCGCTGGGCGACGCACATATGGCCGCCGCGCGCCTCCCGCGGAGCCGACAATATGTACTACTTTGTTGGAGCACATAAGTGAAAGCGTCTTTCGCCTCCCCAGCTATTTCTAACTTGCCAAGTCTAACACCTAGGCAACAGAGACTCTCAACTCGCACTTCACCACGGCAGCATTTGGTTTTCTCAGATGAGATTTTTTTTTTCCTCCTTAGCAACCAGAAATTTACAGCCACTCACCATAGAAACAGCCTTCCCTGGTGCATTTTTTTTTTTTTTTTTAAACTCGTATGCAGCTTTTATAAAGCTTTGCCGTGGTGAAAATGAACATGATAGTAATATTTGTCCTGGGAGTAAGTCTGGACCAGCTGGAAAGGATTAAGCTACCAACAGGTTCCTTTTTCCGCATCTCAGCAGCGCACGGAGAGGCGGGGCGCGGATGAAGCAGAGTGCCCCCAGCATCCTGCATCCGTGGTGCAACCTGGGTTGTTTTGAGATCACTCTATGACTAAGAACTATTACTTGCCTGTAAATGTCAAGAGGAATTATGAACATTTGTAGAAAAGTAACTGTTTGACTAATTTCCGGTCCCGTGGAGCAAATACACTACCCTATGTATTTAGAACCTGGCGCTGACAACTAGGCCGTGGCAAGCTTCAAGGTTATAGAATCATAAATGGGATTAGATAACCCAGATAGTGTGGCTCAGACTCCAGCACTTTAAAAATATTATTAAAACTCCAGAAAAAAAGGCAAACAATTTTGAAGGGAAAGTAAGATATAACAGACCCCCAGTAAAGAGAGAAAAGGAATTCTGGAGCTGGTAGTAAGGACCTGGTAACCCCTGGAGGATTTCTGGAGTACATGTTAGAATAAATAAATATTTTAGAACATAAGACATAAAGAAACAAGTGGTGATTTATAGCTCAGAAAGATTTTTTTTCTATTAGATTTGAGCTATGGCAAAAAGAAAAAACAAAAAGAAAAGGAAAGGATGAAGAAAATTTATTGAGAAGACCAGCATTGGCAGTAAGAATTTGCAATTCCAGTGCACCACCTGGAAGTCTTTGCATTTTAAATTATCTGTTACTTTTTAATTGACCAGATTAATTATTTCCACCTTGCCACTTGGCAGATAGGTCATTGTTCCTTTTCACAGCATTAATGAACCCATTCACTTTTTTCTCCATGTAATTAAGACTGTGAGTTACAGATCACATTCTTAAATTGGCTTACTGTACAGCCAACTCAGTCTTTATTAAACAAAATATATGACATCAGGTATTTCTCATTGACAAAATGTTGAGTTTCTACTGAGTTTTCCTCCAGTTGTTGTGAGACTGGAGACTTTGTGTTTTTTGGGTTTGTTGTTGTTGTTCTTGAAAAGAAATAAAGACCTATAAAGGTTATAGCATCCAGAGTGGTGTTTCATTCTTAATGTACTTAAAGTCTGGAGACTTCAAAGGCAGCTGATAGATTCTTGTTCAAGTATTTCTATTGCCACCAAAATTCTGACCAAGGCCTTTCATGAGCTTTTTGAAAAGAAATAACTTTGGGTATGCTGTTAAAGTTAGTTAAGTGAAATATATTGCTCTCTTCTGTTAGCTTTATTTCTAGGCCATTTAGGAAACCCTAGGAACATTAAGAGTTACTCAGTGCATTGAATACAGTAGCAGAACACAGTAGAGAAAGCTTTATTTGTGGTGTCTACAGCCCTCAGGAGACAGGCTTTAATTTAAGCCAACCCAAGCTGTCTCCCAAAGCATTCGGTTTCATTCAAGACTTTTGGATCTCAACTCGCTTCCCAGAGAAACTAAATTTATAACTAAAGGTTAAGATGTTTTAATCTTTCAGGGCTTGAATGGGATTTTCTCCATGAAAATGAGTCTTGTGGAGCACCTAATCAAGAGGAAAACTGTTGGACAGAAACCTTAACGGTGGTCATTGTCGCTGCAGGCAAAAAACTGGCAACACAAATTCAAAATAGTAATACTAGTTCATTGTTTTTACATACTGAAAGATTTTGAGAAATTCTGTTTGCATTGTCTGAATACAATGGGATTGGGATCAAAGACGTAACAACTGACGTTTTTCTAATTCTTAACTCCATTTCTTTGTGGAAATGGAATCTTTTAGTCACAGGTAATAACTAAGCTCTACTAATCACTCTGTGACAGAACTATTCAAGTATGTAACATAACATAATTTCCTAACTTCTTTAATGGAACTTACATTTTGCAATCTTTTGTCTCGCAGTGGTAAAACTTTATGGTGTTCTCCTTTTGTTTACTGAGATTTCAGGTGGTTAACTGTTGTATTTCCTTCCAACCCAAATGCAAATGCAGTAATGATATCCATGTGCTTCAATAAAGGCACACTGGCCTGTGGTTATGTTTTAAATAAGTGCCTAAACACACATTCTCACACAGAGTCAGAGTAGCTGGAGATGGCATTTCATCTTGGTTCCATGCATGGCAGACTCTGGTAGTGACAAAAAACATACAAAGCTAATTACAGCATGGCTTAGCGTAGCCCCATCTTTTGCACTAAAAGGGACGATTTAAATGTGTGTCACCCATTGTTGCGATGGCTTGAAACAGCATGCAGTCTTCAAGTGAACAGAGCATTTCAAATTCATGTCATAGGCATGTGTGGGAATAGAGGTGATGGGAAAAGAAACATATCCATTTCAGGAACTGGAGTCTTTACACTCCCTGTTGGAGTCCTGTTTGGAGCCTGGACCCAAATTATTTTGGGCTGGGTAAAGCTGAAGCCTGGGGCCCTGGAAAGCACAATAATTAAAGGGAAACCTGCTCAGAGAAATAAGGCTTTTCATTTCCAGGAAGCTAACCAAACTAGGAGACCACCTCAACACATTACCAGTTCTGGCTGGCCAATTTCACTACGGGGACAGTGTCATTCTAAATGACAGCAAGTCTATCTCTCTGCTGTCTCCTTCAGAAATAGGCTGCCATGAAGCAAAAGCATCTGTTTTGAGGAAATCTTTGGGCATCATAAAAGTTCCCTGCTCCCCCTTCAACCAGATTTTACTTCTGTGCTGGCACAAGAAGGCTGCCACACACAGCACTTAGGAAAACCTGCGTATTGTAATGGCCAGCTCAGCTGCTGTCACTCCTGGCTTGGTTCTCTGGAGCCATATCTTTACCAACACTTCCCTGTGCGCCTCCTCCTCGCCTCTCTCCCTCCCCTTCCCAGAATTAGCTGGAGTCTGGATCAGGAGCCTTGGGGAGTGGAAGGGGAGAAAATGGGAACCATGACTGGACTAGGCTTGAGAGCTTACCCCTCTGTATAAAATACTGTATAGGCCATTTTAAAATAATAATCATGAGGGATCTATCCAGTGATTGCAATACTTGTTTTCAGTTTTCTGATGTTTGGTATAACATGCTATTTTATGTTTAGAAATACTGACATTTTTATTGGTATAATAATGTTATTTTGGTCATCAGTTAACTGGGCTGTCTCCAATTCCAACCTCACCTGCCCCCTACCTATCTCCCACCCTTATCACTGATACCCTCACCACACACATCCTCCTAGCCCCTCCTTACGATGCAGGATTTTTTTTGTGTGTGTGTGTGGTACGCGGGCCTCTCACTGTTGTGGCCTCTCCCGTTGCGGAGCACAGGCTCCGGCTCAGCGGCCATGGCTCACGGCCCAGCCGCTCCGCGGCATGTGGGATCTTCCCGGACCAGGGCATTTTAAGCTCTACTGTTCACCTCGACTGGACTTGGTGGCAGGAGCCAGATCTCTCCACAAGGGAAGGGGCGGGGTAAATCCTAAGTGGGTTCATCCCTCCTGGTCAGCGGGAGGAAAATCGTACATCCACAACTGGAAATTACTGGCCACAACTGAAGCACGGTGCAGAGATGGGGTTCCTGAGACCTCCACTCAAGAAAGCCAAACATGGCAGAAGGATGAGACCTGCGGGGCCAGTGACCTCAAAGGTGGCAGCTCCAAGGGAACTGCAGGGTGCAGTGGGGATGGGGACTGAAAGGAAACTGCCAAGCCAGGAGCAGATGGTGTTTATATCAGAATGGCAGCATATGCTTATCATTTATATTTGTATGAATTAATATTTTTACTTGATATTTTTCAGTAAGTTAATAAATTTTTGTATATGAAATATAGTAAATGTTTGCTTTCACTGAACTTAAACATTTTTAAAATTAATTCCGAACACTTTTGAATAAAATAACTTCCAAGAAGCTACTTACACAAAATAAATACTCCATCCCCAATTCTGATGGTGGTGTTTTGCTTCAGAATTGTGATTATTTTAGAGAGACCTCCTCCCCTTGCCCCAGGACCAAGACTACAGGTCCAAGACTTTCTACATCACAGATAGTGCTTACATAACTGATCTTCATGATTATGATTAAACCACAGAGCCCAACAGGGTGCCTTCAAGCCATTTCTCTCCTGTCATCAATTTCTCTTTCCAAAGTTTCCATTTCAACTGACAGTGCCCAGAAAGAGAATTGAGAATCTTGGATTCCCTGAAACAAGGAATTACATTGCTTGTTTATCCCAAGATACCTAATCTTGGCCATTTGGATAGCCATTTCCTCTTCCTCCTACAATGTGGCATGGTGAAAAGATCCAGGCAGACCTAGGTCTGGATCTGGTTTGTCACTTATCACCTCCATGACCTTGAGTAAGTTATTTCATCTCTTTGAATTCCAATCATCTCATCTGGAAAATTGTGATGACTTTACACACCTTTCAGGGCTCACGTGTGAGGACTGTATAAATCCCAGATCTCAATATGTGGCATTTATTCCCCAAGTAAATGATAGCTTTTGTTATTATTGACTGAGACACAGAAAATTCTAACTGAACTAGGATGGTGGCCCACAGTAACAAGGAAACAAATTACCATAGTTTCATATACAAGTCTTAGAATTATTGAACCTTCACCCAAGACACATGACATAAAAGTGTTGAGGATTGTGTCTCAAAAATAAATGAAATGCTTCCAAAATCTACCTGGTATATATGGGCCCATTATTAATCAGGATAGGCTAAGTTTTTTGCAGGAAGAAAAAATTCCCCAAACTTCAGAGCTTTTGACAACTGAGGTTTATTTCTTGCTCAGGCTGCATGCCACTTCATGTCAGCTGTGGCAATGCTACACTTTGTCTCCACTTCAGGAGCCAGACTGATGGGACAGCCCTTGTATGGGATATTGACGGTCCCCTTAAAAAGGAGAGAGAACATTGGGAAGCCACACGATGCCTCTGAAAGCTTCTGCTCAGAAGTGGCACATGTCACTTCTGGTCACATTTCATTGGCCAAAGAGAGTCATATGACCAAGTCTGACATCAACAGGGTGAAGAAGCATAATTCTGCCCCAGAAAGGATAAGTAAATATTTTGAACAATATTACAATCTATCACAGGTCAACTAAACAAATATATGAAGCTAAAAGTCTGGATATCAATGAAAAAGGAAAGTTATAGGGAATGAAAAGACAAGACATTGGTCAAACTTGAGGAGCTAAAGAAAATTTGATGTCTGATCATAACGAAGACTGAGCAAGGGTCCAGGTCTCATGACTTACTTGGGATATTTTATAAATGACCTGGACAGAATCTGGCAGAACTGGCCATCTAGAACTTAGCGCTGTAGTGCTCTGAAATACTTCTGGCAATATGGTTGCAGAATAAGAAAAGTTACAATCATTTGTTAATACTGGGGGGAAAGCTTGACATTTCTTGACAAACACAATTCATCAGTATGGTGATGTCTATAACGAAAGACGTCTAGGGCCACAGGATGGTGCTCAGCGGTTTGGTGGTGAATGCAGTGCGGCCCAGAAAGGAGAGTGCCGCCTTGAAAAAGCAAGAAACATGACAGTTGTAATGGGGCCAGTCCCAAGGGGTGGGCAGCTCTGTGAGCTAGGATGTCTTTGATCCTGACATTCTGTTGGTTACATAATAGGCATTGTTGACCTCATTTCTCCGCTGGTGGCCTGGCATAGGAATCCCCTTCCAAAATCCAATGGAAAGGACTGAAAGGTTCCTGCCTATTTGCTTGAGCCTCACAGAGCCAGCTAACAGCTCTGAGCAGGCTGCATCTCCTCTGTCCACCACCACCCCTGCCCCTCTGCCAGATCGTAGGGCAGAGTTTCCATATCTGCTTCCACATCTGCCTGGATTATAGTTATTGTAGGCAATCCAGGAGTCAGCCTGAATTGTTAGCCTCTTCCCCTAAGGTTTTGGCGTTGCCTAGACATGACTTTGTGCTCTGGTACAACCCTACTGAGGCCCAACTGCAGGCTCCCCCATGGACACGCTGGCCCCTGGAAGGCAACCTTAGTGAGAGGCACAGAGCATAGTAGTTCTCAGTTATGACCCTCTGGACTCTTACACCCAGAAACACTTAACTCAGTTGCATGCTCCCTCACAAGGGGGTGGGATCTGGTTGCAGCTGCTCACATAACGGCACCTGCCATTAACTAGAAGCCATGTAGCGCGCCTGTGCTGACATGCCCTCAGTGGCTCTTTGCCCTCTCCCCATCTGAGATGTGAGGATGGTTAATTGGAAACATCCTTGTTAGAAACCCACCATTATGCAGTGCCTGACTATTCTTCTGCATGCATTAATTCCACTTCTGTGTATCCCAGATCCTTTATGTAACTGGGGTAACTGGTTTGGAGGAGGAGTTCTAGAGCTGCCCTAAGCAAAGATGAAGCTCACTGATATGGATGGATTTGAAATAACTGGATCACATACCAGACCAGGAGAATGGTTCCAAGGTGAAAATGCCCCTAAGGCTCACTGGTCAGTGGTAGATATGCAGCTATGCCAGCTACCCCAATGCGGTGGAAAGCCATAGGGGTCCACCATTGTTTTTTTTTAAATATCTTTCGCTCAGTACCCTTCTTCCAAAACACACCTGGTATTCTGGAAGGCGTTCCACTCCACTGGCCACAGGAGTAGAAGCATGGAACACAGTTTGGCCCAATCACAGTACTTCATACACTTGTTTCTAATCCAGCCGAGACTAAACAAAATCTTTCTCTGAGATTTTTAAATAACTTGGCTCTTAGATCAGTGAACTAGGTCTCCACTTGAGGATGGCTCATCCAAAAGATTTTCACATTATGAGGAAAGATATTTTGTCTATTTGCTCACCACGGTATCCCTTGCTCTTTAATCGCTTCTTCCCCATGATTTCAGCTTACACATCATTTCAGCCAGCCATGGTTCCAGCTCAACCTTAGGTCGGCCTTATAGCTTATGCTTCTGGACTGCCTGCATCTCTCCATGTTTTCCAATTCAAAATTCCAGGAGCATAGATCAGATTGGTACAGCCCATATTTTACCACCAGGCCACATTGGGTCAGTCAATTGGATGGCTGCTCTGGGTGAGGTGCCCAGCCCAGGTCCAATCAGCCTGGGCTGCAGGGCAAGGTCACATGGTACCACATTGGGCTACCTTGGCAGGAGGGCTGTGATCATGGTATTTCCTTAGGGCATGGGGGTGGGGTGAGTCAGTGAAGCAGGCACAGAACTGATACATCCAGTACAGGTCTGAAGAGAGAAAGAAAGAAGCAAGAACCACACTTTATTGTTTCTAGCATCCCTAATGCCCATATAGTGCTTTCATATGCTTTCAATGAATGGATAAATAAATGAAAGAACATATTTCATAAATGAAATTAATGAAGCAGAAGCAAGTGCTACTTGGAAGACAATTACTCTAACACCAGGACAAAAAGGAGTCAGGACACTGCTCAGCAGCCCTCCTGAACTAGAGCTGTTCCTGGCATGCTCTTAAGTTCCCAAACCCTAGACCTGCCCTTCACAGGCTGCCCTCTCAGAGAGTGAGCAAGGAAAAACCCTGCCTGCCAGATGTTTCACCCAGAACCTCCCTCTGGCCCTGAAAATTGCCCCCTGCCAACAACAGGAGTTTGACCCAAGAGGCATCTGGCGTGAGAGAGGGCTTTATCTGCACTCCCTAATCAATCTCAGGTTTGGCAAGAGTGACCAGGAGTGTCAAAAAATCTCTAGTCCAACAGATGCTTCTCATGAGCTCTCCCAACTAACAAAGTTGTCAACTATGTTAAAGAACAAGAAGCCAAAATACTATTTGAGTCCAGTGCCCTTGCTTGAGAGACATGGAAAGGAAAGTATTGGGCTTGGACCCAAAAGGGGTGAATTTGAGTTTGAGTTTGACCTTGAACAAGTCACTTGGCCCCTAAGGCCCTCACTTTCCTTTAAAAGTAGGATAATTACATCTGTCCTCCCCACACCTCATTTGGTTATAGTAAAGACCAATTTAGACAACACTTGGGGAAAGCGTTTGTAAATGGGTAAAATGCTGCCGAGATGTGAGAGATTCTTCCTAGCATGAGCACGCAGTTAACAAGCAGATGGACTGGTGGTAGGGAAATCCGCAGGTAACAAGGTCAGTGAGGACGCTGCTGCAGGTCACCAGCTACAGGCAATGCTAACCTGAACCCAGGCAGAAGTAGTGGGAATGGAAGAAAGGGACAGGGACCCTCTCAATTTTCTGGCCCATATGAGGCATCTAAGTTTTTTTGTTTTTTTTTGCGGTACGCAGGCCTCTCACTGTTGTGGCCTCTCCCGTTGCGGAGCACAGACTCCAGACGCGCAGGCTCAGCGGCCATGGCTCACGGGCCCAGCCGCTCCGCGGCATGTGGGATCTTCCCGGACCGGGACACGAACCCGTGTCCCCTGCATCGGCAGGCGGACTGTCAACCACTGCGCCACCAGGGAAGCCCTAAGTTTTTTAATAAATGAACGAAGTGTAATCTCAATTTGTTATAAAGAAATCATCTTATCAAAACATTACCAGTTTAAAAAAAAACATTACCTATTACAGTGATTTCTGAAATTCTGAATTTCACTCCTATTTTTGTAACACCAGTGAACTTGATATATATTTTATTATTGTATTTATCATCTTGATATAATGTACTTGTTAAATTTTCATCTCCTCTTCTAGACTCAAATCCCTGCAGGGCAAGGGCTGTGTTTTATTGACATCTCTCTTGGTGCCTAGCACACTGCTTGACGCATAATAAACAAGTAATGTGCTATCCACAAATGAAAGATTAATCATATCACTATGGATTTATTTATTACTGCAAATCTTCACAATAGGCTTGCAAGGCAGGTATTTTAATTCCCATGTTAAAGATGAAGAAACTAAGACTCAGAGAGGTTAATAAAATAAGTTACCTAAGGTCCCATAGCTGGTAGAGTCTGGATTCAAGTGGGCTATTCCAGAGTCCACATTGCCTCTGCCTGTTTCCTCAGGGCCCAGCTATTAGTAACAGTCCTGGAGGGCTGTGTCCTTGTGATTTTGCATTTGTCTCCAAGTTGCCAAACTCCTGTGCAATCTGGAGCTTCTTTTGGTTGGACACACATTTCACTCTTGGGAGAAGTGAAAGGGCTTCTGGGAGTAAGGCACTACTGTGAAGACCACAGGGAGGACTGAGTATATAGGACCTCCTCTGAAAATGACCATCTTCTTCTGGACCAATCCTCGGGGATAATGTCTGATACAAACCTTTAAACAAAACTAAAGGAATTGCACACTGTCCTCAGCTTGAGGAAACCTGGCAGGTACCAGCTTGTCCTATGAGGTCTTGATCATTTCAAGACAAGGACAGCAATGGAGAGGGGAGAAAGGGACTCCACATCTGTCTAGCTAGGAAGGCAGCTGGCATCAATCGTCCAGGTAGGAAAGGAGGTTTCTAGCACCACTAGTAATCCAGAATGCATGGGTTTTTAAAGGCTGCATGTCATTGATAAGGCAAACCAAACTGCTATTCTATGCTTGCTATGTCCCTGTGTTGTGTTATTTTGTTTTTTTTCACATATCATGAGCACATCCGACCAGCTAATGCACTGATGCTCAAACATGTTCCTCTAATAGAGAAAACAGAATTCACTGTGCTCTTTGTAGAACACCATTAAAAATTGCTACACTGAATTTCACTATGAAAACACATGACAACCTTATTAAGAGACAAGGTACCAGGCGCTAGAGATTTAATGATATTTAACTAAACTCAGAGAGTAGAGAAAAATGTAAATGTACAAAAGGGTACAAAATGTAAAATGTATAAAATGTAAGTGTCTTCTTCTTGAACCACCATCCGTCTTACTCCCTCCCAGAGAGAACCATGGTTGACAGTTTCTTATGTATCCTTCCAGAAATGTTTCCATGTCTGTATAAATATATCTATAACATGTATATCCTTTTTCAAAAAACCAATAAGGAGTTCACATTACAGATGCTCTTTTGTACTTCAGTATATCCACAAACATGCAATAAATAATATAAACCATTTATTATTAAACAGTTTTGAATGAAATCATAAATGAGTTGTGAATGAGTAAAGGAATGAGATATACTATCTGCCTTGAAATGGCCCTGAAATGATCATTTCGCTGTAAACTATCCATGGACCCTGCTCTTATTTCCCAGTCAGCCCCACCTTCTAGTTTTTGAAAGGCGCCCTCCCCTCGTCAGTCAAGTAGGAGCATTTGTGAGCACTGACCTCCACCCCACCTTCTCATCCAGGAACCCCAAACAAAAGGAGAAGCAGTTTGGGTTTTTCTTTGACAGCCTAAGCACCCACCTCTAAAATCTCACTAATTTATTTGAAATGAGCCTGAGTTATAGGATAATTCAGTACATAGATTCTCACTGAGACTAAAAACATTTTTCTTTTCAAATAAAGTTCAGGCTTTCTTTTCAAATAAAGTTCTCCTGCTTTTTGAGGCAGGAGATCAAAGGTGAGTCTCTCCCTGCCCTCCCTTGTAAATGGAGAGATACCCACATATCTACAAGGAGAGCTGAGCATCCGAGGAGGTGTGTGATAAGTGCCAAAGAGTGGCACAGGCAATACCCTGATAGTACAGAATGTCTTGCTATAGAGCATAGGGAATTTAGAATCAGCCCTCAGAACAACTGTGTTCTGAGCTGAACCTGAGCTGAGCTTTAGACCTTGAGGTCAGTTATTTATGACCTTGTCTTTGTCCCCCACTAGGACAACCAAGTTCCTCAAGGGCTTCCCCGATGGCACCTAGCACAGTGTTTGGAATAGTAGGTGCTCAGTAAATGATAAAGTAAATTCACACTTAAGGCTATCAGTTGCCTGATATTTGAGACCCGATGTGCACATGGGATAGATAGTGGCTGCTGGCTCAGGGCAATTCTAAGGTTATTGTTATTTCTGTCTTTGATATTTCTTTGTAGAAATATAAGACACAAACATCTGTGTATAAATGCTCTTTTTAAAAAAATTTTAATTAATTTATTTATTGGTTGCGGTGGGTCTTTGTAGCCGCGCGTGGGCTTTCTCTAGTTGTGGCAAGTGGGGAGCTACGCTTTGTCGCAGTGTGTGGGCTTCTCATTGCTGTGGCTTCTCTTGTTGTGGAGCATGGGCTCTAGGCATGCGGGCTTCAGTAGTTGTGGCACATGGGCTCAGTAGTTGTGGCACACGAGCTCTAGAGTGCAGGCTCAGTAGTTGTGGCATATAAATGCTCTTTGACAGCTGACTTTTGGAGGGGGAATGGGGGGTGGGGAAGGAAGTGGGAGGCCTCTTTGTTTAAAGGAAGCAGAAAGGAGTAGAGAGAGAGAGACAGAAGTGAGTCCTGATCCAACTATCGACAGATGTTCTGCGATCACTCCTGGCTTCAGAGACACTGAGAGCTGCAGTTCTCAGGTGGCCGCAGACCTGCCTGAAAGTGACAAGGAGGGCCATTCGTTAAAGCCCTCAAACCATTTCCAGAGGCCAGATTCAGGGTTCCGGGCTGGGCCTGCCTCTCCAGGCATGCTACCTGGGCCGTGAGGCCGGGAAGATTACCTTGATGGCCACAGCAATTTGGCAGAAATGAAAAGGCACTGGGATATTGGGCGAGCTATTAGTGGCTGTGTTTGTGATCTTCTGGCACCTGCAGCCCAGGCTGGCTGGTTTTGCAGCTTGCCCTGGCGCTCAGGCCTGGCATTTCAGAAAGTTCTGGCAGCAGAACCTGGGAAATAGTACCTTTAAAAAAATGTGCGGAAAGCTAATGTCACATTGGCAAAGCTCACCTGGGGCCACCTCCATCTGTTGTCCCCTTTGTGGCTCACCATTTTTACTCTCTCTTTAGTGATCAGAGCCTATGTTGTCCTTTACATGCCCTCGTTGGGGGGAGGCCTGTGGATGGTCTTCCACTGTCCACTGGTTTATTACTCTTTCCTCCCTACAGTTTGACAGCTGGGCAAGACAGCTGAAGCAATTCCCATATGGGTTGTCGGCAAAGACTGGGGTAGAGGGGAGATGGTTTAGACATGCAGCATACACACCTAACTCCCCATCGCAGATGGGCACAGGGGACTGTGCAGAGCAAGCAGTGGCCACAATGAGGCAGTAGGAGTGGTCTCAGGTCTCCTTCTGTAACCCAGGGCAGGCCAAACAGAGCTGGTTGGGGGATATAGGGCCTTTCCTGCTACCCTCTGGGCATTAGCTGGGGCTCCTTTGTTGTAAGCAACAGAAACCAAATATGGTAAGTTTAAGAAAAAAGAGTTTGCTGAAAAGATACACGGTAGATCACAAAATCAAAACAAAGTCTTAGAAAGGGCAGGAAGAAGGGAAGGTCTTGAGATCCAGGTTATGAGGCATGAGCACTCATTAATCCCTTCGAAACATTTTTTTGTCCCAGTATCCAGCTGTTCAAGCTTCCTGGTGAATCAGATTGGCTTAACCAAGACTTCACAGAGCAGAGGGGAGGGCTTGTTCCCAAAGGGAAATGAGGGTTCTACCAAGAGACAGTGGGACAACAGCTGGGTGGCCAAAAGGAACAGGTGTTCACCACCTGAAACCACAGAATCCCTTGCTCTTCACTCCTGTGTTTGCTCTACCTTGCTAATAACTAGATTTTACTATGAGGAAAATGGTGGAAAAGTTAAGGGAATCAAGGACAGGAGGGAACCCAGTTACTGTTGGCAACTGTCTGACAATAGACCTTGAGAGGGGAGTCCTGGAGCTGTTTCCACTTCCTTGAAAACCTGAATAGAGGAATAGCATTCATCCAAATCAGAAACCTGGGAGACACCTAGATGCCTCCATTTTCTTTCCTCTTTCCCCCAAATCAGATCGGGTACCAATTTCTTTCACTTTGTCCCCTGAACACTTCTCATCTCTACACAACCCTTCAGGTCTCCAGCTTTTCACCTGCCCAGGGCCAGAGCCTCCTAACCAGTCTCCTTGCCTTCAGGCTTCTCCCTCCAATACTCTCCCACTGCAGCCAGAGGGATCGCTTAGAAACCCACATCTGATCGTGTCTCTCCCTCTAAGGGGCTTCCATTGCGCTCAGGAAAGCCTTAGCACCACAAAAGGACCCTTATGCTTACTCTCTGGCTTACTTCTCCAGATCTCTTGCAAGTTTCTCCTTTCTTCACCATTTTCACCACTTGAAATTTCACATGAAGTTAGTGCCTGCTAACTGTCTGCATTGAAGAGGTGGGTAAAAGAACTGTCTTCTCCCACTGCCTGAATACAGGGTGCTGTGGACTAGATTGTGTCCCTCAAAATTCATATGTTGAAGCCCTAATCTCTGTGCGATTGTATTTGGAAAAAGGACCTATAAGGAGGTAATAAAGCTTAAGCGAGATCATAAGGGTAGGACCTTAATACAGTGGGATTGGTGTTCTTATAAGATGAGGAAGGGCTTCCCTGGTGGCACAGTGGTTGAGAGTCCGCCTGCCAATGCAGGGGACGCGGGTTCGTGCCCCGGTCCGGGAAGATCCCACATGCCGTGAAGCGGCTGGGCCCGTGAGCCATGGCCGCTGAGCCTGCGCGTCCGGAGCCTGTGCTCCGCAACGGGAGAGGCCACAACAGTGAGAGGCCCGCGTACCGCAAAAAAAAAAAAAAAAAAAAAAGATGAGGAAGAAGGACCAGAGGTCTCTCTGTGTCATGTGAGGACAATGAGAAGGCAGCCATCTGCAAGCAGAAATCAACCCTGCCAGATGACCTTGATCTGGGACTTCTAGCCTCTAGAGTTGTGAGAAATAAATTTCTGTTATTTAAGCCACCCAGTCTATGGTATTTTGTTACAACAGCCCAGGCTGACTAAGACAGGGGCATACTGTGAAATAGTCTGCATAAACCTTGACATCCCTTTGAAGTTTTTTGCTGTAGAATAAGTTTTGATATTCTTGCATTCTGCCTCATACTAGTCTCATTGGCTTGGATATACATGTATTGTTTAAAATCACATACATAGTGAACAGGCCATAGTTTTCTGCTGACTTCGAGTCTTCCCAGCCCAATACACCCCTCCTCACCACAGTAAGGAGGGTTTAGAACCCAGTTCAAAAGCCACGTCAGCTGTCTCCCCCTCAAGGCTTTTGCACCCTTTGTTCTCTGCTGGAACATCGTCTCCCTGACCGTCTTTTGTCCACTTTGTGAACCCTTTAAAGCAAAAACTCAGTTGTCAATTCCTCTTTTAAGATGCTCCCGGCCTCACACCTCAATGTGGAGCTGATACCCTCCTCCATGCACTCACTATGCCCTTGGCAGATATACAGCCCCTTATTACTCACACGTATGTTTATATGCCTGACCCCTACTGAATTGTAAGCTCCTTGAGGGCAGGCACAAGGTCTGATTTACCTGCAAATTCTGAGGGCCTAGCAGGGGACCAAGCATAAAATACATGCTCCATAATTGCTGAAGAATGAATGAATGAGTAAATGAATGAATGAGTAAATCAGCTCAAATTACAACAGGAGTCATTTCAGTGGGATATACTTGGGGATGGTGATAAAACACAAAATGTTCCACAAAGACTGACAGTGAAATCTCCACAGCTGAAGAGCAGCAGCAGGGCAAGGAGAGGTCTGTCCCAGCAGGCACAGCCACTCAGCTCTCAGAGAAGTAGGGGGATGAGTTAGAGGGTCTCCTGAGATTTCTGCAACATGTATTAGTGGGCCTGCTCCCTAAATGCTCACTGCCTCTCACACTGTCCCACCTTTCCAGCTCTATCTAAGGTAGTTGAGCCCCTTAGTATCTCATGCTTGCATTGTCACACTTATTTCTTAATTAGGACACTGGTCTAAAAGCAACCTCCCTCTTCAATCACTCTACATATCACCTGCCAGAAGCATTCACCCCACACAAAATCCCACCCCACTCCTCCACATATCTGGAGAACTATGGAACTATGGTCTATGGAATTGCAGGTCTTCCAGTTTCTAGCCTCAACTTACTTCTCAACAATAGTCAACAAAGTGAACTGGCAACACCAGCTCTAGTTATTCACAGCAGTGAATTCAATGGACAAAACTCCCAGCCTGGGCTTCCCTGGTGGCGCAGTGGTTGAGAGTCTGCCTGCCGATGCAGGGGACACAGGTTCGTGCCCCGGTCCGGGAAGATCCCACATGCCGCGGAGCGGCTGGGCCCGTGAGCCATGGCCGCTGAGCCTGCGCGTCCGGAGCCTGTGCTCCGCAACGGGAGAGGCCACAACAGTGAGAGGTCCATGTACCGCAAAAAAACCCACAAAAAACAAAAAAAACCTCCCAGCCCTTGGGGACCTCACCTTCTAGCCCTGCAGCCTCGTCTACCCCACCATGCTTCACCGTCTTTCTCACCTACTCCCCACTACCTGAAAACACATCCTTATTCCCCACTTCCTGGCTTCTGCTCCCACTCTCCCCTGGCCTAGAACGTCCTCTCTGCCGGAGCCGCACTTATCTGAATCTCAGTTCAGTGTCTCCTGTCTCTGAGGACAACCATCTTTTTCGCCTTCCTCTGAACTCCTGCGGCCCTCACTCAGTCACCACCCACTTGCTACTATTTATGTTATGCTACCCTTGTTTCTGGGCACATACGTACATGGCTTTGTGTGGATATACACATGTGTGCATCTTTCTATCACTACAATGTAAACCGTATACCTGAAGGCAGAAATGGGTTTCTATCTGTCTCCTGGGTCTTGCTCAGTGCTCTGCATATGGAACTCAATAAATACTGGTGGAAGCAGGGAAGTGAGTTGGCAGCGAATAGCTCTGACCTCGTTGGCTTCATTTCCCACTTCCCAGGATGCCCACTTCTGTCACTCTGCCTGGCTCTTGTCAGCTGAGGCACTTGCAGACATCTGTGAGTTTAGGGTGATGCCCTGCAACAGAGCACTGGTAATGGGAGAGGGACCCAAGTCTTGAAGGTGTCCCAAGGCAGACATTTTCCTTAAAGAGTGATAGAACTGGCCAGTTCCTTCTTCCTTTCTTGATTTCTCCAGAATAGAAGCTGTTATATATACTCTGGGATGTATTCTAGCTAGTGGAGATTCTCTTGTTATTTTTGTGAGGGACAAAGATGTTAGAGAAGAGAGGAAAAATAAGGCAGCAAGAGCTGGGGTATCCTCTCGGGAACTCAGTTACACACATGTGTATGTCCATGCACAAAGGCATGTACAGTGCTCTCAGGGAGTCCATTACACACACGTGTGCACACACACGCACAGAGACTCACAGGCCAGGGAACTCACAGCAGGTACTGCCGCTAGAATAAAATCACAACATAGGTCTCAGCAGCACCATGTCCAGGTGGTTGCCCTGGCAGATTGGATAGAACCTGCTCAAACCACACAGGATGCGTTTAGTCTCTCCTTCACAGCAGAATCCACAGCCACTACCATTTCCTAGCGTCTCCAGCAATTCCTACCGCAATCTGCCAAGAGGGAAGAAAGGGAAGCGGTTCACATACATTATCACTTGCGCAGCAATGTGGACTCCTCTAAACTGGCTTTCTTGTCTGCCAAACATGACAGCCAAGACAGCTCCTGCCCTGGGACAAAATCAAAGAAGAATTTAAGAAAAAAAAAATCTTCCCAGACAGCAAGACCCACAATGCTCTGGGGCCACGTCTAATTAACTTACAGCCTCTGACGTCAACAGCTTCCAAGGCTGGCATGGTGCATTTGCAAACACATTCCAGGAGGGTCAACATGATCTGGTGTTGACACAGGCCCATAACTGTCAAAGGCAGTAGTTTTCGATTTATAGATGCTGTAAAGTTTGGCAATATGATTGCTACAATGTGTGGTGTGTTTTTGACAATAATCAGGAGGTGAGGGGGTTGGGGAGTATTGGCTCCAGATTCGCCCATGGACTTGGGCTACTGAGGGCAAACCTGTAGTGACTTCTGCTACTGCAAAGCAACTGCAACAGTGGTTCCAAACAATGAGCCCTAGAATGTTAAGCAGTTCTTTACTAGCAAACTCTAGACTTCTATAACAGACCAAAGGTACATTATTCATTCAATAAACATTGATTACCACCTATCATATGCCAGGCACATAGTGCAGAATCAGCACCATGGAAGCACCAAGAAATGGGGGGTAAGTTTACCTCCAGGGGACTCAATACATGTTAGGTCTCATGGCTTCCAAGAACCCTCTTGGAAGAACAATGATGGAAGAAAAACAAAACCAAAGAAGAAGAATGGTGAACACAGCTACATCAGCCTTTGCTCCTATCACCTCAAGATGTGAGTGTCCATAGGTGCAGGTGTGGGACGAAATAGGAAGAGTGACTTTTCATTGTCTGAGACCCAGAGATAGTACTAGACCTGATTATTGACCAAAATAAAACATCACTGAAAATATTTTTCATTTATTATCACTTACAGAGCAAGGCCAGCATTTGGAAGTACTTAGAGTCTGGGGTTCGAAAGCCTGGACAATATGGTTCCCAGCTGTGCAGAAGAGTACGTGTTGTTTCTTTGTGTGTGCACATACACGTGCATGTGTGTGAAAAGGCCCATGTGCTGGTCTGAATCTCTCCAAATAGACCCCTTATGGTTCTCAAAAGCAGAGACAGACAGGTCATTGAGAGCCATGCAACTAGCAAATATTTACTAAACACCTCCAGGGTGCCAAGCATGCTGCTGAAACACAGGGGCTAAAGGACAAACTATGTTACTCTCCAAAGTTAATGTTCATCTGCTTAAGAACAGAGAGGAAATAACATATTTAGATTCAGATTCACACACTCATCTTCAGGCAATTCCAACCAGGAAAGGCTTTTATCTTTACCAAAAAAGAAAACGGAAAAAAAGGGTTATCACTATCTACTAGAGTGGCTAAAATTCAAAACACTGACACCACCAAGTGCTGATAAGGATGTGGAGCAGCAGGAACTTTCATACATTGCTGGTAGGAATACAAAATGGAACAGCCACTTTGGAAGACAGGTTGGCCATCTCTCACAAAAATAAACATACTCTTACCATATGTTCCAGCAATCATGCTCCTTGGTATTTACACAAAGGAGTTGAAAACTGATGTCCACACACACACACACACACACAAAACCTGCGCACAGATTTAAGGCAGCTTTATGCATAATTGCCAAAACTTGAAAGTAAAAATAAACTGTGGTACATCCAAACAACAGAATGTTATACAGCGCTAAAAAGAAATGAGCTATCAAGCCATAAAAAGACGTGGAAGAGGGACTTCCCTGGTGGTGCAGTGGTTAAGAATCTGCCTGCCGACGCAGGTGGCACGGGTTCGATCCCTGGTCCAGGAAGATCCCACATGCCGCAGAGCAACTGAGCCCATGCGCCGCAACTACTGAGCCTGCGCTCTAGAGCCTGCGAGCCACAACTACTGAGCCTGCGTGCCACAACTACTGAAGCCCATGCACCCTAGAGCCCACAAGTCACAACTACCAAGCCCGCAAGCCACAACTACTGAGCCGCATGCTGCAACTACTGAAGCCTGCGCACCTAGAGCCTGTGCTCTGCAACAAGAGAAGCCACCGCAATGAGAAGCCTGCACACTGCAACAAAGAGTAGCCCCCGCTCACGGCAACTACAGAGAAAGCCCGCGTGCAGCAATGGAGACCCAACGCAGCCAAAAAATAAACAAATAAATAAATAAATAAGGTGTTTCAAGCTGTGGAAACTTGAAGAGTGGATCTGATGGGTAAGTTTCTCATCTAGGGCCCTCAGCGGATTTCTTGGGTTCTTTTTGACACGGAAATATTTTACATTTTTATGCTGAAATTATTCCTTCTGAGAGCATATAGCCATGTCCAGAAGTGGGATAGTGATTCCAGTGAGCCTGTACCCAGCCCCAGGAATTGGGTCATTGCTTCCAACCCAGGAGCCAGACAAGGTCTATTCAAAGGAGCCAGTGCAGACAGGAGCTCTCAGTGCTCTGTGGCCAGAAAGAACTGTATTGAAGAGTGAGAATGCTTGACCAGGCATGGTAACATGGCTGTGATATATTAAGTGAAAAAAAGTACTTTGCAAAAGAGCCTAAATGGGATGGTACCAATTCTGTTTGATCTTAGCTGAAAGACATACCACTTGTTAACAGCAGTTGTCTCAGGCTAACAGGCTAATGTGCGACTTTTATGTTCTGCTTTGTACACCTCTATGTTCTAAAGTTTTTACAATAGATATGTATTATTTTTTAATCAAGGGCAAGAGAGAGAAAATATGAGAGAGAATGACTGTCCATCAACAGAGTCCATTGAGGGTTTGGGTTTGTCAAGATGAAGAATAACCAGTAGGAAACCCCTCATACATCTGACTCAGAGCAAGATTCTGAAGGACTAGGGTATGCGTGTTAAAATGAAAACTGTACACATGAGAACATAAACCCATATGTGTTGTTTTTATTGTTTTTAAGTCAATTACTTGGGCCACAGCAGTAAGGATCTGCCCAGTTCTTATCCACACCCAGGAGAAGAGAATCAAAAGAGCATGAAGTATTTGAATGTGACAGGTTTCCCCATCAATGCCCAACCTCTTCATGCATGGAAAGAAAAGTCTCACTCTAAAGCTATAAAAGGCAAGAATGGTAACGTCTGTAGCCCCAAAACAGATACAAATCAGACAACCAGAGTTATGGGCCTGAGGGTTTAAATCTTAACAGATTGAGAGTAGGGAGGTGAGGGAGGAGATAGAAATTAAATAATCCTGAACTATAGCCAGGGATCAAAACCTAACACCTCTAAGAGTTTGATAGTTTCTGGCCTTACATTTAGGTCTTTAATCCACTTTGAGCTTATTTTTGTGTATGGTGTTAGGGAGTGATCTAATCTCATACTTTTACATGTACCTGTCCAGTTTTCCCAGAACCACTTATTGAAGAGGCTGTCCTTTCTCCACTGTACATTCCTGCCTCCTTTATCAAAGATAAGGTGACCATATGTGTGTGGGTTTATCTCTGGGCTTTCTATCCTGTTCCATTGATCTATCTTTCTGTTTTTGTGCCAGTACCATACTGTCTTGATTACTATAGCTTTGTAGTATAGTCTGAAGTCAGGGAGCCTGATTCCTCCAGCTCCGTTTTTCATTCTCAAGATTGCTTTGGCTATTCGGGGTCTTTTGTGTTTCCATACAAATTGTGAAATTTTTTGTTCTAGTTCTGTGAAAAATGCCAGTGGTAGTTTGATAGGGATTGCATTGAATCTGTAGATTGCTTTGGGTAGTAGAGTCATTTTCACAATGTTGATTCTTCCAATCCAAGAACATGGTATATCTCTCCATCTATTTGTATCATCTTTAATTTCTTTCATCAGTGTCTTATAATTTTCTGCATACAGGTCTTTTGTCTCCTTAGGTAGGTTTATTCCTAGATATTTTATTCTTTTTTGTTGCAATGGTAAATGGGAGTGTTTTCTTGATTTCACTTTCAGATTTTTCATCATTAGTGTATAGGAATGCCAGAGATTTCTGAATGGATAAAGAAGATGTGGCACATATATACAATGGAATATTACTCAGCCATAAAAAGAAACGAAATTGAGCTATTTGTAATGAGGTGGATAGACCTAGAGTCTGTCATACAGAGTGAAGTAAGTCAGAAAGAAAAAGACAAATACCGTATGCTAACACATATATATGGAATTTAAGAAAAAAAAAAGGTCATGAAGAACCTAGGGGTAAGGCAGGAATAAAGACGCAGACCTCCTAGAGAACGGACTTGAGGTTATGGGGAGGGGGAAGGGTGAGCTGTGACAGGGCGAGAGAGAGTCATGGACATATACACACTAACAAACGTAGTAAGGTAGATAGCTAGTGGGAAGCAGCCGCATGGCACAGGGATATTGGCTCGGTGCTTTGTGACAGCCTGGAGGGGTGGGATAGGGAGGGTGGGAGGGAGGGAGACGCAAGAGGGAAGACATATGGGAACATATGTTTATGTATGACTGATTCACTTTGTTATAAAGCAGAAACTAACACACCATTGTAAAGCAATTATACCTCAATAAAGATGTTAAAAAAATAATAAAAAAAAATAAAGCCAGAATGACTATTTTAATATCAGACAGTGGATATCACAAGAGCAGTATGTAATGTTAAAAGGGACAGTTCACCAAAAAGACTTAACAGCATTGTTTGTGCACCAAAAGCAGATCTTGAAAATATTTGAGGCAAAAACTGATAGAACTTAAAGGAAAAAGAAACAAAACCACAATTATGTTTGGAGACTTCAACACCATTCTCAGTAATTGGTAGAAAAAGTAGGAAAACAGTACCTAAATTGCTAATTTTAGTAGAAAATAGACCAACTACAAGGAAAATGGCTCATTCAAGGGTACAAAGGCATGTTTTACATTTCTTCTCCCATTTTATTATAGTTGTTAATCACCTCATTTATTTTTATAAATGCTCACCTTATATTAAAAATATTTTTCTTTGGAAAATCATGTAAATCAAGCTTTACAGTATCAATCCCACTCTTCCCCTTTGATTTGTATTTTAATTTCAGAGGTAGTTAGTCTACATTTCTAATTCATTTTCACAAGTCAGTAGCTCCTAATATTTAAGATTTAGGTTTCCTAATAGATGTACAAAATTTATCTAAAGAAAACTATAAGAGGACTTCCCTGGTGGTACAGTGGTTAAGAATCTGCCTGCCAATGCAGGGGACACGGGATCGAGCCCTGGTCTGGGAAGATCCCACATGCCGTGGAGCAACTAAGCTTGTGTGCCACAACTACTAAGCCTGTACTCTAGAGCCTGTAAGCCACAACTACTGAGCCCATGTGCCACAACTACTGAAGTCCGAGTGCCGTGCTCCGCAACAAGAGAAGCCACCGTAGTGAGAAGCCCACGCACTGCAATGAAGAGTAGTCCACGCTCAATGCAACTAGAGAAAGCCCGTGCGCAGCAGTGAAGACCCAACACAACCAAAAATAAATAAATGTATAAAAAAGAAAACTATAAGACACTTCTGAGAAACACAAAGTAGACTTGAACAAACTGAAAGACCTCCCACATTCTTGGCTAAGAATTAAATATCATAAAGTTGATAGTTCTCCCCATATTAATGTATAAGGTTAATATAATTTGAATAAAAATATCAAAAAATAAAAAAAAATTAAAAAAATAACTAGAGCTTAAAAATTCTCAGAAGTCATATGAATTGGCAAGATATTTCATCAGGGGTTAGACAAGTAGGATTAGGGTTAAGTATGTGTTTAATAATGGCCTTTTAGATTTTTATGATGTATGAATAACATTGATATTCACATATTCTTTATCCTTCACAACAAAGCTGTATGGGAAGTAACAGTGTCACTTCCATTTTATGTGAAGAAACTAAGCCTCAGGGAAACTGACTTCCACAAGACGGTGAGCTAGTAAGTGACAGAGCTGGGATAGGAACCCAGATCTTCTCGCTCAGCTTTCTGTCCACACTGCCTGCCTTAGGGTAGCTGTAAGAGTACTAAGATCCTATAGCTACTTCCAAGCAGGAACTCCCAAGCAGGGCTTGCAATGGGAGGCTGGACAGTCTGGGAGTCTTTTCAGGACAGGGATCATGTCCTGCTTTCCTTTGTCTCAGGGGCTGGTGTGTGGAAGACTCATCATGAATAGTGAATGAAGGAGGAAGAGGGGCAGGAAAACTTGAGGCACCCAGTGGGACTCAGTGCCAGATCACAGACCAATGGGTTTTGGCCAATCAGCATCATTCCCACCATGGGCTCTGTCAGGAGGTAAAGCAATAAAACTTCTTAGAGCACCTACAGGAGCAAATGTGGCACAGTGACTGCACCTGTGGGCACATGTTAACCTCCCTCCTCACCCTTCGGGGACTTTCAGAAACCACCCTGGGCCACTTCTACGGTCAGGGCATGGGGGTCCTGCTTGAGCAGGTGGAGAAGGGAGGAGGAGGACTGGAGCCACTGAAGATTGAAGCAAGTGATATTTAAATTACTTTTGTGTTTAAAGATAGGATCATACCTGGTTTTGAACTTATCAATCTATAGTGGGCATCTTTCTAAATCAGCATACACTTCACTATCACCATGGTTAATAGCTGTATTGTTCTTCACAATATACAAGAATACAATAATCTATTTAACTGACACCGTATTGAGGGTCATTTATATTGCTTCCCTTTTCTTTTTTTTTTTTTGGCTGTGATAACCATGCTGCTGTGAACATCCCTGCAAAGACCATTTCTGAACTTAATAACGAGGACTGGCTGGTCAGAAGAAAAACGGTGTCTTTCAGCTTAGGGAGGAGAATTGGGGCAGGCTTCACGGCACACATGAAATGTGAGCTGGACCTGATGTTTAGGTATAGAGACTATGAGATGATAATGAGGAAAAAGTCAGCCCAAGCAGACAGCTTACCGAGAGCAAAGGTACAGAGGCAGAAAAGCCATGAGGTGCCCATAGGGAAAGAGAACACTGTGTAATGAGATTAGAGCACAGAGTGGATGAAGCAGAGGGGCTGGAAATCAGATTCCCAAAGTGGGCTGGACAGAACTCAGGAGGGCTTTGATCATCAGTCAAAGGGATCTATTATCGTACAACAGATCAACAAGACGGTTTCATGTTCATCCTCTTAGAGATCATCCATCCAAGCGTCAGTACTCAATAGGTAACTCAAAGTCAATTCTCCTGTTAATGGTTGCAATGGAAAAAGAATGCCCTTGATTCTAGACTGGAAGATTTAAAAGAAAATTCACAGATCCAAAAGTTCAGTGAGATATGCATGAAAGAACTTGGCATGGACTTGTCACACAGTTAAGTGTTTAATAAAAGCTAACTCAGGCTGAACAATCATAACAAGAGGTCATTTTTAAATTCTGAGATTATGAAGTTAGAAACTTGGCTTTTTTCATGTTGACTTTATTCTGCCTGCTTTGTGGTTTTAGTTTCCAATAAAGTTGCATGGGGAGAAGGCAAGCTTGCTTCAAGGAGAGAGAAGGAAAAGCCCCACACATCCAGGCAGCTCCTGGAATTAGTTTTTGGATTGTTTATCTCTTTAGTATTCAAACCCTCGCCATCTGATCATCAAAATCACTCCAGTCTAAACTGGCCTAGGATTTTTTTTTCTGTGTTTGGAGTTTATATTAGAAATTAAGATTTACTGCCTTTGCAGGCCACTTTTAGCCTTTTTATGAAAAAAGTGGAGGCAATAGAGACCCACTTGTCCAATGTGTCATTTTAAACATGGTGGGCAAGTGGAGGGTGGCAGCTTTATTTATCACCACACGCTCACTGGAGTGCTGGTAAATGGAATTGCTTGCTCTACCAAGCACACAGGGAATAAGCACAGCAGTGAGGGGGGGTTTACAGCCGCTCTGTGATCTTGAATTATGAAAGGATTAGACAGGGAGAGAGAAGGGAGCCTCTGCTGTTTTTCTTCCCTCTTCTGTAAAAATTTGAAGGTGAGGAAAAGCCTAGAAAAAAGACAATTTAAAAAGTCCACCAGATGATGCTCATTGGAAAATGGGGTGGGAGATTTCTGATTTACTTCCTTTGGTTACTTGCCAAGTCAGAAATCATGATGCAAATAATGACTTCTCTCTCTAGAGTGAGGAATTCATTAGTGTTAGACCCAAAGTCCTGCTGAGGTCCTGAAGCACTTGCTTTCACTGCCAACCTTCAGGCCCACATAGCATTCTGTTTTCACGAATTTGAGTTGAAGCCCATGTCTGCTTAACAATGTTATTAGTAAGTGAACTATATTTTTTGGAGCTGCTTTTCTCTTTGCTGCTAAATTGCATCAAATCCAATTGATCTGCAAGCTGACAGTATTTGGATATCTTTGCTAAGGAAGCTATGGCTACCACTAGTACCATTTTTAGGCCAATCCCCTACCTGCCTAACCTTTACACCATGCCCACAGGTCCCTCTCTGCTCATCCCAGTATCCTCAGGTGCCACTGCAAGGCATGCCCGACAGAAGCCTTCTTCCCAGGAACCTTATTCAGGGGCTTTAGTGCAATGAGCGACTCTCCTGAAGCTCCATCCTCAGCCTTCCTCTCCATCCTCATAGGGAGACACCAAGCTCCTTGAATTAAGTCATGTTCTCTCTTATTTCTGGGATAGAAATAAAGGCTGGCCCTTGGAAAGAAAAACCCATCTGTCTCAGTCAGTAAGACTCATAACAAAACACCATAGACTGGGTGGCTTAAACAGCAGAAATTCATTTCTCACTGTCTGGAGGCTGGAAGTCCAAGATCAGGGTGCCAGCGCGGTTGGATTCTGCTGAGGACTCTCTTCTTGGCTTGCAGATGGCTGCCTTCTTGCTGTGTCCTCACAAGGTGAAAAGAGAGAAATCTCTCTTCCTCTTCTTATAAGGACACTAATCCCATCATGAGGGTCCCATCCTCATGACCTCATCCAACTCGACCTCCCAAAGGTCCCATCTCCAAATATCATCGCATTTAAGGTTAAAACTTCAACTTATAAATTTTGGGGGGATACAAACATTTGGTTCATAACCATCAAATAGGCTTTGCTTTAGGACTTGACTTAAATGCTACTTCTGCTGGGAGTGTTTCCTAAAATGTCCAAGGCTATGTCCTCTCACAATATCCCATGCTTATCATGGTACTTACCACACTGTTTGGCAACTGTTGGTATATATGTCTTCTCCTACTGGGCTGAACATTTTGAGAGCAGAAACTGTGTTATTCACAGATGGGTCCCTACTACCCAACATAACGCATATAGTAAGTACTTAAATGCCTGTGGCCTTACTGCATTAGTCAGGGTAATGCTAGTTGTTTCAACAAAAACAAAATTTAAGACATAGAAGTGTATTTCTCAGTGCACAGTCCAGTGCAGTTGTTCAGCAGGCAGCCTTAAACAGGGTGATTCAGGGACTCAGATTCCTTCCATCTTGTGGCTCTGCCATCCCCTAGGGCTTTAGAGTATATTCCAGTCAGCAGATGGGAAAGAAAGGATGGAAATGATACACCTGCTGCCTAATCACTTCTGCCTGGAAGTGACATGCTTCTCTTCCAATCATATCCCATTGGTATGAACTGGCCTCAGCTAGGTGCAGAGGATGAGAGGGCGGGGGGAGCAGGCTGAGAAATATGATCCCTAATGGGCAGCTGCTTCCAAACAACTGCCCCTTACTGTAGGATGAATGAATGAATGAAATCAAAGATAGAGTACAGTGGAAAGAATGCAGGAATGTTGGGACCAAGAGGGAAACCATGTTAAATCTCCAAACACTCTGATTTTATAAAAGCAAGAGGTCCAAAGTAGATAACTGACTGACCCCTGATCACACAACTATTTAGTAGAAGACCTGGGGTTTCAACTCAGGTGACCTTGGTTCTTGCCCTAGTTTGCTGAATGGAAAAGTCACCCCTCCCCATACTTCTCTGAACCTGTTTTGTCATCTGTAAAATGAAAGTTTTGTACCAAATGCTCCCTAAGATCCAGCCCAGAAAAGGGGCCACAACTAAGATCTTAGAGGCTTGTTCTGAAAATGGTACAGTTCAGATCCCTGGAATCACACTTCACAACCAACTTAGAAGTGAAAATTTGATCCATCAATCAGCTGTTTTATCTGCACATCCTCTGTTGATCAGAAATCATCCTTCAAATAAATGAACCACATTGTGAAGGTGTTTAGAATCAGGCAGATGGAACACTGTTTACATATCTTTATTCATCCAGATGTGGTCTGGGTTTGCACCTGAGGTCAGTGAGCGTGGCCTGAATGCCTGTGTCATTCCTCAGGCAGACCTTAGACCATCACAAAGTGAGACTGAGAGTGAGACTGTTTCTCAGTTATTCGAGATAGGAATTTGACGTCTGATGGTATTCTTTTTTTTTAATTAATTTTTATTGGAGTATAGTTGCTTTACAATGTTGTGCTAGTTTCTGCTGTACAGCAAGGTGAATCAGTTATACATATATCCCCTGTTTTTTTAGATTTCCTTCCCATTTAGGTCACCACAGAGCACTGAGTAGAGTTCCTTATGCTATACAGCAGGTTCTCATTAGTTGTCTTTTTCATACATAGTATATATGTCAACCCCTATCTCCTAATTCATCCCACCCCCCTTCCCCTTGGTATCCGTAAGTTTGTTCTCTACATCTGTGTCTCTATTTCTGCTTTGCAAATAAGTTCATCTGTACCATTTTTCTAGATTCCACATATAGGCGGTATTATACGCTATTTTTTTTCTCTTTCTTACTTCATTCTGTAAGACAGTCTCTAGGTCTATCCACATCTCTGTAAATGGCATTATTTCCTTCCTTTATATGGCTGAGTAATATTCCATTGTATATATGTACCATATCTTCTTTATCCATTCCTCTGTTGATGGACATTTAGTCTGCTTCCATAACCTGGCTATTGTAAACAGTGCTGCAGTGAACACTGGGGTGCATGTATCTTTTTGAATTATGGTTTCCTCCTGGTATATGCCCATGAGTGGGATTGCTGGGTCATATGGTAGTTCTATTTTTAGTTTTTTGAGGATGACTGATGGTATTCTGATTGTTAATACCAACCCTGTTCTTTCTTTTTAAACAGTTCTAACCATACATTTCATGCTATTCAGGTGTGCTCTAAATCTCAAATTTTAAAACAACTGGGTAGAAAAGATAAAAGAGGACTCAATAGCATGCTGACTTCATTAGAAGCCTATTTTAGGAAATTAAAAAAAACTTCAATGATAGAAGTTTTCAAATGAACTTCAAATGGAGACAAACTTACTAGTCATCTTTCAAAAGTTACTGAAAAACTTCAAATGTTTTTTGGCCCCAAGACTTTCTTTTAACTGTAATAACTTTTCAGACTCTCATATAGATAAATGACTAAGGCTTTAGTCCTCAAAGTACAAATCAGTAAGAATGTGTCCTCGAACTCTTATTATAAGTTTCTATTTTCCGTTCAACCATTGTATTTCCTCAAGAGAAAATGAAAAGGATCTTGAGTGTCCTGAAGGCTGTGTGTTCCCATGCATATATCTCAATAAACATAATCATAGTATCTCTTTATACCTCCCAAACTTCAAGTCCTTTCACTGTGAAATCCTGTTCTGACTTAAGTGTCTTACTTCCATGTCCTATTTCGCTTTCCCTGCTCTGTATCCCTTGGGAAGAATGTCGACTGCCTGAGGATGGCAAAAGAGTGGCACAGAAACAACACCACTTTAAAAATTACTGGCAAAGCACTCCCTGGTTCCACCTGGTGAGAAGCCCCCGCCCCCGTCGCCTCCAGCCCACCACTGCCATTCCACACAATTTACCTTCCACCCCAAATAGGCAGCACCAGTCTATAAAGAACAAAAGAAAGAGCAAGCTGTCTAAAGAGTCTTAATTCTTCTTCATGGAAGAAAGCAACATGGTACTGTGGCTTTTGACCTCCAGAGGTTGGATTAGATGATTTTCCACCTGGTTTATTGTGAAAGGTTTTATTGCACATTCACCTCACAGATCCCCCAACAATTTACTTGCCATAAAAATGGCTACCATATGTGGCAGGTTTTAAAAATGTCCATCCGCCAAATGGATTTGCTTCTCATGTGGCCACCCGGAGTGGGCAGCTTTTCCTCCACACACCTCAAGAAGGTTCTAAGAGAGTGGGTAGAGTCACTCTGATAAGCTGTAATGAATGTGGCTCCCAGGAGAGAAGTGACAGACTCTGCTTCTACGACCCTCAGAGACACATCTTGGTTGCCATTTTTCTTCTATACTGGTGGGTGTTTTCTTTGCTTGCTTTTCTTCTTTGGGAGGTGAGTTTTTAAAAACATTTCTCTGTAGGTCGTAAAACACTTGTATTCCTAGATTCCATGAAGGCAGAATGAACCAACATGGCCCACAGCCACTATCTCAGTGGGCTATACCAATCCTCACACTCTCCCAAGTGTTCTCATTTATAAGCTGCCAACATTACTAACCTATCTGTTAAAAACACAGGGAGAGAGATTTATCGTGATTTACTAGAAGCAATGCAGTTGTTTCCTCAGCAGGAAGTCATTGTCCATACATCCATTAGCTAGTAACAATACTAAAAAAAAAATCATATACATGGATGCACTTCTCTTTACATAACAGATGCTACTTCTCAAAGCCAGACAGTCTATTGAGAAATCCTTCAAGATCTAGTTAAGTAATGCCTCCTCCATAGATCCAATAATCAGGTGTGATTTCTCTCTTGACCTCTCTTTTGTCACTTGTCATAATGTCCCCTAGCTATTCCTGAGGGACCCAAAAGGCAGCCTCATAGGGGTCTGAGAACCAGCCCGTTA
This sequence comes from Delphinus delphis, assembly GCF_949987515.2. Classification (NCBI taxonomy): domain Eukaryota; kingdom Metazoa; phylum Chordata; class Mammalia; order Artiodactyla; family Delphinidae; genus Delphinus; species Delphinus delphis. The sequence continues at coordinate 55,510,992 of NC_082689.1, forward strand.
ACAGCAGTCCCCCATCTTTCTTCAGTAGTGCTTCTCCCTCCTGCTGTACAACCCAGCCTGAAGAGGACACTGCTCGTCGGAAGAACACCATTATCTGTCGCTGGGTGCCAGCAAGATTTCCCATACTGCAGGCACCAGAAGGAAGCTGAGGAAGGTCAGGAAGGAGGGCCTCCTCCTGTTCCCTCAGAGCCTTGTCTTGTCAACTGGCTTGGGAATTTCCATCCAGGCCCAATAAAATTTCTCGTGGGAAGCTCCATCAGCTTCTGACCTTCATCCCTCTTTCCATAGTGGCTTTAAATTGATCCAAAGGACCATGGAGGGTCCCTCCATTCATCATCCTCTTGGCCCAACTGGCATGTTTGATCCCCATCTCTCACCCCTTTAATAACAGCAAGGGGGAGGGAAACCTTGTTTTAGAAGTTAGTAGCAGAACTCACCAGGTAGAGACTTGTCTTTTGTTTACCAAGATACGCCACTTTGGTTGAAGCAAAATGGTCCTTAGGACATAGGTGGGATGGAGACAAGAAGGTTCATAAAGTGAGAAGAATTTTTGAGTTTACAGGAGCAGTGCTGGAGGAAGAGGGGGCCTGGGAAAGGGGATAAACTAAGAGAGATGAGAAGGGATGGCCCAGCAAGAGAGGGGAGTCTATGACTCAAGAAAAAGAGAAAGTGAGTGAGAAACTCACAGTGAAGGATATGACAAATGGACTTTTTGGAATAGGAATTATTAATGTTTTCAATATAAAGTTGTTTATTCTGCCATGGACATCAGTCTTATATTAAAAGGAGTTCGATTAAATTCCCTCAATGAAACAAGCTATAGGTTTAAAAATAATGATCATTATTAATTAATAAAGATCATTTAAATTAGTTCAACATATCAAAATATGTTACATATATAGGCACCCAAATAAAGTGAAGTTCTTTTTCACACACAGCTATACATTGTACCTAGGGTACGAGACAGGGTTTCACAGCTTCTCTTTAACACAATTATTCTCACATACACCCCCCTCCTAATTGTTACTCCTACTCAGTACCTAGTGGGAATGGTATTTGGGAGAGAGTAAGGAAAATGAGTGTATTCCATATTTGTATAGCTATAAGACCTAAAGAGGGATATGCAGCAAGAAGTAATACGTAAGAGAAATCAAGAATTCAGGGAAAGTGAAAAATCTATAAAATATTGGGGTGGGGCAGAGTTGCCCAATAAAATACAGAATGCCCAGTTAAATCTGAATTTCAGATAAACAAATGACTTTTTAAGTTATGTCCCAGATATATTTCTCCTTATAGATGTCCTGTAGTTTTATCTGCAAAAGCTGGCAGACCTAGAGTAAGGGAATGCTGGACTACGTAAAAAACATTTTAAATGTCACAGAAGAGTAGGCTTGGGTACAGTGAATGTCTGGGTTAAATAATATTGTACATTTTCAGAGGCACTGTATTTAGAGTCAGGCTCAAAGCTCTTCACAAACTTGTATCAGTTACATGGTTTTTCAGACTACGAAACACATGATGTGAATATTCTTTCTCAACATCAACACTAGCCATAAAAACTTCAAGGAGGTTCTAACACCACTGTCTTACTAATTGTCTAAAAAAACTAGCTATTCTATCTCTAAAGGGAATTGTTATTTAGACCCTTAAACTTACAGAGAAACTAATCAATAGAGAGGCAAGTGAATAGCTTGTCCCTCAGCTCCCTACTTATAGGGTCAACAGAATGAAATGTAGCCTGGAGACTCTTACCTAACAAAACTAGGCCAGCTGAGTCACCATATAATCAAGTGAGGCCTTTACTACCTGGCTTTATCAGGCAATAACAATCACGCTCTTAAAATGTCCAAATTTTGTTTTACAAAAGATCTAAGCCATCCACAGAGGCAATGTGAAACAATAGGAAATACTTTTCAATTAAAAGAAAGGTTATTACAAATGTGCTTAATAAAATACAAGGTAAATGTACTTAATAAAGTTACAGCTTAATGTGAAATGTGGGGAACCTGTTTCACTTTTATTAAAGCTGGATTTATTGCTTTGGTTTATTGGTTTATGTGCTCAAAACTTAATTTAGACTCTAGATGATTTGCCCAAAGGAAAGCAGCTGGGTCAGCTGTGTGTTGGACTATACAAGCCAAGGGGTTGTAATATAGGTATTAACTAATCTTGGCCTGTGCCAGCATCCCCCAAACATACAAAAAACATTCAAAAAAATACCTTTCTAACTTACTCCTAATTTCAACGGGATGAACTTTCTACAAACATACCATGTGCTTTTTTTTTCACCTTTGCACTGAAATTCTGCCTCTCTCTCTCTCTCTCTCAGATCTGCTAGCTTAAATCCTACCCATCCTTTAAGGCTTCTCTACATTATCACCCCACTTCTCTAGCCTGTCAGCTCTCAATGGGGCTGCACTACTCTAACGGGGCATTTCAAATATTTGTGGGGATGTTCTTCTGGTGTCGGCCTGACCAAGCACTTAAACATATTAAACTGCATACTATTTTACTATAAGTCATTTTTCTTTTATTTCTTTGTATTATAGTAGGGATATTATGTTGATTTTTAAAAATTAAGTGTGTAAGGAAAGATAAGGGACCAAGAATAGCCATGACACTTCACTTCTGAAAAAGGAAAGTATAGAGGGGGTATTTCCCCAACCATATTTGGATTTTTAATGGAGCTACAGAAATTAAGAAAATGTTGGTCCAAAACTTGATAAACTGACAACGGAATAGAACAGAGAGCCCAGAAACAGGCCTATGCGTATATGTAACTTTGTATATTATAGAAGAGGCATGTCAAATTGAGGTGGACTGAGAGACTGTTCAATAAATGGACCTGAGAAAAAAGGGTTATCCATTTTGGAAAAAAATCAAATTGCATCTCTTCCTCACATCATATACAAAATGATGTATTAAATGATGTATACTCCAGATGTATTAAAAATTTAAGTGCAGGGGCTTCCCTGGTGGCACAGTGGTTGAGAGTCCGCCTGCCGATGCAGGGGACACGGGTTCGTGCCCCGGTCCGGGAAGATCCCACATGCCGCGGAGCGGATGGGCCCGTGGGCCATGGCCGCTGAGCTTGCGTGTCCGGAGGCTGTGCTCTGCAACAGGAGAGGCCACAACAGTGAGAGGCCCGCGTACCGCAAAAAAAAAAAAAAAAAAAAAAGAAAATTTAAGTGCAGAAACAAAACTTAAAAAAATATGTGAATAGAATTTAGCCATGGAGTAAGGAAAAGTTTTTAAAACAAAAATAAAAAGCATTGACTGCAAAAGGAAAAATTAATAAATTTGACTACATTAAACTTAAGTACTTTATCTTAAAGAAAGTGAAACATTACAAACTGGAAGAAGATGTTTGCAATTCATGTAACTGATAAAGGATTAGTATCATGAGTATATAAAGAGCTCCTAAATATCAATTTTAAAAAACACACACTAACAACCTAGTAGAAAAATGAGCAAAAGACAAGACCAGGCTTTTCACAAAAGAGAAACTACATATGGCCAATAAACATGAATTCTAACAATATGAAGTATTAGAGATAATATGAATTTATAGAATCTTTTATACACTTCTGGTGGGAATTAAATCAGAGCAACTATTGTGGAAAACTACTAAAGTTTTATCTACTAAAGTTAAACATGCCAATACCCTAATGACACAATAATTATTCCACCTCTAGGTTTATATACAGGAAAACTCCTGACATGTATACCAAGAGGCATGTACAGAAATGTCCATAGCAGCACTTTTCAAACAGTAACTATTTAGAAACAACCCAAATGCCCATCAACAGAAGAGTGAGTAAATCATGGAATATTCACACAATGTTATACAGTAGAGCAGTTAAAACCACTGAACCACACTGCCACATGTAACGATATGGATTAATCTCAGAATTACAACAGTAACTGAAAAGAGTATATGCTCCGTGAACTTTTTTCATAAGGCTAAAACAATTAAAATAAAAATATGTTCAAAAAATGCATACAGGTTCAATGAAATTATGTAAAAAGGGAAGCAAGACAATGACCAATATGGAATTCAGGGTAATGGCTACCCAGGACAAGGGACACAGAAGGATTGTTCAGGAGCCATCTGCATCTCCAGAGTCAGATGTAGGTTATGGTAAAGGTCCTATCTTTTCTGTTGGGGGGCGGTTTCACTGGTAATTCTTACATTATTTAAAATAACTAGCTAAACAAATAGAAGACTAGAAGGGGACCATACATAGATCACTAATGGAGAGTGTGTCAACGATCAAGGATTATGATTAGTCAGCTCATGCACCTACAGTTTAAAAGAAAGATGAAAAGAAAGAAGTAAAGAAAAATGAGGACAAAAGAGAAAACAAATTATGTGTGCAGGATGTTATATATTATAGATGTTATATATTATATATAAACTTCATTTCAAAATAGTAAAGAGGGCTTTGGAAGATATTTGTTATAAAAGGGAGGAACAAGGTACCTGATAGGGTTGCAAAACACTGCTCTAGCCAAATGAGGGTTCACTTTTATTATAAATTCTGACCCTCGATGTCATGTTATATCACTCTTAAGGCACTGCGTATATCGCCTGGGTTGTGATTTTTTTTTTAATGTATTTGTAGTATCTCCCTTGGACTGTATGTATGTTTCTTGAAGGTTCTGAATTCTCCACAATGTACAGTGCCTTGGGTAGAGTAAGCACTCATTAATTTGTCGAAATAACAAAATACACTATTTAACTTGGTACTTTAATTTCTTGAAGAATCAGGTTTAATGAAGACACTAATTTATGCCAGATAACTGCCCTCCACGTTCCGGAGTTTATCAGGCACTCAGGAATACAACATCTGAAGTATCAGGAGAACGTCTACTCCTGGATGGCAGATGTTTAACTCGGTAATTTTGGTCCATACTTGTTTAAGCCTAAAATACTCTAATTTAAAGATTCCCAAGGAATCTCAATAGCTCCATTTATGTAATAATAATAGATAAAGTATATTAAGTATTTACTATGGGCCAGATGCTTTGTATTATCTTGAACAAAGAAATTATTTTGGTCTCTTTTACCCATAAGGGAACCATGATTCAGTGAGGTTAAGAAACTTTTCCATGTCTACATTGTTGGTGATGGCAGAACAGTGATTTGACTTCAGGTGGTTTTATACCAAATTAGCCTCTTTCAAATATGTTATGCCACCTGGGGACATTTTCACGTCTTGATCAATTTTTTGTTTATTTCTTTGTTTTTTGTTTTTATAGGTCCTTTACATATAGAAGGCAAGGTTGCAGGGTTCCATTTGCCAAGGCCAGAGAAGGACAAAACCTAAAAGTTAAAGGCTTAATGAGGTCCCCACAGTAAAACTCTGAAATAAGAAGGGAGATAAAATGCCTTGAAATCTTTGGAAGAGTTCTAGGAAGAGATGAGGGAAAGCCATTTAGGAGAAGTGTTGCAGATCCAGGAGAGAGATGGTGGTGGCAGAAACCAGAGCAATGGTAGTAGAAATTGGAGAGAAGTATAGAGAGTTGAGGTATTTTCAGAAGCAGAATTGTCAGAACTTGATTCTTTGGACCAGGGGAATGTGGGAGCAAGAGGCTTGAAGAACAGGTTTGGTTTCTGAGTTGGTCTCTTAGTCCACCAGCACAGGCCCTGGGTGTGTGTTCCATAACTCTCCACGGAGAAAGCCTTGAAGACTAGTACACTACTTTTCAGACAATTGGATAGCTGGTTATCAACACCATCATGGATGGCTCTCTGCTGGAAAAACATTTTGGAGGCTTTGCAAGCCAGAAAATGTGTTCAGAGGCTGATGACATTCTTCTTTTAGGAATATCATCTTCTGACCACAGATTCAAAGACCTTCCCCATCCATAGCTGTACTGCAGAAATGAAAACAAGCATAGACAGAATATATCTGACTATGAAAGGTACCAGTCTTGGAAGAAAGAAGTGATATTACGAATCATTTCTTGCCTCTTGGAAATGAGAGCAATGAAAAAGGCTCAAATGATCTGATTTAGGTAACAGTGCATTCCACAGCACACTCCAACTGCAAGGAATGAATTTTTCAATGGCAGTACCCAAAATTGTGTGTTCTCTGCTAATTCCTTTTTACAAATCATAATGTTATTGTGTTCTGCCTAATAAATTAGTTTGGATAATAACACCATAAGCCTTGAAATAGAAACCCATTTGATCAAAAGCAAGATAAATCAAGAAGGAAATATATTACCATCTAAAATATTAATAGAGCTGGAACTATCAGAGAAAAAAGATTAAGCTCTCAATGAGGTTAAATTTCTCACCATCTGAGCATAAACGTTCCCAAGTGTTGATTCAGCATACAGTCTTTTCCAAAAGTCTTAAAAGATTGAACAGATGCTCCTAAAGGTCAGTAAACTACATTACACATTTGGCACTAATTTATTCTTTTCTTCCCTGATTATAGGGTGGAGGGGGATGAGAGGTGAGAGGTGGTGGAAGAAGGGTCGGTTTTATCATCATCAATGGACACACGGAGACAAAAAATAAAGCTGGACTCCAGAGGAAGCAAGGAAGCTGAGCTTCTCAATCTGCCATCCTGTATAGAATGGCCCGAAATGAATAGAAGACAGAAATAACAACTTGGAAAATGATTCTGCAGAAGGCCTTCCTTTATCATAGAAGATGTTTAACCACAGCTGTGGTTGAAACACTCATAGAAAAACAATGTCAAAAAGATATGGCTATTTTTACAAGATACATAAAACAATCATTTCCAATTAGTTTTAAAAGAGAATGCCAAATAGAATATACATGGGATTTGATCATCTCACACTTTGATAGGCAGAAACACAAGCATGTTAAGAACCAAACATCATGCTTTTAGCCCCTATACATTTTGCCCAAATGGAATTCCCTACATGGTAAACATGTCTCCCATTATGCAGCAAAATCCACCTGAGCCCAACACCATTTTTCTAAAGTCTAATTTCTTTCAGTAGGCACTAAGTCTTTTTACTGCAACCACCAAATGCTTTCTTATTGCTAGAAATGGTACAATACACAAACTTTTTGATATATACTCTAGCTTTTCAAGATTCTGTTGGAAACAAAATGATCCTTTATGACATTTAAAAATATTCCACCTCATTTATTACTTTCCTGAATTATCATCATTAATTGAAGGACCTTCTTTTACGGCTCCCCCACCCTCCCCCCCAAAGCTAATCTATTCCCCAACTGCCTGCCATAGACTAAATAAAAGTCAGTCTATCACAGCAGCAGGGATGGTCATGCCAATTTCACAGTGTGATTTGTGCACTCATTTTATTTTGCAAATGACCCTGCCCTCCATCTGTCTAAGCCGAATGTCCTGCTTTTTCCAAGCCAGGCCTCAGGAACAGCAGCACATGAAATAAGGAGGAAGGCACAGAACGTCTCCCTCCTGCCCGCTTCAGCAGCCACACAAAATCAGAGAAATCTGGGGGAGAGCAGAGTCCTTCTATTTTGCTTATATCCCCAAGAAGCATTTGAAGGTGAATGCTTTCATGATGCAAACACAACTCTGAAAATCAGACTGATAGACTAAACATATAAAAGGCAATTTCCAGTTTTCATGTTCTGTCTTCTTATCTTGATTTAATAACAACTTACCCAAAGTAACATCTCAATATAAAAAAACCTAAAATACGTAAGAATTTTAAAAGATTGAGCCTTTTAGATAATTTTTTCCCCTAGAGCTAAGTGTCAATCAGGCAAGCATAAAGGAGAAGACACCCTATTCCTTGATCATTCAGCAGCACTCGGTGCATCCCTCAAACCATGTACCTCTTTTAGGTTGAAGACCAGAAAGAACTGCAGCCAGAGAATAAGAAGCCTTGGAGTCAGATTACAGCGGTCTTCCTTACCTGTTTTCTCTGGGAATCTTGGGTGGCCCACTCAACCCCTTTGGAATGGGTGCAGTTTGTCCCTTTCTTGGTATTCATGCAGTGGAAGGTTCCTTGTCCAGTCTCAGAATTCAGAAAAACACAGCTTTGGCAACCTTGGCAGCAAGGGAGAAGAATGTATGAGTACATGAAGTCAATCGCTTGACAGTGTAGCATTCAGATGCCTTATTGAAGTCTCTTTTTAGCTCTAACAGGTGACTAGGAATTTCACCACCTCCCACTTATCACTTCCTAACATCTGCTCACAGTTGCAACTCAGGGAAGGAAGTTCAAATTCTGCTACCCTAACCCAGTTGCTTGATTTGTTTTAACAGGAAAATAACAACCAAGAAAGCAAGACACTAGTGTTCCCTCAAAGCCGGGCCCTTATGTGATATATAGATTGAATTAATTCATCAGTCACTATCTCCTAATGAACTTAGCTTTTGGATTTCATGGTTTAGCTGCTTCTTTTCTCCATCTGTGATATGTAGAATACGGGCTGATTATTAAGATTAGAGATAATATGTGTAAATAGTCTAATAGAGTGTCGTGCAATAAATATGGTTGATGTTGGCTCCAAAATACATATACAGAAAAGATTTATAGGTAGCAATACTATTAAGGAGGCAGATAATGGATTTGCATTGAAGTCTTTAATTATATAGCAAAGACATGCTTTTAGTCGAACTATGTTTATCCTGGGTGGTAGCAAGGCCAATGGAAATCACAGAAGACTATGAAAGAAAACCCCCTCACATCAGGCCACCAGCAGAGGAACTGCATATGACAAATATTCATATATTACATATATTTATATATGTAATATTTATATATGTAATAATATTACATATATTTATAATCTTGAAAACTGCACACATACTACTACCTCACTGGGATAAGCCAGTTTTGTCTTTTGCTATCTTGTCTGCTTCTCTAATTCTTGACTGAAAAATTGTATTCATTTGCCCCAAATTCTGTAGTCTCCAGATCAGTCTAAACAATGGGTATTTTTTCTAATTAGTGATCCAATATAATTTTGTAGGATAATTAAGTCCCTAGTTTTTCACTGCCCCATAATGGGCACTATTAAATTCAAAAGAATTTATACAAAAATAGCCCCCAAGGTAGTACCATGGAATCTAGAGCATCTATTCCAAATACATGACAAAGGAACAAAAGAAAATCCAGAATGGTTTCTTGTACAGTCAGCAAATTTCCACAGAGATCTTCAAACTAAGAATCTGAGGGGAAAAAAAATTAAAGTGTAGGAAAAGTTTCTTTTTATTTTAACTGAAGGAAAAGCCACTGTTTATCAGCATAACGATATCCAAAAACATTATTAAAGCCTGACAAGTACAGGCTGGATGTCTGTCTCTCTCTCTCTCACACACACACACACACATCAGAGACTAAGTAGGTTGGAGAGGTAAAAGAGTAACAGTACATAGAAAAAGGAACACTTTGGGTCGTGCTTCCTCCTCCCCTCCACCCTTCTTGGAAAACACGAGGTCATGGATTTCTCCAATGTTTCTACCTCGTAGTGAAACTTGGAGGATCAAGGCAGTATGTAGGGCCAAGTTTAAACGCTAATATGAACTCAGTAATATTTGTAGTTTTGGAAAATGGCGGTACGGTGAGATGCAGAGGCGCTTGGAACTAAAGCCAAACCTCTCCAAATACCAGATAAAATCCAAAGCACTCTTTCCTGCTGTCAACTGGAAACGACAGAATAAGAACTCCTGGTCGCTGTACTGTTTTGTTCTTAGAAAGTGTGCCCTTGGAGCTGCTCAAAGAAGCTCTACTCTAATTCTGGGAGAATACGAAGCTGACATTCATTCCTCTTTACCCATTCCCGTCTCTTTCACTAAAATAACGTGGAACGACAATATTTGTATGCATTGCACAGTGCATAAGGCTCAAAAACGGAAGGGACTTCGGACCATAAACCTTCCTCCCCAGCGCCAGGGAACGAGGTGACACAACAATCCTTATTTACCATACGAAGGGAAGGCGACGGCGCGACCTCACCCGAAGGTTCGTGCGGCAGAGACTACGCCTCCCAGCATGCAGCACGGCCACGTCCTGACGCCGGCGCCATCGGACCGGTGCATGCCGGGAAGTAGAGTTTTTCCGTCTCTGAACGGCCCAGAGACGTTTCCTCTCCCCTCTAACGCCGCTCACACTCTGCAGTCTTCAGAGGCCAGGTCAGTAATAGGCACACTCATATTCGTGATTGTTTTAAATCCCAGGTTAGTCGTTCTGCTGCAAAGTAACTTTGGGAGCACGCAAAAAAAAAAAAAAAAAAAGGCCCACAAAACCCTCAACATTCTTTGCAGACCTACGTTTCCGGTTGGCTTGTTGCCGTGGTAACGGGCACGCACAAGCACGGCAGCGGTTATGGCACGGCTGGGCGGTGCGCAGATCCCCGACGGGGAGTTCACCGCGGTCGTGTACCGGCTCATCCGGGATGCCCGCTACGCCGAGGCCGTGCAGCTGCTGGGCGGAGAGCTCCAGCGGAGCCCGAGAAGCCGCGCCGGCCTGTCGCTGCTGGGCTACTGCTACTACCGCCTGCAGGAGTTCGCGCTGGCCGCCGAGTGCTATGAGCAGCTGGGTCAGCTGCACCCGGAGCTGGAGCAGTACCGCCTTTACCAGGCCCAGGCCCTATACAAGGCCTGCCTTTACCCAGAGGCCACCCGCGTCGCCTTCCTCCTCCTGGACAACCCCGCCTACCACCACGGGGTCCTCCGTCTCCAAGCCGCGATCAAGTACAGCGAGGGCGATCTGCCCGGGGCCAGGAGCCTGGTGGAGCAGCTACTGAGTGAGGAAGGAGGAGAAGACAGCGGGGGCGAGAACGAGCTCGATGGCCAGGTCAACCTGGGCTGTTTGCTCTACAAGGAGGGACATTATGAAGCTGCGTGTTCCAAGTTCTCTGCTGCCTTGCAGGCTTCGGGCTACCGGCCTGACCTTTCCTACAACCTGGCTTTGGCCTATTACAGCAGCCGGCACTACGCCCCGGCGCTGAAGCATATCGCCGACATTATTGAGCGTGGCATCCGCCAGCACCCAGAGCTGGGTGTGGGCATGACCACTGAGGGCATTGATGTTCGAAGTGTTGGCAACACCTTAGTCCTTCACCAGACCGCTCTGGTGGAAGCCTTCAACCTCAAGGCCGCCATAGAATACCAACTGAGAAACTATGAGGTGGCCCAGGAAGCCCTCACGGATATGCCTCCGAGGGCAGAGGAAGAGTTAGACCCTGTGACCCTGCACAACCAGGCGCTAATGAACATGGATGCCAGGCCTACAGAAGGGTTTGAGAAGCTACAGTTTTTGCTCCAACAGAATCCCTTTCCCCCAGAGACCTTTGGCAACCTGTTGCTGCTCTACTGTAAATATGAGTATTTTGACCTGGCAGCAGATGTCCTGGCAGAGAATGCCCATTTGACTTACAAGTTCCTCACACCCTATCTCTATGACTTCTTGGATGCCACAATCACTTGCCAGACAGCTCCTGAAGAGGCTTTCATTAAGCTTGATGGGCTAGCAGGGATGCTGACTGAACAGCTCCGGAAACTCACCATACAAGTGCAGGAAGCAAGACACAACAGAGATGATGAAGCTGTCAAAAAGGCAGTGAATGAATATGATGACACCCTTGAGAAGTATATTCCTGTGCTGATGGCCCAGGCCAAAATCTACTGGAACCTTGAAAATTATCCAATGGTGGAAAAGATCTTCCGCAAATCTGTGGAATTCTGTAATGATCATGATGTGTGGAAGCTGAATGTGGCTCATGTTCTGTTCATGCAGGAAAACAAATACACAGAAGCCATAGGTTTTTATGAGCCCATAGTCAAGAAGCATTATGACAACATCCTGAATGTCAGTGCTATTGTGCTGGCTAACCTGTGTGTTTCATATATTATGACAAGTCAAAACGAAGAAGCCGAGGAGTTGATGAGGAAGATTGAAAAGGAGGAAGAGCAGCTCTCCTATGAGGACCCAGATAAGAAAATCTACCATCTCTGCATTGTGAATTTGGTGATAGGGACGCTCTATTGTGCCAAAGGAAATTATGACTTTGGTATTTCTCGGGTTATCAAAAGCTTGGAACCTTATAATAAAAAGCTGGGAACTGATACCTGGTATTATGCCAAAAGATGCTTCCTGTCATTACTAGAAAACATGTCAAAACACACCATCATGCTTCGTGACAGTGTTATTCAAGAATGTGTCCAGTTTCTAGAACACTGTGAACTTTATGGCAGGAACATACCTGCTGTTATTGAACAACCCCTGGAAGAAGAAAGAATGCATATTGGAAAGAATACAGTCACTTATGAATCCAGACAACTAAAAGCTTTGATTTATGAGATTATAGGTTGGAATATGTAGTAATGTCTGACAGTGGCCTTATCATAATGGCTTTACATCTGTTTTTCACTCTTTTATCTGTATTTAGCTATTGGCCTCTTTAGATTTATTACATGTTGAACTTCGTACACTTTAAAATTATAAAAATAACTAATATTTTGTTTTAAAATCTTCACAAAGTGAAATATAAGAACTTTGACACCTAGAAAGACTTATGAAAAATTCAAAACTGCATGGGGACACTATTTCTATTAGAAATTGTTAGCACCTATGTTCCATCTCCTTTGTTATCATTTGTACTTTGTGCATTTTGAAAGTCCCCTGCACAAGGATTATGTTATCCAGGGACTTGGCACTATCAGGCCCAGAACTCAGTAGTTAAGGTATAGGATTTCTAGGCTTTTAATAAGAACCTCAGGGATTGTGTCCTATTCTCACAGCCTACCCTCATTATTATATTAATTTTAATGCATACATATTAGATAGCCCTTAGGGTGTTTTGTCAGGGTTTTTCAATATAAATGTAATGCTTTATGTAACCAAAATACGTTATAAATGTTTGGTGTTTTTTTTTTTTCAAACATTCAAGAGTCACTGGGAGATCTTATACCCTTAACAAAATTATGGTGCTGTGGTTTAGAGACAATAAACAATTGTCAAAGCAAGAATTTTACATGGTTTTCTTTGGTTCCGTTTGTTAATAATTTGAATACATGAACAAGATATATTTACTGTTTTTTCATAACTGTGCTCTTATTTAACAATGAGGAATAGCAGAGGTATCGTGAGAACTGTTTTCTTAATTCCTACCTTTGTGTTTGCAATTTAGGATATGTTAATGCTGGAGTTGTTCCTGTGTGGTGGCCTCTCAGGTAAGGAAAAATCTAGACTATTCCCATGATCCCACCAAACTTCTCTCCCACCTCCATCACAGATGAAAAGGTCGATTCTGAAACCTCATCTGGTAGATTCATAACGCTAGGCCATGCCCACAACCCTTCCAATGAAAACCCCACTCATTCTGCTTAGGCATTTTTATTTTCTGAACCATACAAGAGCTTTACTATTTGTTTCCCCACCCCTTTTCTCTCCATAAATCAACCCCAACTCGACCTGACTTAGAGAAAAACAAAGTAGCTTGAATTATATGAAATTGCTGATTTTGGAAGTGTTTGAACTACAAAACTAGCATTTTTTTATGGTTCAATCTAATAGCATTCTACTGAAAGATAGTGAACCCCTGCCATGATGAGATGATGATTTCTTTCCTTCAAGGAGAAATCACTTAGCCACATAGGTACCCAGACAGGGACTCACATAGGTACTCAGCATAAATCCTCTGTAGCATGACCTCCTGGGTGCTCAAATTCTATTAGATCTATCAGAAAATGTGGCTTATTATGAAGTCCAATGGTTTTGAATTTATAGCACTTTTCATCTAATTATGTAAGCTGATACCATTTACCGCTGACGTTTGAGCCCACACTGGGAGGACAATCAGTGTTTAATGACCTCTTCAGTGCATCCCTTAGCACAATTCCATCACTGGGAAATGTTCTTTAACAACTTTTGTACTAAAAGTATTGCTGCTGCTTTGTGCAGTAGCTCTGTGCACTCTCAATCTTCATAGCCCCTTAAGATTTGGAAAGTAAATGAACTGAAATCTTATTTTTTAACAGCCATGTTAAAAAAAAGTTTTTTGCACATTTCCTCTTTTTTTCTTTAAAAAAAAAGCATAAAATGTAAGTAATGTTAACCACCCAAAAGCAAATGTTTTCCAGATTCCCTTTTGCCAATAGCCCAGCCTTTATTCAACCACACTTTATTTACCCAGGTGCTGTGTGTTTGTGGTTTGCATGTATGTGTAATTTAGCTTTTCAGAATATAAAAAGCTTTTCAGAACAGTTTTTAACCCCTTGCTGCTGGGCAGTTGGGATTTCCTGGTTAGTAATGCATCAGGAAATCCTGACTGCTCCTATCACTGAGTAAAGGAATAAAGGTCAATCGTGGTGGCATTTGTCCCCTTCCTTACACTGGCTCTCCAGAGAGGCACCCACCAGGATTTATAGATTGCTGCCTGGCAACAGCAAAGACTCATGAACCAAGCCTACAAAACTGGCCAGCCATCAGAGCCCTGGAGGAGACTGGGGAAGGGTCTAACTCCCCAGGCACTTACTGTTCTTTATTTTTAGGATATACTTCTTTTAAATTCACCTTCAAAGTACTCACCTCTGCTTATTGATACTAATAGGCAAGTGACTTTATGATGACTCCACATTGCCATTTGAATGAAGGCTTTCATCCCTAAAGCTCTGATGAAAAGCTTTGTTCTATGCTCCTAGAACTTCATGTACTCAGTGCTAAAAGCACTTTTCTTGACAAAAAAAGATTTCCCTATATTTCTCAAGCCTTTGCTCCTTCAAGATTTCTTCATAATATCTGCAGAGTGTATTTTAAAAAGATCAAATATTAAATCCATTATTCCATAACCTTAGTCAACCCATCTCCACACAAATGTTCAGAATATACCCATGTGTTTGTTGTACCCAAGTAGTTATTTCCATTTTCTCAGACATAAACAAAAACTTATTCTGTGCAGAACCACCAAGCAGACTCATTTGATCAGTGACATGACATGCCTACAAAAGGATTCATATTTCTCATGGCAGCCCCTCTTTGAATTTGCCCTCAGCTGTGGCACGGATATTGACACTAATGTCATCTGTGAAGGTCAGGTGTAGAGTGGCTAACTCTGACCCATTCATGAGAAGCAGACAACTGGGAATTGGGAAAACTGTGGGGATGGCAGAGATCATCGAGCAATGAGACAGCTGTAATCATAGAAGATGACACTCCCTCCCAAAGGGGTGATAGAGGAACATAGAGGTATGGCCTCTCAGACCTCAGAGGAGCACCTCAGGTGGAATCCAAACAGAATTGTCAGTGATAGGTTTGGCCTGAGGTTAGAACAATTTGTGTGTTTGTTGAGGGCTATGGGGTAGATGCCCAAGTAAATACGCTTCTAGTGAGATAAGAAAGGGCAAATGAGAAAAAAAATTTTTTTTTAAAGAAAGGGCAAATGGCTTGGAGGGGAAGTGTTAAGAGAGTAACTTTCTGACCCTTCTGCCCTATAATCCTTGCTTGGGCTCATTTCCACACTGGCATTCGGAGGGTTAGCAGTGCTGGAAGCCTGTTCAGGTAAGCAGAATATGGCTATCTATACTAACTGATTTTAAAAGGATAACATCACCAAAGACAAACCTTTCATTTCTGGTGAACATCAGCATTTTTAAATACAATCTTTGGTCTTATGTTCCTTTGTCTTTTTTTTTTTTTTTAATGACTATTGGTGATCTGGAAACATCTGGGAGGTTGTGCTTTCCTGAGGGTATTCTCTGCCACACTGAGCAGCTTCCTACCAATGGTGTGACTTGCAGCTCACTATCCACCATTCACTAACTGCCTCTTATCCCCTGCTGACCTACCACTGGGACTAATGTGACATTTGGGGGTTTCGTTTCCACTTATTGGGCTATATACCCTTAGTATTAGTTAAAAAGCACATTTTGTAATGTGCCAGTAACTCTGGGTTCTTGGTTGTCCAACCACATAATCACCATGACTGTAACCATCAAGCTCTATACTTATACCTTCATTCTAATTATAAAATATATGCAACTTTTTGAGTACCCTAATCCTTCAGCAGCAACCTTAATTCTTAAATTAGCGGTTTTAAGGAACTGTGACTTTCCAAAGAACCTAGATTGGTCTTAGATTATAATAAAACATTTCTTTAATCTTAAATAGTCTTCAGTTTCTAGTCTCTCTACAGGAATATGTATAACTTATAGTAACAGGTTACTCTTACATTTTTAAGTACAGCTCAAAGGAATACAATATTAAAGTTATAAAAATGCAAAGTTATTAAGTCCATCAAACACAGCACTTCCTTTCATGAGTTTCATATTAAATCTATAAAGGCATCAATGCAGGGATTACACATTTACAGAGCACGACAGCATCTGGCACAGAAGGCTTCCTGGTATTTCTATGGCATGTAGTCATGAAGACAGCTGTTTCCCCTCTGTACTTGTGCCCTTCTGTGGAGGGCAATGACTAACAATCTACTTTAAAAAGCAGAAATTCTGTATACATCAGACTTACTACCCAGCACAAGCAGCCTAGAGCAGTGAAGCAGCCAGCACAGAGACTGGATTTTGTCAGACCTGGCTCCATCTCCTGGCAATGCCACTTCCCAGCTACTAACAGTGTGTGTTATTCAACGTTGCTAAATCTCAGTTATTTCACCGGAAAAAAGGGGACAATACCATACATTTCACAGGGTTGTTGTGATAACACTTAGAACTTCTTGTCGAGGGTTAAGTGCCCAGCAGTGTCTGGCTAATAATGGTTAAATTAAAAAATAAATTATTAATGCTATAATCAATTCTAGGGTAGTGTTTGGCAAAAATACAGAGACTCATCAGAATCACTGAGACTGACTTAGAAGGGAGCTCAGAGTTATTCATTTTACAAAAGATATTAGGCCCAAATAGGAAAAGTGACTAGTAGTTTGGTAGAGAAAAATGGAGCACCTGCAAAATTTCCAGAATAGAACCCTTTTCACTGTGTTCTTAGACTCAGAACTCCACCTTCTCCTAAGTTATTTCACAGCTTTACAGTGACAAATTTCAGTCATTTAAAAAAATTATCTTTCCAGATCTAATGTGGACACAATGAAGTACAAAGGATGTGACAGAACTATGCAAGAATGGATTTAGAGGTTGTCCATCAGTCAATACTACGCCCAGTCAACAGATCACATCAGAAAATGCAGCACAAGATGAGTTTACGAGTATATTGAAAAAGAAAGAGACATGCCCCTGAAGGCAAACACAGGCAAAAGTAAATGTGATGGCAGTTAAAGACTTCATTTGTTTTTCTGATAGGGTAGCACAGGAAATCGGAGCAGCAAGCTTTAGCAAAGGATTTCAGTCTGGCAGCTGGCGATGTTAAATCCAAGTAGACGTCATTTGTATGTTTAATGTTTGTCTGGCATAAACGCTGATTCATTGAAAAAAGGCCTATTTGTTGACAAAATGTAAAAATATGAGGTGAACACAAGAGCATGTCAAGTGGAAATGTGCGCTAGCTGAACCCTGAATGCTCTTTCCTGGATGTGTTATTAGGCAGGCCCTTGTTGTGTGTTGCAGATGCCTGCCATTACTTGGTTGAGAATCCAGACAGTACATGTCTCAATTCTATTGATGTCCCAAATCTGGATGGGACAAAAAATACTCTGGGTAAGAGTCAAGATTCTAAAATTTTGAAAATCTGGAACTAAATACAGTAAGATACACATTTTAGTAAGAATAAATATAAGTAATGAGGCTTTTAAAAAGTCAGCCTCAGGGATTAATCTCCAAAATATACAAAATAGCTCATGCAGCCCAATATCAAAAAACAAATAACCCAATCAAAAAATGGGGGGGGAAGATCTAAATAGACATTTCTCCAAAGAAGACCTACAGATGGCCAAAAAACACATTAAAAGATGCTCAACATCACTAATTATCAGAGAAATGCAAATCAAAACTACAATGAGGTATCACCTCACACTGGTCAGAATGGCTATCATCAAAAAATCTACAAACAATAAACGCTGGACAGGGTGTAGAGAAAAGGGAACCCTCTTGCACTGTTGGTGGGAATGTAAATTGATACAGCCACTATGGAGAACAGCATGGAGGTCCCTTAAAAAACTAAAAACAGAACTACCGTATGACCCAGCAATCCCACTCCTGGGCATATACCCAGAGAAAACCATAATTCAAAAAGATACATGCAACCCAATGTTCATTGCAGGACTATTTACAAGAGCCAGGACATGGAAGCAACCTAAATGTCCATCCACAGAGGAATGGATAAAGAAGATGTGGTACGTACATACAATGGAATATTACTCAGCCATAAAAAGGAACAAAACAGTGCAATTTGCAGAGACGTGGATAGACCCAGAAACTGTCATACAGAGTGAAGAAAGAGAAAAACAAATATCGTATAATATCGCTTATATGTGGAATCTAGAGAAATGGTACAGATGAACTTATTTGCAAAGCAGAAATAGAGACACAGATGTAGAGAACAGATTTATGAATACTGAGGCGAGGGGGGAAGCTGGGGGTGGGATGAATTGGGAGACTGGGATTGACATATATACCTACTATGTATAAAATAGATAACTAATGAGAACCTACTGTTTAGCACAGGGAACTCTACTCAATGCTTTGTGGTGACCTAAATGGGAAGGAAATCTAAAAAACAGGGGATATATGTATATGTATAACTGATTCACCTTGCTGTACAACAGAAACTAATACAACATTGTAAAGCAACTATACTCCAATAAAAATATAAAATAAAAAATCAGCCTCCATGGAGATGTGGACAAAGTGGCACATGCAGAAAAGACAAACTATTAAATTCAAGTTCAGTGTGAGATGACAGTGCAATGTCCACTGTCCACCAAAAATGCAAGAGTGACTAAAGAATATTGGAATAAGGAATAAGGGAATCATTGGTCCTATTCTGGAACATTCAGAACTCGACACCTCACTTTAAGAACATCAAAAGGGCACATATGGAGAGAGATTAGGATGATGAAGGGTCTAGAACTGACAGGAGCAAGAGGTGACTGAAGAAGATCTGGGGGAATGTGAGCTGTCTTTAAATGCCTGCAGAGCTGCCCTTCAACAGAGCAACTGGGCAATTCTTCATGACTACACAAGACAGAAGTTACGTTAATGGATAGAAGGGGGAAACAGATTTCAGTCTTATAAGTAAAAACCTCTTAATACTGGAAGATTTCAGAAACTGGGAAAAGGCTTGCTGGAAAAACAGTAAATTCCCATGTGGTCACAGCACATGTTCAGAAAAACTGGTGATCTATTTGTGGTCTGAGGGGTAGGATGGTCAGATACCAATTGTGTTTGGGAAAAAGATGAGATGATTTCTAAGGTTCATTCAGTCTGAGCCTTATATGAGCCCAGCAGAAAACTGCTTTCTTTAACTAACTATAACTAACTTATTATATAAGAGCTAAACTCTTAGTATGGCAAGTTATTATTTAAACGTGTCAAGTAAGACTGTGTTCGACAGGTCCAATCTTCAGTTATTTCAGAGCCCAGACAACTACAACCTTCCCTCCAGTGTGGGAGCCACAGGCAGGGACAAAATCAGTATCTGTGCACTTGTCATTCACTACTAGAGAGGCTACTTACGGGAACAGACTGTAAAGATTAGATGGAATCAACATGAAAAAATGCAACAATTTCCGTAACAATGAATGGTTTTGGTATTGTTTTATTTTTTTCCCAGCACATCTTAAAAATCACACATGGGCATTTGCTTATAGAACAGTACATTCTAGGAAAAGCAGTAAAAGGAGATCCAAACATACACTGAAAGCACAGTATATAGACTATGTGTTGAGCCCTTTGGAAAACAGTATGGCTCAGTCTGAACTGACAAAGCTATGCTGGACTCCCTTAAGAATTTTCCTTCCCACTACATATCCACTTTTAAGACTATTAATGTAAAGAGAAGAATTGTTTGTATGCATTAGTTACAGCAGTATAATGGCTTACATACAAGTGCTTACCCACATGTAGTTCCCAAAAGATGACTACAGTACTGGCAGGAATATGCACTGCCTTAGAGGAAGACTCAGGATAAGATATTATTCAAGTCAAGTTGTATCAGAGCCAAAGTATTTCACAGGCTTAGCGAAAAAGGACAAAAATTTAAAAATATAACCTACACATATTTCTCAGAAGATTTATCATTGTTCAGAAACAGAAATATTCATTATTCTGAAGGCACCATCACACACAAAAAGGACTGATCCCCAACATAAGGAATAGGAACCCACCCCCCTCCCCTCCTCCAGGCTCTGCTCCTCAGGGAGCTCTGTGAGCAAACACCCAAAACATGTAGGGGGTGTCTCCAGGACCGAGTATGCCACATCCACCAACCCACACCTTAGGGCTACTAAGTTGGGACACAAGGAATGAAAATGCAAGAAAGAAAGTACATGTAAATCCCACTGACTGAATAGGTGTATGTGAGAGTACAGGTCCACCACACAATTAGTTAAATATGCTAGAATAGGTGATTGAAACCAACACTGTGGAAAGGATCTTTTGTGTTTCCACACACAACTACTTCATTCCTGACGCGTTCTTGAAGAGGAATAGCCTTGAACTGCTACACAAGCTCTGGCCTTAAAGATTTATCCTCTCCCACTCATTTTAAATAATGGCTATTTCATGGAAAAAAAAATCCCAACAAGGCACTGTGAGCTTTTGGGGACATTCTTTAAATAGCTCAAAAAATAATTATTTAGAGAAACTTTATACCAGCACAAGCATTTCATGTCCTTTTTGGATATGTGAACAAGATTGCTTTAGGGGTTAAACAAGTTTCATAGGGTGCTTACAAAAAACACTGCCAACAATAAGATGCCTTAAAAACATGTATATATGCTGCTTAGAAATCCACACTAAAATATTTTTTTTCCTTCTCTCTCTCTCTCTCTCTTTCTGATTTCGAAGTTCAGAGTCTTTGAAAAATGCTCTTAATGATATTTAATGTGTTATTTTTGTCCCTTGTGGAAAAAAAAAGTATAAAATAATCTCCTTTGGGAACCAAAAAAGAAACCTTTTCATGTTCACAGAACTAAAGTTACTTAATTCTGTGATGGTTCTTTGGCTTCAGTGGTCCTTACTCACGTTTGTTAAGGAATTCTTGTGGTTAGGAGAGCACAAGAGCGCTCATTCTTTGAGGATCTTCCAAGGTTCAAATGGGAATGCTTCAGGTTCACAGGAGACTAAACACCTCCTAGGAATATAACATTGATTTAAAATAATTAGAGAGTAATAAAACCTAGCCAACAATATATTCATCTATAAATCCAAAAGGATTTAGTTATATTTAGGTTGTACTTGATAATGCTTCATCAATAAAATTATAAAAATTAATTGTTTTCAAATCAGAGGAAATATGAAGATGAAAAACTAAAATCGAAAGACAAACCCAGACGCAAACAGAAGAATGAACAGCTTCACACCCCCTCTGAAGAAAAAAATCTCTTAAACCCAGGTCCATTTTATTAATAATATAAGTTTCTATAATCTGTTGACATTACAGGTAGTTTTTACAGTTAAATTTCACACTAAAGACAAACACTGTTTGCTTTAGGGAGCAGAAAGCTGAGTAACTTACATCCTTCATGTTACACATTGTATTTCAATAGTTTAAAACAATCTTTTACACCTTCTGGATTTCCGCATCAATGTACTATATGAAATTAATGAGGATTAAATGTATATATTGACAGGTGGCTCATTTGGGAACGTGAAGCCTTGAGCAAAGGCAAGCTTTCATAAAGCCAAAGGTGATTCTGGATTCTTCAATCCTATCCTGGCACTTGTTATTTTCGGCTTTTCTCCCACCACGAGCTAAACCCTAATTAAAATCGAAATCGCCAAAGATTAAGTGGTAGCAAAAAGCTATTAAAGCTGTCCTTAACTCCTGTCCCAGTGCTTCTTAAAATGTAGATATGCTTCCCACAGAATTCCACCTTGGCTGCTTCAAGCACCAGCATGTGCAGTTTGTGCATCAATGCATAATAAATGTTTGTGTTCTACATTTACATAAAATAGATGTTCGACCAAACTCAGCCCATTTGAACAGCCAAGGCTACAGACTTCAGCTTGGTACCACAGGGCTTGTCTGATCAGCTATAGTTAAGAAGTTGCAGCTATAAAAGAATATGACAATGGAAAACCTCTGAAGCCAACATGCAAAAGTCATTTTCAAAACTGCAAGCTAGGACTCAGCTGTTACTAAGAGAATATTCTGAAAAAGAGGTTTTCTTGCAACCATCTGTATCTGGTTTAATACACACACTGATGGAAGTTCATCCTTCACTGCGTTTTTGTTTTCCAAAATACATCAACACAGCTCAGTATACTAGAATGCTTCCAGCTTCATAAACAGCTTTTAAGTAACAGTACTATAGTATGTAAGCATTTAGGAAGAAAACTCCCAATTCCTCAAGAGAGGAAAGAATTTAATCCTCTTTCTTTGTGGTAAAATGCTGGGCACAATAAACATGTGGCTTCTGCAATTCTTACTAAACTAAAAAAGCTCACGTTACTTAGCATAACACTAATAAACTCACTTATACACTGTAAAGTGCACCAAACATTAAGGCAGCTGTTTCTCTAGGGGTCAATAAAGCCTGTTCATACTGACTCTAGTATTCAATGCCATTTCTCACTAGCAGCAAGTTCCCATTCCCACTAAAATGTCAACCCAAATGTGACATCATCAAATAAAATATTAGAAATATGACTAATTTAAGAAAGACAAATCGGTGTTATGCAGTTATGCAGCTGAGGCACCTCTCAGAGGTGGATGCGTGGAAGCAGGGAAAGCCTTTCTGATTTACTAAATCAGAGTGAAACAGTACTGATGAGTGTTTATGTGTTTCAAAATGATCCCTGTAGAAATGATCCTAACTACAAAATGTAGTCATCACTACAAAATCAAGGTTGGAGAGTCATGCATGCATGGAAGAAAACAAACGCATAAATCACTAATTTCCATAAGGTTCATGTAGAATAGTGAACAATTTCAGGTGTTACATTTCCTAATTCTGAGGTTATTGAAATCTGAACTCCCTAGGAAAGAACGTTATAACAATCACGTGCAAAGGAATGGATCTGCTTATGAATCTGTAAGTTTTATTTTTAAAAAATTACTCAGAAACATGTATACACTCCAGTGAGATATTAGTATCGTAATAAATTTTACATTTTGATCACCAATTAGAGAAATTACTTTCATGAATAGATGCATTTCATAAAGCTGAGATTTTTATAATTTGAGAAGCAAGTGTAATTTCCTCATCAAGTATCTAACTATTTCAAATATCAAGGGCTTGAAGCAAAGATCTGCTGGAAATTTTATAATTAAAAATAAATCACCAATGAAGAGAGGCAGCATCTAATAAATAAATATTTAGTTTTTGTTGTTAAACTAATATTTCATTTTGATTTGCTTACAGATTTTATTAGTTTGAGGCCAATTTTATTTGTTAAAAATTATCATTTTGAAGTCTTAAAAATATCATTTTGTGAATCAATTTTAGATTTTCTGGTTAAGGCTACTTCAGATATAAAAGGTATCAAACTGCCCAAAAATACTTTGGAGCTGTTGCTACATAGACAGACAGTGTGTCCTTTTAAAGGATAGTCTGCATTCTGACTCATATTAGCTGATCAAATATTAATTCTAAAAAAATTATCAAAAGTTAAGTACTACATTAAGAAAAGAATCTGTCTCAAAATGTGAACCATGAACCTTGACAGACAGTGATTCAAAGTAATCATTTCATTTATTTTAATATCCAGGTTTGAATGTAAAAATGTTCACTAAATGTGGTTAACGTTCTCCCTATTGTTTAAGAAATATGATATTTCAAACTTTTGATTATGGTATGTGTAATACATTATATTTTTTAATTTAGGTTAAACCAGTAATTCAAAAAAGGCATTAAACCATTATTAAAAACTAAATTGAAACTTTACTTTTATATGGAAATTTATCATGTTGTTTGGGTTAATTTTTTTTAAGAAGGTTTTTTGTCATTGAAACTGTTGAGGTTTTCAAATTCAGTAGCTGAATGATGACTGTGTTTCTTTAGCCAAAACAGTTCTTTGAACTGGAGACATTCAGTGTAAGAAGTCTTCCCTCTTCTGCTCCTGTTGTAGCTTCTTCTGCATCTCAGCAACAAGAATGTGAAATGAGAAACATTAGAACTCTAAGTTGAATAAAGACATTCCTTTCATGGTAAACCTGTTCTTCACATACAATGAGTGATAAGTCAGCTTTTCTTATAAAACATATTATGAATGAATTAGGATATAACAATATGTTATCTCAGTGATACAAATACAACTCATACCTCAGTAGAAACAGAAACATGGAGAACAAAAACATGTCCCCTGACAGAATAAAGCATACTAATGATTTAAGGTTTTAAAACTGTATACTAATTTCAAAGAAAAATGTAGGCCAAGCACCTTACAGAACTGAAGGCTTCCTAAATAAGAGGCTGCCTATATTCTTTCATGGGTATTCCCCCTTAATGACCTATTCACACTAGAATGCACTCTTAAAAAAACATACATGTATATCACTCCTCAGTGGAATCCTTCCCTAGATAGCTGCTTCCCAGAAACGTTCTTTTAAAAAAGAGGCTAGAGAAACAATAGATGACACCAAAATCTGGCTTTGTTCCTAAGAAGAAGCATCAATACAAAACAGCTGGCAGCATCTTCTTCTGAAATTAACCACTGGCAGCCTTGTGCTGCCTGACTGAAATTTGAAATGACAACCAGTTGGCTGTAAACTGATACACCTACAATGAGAGAGATTTAGGAATACCATCTGTCAATCCATAGATGTAGAAACAAAACAAACTACAGAATGAAACAAACTTATTTTAAACCAACAAACAAAGGTAGCTGAAATAAAGTCCATGATATATCTGATTACTGGTATAACCATAGTTAAAAGACTTAAAAAAAAAGTGACATTTTTCTTAACAATAGTAATGGATTTATAAAAGGTTTCTGTTTCCAAAGATGTTATTGGGGTCCACATATTCCTTGACAGACTTCAGCATCCCAAAGCCGACATCAGAGATACTTTCCTTTAGCCACTGCTTCCGTAACTTGCCCACTGGAAAAACAAAATCAAAAATGCTTCAATATACACTATGATGCTGGGAACCAATCAATCTTATGACCATGAATGAACAAACACTGTGTGATAAATGCTTTTATTCAAAAATGAGAAATGTTTTGCTGTATTTGATTTATTGAGCCCACCAGACTATCAAGCTCATTAAGCTCAGTGTACTCCCAGGGGAGCCTGTGCTCCACAGTGTCTCCTTTCTTTGTAAACTGTAAAATGGAGATGAAGGGAGCCTGCACTGAGATTATGGCCCATTTTACAAATAACAAAATGAGAAAAACATGCATTTCAAAAGAACCCGCCTCCTGTCTTTACCAGAACATGCCAAAGTTTCAGAGAAAATAAAGTTAACTAAAGAAAACATATCCAGATGAATTTGCTGGGTATACTACAGCAAAAATTGACAAGCTAGATATCCATAAAATATTTTGAGAACAAAAGCTTTTTAAAAATTGAGAAAATCTGAACTTTGGGCTTAAGAAAAAAATCTGGTTATGAGCTTTCCATTTGCATTTTCTTTTCATATGACTTTAAAATAAATTTGCATGTTCAAATAATTGTTATTTTCTTCCTATTATTTTTCCAGAATTAGAGTTATTTTAGGCACTAAATAAATCAAACACCTAAACCATTTTAAATTTAATTATCTGCTTTTATACACTGTATCACGTTCCCCTTCTTTGTTTCTAAGTCTTGCTAATTTATTCTGAGAATAACGAATATAATCGTTAGCAGCATAAATTATATTTTAAAAGGCATTCAACGAAAATGTAACCTTTTCTAAGCAGAACTTTTATAAGAAAGGATATGTACTTAATCTATAAAAGAATTCTGAAATGTCAATTTGCTTTGGCATTAAAAAGCAAAGCAGGATGCTGATTTATCTATGGGAAAATGGATAAATCTTATTTACGGGTAGGATTATTTGTGGTTAGTACTTTTCAAATGTATTGTAATAATTGAATTCAAATGGTCATTTTCCACAAATGTTCATTAATGATTCAAAGTCATCAGCAGCGATTTAATTGGCCAACTAAAATGGGAAGCCTTCTTTCATTAAAGTATTCAGCCTGTCATTCTAAAATGCACTCTCATTCATCAAGCTTCAGTGATCCACCACAGCATCTCCCTTTTGGAAAACTTAAATACCATTTTAAGCTCAACTCAAACCGTCTTTTGTGTCCAGTGCTCCAGGAAACCACCAGTTGTCATTAAAATAATAAATAGCATGACATTCTCAGAAAGCAAAATATTTCTGCTTGGCTTCTAGAAATAAAGAAGCATTGCTGGTATTAAGATGAGGAAAAATGCTCTACAGCAGGAAAAAGAAATCTTAAATTCAAAAGAAAAATTCTGTTTAAAAGAGCTCTAAAACCAGAAGCCAAACAGTACAAACTGCTATTCATGCAATCTCTACCACCTAAAAGATGTTCTACCAGGTCCTCCTACGATCTCCCTAAGGGACAACTCACCGCAATGCCTCAGCCTTAGTTTTCTCATATGCAAAGGGATTAGAAGCTACTGAATCTTTTCACTCCAAATATCCTACGATTTTTGCACTTAGAAAAAGTTACAAATCAGTTATTTCCAGATTTGCTCCAAGGTATTAAAAGAAAAAAAAAAAAAAACTACTCTGTGAATGGTAGAAGTGGCATTATTATAAGCTACCAGCACTGAGGCAACTCAAGAGAGTGGGATAAAAAGCAGTCAATGCCAGTCTCCACTGTTATCTGTAATATAGTTTCACTGAATGTGTCCTGTGGTTATGGATGTAATTGTCCTGAAAAGACTGCAAACAACTGCTCCGACAAGATGGAGCACATTAGAACCTCAGCAGGATGCCCAACAGCTAGCTCGTCTGCCTCGTTTTACACCTCTAGTAATAATCCAATTCCACAAGGAGCTGAACCATCCTCTGAGAAGCCACCCAACAGCCACTGCATATTTAATGAAGTCGCTCACCAAGCGCTGGAAAACAGAAGGTGCTTGAAGTGCATCATTAGTTCTGTCAGAAGGATAATTTACACATCTATCTTGTCAAATTTTCTATGGTTTATACTTTTACAATAATCAATCTAACATACATTTGATTAGTGAACTAGAAAGTTAAAAAAATAAAAGGCAGTACAGGCAGCATAGCTGTGGCCCCTCAAAAACATATCTGATAAAATAATTTAACCCCTTGATGGCCTGATGGCAGAGGTCTGTAAGCTTCTTCTGTTAGTGATAACAGAATTTGAACTGAGGTCAGAAATCACAGTTTATGCAATTGAAGGGACTAGAAATCTTTTTGGATTTGCTTAACAATTTAAGTCAACTACATTACAGGATAAATGTACACAGAGAAAAGAGAGTTTAAGTAAAAACGCTTAATAAGCGTTTATAATACGAGATTATTGGAAATAGTCTTCATAAAATTCTAGAGAACCTTCTCTGGCTGCCTCAGATGAATTGATAAATTAAAAAAGCAACAATGAAACATCGAAGGCCCTAATCCCAAAGATGGGATCATACTTCAAAGTAGAAGACTTTTATTCTAGAGTTAAACAACAACAATAATAATGCCATTTGTACAATCTTTATTTGCACTGCTAGGCATTTTAGAAATTAGCTTATTATACTGATCTGGACATGTGTAACACACGTGTGTGCACAACTATATAGTAGCTGCTTACATATCTGTAGACTCATTTTCAGAAAAGGAAGCATGCCATACTAAAGGGGAGAATGGATGAATGAAAACAGCAAATAACAGGTGGCCAAAGACTACTTCAACATTCCTTGTATGTACAGTTATCCATGAAAAGTCATGTGTACCTTCATACCACATGAAGCTTATTCCTCTTTCCAGACCTGGATTACCTGATGTGGGGTATTCATGACTACTGACTCAGCTACACTCCTGTGACTTCTGATCCTCTAGAAGTGTAAACCTAGCTTGAGAGCCAACACTAGAGCTACAAAAAGCCAAATCCACCATTTTTGAAAATAAGAAAGAGATCCCGTATTCCATAATTCTCATTTTTTTCTACATATTCAATGCTCAAAATACTTAAGCCAGGTATTTAAGAGTCTTAGATGTATTTTTAAAGGTACAAAAATCATAGGCCAGCCAAATACAGAAAACTAATGGAGGAAATTCTTTGTCTGCTTAAATTAAAAGTGGAGTTCACTTTTTTACGATTTAATTTCTTATACTGTATATACAGACAGAATAAAATAAGTATTTTGTGTTTTTTCCATAATATACAGTACATTTAAAAATTATACTTTGGGGACTTCCCTGGCGGTCCAGTGGTTAAGACTTCGCCTTCCAACGCAGGGGGTGTGGTTTGATCCCTGGTTGGGCAACTAAGATCCCACATGCCTTGCGGCCAAAAAGCCAAAACATAAAACAGAAGCAATAGTGTAACGATTTCAATAAAGACTTAAAAAATGGTCCACATCAAAAAAAAATCTTAAAAAAAAATTATACTTTGGAACAGAGAAAATAGAAGCTTTTTGAAATCACAGGCTCAACAGTCCCCTTTGGATGCTAACAGCCCCAAGAAATAATATATTTTGTGGGAAGATCAACAGCAAAGAATGAACAGACATGTATATAAGAGGGATGGGTAATGGGAGTCTTGTGTGTGGAAAATGTGAACATGTTGGCCAGCCTAGCCACCAAAAATTATCTGGAACTAATCTTTGTGGTCTAAGGGACTGAAGACTTAGCAGAAACTACCTAATAATCTCATCTTAAAAGGGACACATCTAGGGTCTGCTAGCCAGAGTTCTTTTTAGCTAAATTAAAAACTCTCTGAATTATGAATTTGATTACAAGGCTGAAAAGACTTATTATACACTTATTTAAAAAACAAATCATGGGCTTCCCTGGTGGCACAGTGGTTAAGAATCCGCCTGCCAATGCAGGGGATATGGATTTGAGCCCTGGTCTGGGAAGATCCCACATGCCACGGAGCAGCTAAGCCTGTGCACCACAACTACTAAGGCTGTGCTCTAGAGCCTGTGCTCTGCAACAAGAGAAGCCACTGCAATGAGAAGCCTGCACACTGCAACGAAGAGTAGCCCCCACTCACTGCAACTAGAGAAAGCCCGCACACAACAACGAAGACCCAACTCAGCTACAAATAAAAATAAATAAAATGAATTTATAAAAAAATTAAAAACAAATTATGAAATGGGCTGTACATTTAGAAGATTACTGAAGCTGAAGCTCAGAAGGAGAATTTAGCCAAAGTTAAAAGCACCTAACCGTTATTGAAATAACAGTGTTTTGAAAGTTCTACTTTGGGCATCCTGGATACCTTTTTAACACTATTCTACAGGTCAGATTTAAAAAAGAAAATCTAGATTTAGCTTCTTGTATGAGTGATCTGAGCACTGACTTTGTATTTCAAGATTTAATTAATCCAACTAAACTACTGGTGGATTATCTAAGGAACTAGCGCTAAAGGGACACCAACCTCCTGTCAGATGAGCTTCTGGCCCCGTGCAACTTGATCTGTACTGATGAGAAAAGAGAAGGACAATGGACAATTTCCACTCTTTCTGGTATCTGGTGATCTGACTATGATGATGTTTCTTTGGGAGGGAGTGGCGTGGGGTAGAACGTTCAACCTGAAAAGAGGGTTTAGTTGTCCATCTGTTTGTGCTATAAGGCACTTGTGTGTGGGGTAGAGCATTCAACCTGCAAAGAGGATTTAGTTGTCCGTCGGTTTGTGCTCTAAGGCATCTGTGTGTGTGTGTTTGGCTTTGGTGGAGGTACATGCTGAAGCCAACAGGTTTCCAGCTGAGGGATGTGAATACCCAGCTTTTCAAGACACATGAGATGGGACTATGAATACCACGGAGTCTAATTTAACGCTTAGTGGATACTTAAAGTCACGTTTGATTTATTAAGTCATCTGACATATTTTCTACTACTAATGAAACTTCTGACATCAAGATGAAAGATTCATAGATAATTAAAATCTGGTATTATAAGATTTTTCTCTTATTAAATATTTTTATATGTCAGTTTTCTTTATGCTAAGGTTTTATCTGTGCAGTTTATATAGCAGCTCTAAGATCTTACAGATCCTTAAATAGGTCTTTAGAGATGATGAAATAGAAAAAAAAGCCTGAATTATCAAGGTAATAACAGATCACAAGAGCTGGATTCAATCTGTCTTCAGAACACAATCAAGTGCTAATTCTGCTAACATCCCCAAAAGATGGCTTGACACGCTCAAAGTTTAAACCAAGTGGCAATTAATGCCTATACAACAGAGCTGAAAGCAAGTAAATGGCCAAATAACATGAAATAGATAAGGACAGTCAACATGATATGCTCCTTGAAGACTAGGGCCATGTTTTATTCATTTTTGTAGTCCTGTTGCATAATATAGTGTATGCCACACAGTAAGAATTCAAAAAATGTTAGTTAAAAAATAAATGTTGAACCACAGTTATCTGTAAGCCATTTTAGATAAGATGTAAGGATGCAAATATCCAGGGAAAGGCAATCTGGGTTTCCTTAATTTCCTTTGGTTTTATCTGCCTTGCATTCCCTATATTCTGACATTATTTCTTGGATATACTCAGAGCTATTCTGTATTAGCTAAGATAGGAGAAGGTATGTCACAGAACCTAACTCTCTTTTCCTTCAAATCTCTAGGAGCCTTTGGACTATATCAATAGCTCTCAACAGAGGCAATTCTGCACCCTAAGGGACACTAAGCAATGTATAGAGAAGTTTTTGGTTGTCATAACTGGGGCGATGTTACCAGCATCTAGTGGGCAGGGGCCAGGGATGCTGCTAAACATACTACAATGCACAGGACGGCTCCCACACAAAGAATCTAGTCAAAAATGTCAACAGTGACAAGACCAAGAAATCTCGGACTATATGTTTACAAAGGTCTGTCTCCTAGGAGCCCGAACAATTTCCATAAAAGCAACATATCTTCACTGCTACAACCAACTGGATTAGCAGTGAATGGCTTTTACTATAGCAAGGTGACCTTGTTCTAAATTTGAGGCTACTGACCAAACTGAAAGAAGTTCTGGAAAAAGTGGTAGACAGAAGTTATACTCTGAGAAAACCTACCATTAATGACAAATGCTAGTTTATTTCAGAACTTAACTCCTAAAGACTTGCATCTAATATCTACTGAAAAAAACTTTTAAGCCGTATTTGTGGGCCATTTTCCCAGCCAATGTGTGAAAATATATATGTAATAAAGCTTCACAGCACTGTCTGGTAGAACTTCCTGTGTCGATAGAAATGTTCTGTATCTGCAGTATTTAACACAGTAGCCCCTAGCCACATGTGGATATCAAGCACTTGAAAGGTGGCTGCTGCAAATGAGGAAATACATTTTTATTTCACTTTAATTAATTTAAATTTAAATAGCCACAAGTACTCTAGTGATTTCTATGTTAGACACCAAAGACAGAACATTAAAAATTAACTTTACCTAAAGTTACTTCTAACAGATCTTACACTTGAAAATATCTATTAGGATTAACTGTCTGCTAATCACCTGAAACTGACTATAAAAAGTTAATTATTCTCTAACAATATAATAATGTAGTAGAGGTATTCTGAGACTAACACCTAGCACTTAGAAGAGTCTTGGTCATAAAATTGCTAGGGAGAAAAAGTTCTCTTTAGAGGTCCAAAGAGAAGTGGTATTATCTAAGCCACCTACTCTCTCCTAGTGGCTGAGAAAATACACCTGAAGCTGGAAGTTACTACAGGTATATATAGCACAAGGTAAGAGATGGCAAACACAACGTTGTCCCTGCCCTTTGTCTGGGACTGGGCATCTGTAATTGCAAGGGTAGGAAGGAGCAGGGAACAATACATTCTTACAACAGATTTTCTGTCAGCTCTCAAATCTGTTCATCCTATGACACAGCTGAAATAGTTAAATGCTCAATTACATCATGGATTAAATTGGCTTTTACAGTCTGGTCTTAGAATCTCACTATTTACAACATTGCTTCAGTGGAAAAATATTATAATCAACTTTAAGTTTTGTGAGAAAAAGCCAATAACAAAGAAGAAACTGAAGGAAAAAAAGTTAAGGGTAAAACAAACTTTCTGCTACCTTATGGTAATCTGATAAAGATTCAATATTGGAAAGGCTATACTCATCTGGTAGCTATCAAAAGACCAAAATCACAACCAGCATATTGACACTGATATAGTCAAGATACAGAACATATCCGTCCCCACAAGGATTCTTGTGTTGCCTATTTATAGTCATCCCCACCCCACACCCAACTCCTGGAAACCACCAATCTGTTCTCTATTTCTCTAATTTTGTCATTTCAAATATGTTGTAGAAATACTATCACACAGAATGCAACCTTTCAGAATTGGCTTTTTTTCACTCAGCATAATTTCCTGGAGATTCATCCAAGTTGCTGCATGCGTTAATGGTTCGTTTCCCCTTACCGCTGAGTCGTATTCCATGGTATAGACGTACCACAGTTTGTTTAGCCATTTAATGGTTGAAGGACATCTGAGCTTACTCCAGTTTGGGACTACTATGAGTAATCTGCTCTGAATATACATATACAGGTTTATGTTTTCAATTCTCTGGTATAAATGCCCAATAGTATAATTGTTGGGTTGAATGGTAGTTACATGTTTGATTTTATAAGAAACTGCCAACTGTTTTTACAGAATGACTGTACCACATTATGTTCCAACCAGTAATGTATGATTGATCTAATTTCTCTACATCCTTGCCAGCATGACACTGCCACTATTTTTTTATTTTAGCTTTCTGATAGGTGGATAGTGGTTTCTCTTGTGGTTTTAATTTGCATTTCCCTAATGGTTATTGATGTTGAACATCTTTTCATGTAATTATTTGTCATTTGTATATCCTCTTCAGTGAAATGATTCTTCATGTCTTTTGCCCAGTTTCTAATTGAATTGTTTGTATTTTACTATTGAGTTTTGAGAGTTCTTTATATATTATAGATATAGGTCTTTTATTGGATATGTGGTTTGCACATATTTTCTCTTACTCTGTAGCCTAACTTTTCATCCTCTTAACAGTCTTTCACAGAGCAAACATTTTTAATTTTGATGAGATCCAATTTATCAATTTTTCCTGTAATGGATTGTACTCTGGGGGAACAGTCTGAGAACTCTTTGCCCAACTCTAGATCTTGAATATTTTCTCGTTTTTTTTCTAAAAGTTTTATTATTTTATGTTTTACATTTAAGCATATTATCTGTGTTGAGTTAATTTTGGCGTAAGGTTCAGATCAAGGTTCTTTTTTTTTTTTTTTTAACCTATCAATGTACAATTGTTCCAGCACCATTTGGTGAAAAAGCTATATACCTCCTCCACTGGACTGCTTTATGCCTTTGTCAAAATTGGTTGGACATATTCGTGTGGGTCTATTTCTGAGCTCTCTATTCTGTTCCATTGATCAATATGTCACTCTTCCAATACCACACAGTCTTGATGACTGTATATTATAAGTCTTGAAATCAGGTAAATTGATTCCTATGACTCTGTTCTTTTTTCAGAATTGTTTTAGCCATCTAGTTCCTTTGCCTTACCATATAAATTTGAGAATAATCTTTTCTATATCTACTAAAAATCTTTCTGAAATTTTGAAAGCAATTGTATTAAATAGGTAGATCAATCTAGGGAGAATTGACATCTTTATACCATGTCGTTTTCTACCAATCCATGAACACATCTCTCCATTTATTTAGGTCTTTGATTTTTTTCATCAGCATTCTGTTATTTTCAGAACACAGATCCTGTATATATTTTATTAGATTTATGCATAGGCATGTACATATTTTGTTAATTTAAATGTTTAATTTGGAGCATATGTAAATGGTACTTGCATTTTAAATCTCAGTTTCTATATGCTTGTTGTTAATATATAGAAATGCAATTGATCTTGGTGTGTGCTCTTGTATTCTGCGATCTTGCTGATCTTGTTCTAGTAGATTTTTTGGGGTGGGGGGCAGATTTTCTACACAGACAATCATGTCATCTATAAACAGCAATAGTTTCATTCATCCTTTCCAATCTGTATGTCTTTTATTTCACACTATAGGTTTTTAACAAAGTTGATCTTTTGCTCATTATTTCGAGTAGTCTCTTTTTACTTTTAAAGTTCCTCATACTATTGGATTATGTTAAGACCACAAAAACTGTTAAGAGCAGCTACCCCATAATTATTCTCTGAACAATAGGAAATAATTTTAGTTAGATAAAGACATCAATATTTAAACTAAGACTGGTTATATTTAATCAAGGTTTTTTACTTCCTGACAAGGCCTTAGGTATAATTTTAGCAAATGAACAACTTAAAAACTTAAGTCGTAAATTGAAATTTAAATATATGGCTGACATAAACGCTGCTGTTTAAACTGACCAGCTCGTCAGTTACAAAAACAAGCACTATGAAGATTAAGTTAAGCAGGCTTTATATTTCCTATAGCCTCCAGTTCCAGACTACATCTGTTTTCTTTGATACACAAAACCAGAGTTAAAATAGCTCCATTTATCACAGCATGATTGTAGGCAGACAAACCAGCCTGTCTGTTTCCAGATAGTGAAAGCAACTGTTATTAATCACAATTACAGGCCAAACCCTCTAAGAGAAACTGCATCAATACTCTCCCAACCCCCAGCCCTTCTACTTTTGAACTCAAAAATGGTACTGAGAATGTCATGATACTGCCTGAAGGTCAGCAACTAAAGATGCTCCTATGAGGTTGCCTTGAGTTTTAAGTTCAGGATGCAAATTAAGGAAAATCTTTTCTACACATATAAAAAGCAATCTTTTGAGAGCTCTATTATTAACTTAGAAGGATAATTAAACCCATTCTATTTAAAATTTATATGGAAAGATTTCTGCTTTATGAAACTATATTGAATAGCACAGGATATTTGAAATTTACAAATTAGATGATTAACTTTAAGCAGAGAAGCATGTATGAAAATAGACATTTTTTATAGCAAATTTTGTTGCCAATTATGCTGCTCTTTCATACAGATTGTAACAGAACCTCCTATAGGGTGAGACTAACTGCAGGTTATAGATGAAAATATTAAGACAATTGTTGAATTATATTCCTTGAATATATGGGTCTTTTTCAAATAAACTATAACCCTTTCTTCAATGGTTAGAGTAGGGGGTTAAGAATACAAACCAGAGTTTCACTTGGTGCTGTCTACTGCTTTTATTTTTTTAGAAGACTACTGTTTCTTAAGCACCTACTATATGCAGGACACTTCTGATGCTTTATATACATTATCACACTTAAGTGTTACAATAATCTGAGGTAGGTACTATTCCCATTTTGCAGATGAGAAAACTGCAGCTCAGAGAAGTTATTTCCCTAAGGTCACACAGGTAGTTAAGTACAGAGCCAAGAGTCAAATACAGATTTGATTCCAAAGCCTATGTTTTTTCCCCTCTGTTTGTAAGCCTCTCAAACTTGCATTTGTTTTAAGATAAAGGCTTAAATGGAATCTTACATATATAATACATCTACGGAAGAACACTAAAATGGCTGGTGTTGGGCAGTTGTAGTGAAAGGCACATTATTTTACCCTACTTTTCCACTGAATAACTGACTCTGCTAATACACATTCTCAGAAATATTATGGAATAAACTGAGCCTTTTCATGATTAAACATGACCCTATATTCAAACAAGGCCTGATTATTAAACGTTTGAAGCTAAATTAGCAAGGAGACTAATGCCATTCTAACATGAAAGATTCAGAGATGTCTGAGAATTTGCAAAATTGCCCCAAATTCTGTGAGCGCTTGGACACTTAACTACACACGTAACATATTTATTGAGCATCTACTTCTATGTAGAACAGCCAGTCACTGTTCTAGGGACTGGGGAACACAGTGACGGACAAGATACAGTCAGTAACCTCATTGAACTTATTCGAATGAGGAACACATAAACTATACAAGAGAATAGGGAAGACGCCTCTAAGAAGGTGACATTTTGATCAGAGATCTTCATGATGGGAAAGTGAGCCATGCAAATAAATATCTGGCGGCGGGGGCGGGGGGAACAAGAGAAAGAACAGCAGGAAGAGACGGAATAAATAGCAAACGCCTTGAAGGGGGAAGAGGGTTGATATGCCTGAGAAATAGCAAGAAGGACACTACTGCTGGAGGGAAAAAGTAGTAAGAGATGAAGACAGAGAGATAAAACACACAATGTATATCCTTGAAGAACCTAATAAGGACTTCGGATTTTATTCTGAATGTGAGGAGAAAATAATGAATTTTAAAAAGATTACTTGGGCAGCAAGAGAGATGACAGCAGGGGAACAGGAGTGAAGGTGGACAGACCAATTAAGAGGCTGCAATTGTCCCAGCAAGAAAAAACAGTGATTTGAACTAGGGTGGTGGTGGTGATCCCTTCTGGTATTTGGGAGTCATCAGCATAAGGATGGTGTTTTAAGTCCTGGGACTGAAGTAATCATTGAGGGAGTGAGGAAACACGGAGGAACGATCTGGCTCTGGGCTGAGCCCTGGAGCACGCCAGTGTTTATAAAGTGGTTTAGAAGACAACCTAGCAAAGGGAAAGCATCTTCATTTTACCAGCACATACGAAATATATTTTGTGTTCAGGCTTACCTAGTTTCTTTTTCAAAGCCATAGAGGAATCCAAGTAGTTCAGAATTTGTTTACACACAGTCATATTTTTGACTGCATGAAAATAAAAAATATGAGAAATGTGATAGAAATAAAAGATTCCTATTTAAATGAGGCAGAACCTCTCAATAAATTAATATGCAATCAAACCTTGCTACATTGAAGTTCAAGTTAATAATTTCTAAAATTAAATTATTTCATCAACCTTGGAGTCTTCAACAAAAAAAGGCTTATAAGCCTAGAACCTGAAAATGCACATAAATTATACAAGGAGTTTTATTGTAACATGATCTGACCTGCATTTGTTTTATTACCTGATACTGCTGACATGTTAGAAACCTATAATCAGGAAGTATAAAAACAACCAGAAAGTCAAACTGACTTATGTGCAAGAACTGAGAAAACAATGAAATAGCTATGATGAGGAAATTAAAATGTTCATTCATTTCTGTTTTAACATCTAAAGCAGGACAAGCAACTAACTTAGTGTTAAAATTAAAGAAACAGAGGTTTTATATTTTAAAAGAGAAAGACTAATGTTTAGTATTTCTTCTCATATACTTTTAAATGCATGTGCCTCTTTTCAAAGGCTTTCAATTTCAATCTTTTTAGCTTTTGGCCTATTTTCACTATTATGTTCTTAAGTCAGAGGACAAGGACCCTGAAGCAGGATGAACTGAGTTCAAACTCAAATTCTGGCACTAACAACTATTGCTGATACTTTGAAGTTACTGTACACTCAGAGGCTTAATATATCTTCATCTGAAAGACAGGAACAATATCTACTCCACGGCATTTTGATCAGGATTAAAGGAGACTGTCATGCAGAGCACCTAGCAAATATTTACAGCTTTATATATGTTAATTCCTTTCCCTATTTTATCTTCCTTCTCTTTGATGTTTTAACATCTATAGCATTTACATGTTTATTAAAGTCACCTTTTGAGTGCTTTTCAAAGAAAATGGGAGACTCTTGGTTAAAATATGATGATATCATAAACCTACCAGTTTTGATCAGCAGCCTTTTGAAATGCTATAATATTTTACTTTACTGGACTGTAAGATCCTTCAAGGGAAGGACTACCATTCTTTGAAATCCTATTGCCTAGTGGACCAGTAATATTTATAATGTGGAAAACATATTATACAACAATATTAAAAAGCATTAGGGGGCTTCCCTGGTGGCGCAGTGGTTGAGAGTCCACCTGCCGATGCAGGGGATGCGGGTTTGTGCCCCGGTCCGGGAAGATCCCACATGCCGCAGAGCGGCTGTGCCCGTGAGCCGTGGCCGCTGAGCCTGCACATCGCCTGTGCTCCGCAATGGGAGAGGCCACAACAGTGAGAGGCCCGCGTACCGCAAAAAAAAAAAAAAAAAAGGCATTAGGCATACTTGGTATCAAAAATATCCCAGGAGCTATTTGTATTTTTTGCTTTGGAATCAAGAATTGAATAATCATGATCTTTTGGTTAATTAAGGTTTATATCTTTTCAACTATTCTTTAAATTAATTTCTATTTGTTTACTGAATAATAAAACAGATTATTAACCACAGCTTTCACAAATAAAGTCTAAGTCTCAAATAAATTTGTACTAGAATTACTTAACTCTTTATTATTTTAAATTTGTGTGTATTTTTTTTTTTCCTGTAATGACAGCTTCACATATACATTATTTCAAGTATGTTTATGTAGGTTATGTTAGAGCCTGCTAAGAAGCTCTCAGTGTCTGGGGTGTACCTGAATAAGTATTGTCAACACTTCTGCCATACTAGACTTTCAGCATCTCATATATAGACACTATTGGTGGGACCTGAATATCCTCATAGATCCTAAAGGAGTAAAATGTCATTAGCAAGGAAAAAAAGCATTGGTTTGGCTTTCCTCCACAATGTTGCAGGTCATTTGGTCATTTCCATAACTTCTGTAGAATTTATCGCACTGTAAAGCTTAAGTAAACGAAGAACATCCTCTCACAATTAAGGAAATTAGTTCATATAACCCAGTTATCTAAATAACAATTAAGCCTCTGTTTCTTTCTATATAGTACAAGATTTGGCTATTCTCACCCTCTTGCAGAATCACATCTCTCTCATATTTACTATCACAAACATAGCTCCTACAGTTCCTGACCTTAAAGGAAAAAGTGCACTTGTTGGCTGCTGACATGTACCAAAAAGCAAAATTGTTGGCTATGGAAAGGAAAATTCTTTTTTTCTTCAAATAATTAATTATAGCTAAATTATTCTGTTTCCTCCCTCCATGAAATCAATTTAGAATGAAGAACATATTACTTAATGATATTATGTAATTTTACAAGTATACTTGTAAATTACATAGCAATATAGTGGCATCCTAAAATAAAATATACAAAAAAGATTTAAAGTAAAGTATATAGCTTTCTGAACATTTTAAAGGAAGGTGCTAAAATTCTAAGCACCTTTATGAAATACCTCATGTTTATAGTTCCAAAATTAGGTTTAGACTTTTAGATTAATCAAAAGTTTTTAATTTCACTTGAGACATTTCTAATATCCAGTTTCTTCCCTTCTTCATTTTTGTCGTTCTAGCATTCATTAGAATCTCCATCAAAAGGTAATAAACAGGAAAAGGAGGAAAAGAACAAATTCATTCACCTTAATGCTTATCAGTCAGCTAAGTTAGAAATTTATTTGTGGAGGTTAAGAAAAAGTAGAGGGAATGCAAAAGATTAAATTGATACAATGATGCTGGGAATTGTCTATTTCATTCATCCACATTAGCAATCTTCTTCAGGCCTGCCTGCAATAATGTCATATGAACACAGATCCTCCACAGCCCACTCTGTTTTCTACCAAAATTCTTTCAATCATCCTACAAACATGTATGGAGGGCTGACTGGGGCCAAGCACTGTTCTAGGTGCTGGTACACAGAAATGAAACAGAAGTCCCTGTCCTTATGGATCCTACTTACCAGTAGGAGGAGATAGCTAATCTCAAGAAGTATAAATATATAGCATGTTAGATAATGCTAAATGCTATGATGGAAAATCAAACAGGGAAACAGGGATATGGAGTATCCAGAGTAGGAGTATAAGCTGAAATTTTTAAATTCAGTGGTCATTTACCTTCATGAACTTCCCTAAAAAAATTTTTTAATTAAAAAAATCTACACATATATTTTCTAGGTACCAATTTATATTGAGGGATATATTAAAAACACTGGTAGATATGTCTAGGTAGATATAACATAGGTAGATATATCATAATTTTTATTACTGATGTGATCAACTCTCCAATAAAAATACTACAATGATCAAAAAGAAATACTAAAAACAGCATTAAAATCTTGAAAAAAAGATTTTTTCATATCCCGCCTTGATTAATTTGCTGAATTTTGGGTGGGCAGAACAAACAGCTATTCAATATATAGTACAACTGACTTTAGCTACATTCCAATAGTGGATGAAAAACATTTAGGTAGGGCTTCCCTGGTGGTGCAGTGGTTGGGAGTCTGCCTGCCAGTGCAGGGGACATGGGTTCGGGCCCTGGCCTGGGATGATCCCACATGCCACGGAGCAGCTGAGCCTGTGCGCCACAACTGCTAAGCCTGCGCTCTGGAGCCCGCGTGCCACAACTACTGAAGCCCACGCCCCTGGGGCCTGTGCTCCCCAATAGGACAGGCCACTGCAATGGGAGGCCTGCGCACCGCAATGAAGAGTGGCCCCCGCTCACTGCAACTGGAGAGAGCCTGCACACAGCAACGAAGACCCAGCGCAGCCAAAAATAAAAATAAATAAAATAAATAAATTTATTTAAAAAAACAAAAAACATTTAGGTAGGTTCTTTTTCCCCCTTTAAAAATTTTTGCTCTAATGGTCAAATACCTCCCAGGTTTGCTGGGCTATCTTGGGTGACATGAAGTTCCTGAGAACTCAGAAGGCTGTCTAGGTTCTGTTATCTAGGCAGGCTTGTCAAATCAAGCTTCTGTCAGTTACTACCACAGCACAGGCAACCTCAGTGACAGACATAACAACTTCAAAGAGAGCCCTAGTGCTCTCAAATTACTCATATTATTACTCCCCCTAGCACTGTATCAAACCAAATATTTTAAACAGTAGGAATATTAGAAATTCTATCCCCAAAAAAGAATACCTCCGTGGTGATGCGACAGGCTCCCTCCATTAGCGAGGATTTCTTCTCTAGCAGCTGCCTGTATTTGGAAACAAAACAACAAATAGATCACTTTGAGGTGAAAGAGTAAGACCCAACTCCCAAAGGAGATACATACTT
This sequence comes from Delphinus delphis, assembly GCF_949987515.2. Lineage (NCBI taxonomy): Eukaryota > Metazoa > Chordata > Mammalia > Artiodactyla > Delphinidae > Delphinus > Delphinus delphis. The sequence goes on from NC_082689.1 coordinate 55,552,033, forward strand.
TCTGGGTTAAATAATAAAGGAGAAGCCTAATTTTCCTTTCTCTTAGGTTAACTGTATTTAAAGAGCAATTAAAATATGCAGCCTAGCTTTATAAGTTTTTTTCTAGTGAATAGTCGCAGTGTCTACAATTGTTACATCAAGATTCTAGAAAAGAAAAAAGAAGGCAAAATGACCAATTCATCAGCACTAAAAAGTTTTGTGAGGAGTCCGGTCCTACTCTGAAGTAAACATCTCACTATACCAACAAACATTAATTGACTGTATATGGTATGTCCAGAAAAGTACTAAGCAATTTACCTGGAATTACTCAGTTATTTTCACTAAAGCCTTATGGAATAATTTCAATTACTCCTATTTCACAGATAAAGAAAATGAGGCTTAGATGGTTAAATTACTCACCTAATATCATACAGTGGGCATAAGACTCAAGATTACTTACAAAGCTATCAGGGATTAACGGTAAAAACCCTTATGGAGAACATTTCTTAGGTCAATGCCTTGGGACAAATTACTTCTCAGGCTTATGGATATCTAAGTGTGAAAAAAAACACCTTGTTTTATCCTCTTAACATGTTAGGCTCCAACTAGGCTCCTTAAAGAGCAATAAGGTTAGAAAGATAAACACTTAAAGCAATATATAGAATGACTGAAGTACAGGGTGAAAGAAGGGTTACAGAAACTGGAATTACATTCAATTCATGAGTATGTAACAGATATGAGGTAAAATCCCTACAGTGCCTTGAACCTCCTAGAATTACTTGGGTGTGTATAAACCATCAGAGTTAGGCCACAGTAGAAGAGACCCTCCCTTCAGGAGGGACAGATGGACCACATCTCATTGCAAAGTAATTTATAAGAACCCTCATCACTGAGGATTTAGGGTTTTTCAAATGAATCATACATATGCTAGCCCTACTCTAAGAGACTATGTCTTCTAACAAATTATTTTATGTAAAGCAGTAACTACTTGAAACCAGCAGCACTTAGAGAATGGCTGTTTGGCTTGGGAAAGAAGGAACACTTTCATTTTTGTAGTACTATGGGGAAGGGGCCTTTGGGTAGCCAGAGGGCAACACCAAAACTGTTGTGGCCTCTCCCATTGCAGAGCACAGGCTCCGGACGCACAGGCTTAGCGGCCATGGCTAACGGGCCCAGCCGCTCCGCGGCATGTGGGATCTTCCCGGACCGGGGCACGAACCCGTGTTCCCTGCATCGGCAGGCGGACTCTCAACCACTGTGCCACCAGGGAAGCCCAGGACTCAAACTTTTGAGGATGATGGATATGTTCATTATTTTGATTGGGGTTACAATTTCACAGGTGCATACATAGGTCAAAACCCATGAAACTGTACATATTATGTGCAGTTTACTATATCTCAATTATACTTCAGAAAAGCTGTTTTTTTTTTGTTTTTTTTTTTTAAAAAGGAGGCATAAGAGGGAGCCAACCATACCCTGTGGTTTGGGTCTAAAAGTGTGCCACTGAAAATCACCTTGTGGTACTACCTTTGGCAGGCAGGCAACAGAATTAACACTAGGACACCTGAGGTTTTATTTTTAACAAACCCCAGTCTCCTCCTGCTTCCTCCACAGTCTAGTCTGTTTCTTCAACCCTAGGCATACTTGTCATCAGAAATATTGACTATCAAACAGAAGGCGTTATAAAAATTAGACGCTTAAGGTCATTTAAGAAATGTAATAGAAACTGCTGGCAAATGAACCTCAAAGGCCTACATAAAACTTAAGCAAACAAAAAAATTATAAACCTAGAATTAGGAAATTACAGCAACATAGGCCAAGAGCTTTAGAGCCGCTGACCTCAAAAGCAGTCACCATATGGAGCTGGCTGGGCTGCTGAAGTGATATCAAGGGTCCATATAGTCTTCTGTTATTTAATTTAATCAGGTATTATGTACTATAAGTAATATCCAAAGAATCACAGGCAACAGAACATTAATTTTAGAATATTAATTGTAATATGTATAGGGAATATGAATTTTAGACTTCTAATTCAGTATTCAATCCAGTGTAAAAATTATGCTTCTCATTTCTATGGGCTATCAACCAGGTAAACCACAAGTTATTAAAGACAGTCAAACTAAAATTCATAAATTGATAGTAAAGTTTACTTAAATTAATAAAAGAATGTAAGAGCTATATTCATGTATGCAAAATTACCTCAGTTTGTTCAAACACAGTCAGTGGGTCACTGATTCCCCTGTAGTTAAAGGCAAAGTAGAAATAGATACATGCACCTGCATCGTAAGTCTGAGTCACCCTAAAAAACAAACAGACAAAATCCCCCACAAGGCTTTAAGTGAAATCAGATTTAACATCTAGAAACTTAAAGACAAGATTGTTTGAATGATTTGCTTAAGCCATAATCTCATTCTCTACCCACCCTCTTACTCCGTGGATGGAAAATAGATTCGCTGGATAAAGGATATCTAAGAACTACTTGTACTATTTTTATAACTTTTTTGGTAAGTCTGGACTATTACCCCAAAATTTTTTTTAAATTTTAAGATAATGTAAATATTTCTCCAACTGGCCTGAAATATACAAAATTCCACTTCCTCAGAAGGGATTTTTTTTTCTTTTTTAACAAAGTATACTGCAGTTATAGACAGCCCCAAAACAGACTACATGGAACTTGGTGATCCATTATAAGTCTTCTAAGCTTCCTCAAAGTTAACAGAAATACATATGAGAACTTGAAACTAGAAAACAAGAAAAATGTTCAAATACCAAAAATGATCAGACTGGGCAAAACACAGCACCTTCACCAAGTTCACATTATTAGTAACAACTTTGAAAACAAATTGAATGACATGGCCTTAAGAGAGTATCTCCAAAGGTTTTACACTCTAGGTCCCATATGTGTGCATGTTGTATATGTATTTGCAAAAGGTATCAAGAATGTTAGATTAATAAATCATATACATGATATATATCTGGGCTTTCAAAATGTAATTAGGTGAAGCATTTAAAAGGGAGCCAAGGTAATCACAGTCAAATCTCTGAATGCAATTTACAAAGGTTCCCACAAAGAAGTTAATTTAACAGAAAGAGCAAATACAGAGGAAATACTTTTTTTTTTACTACACAATACAAACAGAATCTAATCCAAAATTTTAACGGCCTTTTAGGCCAAATGTTAGGTGCCTCAGAACAGAAGAAATGAACTGTTTAACAATGCTACTGTCAATTTGCCAGCTATGTTTTTCTTCTAGTGTTAATTCACCCATAAAAAAGATCCCTTGAATGTTTACATTTTAACTACCAGATTTACAAAGTTTAAGAAAAATTGGAAAACCATGTTAACTGCAAGGGCACTATCACTATGAATAACCAAATTTAAATAAATTTAAAGGATACATGAATGAAATGAGTTTACAGCAATTAGTAAAATATACATTACTCATATGAGAATCATTAATATCAATAAATAGAAAATATAACTAAATATTAATAGAACATTGCCACCTTCCAACAAATCCAGGAGCTATATTACACAATTCAGTTATCAGTAGATAAGGAGGCTTCTAAAATTACAACAAAGCTTGAGTGATCAGTATCTCAAACAAAGTAGAAATAACATTTTTTGGAAAACCTTAATCTGGGGCCATTTTAGAAAGTGACAGAACTAATACCTTTTAATAGATCAATTCTATCATTTAAGACACTTAAACACTAATGTCTTCCAAAATCATCTGGACAAGAGAAAGTGTGGCTGCCAAAGTCATTATACTATTCTTTAATTTCTAAAAAATTTTTGTGCTGTATACTTTTTGGAGTACTGTACTTATGTTAGACTCACTGGCTAGGAAGTCCTTCCCACAAAACTTCCTCAGAAAATTTAGGGTTAGAATTCCTATTCCAATATACAAAGTACCTTTTAAAAGACAGAAATGAAATAAATGAACTTAATAAATGCATCCTACAGCTGAATTCTTTTCCTTGGGATCTCTGATTTCAATGAGATCTATAACTATTTTAAATTAATTTCAGAATAGCTTTTTTAAAAAAACTGGTTTAAAAATTACATCTCACACATTCAACATTTATACTCAACACAGAATAATCTCCTTAGCCACTGTTAATCAGCTCAAATCAAACTACAGTTAAGCGTTAATCAAGTATATGCTATAAAAACTATATTTAAAACTCCTATTTAGCAAAATCACTCAATTAACTTAGACTTTGCACATTCTAAACTTTGGTTTTATAAGATGATCACAGAAGCTGAGCATTAGGCTTTTATCAGAAAATCCTTCTTAAAAAAACAGCTATGTAATAAATGACATATCAATTCAGAATATGTATACCAATTCTATCTACCTGCAATACAATACATACTGAAGATCCTTAGGCCTTATAAGTACCTTCTAAAGAACCAAGACTTAAGTATTGTTACAGAAGGTGTCCTAAGGCAGAATATTTTACTTCCCAATAACTTTCAGTAAGTAGTGGTTTATCACAATGGTATTTTCATAATGAAGGGGGAGAAGTCTCAAGGGATGCTGAATAGAGAGGTAGGGCAGAAGAAGGGAGACAGGATAATATCTGTTAAGATATCACTTGACAAAGCAAAAGAATAAAAAATCCTCAACTACACAGAAATAGATTCTATTACTTTAAATGTTTCAGATTTTACTATTAACAAATGACTTTTGGATTATTGGGCCTGTTTGTTTTCAGTTTATAATAATAAGAGGCAGACCAGATTGTCAAGAGAAGAACTAAATATCAACTTAGGTGATAATATAAATAAATACACTTTTTTTTCTTGCGGTTTAAGAACTTTAAGATAAAAGGTTCATTTTTAAAGATATGTCCAAATTAAAAAAAAAAAAAAAAGAACAGGTACATTTTTACTCCTTTAATTTGGAAAGCTTCTCTCCAAGATCAGTCACTAAGCTACCAGTAGCGTTACCATGTTATAAGTTTTTTATTAAACAGAACAAGGCCCCTTTTTCCCCTCCTTCAGATATAATCGAATGCCCAGCCAATAATCTCTAAAATCCACATTTTAAGCCTTTACATTCTACCCCAAATATACTTGTTCTAAAAGATGTTAATACACACACTTGACTTAGTACTTCCTAAAATGTTCTTCAAACCATGTCTCTCCCACAAGGAAGCATAAAAGACTATTTCAAGGATACTCTTCTGATTGATGTGAACAGTTATGGTATAAGAAAGATGCTTTCCTCACATCTCATGTAAGAATTTTGTTGTCATACCCAGCAAAAGCACAATCTAATATTCACAGAAAGATAGACAAGATGAAAAGGCAGAGGGCTATGTACCAGATGAAGGAACAAGATAAAACCCCAGAAAAACAACTGAATGAAGTGGAGATAGGCAACCTTCCAGAAAAAGAATTCAGAATAATAATAGTGAAGATGAACCAGGACCTCGGAAAAAGAATGGAGACAAAGATCGAGAAGATGCAAAAACTGTTTAACACAGACGAAGAAGAATTAAAGAACAAACAAACAGAGATGAGCAATACAATAACTGAAATGAAAACTACACTAGAAGGAATCAATAGCAGAATAACTGAGGCAGAAGAACAGATAAGTGACCTGGAAGACAGAATGGTGGAAATCACTGCTGTGGAACAGACTAAAGAAAAAAGAAAGAAGAGATATGAAGACAGCCTAAGAGACCTCTGGGACAACATTAAACACAACAACATTTGCATTATAGGGGTCCCAGAAGGAGAAGAAAGAGAGAAAGGACCAGATAAAATACGTGAAGAGATTATAGTCGAAAACATCCCTAACATGGGAAAGGAAATAGCCACCAAGGTCCAGGAAGCACAGAGAGTCCCATACAGGATAAAACCAAGGAGAAACATGCCGAGACACATAGTAATCAAATTGGCAAAAATTAAAGACAAAGAAAAGTTATTGAAAGCAGCAAGGGAAAAACGACAAATAACATACAAGGGAACTCCCATAAGGTTAACAAATGATTTCTCAGGAGAAACTCTACAAGCCAGAAGGGAGTAGCATGATATACTTAAAGTGATGAAAGGGAAGAACCTACAACGAATATTACTTTACCGGCAAGGATCTCATTCAGATTTGATGGAGAAATCAAAAGCTTTACAGACAAGCAAAATCTAAGAGAATTCAGCACCATCAAACCAGCTCTACAACAAATGCTAAAGGAACTTCTCTAAGCGGGAAACACAAGAGAAGAAAAGGACCTACAAAAACAAACCCAAAACAATTAAGAATATGGTGACAGGAACATACATATCAATAATTACCTTAAACATAAATGGATTAAATGCTCCAACCAAAAGACAAAGGCTTGCTGAAAGGATACAAAAATAAGACCCATCTATATGCTGTCTACAAGAGACCCACTTCAGACCTAGAGACACCCACTTCAGACCTAGAGACACATACAGACTGAAAGTGAGGGGATGGAAAAAGATATTCCATGCAAATGGAAATCAAAAGAAAGCTGGAGTAGCAATACTCATATCAAATAAAATAGACTTTAAAATAAGGAATGTTACAAGAGACAAGGAAGGACACTACATAATGATCAAGGGATCAATCCAAGAAGAAGATATAACAATTATAAATATATATGCACCCCAACATAGGAGCACCTCAATACATGAGGCAACTGCTAACAGCTCTAAAAGAGGAAATCGACAGTAACACAATAATAGTGGAGGACTTTAACACCTCACTTACACCAATGGACAGATCATCCAAAATGAAAATAAATAAGGAAACAGAAGTTTTAAATGATACAATAGACCAGATAGATTTAATTGATATTTATAGGACATTCCATACCAAAACTGCAGATTACACTTTCTTCTCAAATGCGCACAGAACATTCTCCAAGATAGATCACATCTTGTGTCACAAATCAAGCCTCAGTAAATTTAAGAAAATCGAAATCACATCAAGCATGTTTTCTGACAACAACGCTATGAGATTAGATATCAATTACAGGGAAAAAAACCATAAAAAACACAAAACAAATGGAGGTTAAACTATACATTACTAAATAACCAAGAGATCACTGAAGAAATCAAAGAGGAAAACAAAAAATACCTAGAGACAAATGACAATGAAAACCCGATGATCCAAAACCTATGGGATGCAGCAAAAGCAGTTCTAAGAGGGAAATTTATAGCTACACAAGCCTACCTCAAGAAACAAGAAAAATCTCAAATAAACAATCTAACCTTACACCTAAAGAAACAAGAGAAAGAAGAACAAACAAAACCCAAAGTTAGGAGAAGGAAAGAAATCATAAAGATCAGAGAAGAAATAAATGAAAGAGAAACAAAGAAGACAATAGCAAAGATCAATAAAACTAAAAGCTGGTTCTTTGAGAAGATAAACAAAATTGATAAACCATTAGCCAGACTCATCAAGAAAAAGAGGGAGAGCACTCAAATTAATAAAATTAGAAATGAAAAAGGAGAAGTTACCACAGACACCGCAGAAATACATAGCATCCTAAGAGACTACTACAAGCAACTCTATGCACATAAAATGGACAACCTGGAAGAAATGGACAAATTCTTAGAAAGGTATAACCTTCCAAGACTGAACCAGGAAGAAATAGAAAATATGAACACACCAATCACAAGTAATGAAATTGAAACTGTGATGAAAAATCTTCCAACAAACAAAAGTCCAGGAAAACATAGCTTCACAGGTGAATTCTATCAAACATTCAGAGAAGAGCTAACACCCATCCTTCTCAAACTGTTCCAAAAAATTGCAGAGGAAGGAACACTCCCAAAGTCATTCTGTGAGGCCACCGTCACCCATGATACCAAAACCAGACAAAGATACTACAAATAAAGACAATTACAGACCAATATCACTGATGAATATAGATGCAAAAATGCTCAACAAAATACTAGCAAACAGAATCCAACAACACATTAAAGGGATCATACACCATGATCAAGTGGGATTTATCGCAGGGATGCAAGGATTCTTCAATATACGCAAATCAATCAATGTGATACACCATATTAACAAATTGAAGAATAAAAACCATATGATCATCTTAATAGACACAGAAAAAGCTTCTGACAAAATTCAACACCCATTTATGATAAAAACTCTCTAGAAAGTGGGCACAGAGGGAACCTACCTCAACATAATAAAGGCCATATACGACAAACCCACAGCAAACATCATCCTTAATGGTGAAAAACTGAAAGCATTTCCTCTAAGATCAGGAACAAGACAAGGATGTCCACTCTCACCACTATTATTCAACACAGTTTTTGAAGTCCTAGCCACAGCAATCAGAGAAGAAAAAGAAATAAAAGGAATACAAATTGGAAAAGAAGAAGTAAAACTGTCACTGTTTGCAGATGACATGATACTATACATAGAGAATCCTAAAGATGTCATCAGAAAACTACTGGAGCTAATCAATGAATTTGGTTAAGCTGCAGGATACAAAATTAATGCACAGAAATCTCTTGCATTCCTATACACTAATGATGAAAAATCTGAAAGAGCAATTAAGGAAACACTCCCATTTACCACTGCAACAAAAAGAATAAAATACCTAGGAATAAACCTACCTAGGGAGACAAAGACCTGTATGCAGAAAACTATAAGACACTGATGAAAGAAATTAAAGATGATACCAACAGATGGAGAGATATACCATGTTCTTGGATTGGAAGAAGCCATATTGTGAAAATGACTATACTACCCAAAGCAATCTACAGATTCAGTGTAATCCCTATCAAATTACCAATAGCATTTTTTATGGAACTAGAACAAAAAATCTTAAAATTTGTATGGAGACACAAAAGACCCTGAAGAGCCAAAGCAGTCTTGAGAGAAAAAAACAGAGCTGGAGGAATCAGACTCCCTGACTTCAGACTATACTACAAAGTTACAGTAATCAAGACAATATGGTACTGGCACAAAAACAGAAATATAGATCAATGGAACAGGATAGAAAGCCCAGAGATAAACCCACACACCTATGGTCAACTAATCTATGACAAAGGAGGCAAGGATATACAATGGATAAAAGACAGTCTCTTCAATAAGTGGGGCTGGGAAAACTGGACAGTTACATGTAAAAGAATGCAATTAGAACACTCCCTAACACCATACACAAAAATAAACTCAAAATGGATTAGAGACCTAAATGTAAGACCAGACACTATAAAACTCTTAGAGGAAAACATAGGAAGAAGACTCTTTGACATAAATCACAGCAAGATGTTTTTTGATCCACCTCCTAATGAATAATGGAAGAGTAATGGAAATAAAAACAAAAATAAACAAATGGGACCTAATGAAACGTATAAGCTTTTGCACAGCAAAGGAAACCATAAACAAGACGAAAAGACAACCCTCAGAATGGGAGAAAATATTTGCAAATGAATCAATGGACAAAGGATTAATCTCCAATATATATATAAACAGCTCATGCAGCTCAATATTAAAAAAACAAACAACCCAGTCCAAAAATGAGCAGAAGACCTAAATAGACATTTCTCCAAAGAAGACATACAGATGGCCAAGAGGCACATGAAGAGCTGCTCAACATCACTAATTATTAGAGAAATGCAAATCAAAACTACAATGAGGTATCACCTCACACCAGTTAGAATGGGCATCATTAGAAAATCTACAAACAACAAATGCTGGAGAGGGTGTGGAGTAAAGGGAACCCTCTTGTACTGTTGGTGGGAATGTAAATTGATACAGCCACTACGGAGAACAGTATGGAGGTTCCTTCAAAAACTAAAAATAAAATTACCATATGATCCAGCAATCCCACTGCTGGGCATATACCCAGAGAAAACCATAATTCAAAAAGACACATGCACCCCAATGTTCACTGCAGTACTATTTACAATAGCCAGGTCATGGAAGCAACCTAATTGCCCATCAACAGACAAATGGATAAAGAAGATGTGGTACATATACACAATGGAATATTACTCAGCCATAAGAAGGAACGAAATTGGGTCATTTGTTGAGACGCGGATGGATCTAGAGACTGTCATACAGAGTGAAGTAAGTCAGAAAGAGAAAAACAAATATTGTATATTAACACATATATGTGGAACCTAGAAAAATGGTACAGATGAACCAGTTTGCAGGGCAGAAATTGAGACACAGATGTAGAGAACAAACGTATGGATACCAAGGGGGGAAAGACTCAGATGTAGAGAACAAACATATGGACACCAAAGGGGGGTGGTGGTGTGATGAACTGGGCGATTGGGATTGACATGCATACACTGATGTGTATAAAATTGATGACTAATAAGAACCTGCTATATAAAAAAACAAATAAAATTTAAAAATGAAAAAAAATAACGTTCAGTATTAAAAGAAAAAAGAAAGCACAATCTAGCAAATTTTAAAAGGTATCTGTCCCTATAGGGCAACAAGTAGAATTAAGAAACATAATATGGGAACAGGAAAGTACAAGATGGGAGAATGTAAAAAAAGGGAAAAAAAAATCACAGAAGAGATTCCAGTTTAAAGAGTACATAAGTATTTCTAGTCTTGCAAAGCAAATATACAGAAATTATCATGCTCTGTCAACATATCAAGAGGGCCTAACAATTGGATGCCTTCATGAGAATTTGTCATTAAGGAAGAAAAACAAATAACCAAATTTTCCATACTAATACTAGTATGGATTGTCTACCTCAACCTTCATGTAACTACGTCACAATAATACATACGATGCCATTTATATAGCCCTTTATATGCTTTCTCATTTCATTCTTACAACAGTCCCTTCAAGGAGATATATTACCATTACTTTACTAATGATAAACTTAGAGCTCCAAGAGATTAAATTCCTAATAAATAGCAGAACAGTGCTTTCACTCTTTAGACACATGCAATGTTACAAAATAAAGAAATTTTAAAACTAAGCAGGAAGTTGCCATGGTGATGCAGTAGAAGGAAGGCCCAGATCTGCCTTCCTAGGCTGATATCAAGTGGTTCCAGGCTAATCAAAAGAACAATCATTATGAATAGAAATATACAGAAATGCTGTTGTGCTGAAGCACAACTGTTGTTTCAGAGTCCAGCATTTAACAATAAAGATACTACGTTAATTCGAAAATTACCTAACTTTTATTCATGCTTATATTGTAAGTTTTTTGTTTGTTTCTAAATATTGGAGTTATATCCCTGAAAACCACACACACAGAAAAAAAAAAGAGAAGCAGTTATATAATACAGAATGTTCAATAAATTTTAAAGTGCTAGATTAGTACTGTATCATTTACTTTAAGGTTCCCCTTCTCATGATCTGTCCTAATTTCCCTTTATTCTCTATTCTAATTAATTCGATAACTTTTGTAGAGAAGTCAAATGCTCAATTCAATCTTTATACATTTAATCTTCTGGTGTTCACACAGAAAATTAATATCAAAAGATTGAACACAAAGTGCCCCTTCTTAAGAAAACCTCCTTTGGGGCTTCTGCTATTTAACTAAGAGACGACAAAATCATCAGTTAACTGTGCTCCAATATGGATTATAACTGTCCCATATGGAAGATACTAGCCACATGTGGCATTTTAAATTTAAATTATTTGAAATTAATAAAATTTAAAATTCAGTTCCACAGTCATACTAGCCACATTTCAACAGCTCAACAGCCACATGTGGCTGTGGCTATCATTCTGGATAGGGCAGATACAGAACATTTCCATTATCACAGAAAGATCTATTAGAAAGCAACAAGTTAATCTTCATTTGGATTTTCTGGCTCCACTCATTCCTATATTCCATACCCACTGATTTAATCAACAGCCGACAAAGTGGTTAAAGTGCCTTTTCTCTGTTAAAGAAAGAGCTGCATTGAATGTGTGTGTAATTTATAGTTTCTTGACCATATATGTAATTTATAGTTTCAGTGAATGAAGGAGTCCTTCTCTTACTCCAGCAGCTCTGACATTTGGCTCTTTACCATCATGCTGTCCAGACAGGGTAGAAGGCTCATGGCTCACTCATGGTAGAAGGCTCACTCTACCCAGACAGGGTAGAAGGCTCACTCTTTACCATCATGCTGTCCAGACAGGAGAAGGCTCACTCCTAGGAAAGGGTGTTCTACTCCTATCGGGCTCAGGACTACTGTAAAAATCCTAGTGGCACAATCCTAAAAAGGTGGCAAGTAAAGTTTAGGAAAGCTTGCTAAGTGGAACAGACTGAAGCTTTTCCTCAGCTCACAAATTACACTTCTCTATTAATTAAAAAAAAAAAGTTGTTTTTTTTTTTTTTTTCAGAATAAAAAGTATAAGAACAACAACAAAAACTCACCTGCATGTAGCAAGAGGAGCAAACTGAACACCTTTCTCTTTGCATTCCCTTGTTATTCTTTCCTTTACATTTCTACAGAGATCTACAACCCTAGAAAAAATAATTGAATACAATATTAAGTTTTCACATAATTATAAAAAATCTAATTATTGCTGGTTTATCAGCACATTCAAGTCAGAAATTCTCTTAACTAAAACTTTCATACTCATTCCTTCAAGAATGAACAAGATCATTCAAACTGGCCTTCCATTCATAACTTCAAGGGAGCAAAGTCCTTTCCCTTTTTGTCACAGGAAAGACAGTAGTCAGAGGAGCATACTCAAGTCTCCTGAAGGCAGTTTCCTAAGCTAAGGAAAATCCAAATTCAAAATAAATTTAATTACAAGATTCTAAAAGCTTTTTAAAAAGCTCTAAAGAAAATTCAATTCTGGGTTATAGGAATACCAATCTATATCCCATCTAAGAAGTTTTCCTTAATTTAAAAATAATTTAATTAATAATCATAGTGCTATACCAAATGTTCAACAGCCTATTTTCAAGCACTAAGCTAAAATCCAGCTCAACAAAGACTTACTGGACATGAACTATGTGTAAAGTTATGCTAGACAGTTTAATATGTTCAATATGAACAATGAAAACAGACAAGTGAGACATAGTTCTTAAAGGGGAGGGAAGATTGATAATATTTAACAATATTAATCTGTTTTTTAATGTGAGCTGTAACATATTGTTATAACTATATATTCTGTTTCATCTGGAAAATAAAACTCTTAAAAGTATATATCAGCCATTTTATTCTCCAATAAATATCCTGGGTACATATTGACACCGATTCTGTGTTTTAAACCTTAGTCTGTTTAGAATCATGAGAAAGGAAAAGATACCAAAGAAACTTAAAAGGTTGGCCCAATTTGATAAAAACAATAACATTTAAATGGATTATGCTTTACTGAACACATTAAAGTTATCCATATTTCCAATAAGAACAAAGAATAACTGATTAAAATATAAATATGAAAAAGGTTTTAGTGTTTTATTAGCATGTCAATTTTTACTTTTATAGTGTCTGAAAGTTTTATAAAATCTGACTTTACAAAATAGCACTCAAGTTAAGTTCTGCTTTATTCTGTGAGAGCTGCAGGCAGATACAATTTATCAATGTTACCTATGCCTTATTTATAGAATGGTAAGGATCCATGTTTCTTAAAAATCTTTCATAAAGAATTTAGATTATTGAAATTTAATGTCTTTAATTTGAAAATCCAACTTACAAAACAGATATTTTAAATATAAATAAAGGGACTTCCCTGGTGGTGCAGTGGATGGGACTCTGCGCTCCCAGTGCAAGGGGCCTGGGTTTGATCCCTGGTCGGGGAACTGAATCCCACATGCATGCTGCAGCTGGGGGTTTGCATGCTGCAATTAAGGAGCCCACATGCCGCAACTGAGACCCGGCGCAACCAAATAAATAAAATTTTAAATATAAATAAAATCTACTAAACTTTAATATCTACAGGAGTTCATGAATATTACAAATTTATAAAAGTAACAAGTTCTTTATCATGACCCTAGAAAACAGAATTCAAGTGTTACTTGAATGAGGTACTTTCTAGAAATTATTTGTATGGAGTTCTGAAAGTATTTTCTAACAGAACTCATGCAAAGGTCAATACAGTCCATTTGGACCAGTCACTACATAGGAAGTAAACAAAACTGTGTATACCTTTTTTTTTTTTGGCCGCGTGGCATGCAGGATCTTAGTTCCCTGACCAGGGCTCGAACCCAAGCCTCTTGCACTGGAAGCAAGGAGTCTTAACCACTGGACCACCAGGGAAGTCCCGTACTGTGTATACTTTTAAATTCTTACCTGACCTATTAGCAAATTTAACACTATTGACCATTTCCTCCTTGAAAACAATTTCCCTCAGCTCCTCTCACAGCACTGGTTTTCCTCCAAATCTTCTAGATTTTATTCCCCAATCTCCTCTGCTAGCGCTTATTTGTACAACTTAAATGAATCCTTTGTTTTTAATCCCTTAAAGGTTGGGGTTTCTTGGACTTCTTTCTCAGGTCTTCTTTCTTTTCTCTTCGTCCATTTACCTGTTAAGTGTTTGTATATCTCCTTTGGTTTTAATCACAAATCTCAAGCTGATGTCTCTAAAATCTTCAAATCTCCAACTCGGACCTTTTAGGCAGCTGTTTTTATAAGGCTACATTCTTACACTATTCCGTAGTTCATTCACAGGAGTCTATGCAGAATATTCACTGAGCACCTAATAGGTGCCGTCATTGTGCTAGGGCCACAGAGGAATACATAAAAACTAGTAAGACCAATAATCCTTTAAGAAACTTATGCATGAAAAGGCCAAGCAACCTAATAATGTGTGAGGGTTGAAGACCCTGATCCCATGGGTTGCTGCTAAACAAGGTCTCTACCTAGCTAAAGGTTTGAAAGAGAAAGCAAGTTACTAAATGGTAACAAACTTTATGTCAGGAATACAGCTGCTTTCCCTTAATTTTATTTATTAAAACTTCAGTTGAAGACGTTGTTTTAAATGAAAACCAAGTACGTAACCCTGTATAAAACAGATATAGTCAGTGAGTCAAAAAAGTATTTAAGAATATACAAGGAAACTATAAAGAAAAATGAAAAGATAGTGCATGACTAGCTTCCACAGTTGGAAGAATTTAAAGACAAAATGGCAATCATAGGTAAGGAGTAATCGATGACAAGGAAATTCATACTACTGAAGAAGTAACACTACACTAACCCACTTTCCCCAGTAAGAATAGGTATTAAAGACTAAAATGGTCTCTGAGACATCTATGAACAGCTCCCAAACTATATCTGCTGTTCAAACATGTCAGATGTTGATGAAGTGATAATTCTTTTTATTTATAAGATTTATTCCCCTTATTAAAATTTAGCATCAAAAACTGAATGCTGTGACTAACATATTGATACTATAAATTTGATTGCTATCAAATTGATGGACTATTATTATCAATACAGCAAAAGTCAAAACCCATAGTAGATGAAGACAGTGTAGAAAAGTAAAAAGTTTTCTGGGGGAGGAAAAAAAGAGGTTAGGGTAGAACAAAAATGTTAAGATAGGTAACATCTAACAGGTATATTCAGGGGGATTTGTTATATCCTATATACTTTATTATAGATTTAAAATAGTAAATTTTATAAAGAAAAAGTAAAATGTAAGGTATACTAGATTAAAAACGTGCTAACAACCTCAAGAATTTTTTATTAGTTAACTCACAAGTCTATCTTTAATATAACCACTTCACATTTCCTAATCATTTTTTATTATTAATTCCCTAACCAACATTTGTATGTATATATGTGTATAATTTAAAAACAGAAATTATACATAATTTCTTAAATTGGGTTTCTTTCAGAAATCACTTAAATTCAAGTTAATATCTTGCTTAACAGTGTACATACAAATATCAAAAGCTAAATGAAATACTACAAAAGAAGGTTATATTTTGGGGGGACTTTTTAGAGAACATTTAAGCATATTAACCATTTAAGAATTTAAATCAAAGCTAAGTTAAACCACATAGTGACATTTAGTGTTCAGTAAAATTCTTTAAAATGTAAACTGCGGTAATAACTTCCTTCTATGGGACATGGACAAGTCTGTCTAAAATTTTAAAAATGGCTTGCAAATGTGACATTCTGATGAAGATATTAAGTTAAATAAAAGTGATTACCTTGTTTCAACGTTTCCTTACAAAACTTTAAAATTTTACATATTCACACACAATAAATTACTTCAGCAATTCTATAGCATATTTTAATAATATCAGGTATTTCATTTTACCTGTCCCAAGGAGCAGAAGTCTCAAAAGATTCCCCTAATACATAGTATTCCAAACCCAAATCCTGTTAAGACATATAAACAAAATTAAGAAATTACAACAGATGCAGAAGAGTCCATAATATTAGTAGTATTTCATGTTCATTATTAGTATTTCATGTTTCTAATTCAACCTCCTGGGCTCTTTACTATCTACCTCAAAAGAGCATGGGAAAGTGGCCCCAAGTGTGAGATATAATCTCCAGAAGGACAGAAACTTTGTCTTGTTTTCCTCTGTGCCCTTGGCACCAGGCAGAGTGTCTGACACACGGCAGGAACTCAAATATTTCTCTAATGAATGGAGTCTCTATCCAGAAACTGTCTAGGTACATGCAGAGAATACTAGCAGGACAGATTTTTAGTGGCGTAAACAGCAAATTAACCAATACCAAAAAGTGATCATCAGGATCAAAGGACCAGGGAGATAGGGAAGTTGGGGGAGGAGGGATTAGAGAAAGGAAAAGAAATCTTTTAAAATCAACTTTTCTTTAAAAATAAATTAGAAAATAGAGTGTCTGTCTTTGTAGTGACTAAATAGATAGACTATCTGGAACCACCTCACCTAGGAAAATATATTTTATAGCGTACAAGATATAATACTTATATGATAAGTAACTTATAATACTAAATTTTTTACCCAGAGTACAATTCTGTTTTAATATCAAAACTGGAAAGAGCAATTCATAAGCCACCACGAAAGTGTAAAGGTATGAAAGAAAATTTTATAAGGTAGAAAAATCCTGGACTCATATGAGTACAATGATATGCTAAATTACTGTAGGTTAAAATTTAAGAAAATAAAGAAAATAATTTTATTCACTTATAGAAAAAGTATTGTTTGCAACATAAACTGATAAAAGAAATGAGATAACTTACTCGAATGTATGCAATGACATAGGTCAGCAAATAACCTCTCTGTCCATTATCTTCTCCAGCTGCTAATCCACTGTAATTAAAGAATACACTGTCAGTATATTTCAAATGAACTATTAAAAATATATAAAACTAACCAAACTGATACAATACCTCAAGATAACTGCTTAACAGATTAACATATGTTACTTTACATCTCATTTTTATTTTAATCTCATTTATCATAAATGTATCAATGAGCTGTCAAGAGAATAGTCTTGGATAACAAAAATATTTTTAATATTCAGTTTGGTAATTAATTTTGTATCTACCAAACCAGTAAAACTGACTGATATGAACTCAACTACTTCTACTCATACTGTCAAAAGAACAGAGAATTAGCCACGAGAAACAAGCTTAAATAATCGTCACAAGCATAACAACATACTTAAAATACTCTTATTTTACTCATATTATATTTTTACCTGTATATTCATGTATTATAGTCTTATTCATATATAAAGATTTGCAATGACTGACTAGGATCTTCCAAACACCAAGAAGTTTTCTGAATACTTGAGCACATAGTATTTGGAGTATTAGACAAGGTGTTTACTTTATGGGATTTATGATTTAAAAGACAGACAAAACATACTTACACAGATACATTAAAATTTATGAAGCAACAGACAGGCAAGTACAAGAGCAACAGTATGAACACATCCATTTCAATTGGAAAGTAGCTTTGTACAGAAGCTGTATTTGGTGATCTAGTTAGAATCAACCCCATATAACATATATTTCAGTCCAAGTACTCTGCTTTGTTAAAGTCATTCTAATTTTAAAAGGCTATGAATAATTACTGATTTCCACTACCTTCAGTAGATAGTTTTTAATTTTGCTTTTTTCCATCATCAGGCAGAAATTAAATTTTAAGTAGTCTTAGTCAATTAAATAAAACTTATCCCAAATTCTCAAAGTACCCACTAAAAATCCCTCAATAAAAACAAATAAAAGGAAAAATATCTTTTCTTGTGGCTTTCTTGAGTCATGATTGATGGCTAATCTTTATGTCTCTCTTCTTAATACCCTAACTGCGCCTTCTTGGTCTCAGGATGCTAAGCCCTTAACCATGGTGTTGCTTAAGACTCAGGTTTTGAACCTCTGTGATTTAAGCCTCTTCTCATTTCTCTTATGAATTCAGTTAACACCTTTACAGTTAAATCCTTTCTTTCCCCGATGTTTTGTCTGAATTTGGCAGTAAGTAAGTAATACAATGTAGATGTACCCTTGTTCTACACAAATACTGTAAGGCAATTTTCAGCTAGGACATATGGGCTAAATCAGATTTCCTGACTTTGTATTATAGTTGGATATACACGAATTAGTGTCATCCAGAAGGAGTGGCAAAGACTTGATAGGAGCAGCTCTAGTCTAGAACTACATGGGGAAAGGGTATAATGAAATGAAAGGGGGCATTTGTTACTAGAATGTTAATGAGCAAAGAAAACAACTTAGGTCAAGCTGCTAAGATTGAAAAGTAAGAAGAAACAGAAGACAATTCTGGGTTAGATGTGTATGGATGTTACATTGAGGTAGGGAGCCAAATAAAGTTCCAAAACAAAAAGTAAACTAGTCAGAAAATTGCTGTGGCAGGTGCTTGGAGGAAAATAGATGAACCCAAACCTCAGGCAGATATGAATCTGAGTCAGACACTAACTCCAAGAGAGAAAAAACCCTACTGATCTAGGAAAGACACAGTTCATGCTAGGTCTACCGGCAGAAGGAAAGGAAAGGAGCATGAAGACTAGGAAAGGGTGCAAGAGACCATTGCTGGGAATCATACTCAGGTGCATTCTGAGTATGTACTTGGTGAGAAGTAACAGGTATGAACATTTAGTAGGCCTGTCTCTCCTATATCAGGCCTACTGATATAAGATATAGCATCCTGATATATCAGGATGAGAAAAAGTCCGACTCTGCAGTCCCAGGTCAAGCCATTTTTCTTTAGACCCTTTTCTAATATCTGGCCAAGGGGAAAAAAAAGATCTGTTCCACTTGGAATCTAGTGTGACAAACCACACAGAAATATGCATTTTCTTACTCAAAGCACGAAGAAACTGGATGTCCATTCTAAATTCATAAACCCTCCAAAAGAATAAAAGTCATTCTGGGTTCGCTTTTCTGAATCACAGGTTTCCCTGCAAATTTAGCTTCTTGGAACCTCTCTTTTTTTAGCTTTCAGAACTATCTAGTCTTCCAGCCAAAATTACTTTAAGATACAATATGTAAACAATAGTAGGGTTTAGAAATTAAATGCTTCTAACTTGCCACTTTTGCAGCCACTCCAAAAAACTATACTTAAATTCAACTGCCTTATGTTAAAGTAGCAACATCCATCCCCTACTTCCTTAAAATATCAATTAACAAGGTTCTTAAACTTAAAGCTGTTACATGAGGAAGGACTGGGAAGACTACTGAAAGAGGAATGAGAGATAATCTTGTTATATAAAAGAACCATCTGGTGAACCTAATCACACTCATGTTGAATTACATTAAACAATTTAAGCACTTTAAAATTAATACTTTAAATATAACCCTTTAAAAATAACAATAGCATATTACCTTAAGTTCTATGGTAAATGTCAATGCATCTGTCATGATTGGTGACAGGTAATGTTTACTCCGCTTAGCTCTTAGAGAAGTTAAAGTACATTACTAGCAACCACAGATAAACAACCAAAGTATGATTATTCAACATTTGGCTATTATATTCTATTGGATCATATGTGTTCAAAGGTATTTAACAGTGTTTGCGTGCATGTGGAAGGCAAAAAGGAAAAATGGCTAAGATAACTCACAAAAATGTTCTCAACTGTTGGGAGTACTTCATTAAAAACAATCAATTTAAAGCCAATGAGGTGGGCTTCCCTGGTGGTGCAGCGGTTAAGAATCGCCTGCCAATGCAGGGAACACGGGTTCGAGCCCTGGTCCAGGAAGATCCCACATGCCGCGGAGCAACTAAGCCCATGCGCCACAACTACTGAGTCTGTGCTCTAGAGCCCGCGAGCCACAGCTACTGAAGCCCCTGCGCCTAGAGCCCATGCTCCACAACAAGAGAAGCCACCGCAATGAGAAGGCTGCGCACCGCAACAAAGAGTAGCCCCCGCTCGCCGCAACTAGAGAAAGCCCATGCACAGCAACAAAGACCCAACGCAGCCAATAAATAAATAATAAATTCTAAAATAAATAAATAAAGCCAGTGAGGTGGTGGAAACAGGATAAAACAAAAGAACAGAAAATAAAGAATAGATTGACAATGCCCTAATTCAAAATAAAATACATGAGCTAAACTAACTTATGAAAACTTTATTAGAAAGAAACTTAGTGATGCTTTCCTCCAGCTAGTTATGCAGGAGAAATGATTGAGGAATGAGGGTTGGCAGGGTAGCATCTTATGAAAAATATCCTTGAATCTTTCAGTGGTTAGAACAAAGAACTAGTGCCTAGAGAGAACTGGGGGAAAACCGGGACTACTGCTGGAAAACCACGCGAAGATATACTTCCAAGTATCAAAAAATCAAAAGAGCCCTAAGTCACCTGCCTGGTGATAGCCTAGGGTTGTTCAACACAGATTTTTGCATCTAAAAGAAGGGTGCCAGATGAAAGTATATTAAGAAATTAATTATAAACATAACTAAGAAGTAGCAAATAATAATAGCAAAAAAAATGAAACTCCAATCAGGGTCTAAGTTTTTAATGCTTTACCCTTGCTGACATACCTCATTTAATATAACCTATTTTTAATGGATGAATTTGATACAAGTTTGTTGTTTAGTTTAAGCAAATTGCTGGAATTAAATCAATAGTTCTGGGGCCTCGTTATCAGTATCCAAAGAGATCTGGATTCACCTTAAGAAAGATTCACTATTATTTCAAGTTGTAAATGGCTGGTGTTACATGAGAAAAACAAAACTGGCATTACATGAAAAGCCAGTTCTTGATAGTTGGTGGCTCAAATTAAATAAAACTGACAACATGGTCCCAATAAATACCTAAAGATTAAAATATACCGTTTCAAGGGTGGCACAGTAATTAGGCATAAATAAAGTAGCATAAAAGATGTCAGGGAAAAATAAAGTATTCAGTTTCATAAATCCTTTCAATAAATATTTAATCAAGCATCTAGTATATAGCAGGCATCAATGGTGAGGCCCCAAAAGAGACAGATCATGCCCTATAAAAAGTATGTGTGCGTTAGGACAAAAAGGTCTTTTGTCATCATCCTATCCCAGTCTAACAGGAAATGCGGCACCTTATTAACTAGTAATGATTTGCTGGCTACTCTGAATTGGAACTATAACTATAGATCCCACAAAGTGCAATCTCTGAGTGTGTGTATGTGTGTGTGTATTGGAGGTGGGGGTGGGGAGTAGTGAGATGAAATTAAGCAAATTTAACCTTACATACAGTGATTAAAATATTATAGCATCCATTTCCCTACAAATGACTCTGGAAATTTTTTAAATCCCAAATAAACATTTAAATATATAATGAAATAACTTTAAAAGCTTCAGTCTCTAATATTTAAGGCTAAGTAGATACAAAAGATTTAATTTAGATGTAAAAGGTTTTCATTTAAAACTCCTTTAGTGTTTGTTTCTCACTAGTATGATGGGTTTAAAAAGTTTTTAAAACAAATTATATATGTACTCCACATAACTTAGAAACTAAAAAATATGTACATGAACATTTCAAAAAATTTCAGAGATAACCTGATTTCCAACCCATCTGCTCATTAAATGAAACCTTACAGCACTCTTAACTAATTTAGCTAAAACATCAATAATTCCCAAAAAGGTACTGTGGAGAAGAAAAAGTGAAAGATTACTGAATTTCACCTTTTACTAAAAAAATTATAATTCCACTTGCCAATTTCAGAATAGGGTAAAAATAAAACTGAGAGATTATTTTTCAATGTTCAAAAACAGTACAAAGGTAAAGTAAAAATTAGGCCCAAGATTATCTTTTTCTAAGAATACTGCACTTTAATACTAAGTTCAGAAAATCCTAAAAACAAAGGGCTGAACATTATATATGAGGAAAACACATAAAAGTGGCGCATTCTAAGACATATGGCTCCAAATTAAGCGTTCATTTGTTCTCATAAAGAACAGCAAGAAAGGGGAAAAAAAGAAATAAAAGTAAATATTTACAAAGAACTCAGATTAAGGATAATGTATGTGTATGATATATTTTAAGCTCTGAAATTAAAAAAAAAAAAAAGACTGGTATCCAGAAAACTGTTTATTATGTACTTAAAAAGGAAAGGAAAAACATGTAGTCCTGATAAATGGCGCTTTCACTATAGTTCTCATCGATCAATCTTATAATCCATCAAGTGGACAGACAGAAACCACCCAATCATTATTCAGTTGGTTACAGATGTGAAATGTTTTCAGTTTCTTTATACCAGCACAAAACAGTAAGTGACAGGAAGTGGAGTATAGATAATTTATCAAATACTTTTGATTAAACACAATTTCCTTTTAAAAACATACTTATAGCATGTTTTATACATATACTATTACCACTAAATAGCAACATGACTATGAATTTTTTTCTATTTCACTTAGCACAACAAATAGAAAATAATATAAAATTACCATTAATGAAAAAATACAATAAGAAGATTCACTATGTCACGTATACGATTAGACAAGTAAGAGCAACATACCAGTCTAGCCTTCTACAAACTTTAAAAGTAAACCAACATATTATTTCAAGTTGACTACCATATATTAACATAAATTTAATACTGAAAAGTGTACATTAACAACTGCTTGGAGATATCAGAATTTTAGCTTAACTTTCTCTTGGCATTATGAACTGAAAGCCATACCCAAATTTTGAAGCAATGTCATACACTTGTTTTTCATGTTGAAGAACCTTCTCACGGTCCCCCTCAAACAGTAATGTAGCGACACTTAGCTGATTTGGATCAAATCCTTTAAACTACAAAAGAATATTATTATTACAGATAAGTCTTAGTCTACAAAATAGTAAATCAAAATACATTTTGCTCTTTTTTTCTTCTGATCTGAGCTCAAACATACCAGCTCTTCAAAATCTGAGCTTTGGGACTTTATGTGTCAATCAAAAAGAATGCTTAATGTACCTATTTAGGTCATCACAATAGAACAGCACTCAGGAAAAACACTTCATTTTAAAGTATGCCAAGGTATCAATTATAGTGACATATTGGTATGGAAATACAACAAATTAACTTGTAAGAATTATAACTGTACCAAAGAATCAAATAAAACTACCAAAATGATAGAACATAATAAAGTAGCAGGATGTTGGGGGGGAGTGAAAACCAGCAGCACCCTTACATACATACCACCAATAACTTCTTATTAAGTAATATTTTCAAAGGAGACCTTATGTATAAAACAATATAAAACATCTAAGAATAATCTTAAAAGGAAATACATAACTTCATTAGGAAAACATGTCTAAAAAAAAGATGAGAGAAACGTATGTTCCCAAATGCATAAACTAAGTATTATAAATCGGTCGACTTTTGCCCAAATTAATATGATAGTTTATTCCAATTTTAATAAAAACCTCAATGAGCTTCCTAAAATGATGAGTTTCTAAAAATTTTCCAGGATACTGAACAGGTAGATAATGGTGATAACAAGGAAAATTCTGAAAAAATAAGAGGGAGAACTAGATCTACAGCAATTAAATCCATTTAATTTTTCAAGAACAAAAGCTCTTTTCAAGAACAAAAGCTATTACATAAAAATGTCTTTTTCTTATATAAGTATATGAGAAGATGTCTTAGACATGGCAAATCAATATAAGAAAAGCAAGGGGCTTCCCTGTTGGCGCAGTGGTTGAGAGTCCGCCTGCCGATGCAGGGGACCTGGGTTCGTGCCCCAGTCTGGGAATCTGGGAAGATCCCACATGCTGCGGAGCAGCTGGGCCCGTGAGCCGTGGCCGCTGAGCCTGCGCATCTGGAGCCTGTGCTCCGCAACGGGAGAGGCCACAACAGTGAGAGGCCCACGTACAGCAAAAAGAAACAAAAAACAAAAAACAAAAATGAAAAGCAAGGACAGGTTAGTTAAAGGTGCTGTCACAACTAGTTAGCAATCAGTAGAGCAAGAGGTGAAGATTAACTTAGTTTTTTATCTCACATCATAAAATTGAAATAAAGTCAAACAGTAATAAAGACAAAAAGTTTTAAAATTCCTTTTTAACAAATAAGTGAGAGAGAGAAGAAAATGGTCCTAATCATAGTTCTGGAGGAAGATAGGCTTTTCTAAGCTTAAAAGTAATTAAATAATCAAAGGAAAGATATAAAAATCAGAAACTTTTACACCGAAAGAAAAAGAAAGAAAAGAAAGAAACCTTATTAAAAAGGAGTCAACTGACTGGAAAAATTATTTACAACATTTATGAAAAAGGCATCTAATAATTTCATTTTTCAAAAGGCACACAGCAAGGCATTAAACCATTCCCCCCGCACCCCCCAAAAAGAACAAACAGAAGTTGTTTGACGTTGCTACCCCTAGCAAAATAACCACATTCAACTAATTCACAAAAAATCACATCTAGGAAATACAGGGAAATGGTCAGTCTCATTAGAGTTTCAAGAAATTTCAACTAAAATAAAATACTATTTCCCCCCTGGATTTACTAAATTTAAAACAAAACAAAAAATCCCATATGTAATAGCAAGGATGCAATCCAAAAATGGCACATATGCATTGTCATGTGTCAAAAGTTTTAAAAAAACGAATACTTTTATTCCACTTCTAGATATCTACTATGAAGGAAAAAATTCAAACTATAAAAAATGTTATATGCTAAAACTGTTCAATGAAGTGTTATTTTTAGGAACTTCAAATCTGGGAAAGCTTTTATATTTTCTGAAATTGAATGCATAATTGATTTACTTGATTAAATATTTACTCCAACATAAAAAAAAAACAATTATTAAATGTACACAGCAACGTGGAAGAACATAGGTGTGTGTGAGGAAGAGAAGTCAGAAAACAAAATTAATATCCTAAGCAATAAAAAAAATTCTTACCTTTGTAATATAAAACTTTTTTAATCCATCCAAAAATGATGTAAAAATAGAGGAAACCTGAGGTTTGAGAGCATGACCTAAGAAGAAAAAAAGTTCATATTTTAAGTTAATAGCAAACTAATTTATCTATGTTTTTCATAAGAGCAAGAGGCTACTTTAATTTAGTATCCTAAAAGAAAGTGAACATTTCCATGACTTTAGTTTTTAAAATCTCCTATGTTACACATATAACATTTTGGTATTAAGATCTACATCTTTTAAAAAGTCACAAACAACTTTTTGTTTACCAAACTCCTTCTTGGGTTTTTTTTTAAACTCAAATTACTATATGTAATTACTACTACACACAGTTTAGGTTATCTTTCAATGGTACAGTTTATACATAGTAAAATCACTTCATTAATTTTTTTTTTTTTTTACTTCATTAATTTTTATTTCATTAGGAACACCCAATGGTGGCTAGTTCTACTTTTATTTTTTTTAATTATGCAGAAACCATTCAGAACTATAACCAAATATGGAGTCAATGCCAAGTTTAAGATTGTTTCTTAATTAATTCTTAATTCATCCAGAATTGTTGGCATAAAACTAGTAATTGCTTCCTTAATTATACCCAGAGAGTTAAAATTGCCAAAAAAACATAAATGGTGTCTCAGAGTCTGTTAAATTAACATCGTTGCCTGCGGATTAAGCTTAATTGAGTAAAAGTCTTTTACTGTTTTCTCATTGTTTTCAGAGTAGCAACTTCTTAACTCCCATGACTATAACATTTAAGAGTCAAGCATCTGGCCTAGTACTGTGAGCCCAATTCAGAAAAATTTGGCACACCATTTATATAGAATTTTTATAAAGACTTTTAAAGCCTCTAGTAAATCTAAAATTATCTCCAAATAAAACATTTATTTTTAAAAAAGGCTTTAAGGTTTTGGGATTTTGTTTATTTTTAAAGTGTAGATCCCTTCTTTTAAAATAGGTGCAAACTAGCTTTTTAGAAGGAAAAAAGAGGGGGTTGAGAGAGAGATTTCTGGAGGAAAAATCACTTGCAGTCTTTTTTTCCATTCATCTGTTTTTTTAAAGTGAGAATCTGAATCTGTAATATTTATTACATTCTTACAGATTATAATAAGAAACTATATTACATAAAAGACCAAGTAACCAAATAAATCTTAACCAGAAGCTAAGTTAGGTAACCATGCTATAACCAAACAAAGCAAAAAACAAACAAACAAAAAATAAAGAGCAGATGACATAGACATGAACCTAGCAATCTTTTTGAGATCCTGGATCACAAGAGGTTTGTTTGGGATTTTTTTTTTCTTTCATGGTAACCTGTCAGAAATGTTCTCTAGCATAACCAGTGTTTTTAAAAGTTACCATTTCTAGCATGTATAAAGTTAAAGGTAACACATCATCAAAATATTCACTCGCTGTCCCAAATGGAATTCAGCCTACTTTAACAGCAACTGGAAACAAATATATAAACATAAATGTGTGAGTGTGTGTATCTGATCCTCATAAAAGACTTCTGGTCCACATATTTTTACACAATGTATGAAGATTCCAAATATTACTACTCCAATATGGAATAATCCTTAAGGGTGTATGTTCATCTTATCACACTGAAATTTAAATGCACAACTTCTATTAACACTATTGTGAGTTAGTCACATATATCCCTAATACTGAGTGACGTGATACCCTGATGGAATATGCTTCAAGCATAATTATTGCAAAAGTGATACTAACTTTTAAGTGGGTCAGGTATTAGTATTAATTAAGAGGATATTATTATCTTTTACTTATTCTTAAATTAATGTTGCCTACCGAACTAATTACATTCTAAACATATTCCAGCTATTGTGTTTTATTTTATATAGAAAACAAAGGAACTAGTTCCTAAATTTACTAGCTAGACAGTTTGATTAGCGAATTTTGTTATTGTTACAGTGTTAATTAAATAATTTTAAAGAATTCCATAAATCCTTATGTTTCAAGGAAGTGCTCCAAAGCACTGGAAAAAGTTGGGTTTTGGGGTCAGACAGATTTGGGTTCAACCCCAGCTCCACATATAACTTGTGGACTTTGGCCAAAGTATTTAGCCTTTGAATTGTTTATAAATTGGAAATACAACCTTGAGGGATGGTTGTGTGCTACTGATAATGTGCTTAGCACTACCCTATATGCTATTCAAGATTTGTTTACCCTCTTTTGCTAATTTGATTATTAAGTCAATTAACATGTAAGTGTCTGTTATGTGACAGGTGCAGGACACATAAAAATGAATAAGAAACATCTCCCAAATTTGACAAACATTAGTTCACAGGGAAAATATGTAGATCGTTTCAATGTACTCAATGATATATATCATTTCAATATACTGAAAATGTATCATTTCAATATAATATATTGAGTTGTGTCAAGGAGAAGGGTGATAATAAAAATATTAACAACTAATAATAAGGCTTGTGCTTTGTTAACAACCAATACGGTACAAACATTGACCAATCAGCCATACAGTTGGTACAAGGTCCCAGACACCCGTTGCTGTGCTAAGAGTTATTTAGTTGGTTGATCATGAAGTCATGGCAGGATATGTAGGTGGGAAAGCTTCAATGAATACTGAGAAATCAAAAAGGTTACAGACTGCCAAGAAGCATGATCAGATCTGTACTGCTAAAGGATCACTCTGGTGGCCAAGTAAAGGGCAGGAGAGGAGACACACTAAAGACTAGTGAGAGTAGAACCAACATTAGAGCATGTTCCTAGGTACAGTAATGAGAATGTGGAACAGGGATGACAGATAACCAAAAGGATCTTTCTTTGAACCTACGTTTAAATTGTTATAGATCCCAGTTATAAATAAAATCTGGCCATATCATAATTAGTTTTACATAGGTGTCTATGTCCAACATAGTTTACTATCATTATAGCATATAAATGGATAACACAGGTCTTATTAATCAGATAGATACATGGCTCTCTTCAAACCTAGATCTCTGAATGCAGGCCAAAATACAAAGGAGTCTTGATTTTCATTTGATTTAACTATTTCATCATTTATAGGACACATTTATCTTAAACTTTTATCAGTAGTATAGTATTTTGAAAGTAATTTACTTAAAGAAATAAAAGCTGTGACTTAGAAGAATCTAATTTTAAAACGAACCCTTGATATGTTATGATATGTTATGTTATCAACCTGAGTTCCTTAGTTCAATTTCTATATAATTATGATAATCATTCTTCCCTAAATTAAAATCTAAGCTACTCATACACCAAAGAAAAGCCTGCCTAACTTGGCCTTTAGTATTTATTATTGAGCAATCATTCTGGGACTATTTTGAGGGTACTTAATGTCTATAAACTTAAATTCCAAACTAAATTTCAGCATATGGAAAAATTCAGAAGCAATAAAACTAGAATTGATAAGATGATAAATCGTGTCAGAAAGTTTAATACTTTAAGCAAAATAGGAAGAAAAAGAAACATGGTTAACTGTTACTGAATTCTCCACCTGAATATTCCATGGTCAACTTAAACACAACCCATTTGTAATGTCTTTTCCCCAAAATCATCTCTTCTTCTAGACTGTTATTCAATCCACCAGTCAATCAATCAGACATCAGGAGTTGCCCTAAACTCTTCCCTTTATTTAACCTTCCACATCCAGTTGACAAACTGTTCTTTGGAATATCTATTCTTTACTCTCTATCTCCACTGCTGCTGCCTTGAACAAAGCCCCCAGTATTTTTAACCATTTCAACTCCTCCTTCATGCTTGCACCATCCTAATCCATCCTGCATAATGCTAGCAGAATGAGCTTTCTTTCTATAAAGCTGATTTATTGTATTCTCTCTACAAAGATATCCCTCTTCTGACAAGATAAAACCCAAATCTATCCTGCAAAGCCCTAGTCCACCCATCCAGCTTTATCTCTTGTAACCACTTTCACCCTACAGTCTATTTGAGCCACACAGAACTATCTGAAGAAGTTCAAACACACCATTAAGGTTTTACAATTTCATATTTTTTGCCGATAAGCGAACAAAAATTTGGTAGGAAAGAAGAGACTGTCTCAGGCAAACTTCTATTCACCTTTTAAGATTTTTGTCTAAGCATCACTCCTTCAAGAAGCCTTTCCCCACGCTCTGCCTCAATCTCAAGCAAAATCAAGTAGGATCAACCCCTCCTTCATCTGCACCAGGGTATCCAGTGCAGTCTTCTTTCACATCACCTCTAACACTCCTGCACTCATGCATTTATACAACTGTCTGTCCTCATTAGACTGAGAACTTCCTGAAGGACAGGAGCTATGACATTTATCTTTCTATCTCTGTACTCAGTACTCTTCCTGGCACATAACTGGTGTTTCATAAGTTTTTGTGGCTTAGTGAGCAGATTTTTAAAGTACCATTTCTTACTTACCAAACTGAAATTGCTGGTTGTCCATGAGGCGAATAGATGCAGGAGCACATCTCTGTTTTAAAAAGATTAAAAAAATGTGATACAAATTTAATACAGTAAAGAAGCTAGAGAGGTAGAAAATGAATGTCATCTTTCTGTATTTGAGATTAAGAGCTTAGTTCCTAAGGACACATACAGGAAAAAAAATGTTAACTTTTTATATAGTTTTATGACAACAAATAAAACATCAGTGGCTTCTATAAAGTATTTGGAGAGGAGAAATCTATGTACATAATATATATATACATACACATGTTGCCAGATCTTTAATTTATCTGCAGCAAGATCTGCTTAATGCCTAGCAAAGACCTGTGGAAATACCTAAAGGAAATATTAGGCCTCAAAGTAGATTATTTTAAAACAAAGTAGAAAACTTATAAACTAAAATCAATGCCTAGAGCATTATGCCACTGATGAACTATAATGGGTCACTGCGCTCTTATACTCTTTTAAAATGAGGAAGATGGTGGTGGCATTTTTGTGGGCCAAACACTTTAAAAATTTAACTGAGATGTCTTCATAGATAAGGACTTGTTCTTTCTTTTCATTCCTTCTCATAATCCATTTTAAATAGAAAAACTATCAGACAATGTGCAGAATTCTAAGATCTTTCAAGGTTACTTGTATGAAAACAGCAACAAAACTTGAAGCATAACATTATGTATCTAAAACATCTAAAACTGCACCTGTGTTATATTTATCTAGGCACACACTAAAAGCTGCAAGGAAAGAAAAATGAAGAAAGCAAATATTCAAATTAACTTTGTGATGCTACAACACTACCATACAAACGCTAGCAAGGTTTAAGTTAGCTACAGTTTTTCCAAAGAATTTAAGTGAGATTTACCCTAAATGGGATTTTTATATTCTATACAACTTTTTAACATGGTTAAACTTCCACCAAGAAGCGACTTTCAGACCACAAAATTTTGACTGTCATAAACTTTTTAAACATTTATCTTCTGAATAACATTTATCAATAAAATCTTTATCAACACAATGTTGAGATTTATGAAAATAGAATCACTCAAAAGGACAAAACTTATAAATATATACCTTAACTGTGTGTTATAACATTTTTGCTATTATGTGCTGTTTTTAATTGAACAAATACTTAATTTTATAAAACCACTCATAATACATACTTTATTTTACCCAAGAAAATGACTGGTTAGATTCTTATTTTGAACACTGTATAATTTATTTCCTCATCTTTGATACTAAAGGTGAGATAATACAATCTATATTTTTAAAAAGTCATTGCCAAATCTGAAGAACAATATTAGGTAATTTATATACTTAACGTAACAATAACCTATTGCCTTACATTTTATAGAATCCTATTGTGTACAAGCCGTTTTCATATGTCTTTATTTAATATAAGAAACAACTTTGTCGGGGTAGCAAAACTGGTATTATCCTCATTTTACAGATGAGGATGTAAGAACCAGAGAGACTAAAAGACATGCCTGAGGTCAGATGACTATAAAGCAGTAAAGACAGAACTAGGACCAAGATATCCTGCCAGCTAGATGAACGATATTTCAAATACGCCACACAGCCTCAAAAAAAATAAAAAAATTAAAATCACAAAAGACACACACATACTTACACACACAGAGCTTTCAAGTCACATTTGAAACAAAAATTACATGAAAACCGTCTTACTTGCTATTTTGCAGTGTTAGTAAAAGTACATTTATAAAATAAAATTAAAAATCTACAACCTGAGTACTTTCAAACCTTGGTATAAATGTATCTTTGTAGTTGGGTTAATGCTTCTAAAAATATGACCAGTTTCCAAAATACTAAAGGAATATCAATTTTCCTGAAACATTTTTATTAAAACAGGCACATCAACTTCAAATAAAACAAATAAAGCCTGAGTAGACCAAGTTTCTTTTCTTCATAAAATAAACAGAATATCACATAACATATGTATTTATATGTTTGGGCTTAAGCACACCAGTAAAATATGAGAAAGAATTCAGAGCCATTCTGTCATTATTAGAAAAAAAACTTTTAAATTCCTATCAACAACTTGTAAATTCCATCTCTTACTGCCACTCAGATTCTACTTCACCTGTATCTATAGCAGGTGTTATTAATGAAAACAACCCACATAAGCACACATATAACAGAAAATGGAAAAAAAGCATATTACATTTATAGTAAATTTCTAGTGGAATTCAATCTCTGAAACAACTAAAATACAATATGTAGGCCTTGATAAGATCTTAGTTTGAAAGACTATCCACAAAATACATTTTGGGGACAACTGGAATAATCGATTATAGAATGAATACTAGATGGCATTAAGAAATTACTGCTGGACTAACATAGAGAACAAACTAGTGGTTATCAGCTGGAGTGGTGGGGTGGATATAGGGGTGGAGGTACAATCTATTGGGTGTAAGACAGGCTCAAGGATGTATTGTACAACACAGGGAATACAGCCAATATTTTGTAGTAATTATAAATGGAAAGTAGTCTTTAAAAATTGTACAAAAATTTGAAAATTAATTTAAAAAAAGAAAACCAGGGAAAAAGTACTGCTGATTTTCTTAGACATGATAATGGTATTGTGGCTATAAAAAAGAACACCTTAATTTTCAGAAGATATATACTGAAGTATTTGGAAGTCAAATGTCATAATGCAACTTAATTTCAAATGGTCAAGGAAAAATACACAAATATGTAAAACAAACAGCAAAAAGTTAGTAATTTTTGCATATACAAGATGAATATACAGGTGACCACTGTACTATTCTTTCAAAGTTTGTGTATGCTTAAAATTTTCAAATAAAAGTTGAAAAAATAAGTGAGAAACTTGTTTCAGGGCACTTGCTACATACAGCAACTGATATTCAATTATATTGAATATGATTTTACCTTGACAGCTGAGTTATATAAACTAGTCAGTCATCCACTGTTCCTATTTATACTGAGGCAGAGTTGATTACATACTAATATATCGAAAAAAGAATTAAAAGCTATAGAAAGCTTTTTGTACCTAGATAATAAATATTAAATTCACTTTCAACACTGACTTTTAAAAATTATCAAAATCAAACCAACAGCTTTAGTAAGTCTCATGTTTTAATAGTGCCACATTTTTAAAAAAGTCAGTGAATGGAGTTTTTCAGTTATTGTCACAAGTAAATTCTCATAAGCAAAGCACAGCATCAAGATTGCTTTAGATTCTCCAGCAAATAATCTGTAAGTCACTATGCATCATTCTAAAAATACAAAGGAGGAAAAGTTTCTTAGAATTTTAAATCAGAAGTCATGACACCTAATTAAATAGGAGTCCTTATAATCAAAAAACCAAAACAATATTACTATTCTTAAAAAACATTCAAACTAGGTTACTATACTTACAGTTAAGATTAGGTTATATTTTAATGCTATAAAACTACTTTGGTAAGTAAAAAAAATTCAAAATAACGCCTTTAAAAGTTAAAGACATCACAAATTCTGAGAATTTGAGCTCTAAATTCAATCCCGTGCTATACAATTATGCTCTGCTAGAGTATTCCATAGATGAGGAAAGGGGAAAAGGGTCCTTGAGTTAAAGTGACCCCTGGTGGTAGGTGATCAGAACTAACCTGAGAGGGGATATTTTTACCTAGAAATTTTAATGGTGGGTTGATGATACATTCAGGGTATTTAAGGAACACTCAAACAAAAATTGCTTACTTGAAGTGGAGTTAATGAAATAACTGATTTTGTTTTTATTATGATAAATGCACTCTGACTAAAATCGCTTAGGTCACCTGCTTGTACTTTATACTTTAGTAAATAGTCTAAAAAAAATCATATGAGAAACTCATTATGGACTAATAAATAAATATCAATATCTTTGTTTTATCTGAGCAAAGAAGAAATAAATAAACCACAGTGACCTCAAAGCATGGGTATATGACTGACTAAGTCAAATTGCTGCCAATTTCTTCCCTTTAATGATGCTACAACCAGGAATTTACTTGAATATGTAACCTGAAAAATAAAAAACAACCACTCTAATTAGTCTTATAAGAAACACATCAAAAGATTTCTGCAAAATTTGTTTTTATGGAACTAAGTCATATTGCTTTCTTGTCACAGGGAAAACCAGAACTCGCACTTCAGATGAGACACTTTGTTCGAGGAGGTATCTTAGTTTACTAGCTACTGGCGAAAGAAATTCAATATTAACATGTTTCATACATCTGCATGATTTCTTCTAACTTCATAAGGATAAACTATAAAATATAAGCACTGAGTGGCAGTCCTCTATCTCTGGTATCTTGGTTAAAAAATGAATAACCTTTGAATTGAAAAGGTTCGTTTTTTCAAGGAGTAAATCAAACTTTCAGTATAGACTCCGGAATGGCCCTAGTTCCTGAGCCTTAAAACTATTCTGGAGATAGTCTACTAACATACTGTATCAGAAGCTAATGCTTCAATACCAAACCCCTTGTATACGGCTATACAAAAATTTAAGCACAGAAAATTTTATCATGATATGCAGTATCTTTGGTGACTGTTAGAAGACAGAAACCATGTCTATTTAACTTACATAATATCAACTGCACTATGTCGGATATAAAGTTAAAAACATACTCTCCCACATAAAAAACACAATAAAATAAATGATATTAATTAATAAATTAATTTTAAAAGTTCAAAAAAAGGATATGTAAAAGAAGAGAATTCTGTTAAATACAAATTTCTAGGTATAAAAGCTTAAAATGTACACAGAATTAGTTCTTCCTCTAATAATAAATTGGAATTGAGACCACAGATGAAATCATGCAATATTTAAGGCTACTGGTAAACTGGTTAATCCTATTATAAAGGATATACTGGCTTATAGCCAGGAATCTACACTGTAAACAAGAACTTTTTTAGCAAGAGAATTATCTCTTCGTTTTAAAGAATGAAACAAATACATAATACAGGGTAGATATTTCCCTCCACTTATGTTAAGGGAAGGGGCAAAAGTTAATGCCAAACAGTCTCCTGGTCAAAATTGTACATTTTCAGTTTAGTAAAGGTGTAATGACTAGAGCATGTCTCATAACTGTCCTCAAGTCTGATACGTTTTGCTGGATCACACAGTAAAGAATCCAATTAACCAAACATTTGGCTAGGTTATTCTCTCTGCTTCAGAGGGAGAAAAACATGACATCAAAAAATGATTTAAAATAACAATTCCATTTTCTATATGTAACAAATTATCTCCAAGAATTATCACTTAATATAAGTAAGTTTTAAATGTTTTACAATATAAGTGCTAAACCTAACTCTTTTCAATTTATTTGAACCCCTACAGGATAAATCAAGTTGAAAACAGAACAATTCAGAATTGAGACATAACAGTCTGAAGTGTCAGACATGAGCTATGTATATCTTCTGAAATTACGGTCTAAACTCACTAGAAAAAAATACCCTATCAGTTTAAAATTGTTTAAAATAAAAGTGATGGTAGGTAGAAAGGGCCATCCCTTGTCAAAAGAAAAAGCTGCCTTTTAATCTGTAATTCTAAAAAACCTAGTTCTGATACTGAGAAATACAGTTTTCAGAGGAATTTGTACTAATCCATGCCACATACAGACAGTCAATGTTTCCTCATAATGGAACAAATTGGTCCTCTCTCAATACAACAAGGCATAACTCCTAAGTCTTTATTGGCAAATGGTGGGGGAAGATCCCAAACTTTGTAAATTGCCTTTGAACTTGTTTCAACACTCCATGTTCCCTTCAACCCTTGTAAAAACATACTTGCCATTTTAAAACAAACAATAAAAGAGAAAAATAAAATATTATATCTGACACTGATATTCTGATTAAAAAACACAATTTTCCCCCCTCTTGAGAAGCTACAGTAGGAAATCTACTCTCTGAGAAAATCTTAAAAGCCACTTACCCATCTACTGAGTAAAGCTGGAGATTCTACTGGACTGCCACTTATGAGATAGAATCACATTAATCTTCCACTAAATCTTCCTTTCTAGCTCCTCACAAGGCAGTGAAGTACTGAAAGAGGACAATTCCTCACATGGACAAAGATCAGAGATGAGTGACCTTAGTAGAATCCTTCTGCTGCCAGTACAAAGTTGCTTTATTTATTTCCTTCAGTAAGAATAGAGATAAAAATATACACAGAGCCCACTTAGCTATCTGTGAACAATCATGTCTGCTCCTTTCCAAAAGATACTCATCCAAAAGCAACTTGAGTCTGAAAATAGTGCAAAAATGGAAGTGCTATGAAATGACAGTGAGGAATTACAAGCAGCCAACTCATTACTCAATCAAGAATTTGGCACAATCGTAAACCATGTACCATCTATTTTAATGGATCTTAATTTTCTTGCAATCAACTGAAATTCCAAATCACAAACTGAACAATGACTAGTGCCAAAACCTGATAATTTTCTCCATTTTTCTGCTTGAGAATACTGTTATAAAGCAGGGCAGCATATACAGTACCGTTCTTGACACATGAGATTTGTATACTCTATAAACTAATATATAAATGTCCCTAAACATAATACATTTACCCATTTCCAGGAAAGGGAATGCCTCTCTATATGTGCAGTATAACAAGAGTAAAAAATGCAGGTTCCCCAAATAGTGGAATATTTCCAAATCCCAGTAACTATTCTTAGCAAGTGTTTCATTCATAAGAGCAACATTTGAGAATGAAATATTATCTATCTAGACTTTTCAATCAGTTTCAAGTAAGGCAAGCTTTCCAATTACATGGTATTTTTGTCTCTAAAAATTACCTACTACTAATTACAGTGAACCAAATTATTAAAACTATAGATTAGAAAGGAGCTTTCTTTTTGACCTGGTTTTTAACCACAGGGTGGCACTTTCTATCAATCATCACCTTTATTTATCCCAAGATATATATATTCAATATAGTTTTGTGTAGTGAATTTAGATTATGGTCATATTGTAAATATACAAAGAATTTTTAAAAAAACTTTTACTGATTTATGCAAAGATGAAGAAAAATGTTACCACCTGCCTTTCATTATCACAAGTAGCTCTTATCTGTTACTTTCTATCAGGAGCATATTAAATTGTAACAAAAACTGCAACAAATTGCACCAACTATTTATGTTTAAATTCAATATTTCCAATTTTAGTGAAATTATAAATTAAGGATTTTGACATATTTGTACACCATTTCTCATTAATGAAACCTAAGACAGATTTACATGTGAGTATTTTTAATGCAGAAAAGCAGATGGAGTACTCAGGAAAGCATAAAATATGTCTACTTCTATTCCAAAGATCATATAACAACACTTTTTAACAAGTCTACTAAATCTGTGTTCAACAGAGGGGAGGTATTGTGAAGGGGCAGAGTTGGCCAAGATAGACGGAGTGTGTACTCATTAAGATCTTCTGTTAAAAATACATACAAATCAGACTAGTTTTATAAATTCTATAATTATTTTAAAAATCTAATTTGGCATTCATGTTTATTTTGCCATAAAAAAAATGGAGGCAATAATGGTCAACTAAAAACATGCCATTCACAACTTGAACAAGAGGGACAATATAAACTGTATCTTTAATAATAAAGCTTTTCTTGGAGGGATATAGTCAAGCTTGACAAAGATGAAAAGTAAATAAAAATAAAAGTAGTTAACACAAAGAATGAACTACAATACAAATTGAAAACACTAGAATAAAAAATATCTCATTAAGGAAGATTTGAAATTAATCAGAAAATATCTATTTATGGAAAATATTTGCTTTTATTTTGATACTTAATTGGTGAATTTATGGTTATTTTCTTAAAAAGAACAAAAAAAAACCTAGTTTCCCATTCTTCTAGGAATGAATTCACAGGCAAAACCATAAGGCTCTTCAAGTACTTCTTTTGTTTCTTAATACCTGAGGTATCTTAAATTCGAAGTTACTTCCTTGGCCTTTAAGTGAAGGAAGGGTTTAGCAACAAATTATCAGAACACACGTGAACTTTACTGCTCGGTGCTCAAATATTTACATCTAAAACTTATCTCCACTCCTTCACTCAATAATTCTACTTTTAAATATTACTGCCATCTCGTTATTTTAGCAAACATAGCATAATACTAGCTCCTTAACCGTAACATAATATCCTCAAAGTTCAAGTGAATTAGGAGCTCTTAAGGATTTCAACATCACTTCTGCGTTAACACCACCAAAGTAACCTGCCACAAGTTCAAGAATGTTCATTCCATGACTAGACGTGTCTTTTAAAACTTCCCTTTACCTAGGAGTAAGACAACCAAGATTAAGGAGCCTATGACTAAATCTTGATGAGGGGAAAAAGCAATCTAATGATAAGTAACTGAAGCTACTTGGAAATTATAAAAATTACCCTTCTCAACTGTTAGATTAGGTGATCATATAGTTGGACTTCTTAAAAGTGAGAAACTGTAAGAAAGAATGAGTGTCTCAGAAGGCAAAACTGAGTGTATGGAATAAAGAGCACTGGAAATGGTAAATATGTGGGTAAATATAACATTTTTTTTTACTCATTTTATATATTTTTAAAACATTAATAGTGGTTTGGTTCTCTTGGAATGGTATAAAGATAAGACTCAGTAAGAGCAACATTTGAGAATGAAATATTATTATCTTACAAAGTCCGCAATGAAACGGAGTACTTGCTAGATACCACTCTTTTTCCTTATCAGATCCTCCCTCCACCCTACTCTGAATACCCAGAAGCTGACCTATATGGGTCACATCAGAAAGCTCCCTTGCACTCAAGATTCAAATTGGGTATAGCTGATGGGAAGTATTAAAGAACTCTGAGTTTGGAGAAAGCAAGAAGAGAGAGGCTGGAGTATATTCCCTTGACTTCCTCCCTGCTGGGAAATGTTGAAATAAGAATTTTTTCACAAACCATTATAGTTTAAACAACGAACCAAATGTCTAAAGAAACGCAAGAACTCCCACACTGATACACACAACTAACGAAGAAATAAAATTACTTGGCATTATTTAGTCTTTTTAAAACCCTTGACAATATATCCCTTTTTTTAAAGAAAGGGAAAGTGGGAATTCTTCTTAGCTTATATCTAAATATCTTGTATTATGTTATACTATATTATATTACTTACTTTAAGATATAGCTAAGGAAATATTTAAAAACAAGCAAGGCCTAGTAGCAGCACATTCTAAGAACTGATAAAGTTTGATTACTTATATTTAATTTCTGTATTTTGGGGCCATTAATATTCAGCCAATTATTTTAATTTCAATAAATATCTTAAGAAAAATGCAATATTACTGCAATTAATCACAAAATATCTTACCCAAAAATAACTTAAGAAAACATTCAATAAAAGGCAGAGACATTTGAAGCCATCAACTCAGGTACATACCTTACCTTGTCTTAAAATTGTACAGCATTCTTTAAACCAAGAAATAGGTGTATAATTACTCAAAGAAATAGCAACTGAACTTAAAGGGATGATTTTACAACATTACTTTTTCATATAGAACTGGGTAAAAATCACAAATATAACACAACTAAATATGAAAATTATATGTGACATATCAAAATCAATTATGCAGCAGAATTTTTAAAATATAAATATATATGGGTGGGTTTTTGTTTTTGTTTTTACCTGTTTTGCAATTTCTCTTAAACAGGCTACTCCTCGTTCAAAATTAGGGAAAGCTACTGAGCCATACTTTTGGTATTCAGGGATTGGTCTGATTTTTATTGTAGCTTCTGTTATCACACCAAGAGTTCCTGAAAAAGAAGGGGGAATAATCCAATATATCACATGCCAATTTTCTAAATCATATTTAAATCTACTTTATCTATTTATTCTACTAATTTATTCTATTAATCGTATTTAAATCTATTTAATCTATTCTATGTGGGGAATAATGGCTACTCAAGTCCTTCCAGAAAAACATCTAAGCAAATTTTATAATTTCTAAAAAAAGTTTTTGGAATACATTTTTCTTAGTTATATATAAATATTTTAAAACATTTTTAAGGTAACCTTTCTCCAAAGAGGTTAATTTTAAATAGTTTTTAAAGTATTACAACTTATTAAAATTTAAATCTGAAAAACAACAGGTTTTTATATCTCATATGCATTCAAACAAAAGTATATTTTGATAGTTGAACCTATTTTTACTATGACAACAATTTATTGGGGCAAAAAGAATCTAATTTTCTATGAGAATTTAAGTTGACAGAAGAAATTAGAGAGACTATTACACTTTGCCTTTTTTCCTAAGAATTCATACGAAGAAAAGATAAAGGCAATATTAAGATGCCCTTAGAAGAAAAAAAAAACATATTTCAGAGACAAAATAGTTATAAATAGCTAACAGAAGAGGACCATCAATGAAACAAATGTCCTTTTCTTTCTTACATGGAGGAGTGGAAGACAAATCAGAGAGGAAAAATGCAAGTTAAATATAACTACATGATCTAAATAGCTACGCTAAAATATTTGAAGAGACATGGTTAAAAATAATTGCATTCAAGAAGCCAAGCTTTCAAAATCAGTGCTTTCTAATGTACAAATGATATGAATTATTATTAATACTATTAAGTAGATTTTCTTAGAATCATGAAAAAAAGAATGAAAGGGAAATACAAAATTATAGAACTTAATTACAATATTAGAAATAAGTTAAAAGTATCACAAAAATCAATGCTTCCAATAAATTTATAATATACCTAAAATAAAATGTTAATATATAATACTGTAGAAGATTAAAAACTACGAGTCCACAAAGAGTAAACTACATTATATCACAATATGTTTGTCAGATATACAAATGATTTCCTACTTAGATAGCAAATACAACCCTATTATGATTTGTAAAATCACAAAAGCTCTGGAAAGTTGGCCTGACTAATATTTGAATAAAAAGATAGATATATCTTGTACATTTTAAAAGACAGTAAGAGTGACTAGACTTTCTCTTTTATTTTAGCATCTTTATTGAGATATAATTCACAGACAATAAAATTCACCTATTTAGAATGTAAAATTCAATGGCTTTAAACTATTTACAGATATACGCAACTATCACTACTATCTAAGTTTACAACATTTTCATCACCCCAAAAAATAAATCCCATACCCATTTTCCACACACACACCTCAGCCCTAGACAAACACCAGTATACTTTCTCTCCAGAAATTTGCCTATTCCGAGCATTTCATATAAATAGAATCTTACAATATGTGGCTTTTTGTGACTGGCTACTTTATTTAAATGTTTTCAAGGTTCATCCATGTTGTAGCATGCACTAAGTACTTCATTCCTTTTAATTGCTGGATATTATTCCATTGTATGGTATGGACATTTGGGTTTCTACTTTTTTTTTTTTTTAAACTCAATTACCAGCTTGTTATAAAAGGAAACAACTCAGGAACAATCAAACAGAAGAGATGCACAGAACAAAGTATGGGGGAAAAGGTGCAGAGTTCCCAAGCCCTCTCCAGATACACCACCCTCCCAGCACTTCCATGTGTTTACCAACCCAGTAGTCCTCTGAAACTCATAATTTAGGGAT
Source organism: Delphinus delphis (assembly GCF_949987515.2). Classification (NCBI taxonomy): domain Eukaryota; kingdom Metazoa; phylum Chordata; class Mammalia; order Artiodactyla; family Delphinidae; genus Delphinus; species Delphinus delphis. Next base: position 55,593,198 of record NC_082689.1, read on the forward strand.
TTTTATGGAGGCTTCATTACACAGGCATGATGACTAAACCACAGATATGGGTGACTAATTCAACTTCCAGCTGCTCCTCTCCTCTCCTCTCCTCTCCCCTCCCCTCCCCTCCCTAGAGGTCAGGGGGTGAGGCTGAAAGTTCCACAGGTTTCCATATTTTGGCTACTATGAATAATGCTACAAATATAGGTGTAAAAGTTTGTATGTAGATATATGTCTTCCTTTCTCTTGGATAGATACACAGACTTTCTTAATTTCAAAAAACCTTTGACCCTATTCCATGTAACACTCTACCTCAGCTACGTTTCCTGAGACTAAGTTCTAGGCAAGGGCAGCTAAGAGGTGAGGAGGGGCTCACTTCTTGCACCCAGCCTAAATTGGTGGGACAGAGACTCTACTTTGAGTGATACACTAAGCCTATGGTCCCAACCCTTTGCCCTGGCTTGTAAAGGGCTGGTATCTTGCCAGGAGAAGCAAACCAAGACCTACTTTCCTTCCTCCTTCTCCCCAGCACTTAGTTTCTAAAGTAAGGGTGTCCTCAGAGAAAAACATGCCACTGTCCCCACACCCACCTCCACAGCCTTAGCTCAGAGATTTTGCCAGAGGAAGAAATAAGCCATAAAACAGCTCCCAATCTTTTTTTCAAAGATTACTTGCAACAGAGCATGAAGAAGTTCAAGAAGTTTCAAGAATACTCTTGAAAACAGTGGAGGATGTGGTAAAAGGTAATTGGGAAGACATAGATAAATTTATTGGAGATATAGGCAAAATTGCAGGCCAGCTGTTTGCCTGGTAGAAACCTGGGGATACTGGAAGTCCTAGGTACAGCGACCAGGCAAGAGAAAAACATAAAAGGCATAAAAACTGGAAAGGAAGAAGTAAAACTGTCTCTATTTGTAGATGACATGATTTTATATATGGCTGGCTATACCATGCCATTTTATATAAGAGATAAACATCTGCAACTTCTGTTATCTGCAGGGGTTTCTGGAAGCAATCCCCTGCAGATACTGAGGAACAACTGTACAGAAAACCCTAAAGAGTCAACCAAAAAACTATTCAAACTGATCAGCAAATTCAGTACAGTTGCAGGATACAAAATTAACATACAAAAATCAGAAGCGTTTCTATACATTAACAGTGAATTTTCTGAAAGAGAGATAAAGAAATTAATCCCATTTACAAGAGCATCAAAAGCAATAAAATACTTAGGAATAAATTTAACCATTGAGGTAAAAGATCTCTACTCTGAAAACTAAGACACTGATGGGAAAAAAAAAAAAAATTGGGGCTTCCCTGGTCGAGTAGTGGTTGAGAGTCCGCCTGCTGATGCAGGGGACACGGGTTCGTGCCCCGGTCCGGGAAGATCCCACATGCCGCGGAGCAGCTGGGCCCGTGAGCCATGGCCGCTGAGCCTGCGAGTCTGGAGCCTGTGCTCCACAACGGGAGAGGCCACAACAGTGAGAGGCCCGCCTACCGCAAAAAAAAAAAAAAAAAACTGAAGAAGACACAAGTAAATGGAAAGGTGTCCTGTGTTCATTCATGGGTTGAAAAAATTAGTATTGTTAAAATGTCAGTACTACCAAAAGACATCTACAGACTCAATGCAATTCCCATCAAGATTCCAATGGCATTTTTTACAGAAAAACAAACAAACAAAAAAACACTCCTAAAACTTATATGGAACCACAAAAGACTCCAAGTAGCCAAAGAAATTCTGAGAAAGAAGAACAAAGCAGGAGGCATCACACTTACTGATTTCAAGCTATACTCTAAAGCTATAGTAAAGAGTATGGTACTGGAATAAAAACAAACAGATCAATGGAACAGAATCAAGAGCCCAGAAATGAACCCAAGCGTATACAGTCATATAATATTTGACAAAGGAGCTGATAGTACTCAAAGGAGAAAACACAGTCTCTTTAATAAATGGTGCTGGGAAAACTGGACATTGACATGTAAAAGAATGAAACCTGACCCCTATCTTACACCACTCAAAAAAATTAACTCAAATGTTAAAAGGCTTGTATGTAAGATCTGAAACCATGAAGCTCCCAGAAGAAAACATAGGGGAAAAGCTCCCTGAAATATGTATTGGTAATGATTTTTTGGAAATCACACCTGAAGCACAAGCAACAAAATAAAAAACAAATAAGTGGGACTACATCAAACTGAAAAGATTCTTTCTGCACAGCAAAAGAAACCACAAACAAAGTAAAAAGACAACCTACAGAATTGGAAAAAATATATGCAAACTATGTATCTGATAAAAGGTTAATATCTAAAATATATAAAGAACTCATACAACTCAATAGCAAAAAACAAATAATTCAATTAAAAAAACAGGCAAAGGACCTGAATAGACATTTTTCCAAAGAAGAAATACAAACGGCCAACAGGTACATGGAAAGATGTTCAACATCACTAGGGGAAAGCAAATTGAAACCACAAAGAGATACCACCTCACACCATCCAGAATGGCCATTATCAAAAAGATAAGAAATAACAAACACTGGCATGGATATGGAGAAAAGGGAACCCTTGTGCACTGTTGGTAGGATTATAAATCGGTGCAGCCACTATGGAAAACAGTATGAAGGTTCTTAAAAAAATTAAACATGAACTACCATATGATCCAACTACCATATGATCCAGCAATTCCACTTCTGGGAATATATCTGAAAGAAACAAAAACACTAACTCAAAAAGATATTTGCACCCCCCCCCATGTTCATAGCAGCATTATTTACAATAGCCAAAGTGTTCATCGATGAATGAATGGATAAAGAAGTTGTGGTAAATATATACAATGGAGTATTATTCAGGCATAAAAAAATGAGGAAATCCCACCATTTGTGACAACATGGATAGACCTTGAAGGCATTATGTAAGTTAAATAAGTCAGATAGAGGAAGACAAGTATTATATGATTTCACTTTTATGTGGAAGCTAATAAAAATAAACAAACAATAAAAATACACCAAACTCACAGAAAAAGACATCAGATTTGTGGTTACCAAAGGCAGAGGGTAGGGGGAGGAAGGTGGTCAAAAGGTACAAACTTTCAGTTATAAGATAAGTAAGTATCAGGGATGTAATGTACAACATGATGACTACTGTTAACGCTGCTGTATGATATACAAGAAAGTTGTTAAGAGAGTAGATCCTCAGAGATCTCATCACAAGAAGAAATTTTTTTTCATTTTTTTTTATTGTATCTATATGAGATGATGGATGTTAACTAAACCTATTGTGGTCATCATTTCACAATATATGTAAATCAAACCATCATGCTGTACACCTTAAACTTATACAGGGATGTATGTCAATTATTGCTCAATAAAACTAGTGTAGGGGGGAACAGTGGGGAGGACCCCTCCTAAGCTCACAAAAAATCTCAAACAATAACCCTAGGAACTATCCTTTCTAAGGGATACATTTTAAACAGGTGAATTTTATGGTATGTAAATTATATCTCAATAAAACAAAGGAAACTTCAGAGTTATCTTCTTAAACAAGGAGCTATGAGCCATACATTTTAGAAATAGGGGTATTTTTAGAAACAGGTATCTTAGGCTACAGAAAGAGTCTAAACAAACTCTAAACCTTTGCCAGAAAGAGGCGTAAGGCTGACAGACTATGCTGCCTTCTCATCCACCAACACAGAATTATCTATTACACCTATTCTTTCTTACCAAGACAAGTAGTATCACTTTAATTTTTAAAGTTGCTAATTCTTCTGCCACTATACTGACGCCATCCCTAAGCTTATTTGTAATTTTTTCTACTCTTCAACATTTTTCAAAGTTCCTGGTAGTCTTAGAATTAACACCTCATGCTGAAAGTTGTTTCTGCAAACAAACTGAAATTTGTCAGGCATAGCTCCTAAAGGCATGAATCATTTTTTCTATTTATTCTAATCTCTCCGCAGACTACAGAAAACTTTAATAAATACTTGTTCAAACTCAAAAGTCACCAGGTTGAAATTCATTAAGGAAAAGAAAGTTGGGGGTTGGGAGTGGGAGGGAGGTCCAAGAGGAAGGGGATATATGTATACATATAGCTGATTCACTTCATTGTACAGCAGAAACTAATACAACATTGTAAAGCAATTTTTCTCCAATAAAAAAGTAAATAAATAAATAAACTCAAGCAGGAAAACTGTGAAAAGAAGGTTAGTATAAGCCTTGCTTTTAGACAGGAAAATTTCTCTATTTAAAATTAAACTCCAGGGACTTCCCTGGTGGCTCAGTGGTTAAGAATCTGCCTGCCAAGGCAGCGGACAAGGGTTCGAGCCCTGGTCCGGGAAGATCCCACGTGTCACGGAGCAACTAAGCCCGCGCGCCCCAAATACTGAGCCTGTGCTTTAGAGCCCACAAGCCGCAACTACTGAGCCCATGTGCCACAACTACTGAAGCCTGTGTGCCTAGAGCCCATGCTCTACCACAAGAGAAGCCACCGCAAGGAGAAGCCCGCGCACCACAACGAAGAGTAGCCCCCACTCACCGTAACTAGAGAAAGCCCACGCGCAGCAAGGAAGAACCAATGCAGCCAAAAATAAATAAGTAAAATTTGAAAAAAATTTAAAAAAAAAGAATCTTTAAAAAAAAAAAAATAAAAAATAAATAAAATTAAACTCCAAGTTCCTGACTTTTTGTGAAATATTTCTTTACATCTCAGAAATAAAGCCATTTGAAAATATTTCTATAAATTACTGCATATAATATAACCTAAATATAATCCAAAGAAAAAATCAGAAACCATTTAAAAGCCAATCAATGAGGGTCTGCTTAAATAGAACAGAGTACATACCAATGGAATATCAGGTAGCTGCCAAAAAGAATGAAGTGGTTCTAAATGTGATGATTTGAAGTGAGCATTATAAAATTAAGTATAAATCAAAGAGTAGTAAACTCCCATTTCTGTTTTTAAAAACACATACATATACGCTTATAAATAGCAAAAGTGTTTACTCTGGGCAAGGGAGATGCCTAAAAGACAGGGATAGAAGGCAGATTTTTCCCTATACATCTTTTGTACCTTTTGAATTTTGTACATGTATGTACATATTTTAACTTTGTACATGTAATTACTTACTCAAAAAGTTTATTTGAAAATATATGTATAAAACATTGGCAAACTTTCCTTAAAATTCTAATTCTACACCCAAATTCTAAGGTACTAGTAAGAAGTGACCACGCCTTAAATTTCTGTATACCCATATTGCCTCATACGTATAGCATGCATTCTAAAGTGGTAAAACCCACCATAACACTATAAGTAAGGTTAAAAAATAAAAATCAGTAAAATGAGGCTTTGCATTGTTGCAAGGTTAATGAAATGACCAAGGCTAGTCTGTGCAACTATCCAGCTATGAGTTCTGCAGCAGGGGTTAGGGGTTGGGGGGGGTCCCCACTGTAAAAGAAAACTCCATCCAAGTCCCAAATGCAGTCTGGCACTAGGCAGTTCTTCCATCCAGACTTATACTCAAATTAATCCAATCATAAATGTTTACATCTAAATTCACTTCATTGAAAGGCTCACTTCTGTTGGGCTTTATTATATTTATTGATTCTTTTGCTCTGAGAATTTTATGTCAGTGGAGTGATATAAAACTACTTAGATTACTTATCACTTGATTATATGCACATTATACCAATATTTTATATCCACTTTATATAATTGTTTGTAAACAACTCCATGGCAATGTGACATCATAGAGGCTCATATGTCATTCACTTTCTGTTTCAATAAAAATATGTTACTGTAAATTTTAGAATTTTCTGTTTTATAATTTCAAATATAGTGCTCTTAAGAAAACTGAAAGCTTCAACTACTAGCTAATACAAAATGCAAGTATTTGCTTGACGTAAATAAAATCTTTCATAATTTGAAAATATACGTTCAGGTGACCTCAGGACTGAGAAGAAAGGTAATCATTTGATTCTGAATCTTCTCTCTCCCTCTACCCTCCTCCCCCCAAACATGAAAATCAACAAGGAAAACAAATAAAACCACACAGGACATACACTTTAGTATTAAAAGGAGACAAGAAAACACTATGACTTTCTAATTACCCATAAGTAGAGATAAAAAGAAAAAACTCCAACAGACCTTCTACAGCCTTCCAGCTGCTACAAGCTTATAAGGGCAGAAAGTGAGTAAGGGGGGGGTGGTTAGAAGACTCCCTAAGAAAGAGTAGAGGGTAGCAGAGGACTTAAAGTAAGCAGAGACAAAATCAACCCCAGAAAGCAAAACTGCAACAATAAACTCCAAATACTGTATAAGACTTGGTAATCCATAACCCTGGCTATGAGGAGGGGTTTGAAAATGGAAGTAACCAGAAATGACACCCTTGGAGAAGTAAGGGAAGTATCTTCAAAGAAGCATCAAATTAGAGGAGTGTGGTACTCCTTGGAGACAAGGCAGTGGAGGGAAAGAATAAAATTAGGAGGAAAATTAAAGATCTGATAGAAATGAAAGAGAAACAGGACATGTCATGGCTTCTCCCACCAAAAACACCACCATCTATAAAGCAAATAGCACAAAAGAGGGTAGAAGTGACAGAACAGAACACTCTCAAACTAGGAACCCTTTCCAAGTAATAACAGGAACAGAAAAAAGCAGACCAAATCCATTCAAAACTACTGCAAAACATCAGAAAATGGAAATAATAGCTTTTCTGCTGATGAAAAGTATCCCCCACAAAACCAACCATGATCCTGAAGAAAACTGTAAACACAGCATTTCAAACTCAATTAAACACTGTCAAACAAGCATTTGGGGATACGAAAAAATAGCTGAATTAGAAACATAAACACTAAAAACATAAATGGACAAAAAACAAGAGAAAATGAAATAAACGATGACCAAACTCAGGGAAGAAATAGAACAACAAAACATTAAAAAAATGAAGGCTGGGTTACAAGGTATCCAAAGGAGAAGAGAGAATAGATTCAAATGAAAACTTAATACAGGGCATTGAAGAAAAGCCAGAAAATAACCAAGAGAATTAAAATAAAATACAGAAGTTGAGAAAAAAAGAGAAATCATGGATGAAATGGAAAATAAGCAAAGAAAGTCAGACAAATGTATAACTCGTGTCCCTGAAGAAGAAAAATCAAAACAGCAGGGGGAATGGAATCCCAAACCCTAATATTTAACTCTATAATCCAAAGAAAAACTTTACAGAAATAAAAGAAGACCAGCATATACACAGAGAAAGGGTCCACTGACCAGAGCAAAATGACCCACAACAATCAACTCTCAGTTGTAAAAGTAAACTTTAATGATAAAGAAAAAAAATCCTCACTGCCTCCAGGCAAAAAGTCAAGAGAATTGGCATTAGATTTCTTTAAAACAACATATAAAACCAAAGCAACAGTGGAACAGTATTTTCAAAAAACAAGGGAAAAAAGTGTGACCCATGAATATTAAAGCCACTCAAGCTGTCCTGCAGGTATCAAGGTCATAGAAAAGTAGTTTAGAACATTCCAGAACTCATGGGATATACGAATATGCCTTTCCTGAGGAATCTACTAAAGGATGAGCTTTATTTAACCAAAAGATGAAGTAAAGCTACACAGAAGGACTGATAGTAAGCTTTTCATCTATTTCATTTTAGAGCAAAGGCTAAAACAAGGGTGGGTAACGAGTTAAAAAAAAAAACATACTTTTAGCCATTTTTCAAATAAAAGAGCAAATCATTATAAGTTACTAGTAAATTCCACATATAGGAAAAGAATATAAAACATTTCAAATGCTTTATTTATTACGGTTTTCATTAATTCATCATGATACTATAACATCTAAAACGGGAGGAACCTGCTTGTCAAAATAATCATTATGAAAAATTCATAACACAAAACAAGATAAAAACATTAAACTTAACTTGGCTAACCACATGTGGAACTTAGCAGGATGGGGGAAAATAGGTTTTTTTATAATGGTGATGCTTTCAAGGTTGTCGTCAAATGATTTAACTATAGCAAAAGAAAGTATTTTCTAAAGCTCAAGGAAAAGTTTATGATTCATATTTAAGGCAGGAGGTTATTATTTAGATAGTTCAAAACAGCAGAGGAAATACATATTATAAAAGAATATGATTTCACATCAATTTACTCTCTCAGTCATGCTGTCTCCTGGACTATATTAAGATTACTCTATATCCACATACATACAGAAATGGGGATTAGGGACCATAAATATACTTATAAAGATCACTAATGCCAAAATAATAAACAGCCACAACAGTTTAACATGTGTTGAGTACTTACTACGCGCTTATAAACTGTTTAGCATAATTTCGTTTGACCCTCTCAAAAAGTTTTTGAATATAGATACTTTTATTATCCCCATTTTACAGCTGAGGACATAGGGCAATAGAGAACTACCTAATTTACACAGTCACAGAAATATAAGTGGTAAAACCAGGATTGAAATCCAGATCTGAAAGATTTCAAGGTTCATGCTCTTAAATCAGTATGGCATTTTGCATGGATATTTATAATAAAATCTCATTTAAATATAGTAACTTACCCTTGTACATGTTTCTAATAAACTGTATTTCTTTGCTTACTTTATTATAACAATGAGTTTGCCTTCCTTAAATTCGTACAAAAATTTACTATTGAAGGAGGTAGTCCAGTCTTTTGGATAAAGTTCAAACTATTATAAAAGGGATAAAAGACCAAATTATCTCTCCAGCCATCCTGTAACACTTACTATTCCACATCCTGACCTGCTGTCAACTCCACTCTACAATTAAATCTTAAGTTCCAGTCACACTGAAAAACTGGCACCTTCACGAGGCAGACACAGCTCTTTCTCACTTTTAAGCCTGTTCACATGCAGTTAGTTCTCTGTGTAGGGCAACTCCCTCCCCACCTTATTCTCTCAACTCTGCCTAGAATTATTTTCTCATTATCATCCTTGAAGGACCTCTTTAGGCACAACCCCTCTGCGGAAGTCTTCCTAAGCACCCATCAACATGACTTTTGTCTGTATTTCTCCTTCATTTACTTCTATCATACAATTTATCTTATTCAATTTTAATGGTCAATTATTACCTGTGTCCTTGGGTGTGCCACCACAGTACCTAGCAACCAGAATTTTTTAAACGCTAATTGATGGAAGCAAAAAAATGTTTGATGTAGCTACTTGAAAAGATAATTTACAGAGTTGACTCCAACTATGTATATACCAATAGTAAAATTAATAATTATCAGTTTTAATACCTATTTGTTATTCAACTTGACATTTGACTGGAAAAAGTTATATTCTTTCAGTTAACTCTTGGATGATGCATTAATACAAGAAGTTCCAAAATAATATTTTTTAGAGAACTATATTATTTTAAAGGAATTTAATATTTTATTTTTCTCATTAAAAGTATAGTTCTGTTTTTCCACAGAAGAGTACACTGATCAGAAAAGGAATAAGAGAGTAAATTGGTGAAACACCTTGACAGAGGTTTGTCACTAATTATGAAAAATATCTAAGCTATACCACTGGTCATCAATTTAAGAGTTGACCTCTAGTACATCACTAAGACACATAATTTATTTTTTCCTTGATGTTACCATCAAAAGTTAGAATTTATGCCCTAACATCCTAGTTTATCATAAATGCACTTTTATCCATGAATATAGCTAGATGTTTTGAAAATCTTTTGACAGATTGTACCACCTTCTGACTTAGTAGTGAGTTCCTTTGGTAACTTGGAAACACTTTCATTTCTCTGAATTTAAGGGATAACTATCCCTCTCTACCATGCTAAGAATTGAAAAATATGCCCACCTTCACCTTATCCATAAAATTCACAGTGCCTACATAATAGTTAGTTTGCAAACTAGAAGGAAGGTTAGTGGTTTTTTCCCCCTCATAGGTACAGAAATTAAATGTTTTGCATAAGATGAAGAACTACATTCTAATCTACCCAGCATTAAGTAACCAAGCAAAGATGACTCAAGTAGTGAAAAAATAAAAGACCAATGTAAGTTTTCAAAGATATGTGAATCAACAGAATTTTAAATTCCACTTCTTCAAAAACCAACTAGCAAATAACAAAAGATATAATTATAGAAAGACAAGGCAATAAGATAATACTTTATTAGTCCTTTCCTCCTGATAATTCAGAGATTAGAAAATACCATACCAATAAATGTAAAAGCAAACCATTTTAAACCCTAACAGCTACTCTTCCTGAAATTGATTAAAAACTCTAAAAGAAAAACAAAATAACACCAAAAGGACTAAGCTGGCTCTAAAAACATAAAAAAGCAAAATTCAAGAGAAAGTTTAATAAGATGTTCTTATAATAAAAACTTTATGAAGTACTAACTTGAAGTCATAAAACTTAAAAAAAAATTAAATATATAAAACATGTCTTTCTTTCAAAAATCTGATATCACAATATCACAGATTTTCACAAAACTGAATCACTAACCTGTATTTTTTCATAATAAGTTTGCAGTTATATTTACCTTCAGATCCCATGATGAAGTGATGGATATCAGGGCCTGTTGACATTCGAGGTCCTTGACAGCTTTTTTCTATTATACCTCTAGGTGTTACCATTTTTATATGAACCACCTGTTTAATACAATGCATGATGTAAATTCTAGATATCTGTCAGTGAATGTTGTGTGTGTGGATACACACACCCATATATATTTATATAAAACACTATTTTTAAAATATTGGTTTAAGTGATAAATGGTGATTCCCTTCAGAATTCTAATATCTTTTAGTAGTTCTTAGACTAAAAATAAATTGTATGTAACTTTAAAACAGGGAAAAATTATTCTAAGATTGTTATTGGCCTAGGTATATTCATCATCTTAAAAACTGAAAAACACATTTCTTTAAACCAAAGCTAGTCTAGGGCTGTCCATGTGGTAAAGAACTAAAGGATGGAAAAAATATGCAATGATCACATTTTAATAGGTTCATTCTTTCATTTATTTAACAATATTTATGAAGCACTATTATTCATGTTAGGCACTATTCTAGATGCTTAGAATTCTAAGAAAAAAATTATTCTTGCCTTATCCCCACCTTCAACTTATCTACTTTGCCCACTCAGTAGAAAAGAGTGAAAAGAACGAAGTATTAATTTTGATCACATCAAAATTGGGATGAAGAGAGAGATGTGGTGACTGAGTTAAAAAGAAGAAGAAAGATATCTGTGAGATATGTCTCACACATGTGAGAAATTAAGTACATTGTAGGGAGAGGGTCAATCAAAAAAATTCCTCAGATCCGACTCAGAAATGGTTAGGTAAAAACCCAACATATTTTCAGAATAATTTTTTGACAGATAAATAAAAATAGTCTATTGTTGAAGGAAATGAGCAGAGGACATAAATAAAGAATTCGCAAAATAAAAAGATAAAAATTGCTAATGAGGACATTTTAAAAGATTATATTCACTAACAAATAAATATAAAATTTTAGGAAAAAAATATAAATAAAAGGTCCAGTAAAATAAAGATTCTCATAGTGCTAGTAAGAATGTCAACTGGCACAAAATTTTTATAGAGCAATTTGGCTGTAAGGGTCCAAGGACCTAAAAACATGCTTGACCCAACAATCCAAGCTAGGAACTTACCCAAAGAAAATGATCAAAGAAGTATGCTAAAAAATTACTACAGAAGATATTTTTCCCTTTATCTATTTCTATAATTTTGAAATAAAAATAATTTAAATATTCTTTAACAGGGAATTACTAAATCACAAATTATCAATAAAAGAGAATTATATGCATTTTTTAAAAATAATGGTGCAAACCTATGCTCATTGACATGTTAATAGATTGATAACAGTTTAAAGAGCAGATTAAACACAGTATGATGCTTTTTTATATTAAAGACTAGATATAAACATGCAAATAAGTACATTAAAATGTATACTTATAATCTGTGGCCCTTAAATAACCCCCAAAAGGATTAAAATAAATTACATGCTTTAGCAGTACTAAATGTGGTAATCTATCAAATATGCTTAACTCTGATAAAGCTTTTAATAATCCAATAGTAAAAGGATCAAATTCTCTTTTCTGAAACTGAATTTATGTTATCTTAATTGCAGAAAGAAAAATGTGATTTCTAAAATATCTTCAATTAAAAAAAAGATAATGCAAACATTTAAAAAGTGTTCATAATATAGACACTTAAAGTCTTAAATTGTTGGGTGTTAACTATAAAAAAACAATATATTTCATCAACAATTTGATATTTCTATCAATGAAGACATTGATGAAAATGTTGAAACGCTAGATTTGAAAAACAAACCTAAATAGCTCTAGGAATAATGTTAGGAATACCACTTTAATAGTCTTATAAATTATTCTTTTAAATTGTTATCAAAATATTGATGATAAAGGGAACTAACATGTATGAAGTACCTATTACATACCAGTGATTCCGCTAAGAGTTTTCATTTTATGTCCTTTATTCCTTATAATAATTCTATGCAACAAATAACATTATTCTATTTTATATAGTAGGAAATTGAAGTTTAGAAAGGTAAACCAATTTGCACAAAGTCACACAATTAATCACTGGAAAAGTTACATATGGAACAAATGATACCTAATTCCTAGCCAGGATGCCTAACTAATTCTCAAGAGCAATGACACCAGATCAGCTAAAACAAAATGATGTGCACATAAAACATTACATTAACTAGAACATTTTTAATTGGGCTCTTTAATTCTATACAGAAAACTTTTTTCAGAAAAATAAATATAAAATCTCATAAGGCAAAACAGTAGTAATGACAAGATCACCTAAGTAAATAGACTAAAATAGTGGTAGAGTTGAAGACCAAGGCTCCAAGGCTTGCAAACTAATATTTAGATACATTTATAAGTCAGATACTGAGACATCTACAAAACTTAAATATCAGTTACTCAAAAAGAAGCACTCTTAAATAATGACCACAGTTGTACCTTTTAACTGTTTGTATTACACATAGTCAACGTTACTATAATCAAAAAGGGTATACTTTTGTGGGGAACTCTCCAACTCAATTTTTAAAGGCTTAACAACTTTATAATAATCTCCATAGACTAATTAATTATTATATAATAAATAGAAAAAAATTTACCAAGTCCTCAATATTGCCATAGATATTCTTCTTCATGCCTGATGCCCGAGTAGATACCCATCCTCCCACAGTGCTGAATTCCAGGGAATCTGGTTCATGACCTGTACAATAACCACTTTCTTTAAGCTGAAAAACAAAAATGTAACATTTTACCAGTGAAAATGGCCCCGTTTAACACAGCACTCAACACATTAACTCGTTCCACATTAAAATTTCCATGTCATTGCCATTTGGACTCATTAAAACCTATATAGAAAAAGAAATACTTTTATCATACTAGTCTAAAAATATTTTTAAGCTTTTGCCTAGTGGAAAAATATGGGCCAAAAGACAGCTGCATTTTCCACAGGTTCACCAGCCAATCTTACTCCTTACATTCTTTTATTTTAAAGCCAACTACCCTCCCTCCTTTTTTTTTCCACAAAGAGACAATTTACTTATGGAGATCAGATTATGCTTAAATAATTGCCAACTTCATCTAAACACTTTCAATAAATAAAGCACTTAAATCTCTTATGCTCCCTACCCTAATATAATCTGCAGCAGGCCTGCAGAAAATCTGAGCAAATTGCCTGTACTTAATTCTCTCAAGGACTCATGTGCTTTAATGTACAGCCATCTGGCTAGGTTTCCTGCATGTAATACCATCATGTATTTGTGACGCAGATCATGCATTCCTGTACATTAAATAGTCACTTGTTTCTCATTTTTCTACATTAGCGTGGCTTTGCCATCTGCACAGCACCTGAGGTTGGATGGATGCCCTTTACGGCAACACCACCAAAGCCATTCCACTAAAAACATTTTAAAGACTCAGCCATCCCATGTCAAATGGTACAGACACTACCACCTGCATACCCACTGTCTACTGCACTCAAGCCTATCAATCTGTGTTGACCATTTTGATAGTCATCCAATTAAGCAACTGTTTCTGTTTTTCAGGTAAGCCACGCAGAGATGTAGAATATGTCAGCTATGTTTATATCTGTGTATTTAAGTATGGTATGAAAGCTGTAATCCAGAACCTGAGAACCTATAGGTTGAATACAATTTGTTAGCTTTTGCACACAAGCAATGCAAATTATTTATGTCTAATTTTGTTGCTAGGAAAACAAGATTTTAAGACATCAATTATTACATAATAGAATTTTTTCACTAAACATTCAATACATTTATTTAATTTTAAGAGGTTAATAACCACTCACAAATAAGTAACTTAAATACAGAACTGAAAGCTAAAACGAAGATTATCAGACCATGATATTTCTTCCTTAATTCCCAAACAATCTATATTCATATTATGTACTCTCAAAAGACTACTACCTTTTGATTTTTCTGAAAGTAATATACACACACACACACACACACACAAAACTCTTAAAACTCAACAATAAGAAAAAACCCAATTAAAAATTGGACCAAAGACCTTAACAGATACCTCACTGAAAATAGCAAATAATCATATGAAAAGATGTTCCACATCATATGTCATCAGGGAAACACAAATTAAAATAACAATGAGATATTACTACACATCTATATGAATGGCCCAAATCCAGAACACTGACAACACCAAATGCTACAGAGGATGTGGAGCAACAGACACTCGCAGTGCTGGTGGGAATGCAAAATGGTAATTTGAAAGACTATCTGGCAATTTCTTACAAAACTAAACATACTCTTACCATACAATTCAGTAATCATACTCCTTGTATTTACTCAAAGGAGCTGAAAACTTATGTTGACATAAAAACCTGCACATGAATGTTTAAAGCAGCTTTATTCATAACTGCCAAAACTCGGAAGCAACCAAGATTTCCTTCAGTTGTTGAATGGATAAATAAACTGTGGTACATCCAGACAATGGAATATTATCCAGTGCTGAAAAGAAATAAGCTATCAAGCCATGAAAAGACATGGAGGAAACTTAAACGCATATTACTAAATGAAAGAAGCCAATCTGAAAAGGCCACATATTCTATGATCCCAACTATATGACATTCTGGAAAAGATAAAACTATGGAAACAATAAAAAGATCAGTGGTTGCCAGGGGTCGGGGGGCTGACAAAATGAACAGGGAGAGCATAAAGAATGTAGAGCAGTGAAAATACTCTGATAATATAATGAAGGCTACTCAGTGATTATTTATACATCTGTCCAAACCCACAGAATATACACCACCACAATTGAACCCTAAAATAAACTATGGACTTTTTGTAATTATGATGTGCCAATGTAGGTTCACCCTTGGTAAAAGAAATCTCAATGTCATTATATCACTTTATGTGGAATCTAAAAAAGTTGAACTCATAGAAGCATAGATTTGTGGTTATCAGGGGATGAGGGGGTGGGGGAAATGGGGAGATAGTGGTCAAGGGGTACAAACTTCCAGTGATGTTGATAATGGGGGAGGCTATGCATGCGTGGGGGCAGGGGCATGTGGGAAATCTCTGTACCTCCCTCTCAATTTTGTTTTAAACCTAACATTGCTCTAAAAAATAAAGTGCTAAAAAATTATGAAACAAAGATATTTTCAGACAAACAAAAGCAAAAAAAATTCATCAGCAGCAGACTCACGCTAAAGATATTTAAAACAAGTCCTTCAAGCAGAAGGAAAATATCATCAGATTGAATTAAAAGGCACCACAAAGGGTAACTAGATGGGTAAATATAAAAGATGTTTTCTTACTGTTTAAATATCTTTAAAAGATAACTTACTATTTCAACAAAAATTATAACAATATATTATAGGTTTTATAATATATGCAAAAGTAGAATGTATGACAACAGCACAAAGGAGAGACAAGGGGAAAGGGAAGTATAATATTTTATGGTTCTTATGCTAAACTCTAAGTGTTATATACATTATCACCTTAAAGCAGACTATTTTAAGTTAAAGATATACACTATAAAACCTGAAACCCTTAAAAGAACAAAACAAAAACTTATAGCTAATGAAGAAAGAAAAAAGATAAAATGGTATCATTAAAAAAAAAATTCAATCCAAAAAAAGGCAGTAAAAGTGGAAAAGGAGAAAACACAGATAGGAAAGATAGAAAACAAATTGCAAGATGACAGACTTAAACTGAACCATATCAATAAATCACATTGAAGGTAAAAGGTCTAACCATCCCAATTAAAAGGTAGAGACTTTCATGTTAGATAAAAAGGAAAGACCCAATTGTATGCTGTCTATAAGAAAAACACTTTAAATATAAAAATATAAATTAGTAAAAAATTTAAAAATGGAAAAGGGAAAAAGATATACCATGCTAACAACAGTCAAAATAAAACTGCAATGGCTGTTTTAACATCCGATGAAGTAGATTTCAGAGCAAAAAATACTATCAGGAAGAAGGAAAGTCATTTCACAGTAACAAAATTGTTCATTAGTCAAGAAGCAATAACAATCCTCAGTATTTATTCCCCCCAAAACAGAGCTTTAAATATATGAAGTGAAAACTGATAGAACTGCAAGAAAAAATAGATCTATAATAGTTGGAGACTGCAATTCCCTTCTGTCAATAACTGATAGAACAAGTAGACAGAAATTTTTTTTAAATACAGAAGACGTGGACAACACTATAAATCAATTTGACCTAACAGACATGTATAGACCACTCGAACCAACAGCAGCAGAGGACAAATTCTTTTCAACTGTACATGGAACATTTACAAGACAGACCATACTGTAGGCCATAAAACAAATATCAATTAATTTGATAGGATTTAAGTCATATAAAGAATGTTTTCTGAACACAATGGAATTAACATAGAAATCAGTAACAGAACGATGTTTAGAAAAATCCCCCAATAAGTGGAAATGAAACAACAACTTGTAAGTACCTATAGGTCAAAGAAAGAATCAAAAGGGAAGTAGAAAATATTTTGAAATTAATGAAATTGAGCAGACATATCAAAATTTGTAGGATACCATAAAAGCAGTAGTTGCAGGAAATTTATAGTACTGAAAACCTATATTAAAAAAGAAGAAAGGCCTCAAATAAATCCCTCATCTTCCACCTTAAGACACAAAAAAAGCATTTGACAAAATCCAAAATCCACTCCTAATAAAAACACTCTACAAACTAAGGTAGAAGGAACTTCCTCAACTTGATTAAGGGCACCTACAAAAAAACTCCCTATACATTAAGTATTAACATCATACCTAATGGTGAAGAACTGAATGCATCTCTCTTAAATCACGAACAAGATAAGGGTGTCTATTTTCACTTCTTTTCAACAGTGCATTAGAGGTTCTAGTCAGTGCAATCAGGTAAGAAAAAGAAATAAAGGCATACTGATTGGAAAGGAAGAAGTAAAATTGTCTTTATTCACAAAGGACATGATCATAAATGTAGTAAATCTAATGGGAGCTAAAACTTTTAAAACGAATTAGTGAATTTAGTAAGATTGCTAGATTTAAGAGCTATACACAAAAATCCATTTTATTTCCATATACTAATGAAGAATACTCAGAAACTGAAAACTTTTTAAAATACCATTTATAAAAATTTTTAATACTTAAGGACAAATCTACTAAAAATATGAAATATTTGTACACTAAAAACCATGACACAGCTGAGAGAAATTAATAGACCTTAGAAAAACTAAAGTTATACCATGTTCATGGGTCAGAAGATTCAATATTAAGATGTCAGTTCTCCCCAAATTGATGTACAGAGTTGATGCAATCCCAATCAAAACACCAACAGGCTACTTTTTTTAAATAGAAATTGACAAGGTGATTATAAATATCATATAGAAATACAAAGAACCCAGAATCACCAAAACAACTTTGAAAAAGATTTATGATAAAGCCACAAGAACCCAAATAGTGTGGTACTGGCATAAAGATATACAATAGATCAACGGAACAAAATAGAGTCCAGACTAGATGCACATTATTATATATTACATATTATATAAAAATGACAACAGACAAGTTTTATGATGGTGCAAAGTCAACTCCGTGAAGAAAGGATAGTCTTTTCAACAAATGGTGCTGGAACAACTGATTATCCATATGCAAAAAAAATGAACTTCAACCTATCCCTCACGCCATACATGAACATTAACTCAAAATCTTCAAAACTCATCAGACTTGAAAAGAAACTAAAAACTATGAAACTTAAATGGGAGAAAATCTTTGTAACCTCAGGTGAAGCAAAAGTTTCTAGATATGACAGTAGAAGCATGATATATAAAGTAAAAAATTAAGTACTTCATCAAAATTAAAAACCATCTACTCTTCAAAAGACTCTGTTAAGAGAATGAAAAGACAAGCCACAGACTGGGAGAAAATATTTGCGAAGTATATATCTGGAAAAGAACTTATGTCCAGAATATGTTAAAAAAAATTCTCAAAACCCAATAAAAAGAAAACAATCCAATTTAAAAATTGGGCAAACACTTGAAGAGACACTTCACCAAAGAAAATATATGGATGGCAAATAGTGCTTGAAAAGATCTCCAACATCATTACTTATTAGAGAAATGCAAATTAAAACCACAGTAAGATACCATAACAAATCTACTAGAACAACTAAACTTTAAAAGACTAACAATAACAAATATTGGCGAGGATGTAGATAAACTCATACAGTGCTAGCGCGAATATCAAATGATGCAATCACTCTGGGAAAACGTTTGCTGGTTTTTCAAAAAGGTAAATATATATCTACCAAATGATTTAGCCATTTCATTTCTAGATACTTACCCAAGAGAAAGGAAGGTATATGTCCAAACAAAGACTTACACATGAATGTTCAAAGCAGCTTTATTTGTAATAGCCCAAAACTGGAAATAATCCAAGCATTCAACAAGTGATTGGATAAACAAACAGTGGTATATCTATACAACTGAATACTACTGAGCAACAAAAAGGAATAAAATAATGATACATGCAACAATATGCATGAATCTCAAAATAATTATGCCTAGTGAAAGAAGGCAACCCTCGCCCCACCCTTGTAAAAAAAGAGCTATGTGATTTCATTTTAATAAAACTGTAGGACATTCAAACAAATCTACAGTGACAGAAAACATATCAGTGATTGCCAGGGACATGGAAAAGATGGGATGGAGAGAATTATAAAGAGGCCAGGAGGAAACTTTTGGGATTGGTGCATGTGTTCTATATCTTGATTGTGGAGATGGTTTCATGGTTGTATTCATATACCAAACCTTAGCAAGTTCTGCATTTTAAATGACTGCAGTTTACAGTATTGTATGACAATTATATCTCAATGAAACTATTATAAACAAAAGCAGGGACTTCCCTGGTGGTCCAGTGGTTAAGAATCCGCCTTCCAATGCAGGGAACACGGATTTGATCCCTGGTGGGGGAACTAAGATCCCACATGCTGCGGTTCAACTAAACCCCTGCACTGCAACTACTGAGCCCATGCGCTGCAACTACTGAACCCATGTACCACAACTAGAGAGCCTGCACACCACAATTACTGAGCCCATGCACTCTGAAGCCCATGTGCCACAACTAGAGAGCTTGCATGCCGCAACTACTGAGTCCACGTGCTCTAGAGCCGGAGCGTCACAACTGCAGAGAAGCCCATGCACTGCAACAAACAGCCCGCATGCCGCAACTAAGACCCAGTGCAATCACATAAATAAATATTTTTAAAAATAAAAAGACCCTTTAGAAATACTAAAAAGAAAAAAAAAGACTCAGGATTTTGGCTCAAGCTGCCCAAAGAACTGAATTTCCACCAACTGGGAATGAGAAGGCTGCAGAATAAGCAAATTGTGGAGGGAAAATTGAAATTCAATTTTTTTAAATGTTAAGTTTGAAATGTGTATTAGATATACAAGTGGAGACGTCAACTACGCAAGTGAATATGCAAGTTTAGAGTTCAAGAAAGAAGTCTGAGGTGATACAAATTTAGGAGTCTTTGGCATATAGAAGAAATATTTAAAGTCAGCTGTGTCTGAATGAAGCAGATAGTACTCAATAAAAATTAGTGGAATTAATAAAAGTTCTAAGTACTTTACATTATTAACTTATTTCATCCTAACAAAAACTTTATGAAGTAGGTATTATCTCCATTTTATAGATAAAGAAACTGAGGCACTGAGAAATGCATCCCTAGTGGGGAGAAAACGTAAGTCACATATCCCCAGACTATTAACTAATGAAATTAAGTAGCCAAAGATTTAATAAACCTAGAAACAAATTCCCAAAATCCAAAGTTAACATTTAATGACCTCCCTTTCATACATATTAAAAAATGTAATCTACAAGTTAAAAAGATGAAAATTTGTGCTACCCAACTAATATATTTGTGTCATTTTAAAACTTCTAGAATGAAAAAGCAGGAAGTTTTAAGTTGGTTACCTCAGCTGAAGAAGAAACTGAAGAATACAGAAGCATAATGAGGAAGAACTTGAAATGGGATCAACACACCTATAGAAACTATATTAGAGTCTACTAGAGGCAAAAAGAAATGTTCTATGTTGGCATTTAGGGAAATAAACTAGTAGGTAAAATATCAGAAGTTCCTAGTCTAGGAAAATGTCATTTAAATTTCAAGGAAATATGTTTCTTGAATTTTAATTCTAACCTTTAAAAAAAAAAAACTTGGAAAGGTTAAAATACTACATCAAATGCTATAATAAAGGATATAAAATTATAGACATGAAAGGCCATTCTTTGTTATAAAAAAAAATCACTGTTGATAATGCCTCTCAGCATAACAGAAGACTAATACAGGCCTTTTTACAGGTTTTTTTTAATTAAATACTATTATTCAACCCACAAAGTTCATTAATAATTAACAAACCTAATTACCTTGAATTATATAAAACCTTGACTTACTGAAGATCTTTAATGTCTCAATGAATATGTTCAATTTTATTCTAGTTCTCTGTATCTTAGCGCATTAAATAAAAAATAAAAGTTTAATAATGTTTTTCAAAACCTTTCATCCAGAATTGGTCACCAGCATACCAACTTCATTCAACTCTTTACCATGAAATATGGAAAAAGATAATAAAAAAAAGATCAACAAGCATGTCACATTTCTCTCTGTGTTGTTAAAAGGTGGGATGAAGAAGGGGAAAAAAAGGTAGGAAAGAGGGGTCTCTGTAACCCAAATTGAACAAAATAGTCAGTTCATCACCAGCGAACTGGACTTTCTAACTTTTGTTTACAAAAGCTGAGTTACAGTCATCTTGACCATATTTGAAAGGGCTGAAGAAACCAATACATTTTAATAATTACCGCTTAAAATCCATGAAGAGAACCTCAAGTTTCCTAAAATTCGTTAGGATCCCAAAAAAGTGCTATAAGGACTCCAGGAGTTCCACTTATTCATGAGATGAGCAGTTTTCAATAGAATTATGCTTTGAAAATTTCAATGAATAGCAAATACCAACATCTACCCAAATTGATCAAATTTATCATTAATTTCTGAGAATTCTGTGTCCAACTTGTTCTGTTTCGCTCCATGCTTACGACCTTGTTTCAAGTCACTATCAGCTCTTGTCCAAATTATTGCAGCAGCCACTTAATCCACCTTTACTTGCCCATCCATCCTCCACAGAGTAGCTCACGAAAACTAAGTACAAAGGTAAAGTTCAAACATTTGGGGCTTTATGATCTGACCTCTTCATGTTTTCCTGGCTTCACCCTTTACCACTACTATACGTACACTCACCCAAAATACAAACACCAAGAATATGTGTTCTCCCATATACACAGACTAGATCTCAGCCATATTCAACTATCTGCAGATCCTCCAAAGCAACAGCTGCCTGTACATCTTCCACACATGCTGCTTCCCTTGACTGGATTGTTCTCCCCTACCCCATTTCCTTTTCACTCTCACTCATCCTAATTTAATCCTCATTTTAAATGCCGAGTCCTCTGTGATACCATCTTTGTTCAACTCCTTCTCTTCGAACCCCATTTGATGAGCCTAAACACCCCACATTTAGCCAGGCTTCACCTAGAAATTCTCACTGAGTCATATGTCTATTTACCTAACTTTCTGTCATAATATAACGTAAGCTTTCATAGGGTAGGGGATGGGTGTCTTACTCACTACTGTGTTCATAGCATCTAGCTCAATATCTGACCCACATCAGAAACCGAACAAGCTTGTTCAGTGAATATATTGTGAAAGGTACTTTATTCATAGAGGGGATACACAGCAGTTTTGAAAATTTTAAATAACATACCTGTCTTTCCAACTCTTGTCCTGTTATGCCAGCCTCTACATGAGCTGTCAGATTGCTCTCATCAACCCAGAGGATTCGATTCTGTTGCAAAAGAAGAAAGAAGTCTCATCTCCAGGAACAGACACTTTCTCAGGAAATATAACCTCCTAACTGAAAGCAGCAAGTGACAAGATAGAAATTAAGCAAGTAGGGTTACCCACACTAGAAAGCTCCACTTGTTCTTGACTATACAACATGACAGACATAGTAACACAGGCAGTATATTGCACAGGAGTTGGTTTAAAACACAGACATTCAGAAAGTGAGGAAGAGGGTTTCAGATAAAATGAGACTAAAAGAAACCACCAAAAGCTAATGCAGGCCTTGTCTGAATCCCCATTTGAACAATGAAATGAATTATAGAATAAAGACAATTTTGAGACAACTGGAAAATGAATGTGGACTGGATATTAAATGATATAAGGAATTACTTTTAATTTTGCCAGAAGTGATAATAATATAGTGAGAAAATGTGCTTTTTAAAAGAAATACACAGAAATATTTGGTGTAAAGTAGCATACTATCAGGATTTGCTTTAAAAATAGTAGAGGAAAAAAGATAAAGCCAATGTATGTAAATAATTATTTTATCTAGAGACTAGAAATACTATTCTCTCTACTTTGATGCTTGAAAAACTTCAATAAAATAATAATAAATATTAAATTTTTAATTATAATAAAAGATTATATAAACAGGAATATTGTTGACTATACAAAGATTAAGTTCATACCCAAACAAAAACTTTAACATAGCACAATGGCCAACTCTTGGACCATAATGAACCAAAATTTCACAAAATAATCCTAAAGTTTATTAGCACCTTCATTAATTTTAAGTTAATTTAAAAATTAATTAGCTCTTCTATTCTTCCAAAAGCAAAAGTGCAATAGCATTAGTAAAAATTTGGGGAACAACTAAGTTTTGATGATTCAAATTAACATTAACAAATATTATTTGTTTTTTAACAATACATCAGGTCATCTATTGTATCACTATTCCAATCCATGCTTCTCAAATTGTCAATTTCACATGTCAATTTGGTAGAATCCATCAAGATATATGACTTAGAGTAAGAGTGAACTTAGCTTTTGGAGGTCTGAAGACAAAGGTAAAATATAATGATGAAAAAATTTTAAACAAAATGGACAATATACCTTTTTAAAAATAACTAAGACTGAGCCATAAAGACAACTTTTAAACACTATCTTCAAATACATCTTAAATTATCATATACCATTTGTGAAGTGTCCAAAGAAATTATTGTTCTTGTCTCATCTGCAGGACACATGAGGCCATATGAAACACTTGTTCCTCCTGCCAAAATAGGAAACAACAACTATGCTTAAATATTTTACTTTTAGCTACATTTCTAGGGTAAATCCCTAAGACAAAGTATACAGATAGGTCCTCTAGGAAATAAAACCTATTTCTACTTTGCAAAATGTAATTTGCAAATGCTAACACACTATAAGCAAACTCACCTTAATTTTATGGTGCATGCCAAAATGAAGAAATATTATGGAGCTGAAAGTAATGGGATATGGCTCCATCCCCCGGGCACACTCAAGTGAAGCCCCTAGCATTTTGTGGAACTCCAAAAACATGATTAGAAAAGTTCTAAGCTAATGATTACTGTGGAGAGATAGCGTAAAAGAAAAAATACGCATCCTATACAACTAGAGACACCATTATCTCCTTTCTGCCATATTTATGAGATTCACTTATCATTTAAAATATTATCTTATACTCCCATGCAAAAAGGCTTTAATAAATTAGAATATAAAGTTAAAACTGCCCAGATTATATGATATTCAAAAACAAATTTATATGTTCTTTGGTGAAAAAGTGATTTTTAATATAGAATAATTAATATATAGAAGAATTTAAACAATGTACTCCTACTTAACATTTGTTGTCAAAGGAAAAATGCTTTCTTGATAACAATACGGAACAATATGGTGTTCTCAGTTCTTAACCAGATCCGTACCATCATATAGCAGAATAAAGTTTGAATTGGTACTTTCATATCTTTTGGACAGAATATAAGTGGAAGTCACCTTGATGCAAGTACAGGGGGTATTGATCTACACGGTGAAACAATGTTAAGAATATGTCTGTGATTAGTAACCACTATTTCTTGTCAAAGTCATTTGAAATCAGAAAAATACTTCATTAAAAGTGGCAGTGTAATGCCTTTTTTGCATGAATTCAACGATAAGTATCAGCTGAAGAAGGTATCTGGAACTTCTGATTTGCAGAGGTCCCATTTCCATTCCATCAATGCCAATTCAGTCAGTGAAGGCAATTTCCTTTGGCTTGTGTAAGCTGTTAAAATGATGTGGTTGGTGAATGATCAAGAGAGATTAAATTTATCTTAAAATGTAAAATAATGTTAGTTTTCAGTATTAAAAGATATTACTGATTTGGTTATCACTATCCTAGTTGCATATCCCTTCTTCTCAAAGATTTATGTTGGGTATAGTTAGCCTTTGAAAAATAATATTCTCTCTATTAAGATAAAGGTTAGAAAGTAATTACTAAAGCAGGAACATTTTCTTATTTAGGCAGTAAGTCACAGCTTCAATTAGGATCCACATGGGAAAGAAGCCATGAACTAAGGGTAAATCATGTCTCAAACAGTTTAGGTAGATCTACTCAGAACAGAAATAGACCAGCATAACCAATAAACACCATAAACCAATTTTTCAAGATAACCATTTCATAATTATAAGAATGTTTTCAGTGAGATGGCACAAATATTTAAAATAGAACAAATTTACATCACATTAAAATTCAAAACACACAATACCTACCACCAATTGGTATGATACAAAGGTTATATTTGCACGCTAGATTCACAATCTTAACTACATCATCATGACACGCTGTTGAAAAAAGGGAAAATAAATTAATCACAAGGACATGAACAAAATCTGGGTAACCCTGCAAAACAAGGGTCTAAAGAGTTCTTTAGTGTCTAAACTTTTCCTTCATTTATTCACTCATTAACACATTAAATCACTATATTTTTTAAAAAACTGTTTTTTATCTTTTTTAACTTTTCATTTTTAAATAATTTTACACTTACAAAAAAGTTGCAAAAATGGTACAAAGATTTCCTTCACCCAGTAGCTGCAAATACTAACATCTTATATAACTATAAAAACTATAAAAACCAAGCAATTGACACTGATACAATACTATTAACTAATCAAGAGACCTTATTCAAAATTTGCCAGCTGTTCCACTAATGTCCTCTTTTCTGGACCAGGATCACACACTGCATTTTAGTTGTCACATCTCCTTAGTCTTCTTTACTCTGAAATAGTTCCTCAGTCTACTTTGACCTTGACACTTTTGAAGAGCACTGGTCAGTTATTTCATATAATGTCCCTCAATTTGGGTTTGCTTATTTCCTTAGGATTAAATTCAGTTTATACATTTTGGCAGGAATTCCACAGAAGTGATGCTGTGCCTTTCTCAGTGCATTGTATCTGGAGGCGCATGATGTAGATAAGTCTCATTGCTGGTAATGTTAACTCTCATCATTTAGAAATACAGTACAGTAGTCCCTCAGTATCCACAGGGGATAGGTTCCAGGACCCCTACAGACACCAAAATCTGGGAAGCTCAGGTCCCTTAAAGAAAATGACATACATACACAGTGAAGTAAGTCAGAAAGAGAAAAACAAATACCGTATGCTAACACATATATATGGAATCTAAGGAAAAAAAAATGGTCATGAAGAACCTAGGGGCAAGATGGGAATAAAGACACAGACCTACTAGAGAATGGACTTGAGGATATGAGGAGGGGGAAGGGTAAGCTGTGACAAAGTGAGAGAGTGGCATGGACATATATACACTACCAAATGTAAAACAGATAGCTAGTGGGAAGCAGCTGCGTAGCACAGGGAGATCAGCTCGGTGCTTTGTGTCCACCTAGAGGGGTGGGATAGGGAGGGTGGGAGGGAGAGAGACGCAAGAGGGAAGAGATATGGGAACATATGTATAACTGATTCACTTTGTTATAAAGCAGAAATTAACATACCATTGTAAGCAATTATACTCCAATAAAGATGTTAAAAAAAAAAAGAAAATGACATAGTATTTGCACATAACCTACAGCACATCCTTCTGTATACTTTAAATCATCTCTAGATTACTTATAATACCTAATACAATGTAAATGCTATGCAAATAGTTGTAAATACAATGTAAATGCTATATAGTTACTGGCATGTTGCCTTTATGTAATTTTTTTTCCAAATACTTTTGAACAGCATTGGTTGAACCTACAGATGCAGAACCCTTGGATCAGAAGGGCCAACTGTTAGGTTTCTCCATAGAAAAACACTATAGGGCTTCCCTGGTGGCGCAGTGGTTAAGAATCCACCTGCCAGTGCAGGGGACAGGGGTTTGAGCCCTGGTCCGGGAATATCCCACATGCCGCAGAGCAACTGAGCCTGCCTGCCACAACTACTGAGCCTGCGCTCTAGAAACCACAAGCCACAACTACTGAGCCCGCGTGCCACGACTGCTGAAGCCCGCGCGCCTAGAGCCCATGCTCTGCAACAAGAGAAGCCACGACAATGAGAAGCCCGTGCACCACAACAAAGAGTAGCCCCCGCGTGCCGCAACTAGATGAAGCCTGCGCACAGCAACAAAGACCCAAAACGGCCAAAAATAAAAACAAGTAAATAAATAAATTTATTTAAAAAAACTATAATTAATATCTCATGAGGAAATACTTTGATTACATAAATGTTTCATACTTTTGCCCACTAATTTTTGCATCCATTGATGATTCTTTATTGTTCTTTAAACAAAACTTTAAACATTATACATGATATATTGCATACAAACTCCTTTCTACTGTACACACCAAAAGGTACTTTTCAGTGTAAAAGTAAAGTAAGTATTAAAAATCTGAAGGCAAAAAAAAAAAAAAAAATCTGAAGGCAGAAGATTTTAAACACCAAGCAAGAGGTGCTAAGACTCAATTTGACTAGCAAAAGGGAATTAAGGAGGGGAACAACATGGCAAAGAGACTGTTTTAGAAAGATCAATCTCCTGATAAATTATGGGATGGCATGGAGGAAAAAGAGATTTGAAGCAAGGAAACCATGCAAAAATTGAGTATCACTTGCTTAGGACCTGAAAGGGAAATAAGGATACAAATGAAAATATATAAATTAATATCCATTTATGAAAGTAAAAATACTGTTCTATAAAAGTTATGATTATCATTTCCCAGGTTTTCTTAAAGCTAGGAATATATGTCATTTGCATCATTCCAAATTTAATAAAAATCCATTTTTAGGCTTTCAGATTAAGCCTATAAAGCTTACTATCTGTGGTAAAAATTCTCAATAAATGGAATACTAGTTCATTAATAATTAATAAAATACCCAAAGATGTCTGTTAAAAACCTTTAACAAGGCAAAACTATTTCAAGGATTGTCACCAAATCGGAAGCTTTCCTTTACAATGTTATTTGACACAGCACTCCCTCATCCCACCACTCACCCTATTTATTCTCTATCTTTTTACTGTGCCTTGTTTTTTCTTTATAACATTTACCACCCTTTGCTACATTAAATATTTGTTTATTGTTCCGTCTCCTCCCGCCCCCACTTAATTGTATAGCACCTAAGAATAGGGATTTGTGTTTTGTTCAGTGTCTTATCTTCAATACCTGGAACAGTACCTAGCACATATTTTCACAGACCTAAAGTTTTGATATTTAGACTGCTGAAAATAATGCAGAAATTGAATAAGTGAAGTACTTCTAAAGGAGACTTTATTTTTATAAGTATACTTACCACAGACAACATACAATGTATAAGTAACTAACTACTTGTCCAAACTAAATGAAAGGTAGAAATAGCTACACTGTGTACAGGTCACAATGGTGACAATTCCTGGTTTAAGTATGACTCTAAATCAGGAAAGTTACATATATTACAAGTTCTTACTCTTAGATAAGCCCTAGACATCATATTAAAGCAACACGTAGAATTCAGACTCCAATTACAGACAGACTTAAAGACATCCACAACGATAGACTTCCTAGGTATGTGTACATATGTATATATACAGATATGGTGTGTAGCTATTTAAACTGTAAGATGAGAAAGCCACCTCCACTCTATGGAATACCACATTGTCTCAAATTGCCGTATTGTCTCAAAACTTACCCTCATGCAAAGAAAAACCTGAACTTTATTACCAAAAGGAAATTTACATTAAAGTTAAATAAAGGCCTCAGTGAACTGACAACCTGTTGGGAAACAAACTATTTCCAAGAAGTTCTTATACTGGAAGATTCAACAGAACAAAATTTTAGACTTGATTTGGGCACCAATACACTATTCAGATAGATTGTTTTCTCCCTATATATGTCACCCTCCTTCCTATCCCCAAATTCAAGTAGGATTTTTCCCTCAGATATTCCCTGCAAAGGAAAAGGATCACATGTAAGAACTGAGAGTCCATGAATGAAGCAATTTTTTGAAAAATAAAACACTCTATATAATCCTTTTATGGAATCTGAAGAGAAAAAAGGATCGGAAGATCAATAGAACTTCTTAAAAGGTAATTATAGACGGTAAGGAGCAGTATACCTGTATTCTGCTTTAAAGTTTCTGCTACAAGACGTGGATATAAAAACCATATATATAAATATAGTGCCTAAGCATCAGCAAGAGCAAAACAATAACAGAAAGCTCATCCATCCTCCATCTCAAGCCAAATCCCTAAATGAAATTAATTTCTCAAAATTTAATTATTTATATCAAAGACAATATCCATATTAAACAACTTGTTCATCAAATTGTTATTCATCTTATTCATCATTTGAATACCATATTTTTTAGCCCACAAGTTAACATCAACAAACTACTATTATTGGTTGCAGTAATCAGTTACGTTAAGAGTTTCTATACATCTAAATATATAATTGATTGATAATAATTTCATTAAGCTTTCAAATTAGACCAAAATACATTTTTCTACTGACCTCGCAAAAGGATATGTACGTACTAAATGAAGATTTAATCATCAACAAAATTAATCATTAAAACCAACCATTCAGGATGATCATATTAAGAATGATGTGACCTTTAGAAAACTCTAAAAATATAGTGATCTATATTTTTTATAGTTCATATGTTTAAAAGTACATATCTCCAATACTAAATTTACTTAAAATTTAACAATACTAAATTAATAATACAAAGAAAAACAAGAACTTACTTGGCCATAAAACTATATCAGGAATTCGCTGAAACATTCCTTCCCTGAGCAAAAATATCTCATGAAGACAATGACCTATTTTGAGATTTAAAAAAGAAAATGCAAAAACATCTTAAATTATAGGAAATTTACAAATGAAAAATAAATAGCACTTATATAAAGTTGCTTACCATGAGCTCTAAATACTCGATCATCTGCTTCTTGTGAATATGAAATATTAACTTCTTTAAGGTCATGAAGAAAATCTTCATTTACAATAGAAGGAGGTGTATCACTAGGATTTAAGGATGCCTAGAAAATAAAATTGGTTTTCTCTGACTTATTTTTAGAAAATAAAATTTGAATACCTATGTTACAGAGAGTGACTATAAAATGTAAATTTTTACATCCAAATTAGGACAGAGGCATAGGAAAATAACAAATAATACATATGGAAACCAACTCTGTGACAGTAACCAATTACAAATGCTCTGGTTAATCACATTCTGTAACATAAGTTATAAAAGCCTATGTTTTCTCTTTTGCTTCTATGGCCTTCCTTTTCATTATTTCTAAAGATTACAATTAAGGGGACTGCCCTGGCGGTCCAGTGGTTAAGAATCCCTGCTTCCACCGCAGGCGGCCAGGGTTCCATCCCAGGTCAGCGAACTAAGATCCCACATGCCGTGCGGCATGGTCAAAAAATAAATAAATAAAATAAAATAAAAATAAATATTACAATTAAGAACAAGGAAGATAGCAAAGTCTCAAATCTTCGATTTTAGACTAGGGACACTGGGGGAAAGATAGTTAACTTTTGCATTAACTACATTTTCACCTGTAGATAAAATTTATCATTGCCTTTTATTATTTTTAAATGATCAGCAAAAAGCCTCCCAATAAGTAATAAACCCATTTTTACAGGAGTGCTTTAAAACTCACAACATAATCATAAACTTGATACTTAATTTCAACTAACAGGTAACTTGAAAAGTAAATCTTCAACTTTAAAGCTATGTGACATTGGGCAAGTCACCCAAGTTCTGCAAGCCTTGCCTTCTTCATCTGTTAAATGAGATTATCACCATCATACAGATACCATCATACAGATTACTATTTTGTCAAGTTATTGAAAACTGAAAGGGCTCAAAACAGAAAAAAGAAGTGCATGTAAAACTGGTGAAATTTCTGAATATGGTATATAGATTGCATCAGTGTCAAAAAAGTAATCACAAATAGTCAAAAAAGGAAATAGAAGAGATCTTTAAAGAAAAGTTAAAAGAATTTGGTTTGAGAGGGATAGAAATTAGCTGTTTAGCTTAATTTAATACTAGAATAAAATGTAACTGTGGATTTATAAATAAACCAAACAAGCACTCACTGAATACCTACAGTCTTTAATAATATATTGGATATAGTGGATAATATAGTGTAAGCCATAGTCCCTGCACTTATGCAAGTTATACTCAGTTAGAAAGACGCAGAATACCATGCCATAGCGAATAATAATAAATAATAAAGATTATATAAAGAAATGTTAACTATTTCATTAGTTTAATACGTATATAGTCTAAAGGATTCTAACCACCCCCGTCAGAAAAGTGATACCACATGAGCAAACTAAAATTCTCTATCACTCATATCTTAATCAAACTTTTACTTCACTTTTTTCAATCTTCAAATATTCTAAATGTTTTGTTAATAAATGTAACATTATATTTTTATTTTAAATTATTCTATATTAATTCTAGATTACTGTCAGTTCATTACAAAACCTAAAAATAACAGCAACTTATATTTTTGTAACAAAGTTCTCTCACAGAATTCATTCATTTGAACTTCACTACTACTTGTGAAACACAGGACAGACAGTTACAACTCTGAGGCTCAGAGAGGATTACAGATTTGCCAGATAAATCTCAGATAAATGCTGAGATTAGGCTCTATATCTGTGATGCTAAAAAAATTTTTTTTAAAAAATCACCCCTAGAAAGCCTAACAAGGCTAATATGACTAGTAAACTTCTTAACAAAAAAAATAACAAATATATTAAATAACTATAACAAATTACTAAGATAAGTCTAATTAATTTGGGATTAAACACACACACACTCAGTTAAGAATATTATTAATCATTCTTATTTGCTTACTTTAGAGGTAGTTTTATGCTCCAGACTTACTCCAAGGGTATTTTGGATCCACTCTTTAAAAGTTGGCAAAACCATGCCACTAAGAGGGTACCTAAGGTACAAAGAATGTAAAACGTTAGAGTAATGTATCTTCACTTAAGTTCAAATCTTAGATTCTATTTCTAGTAATGGTCAAGTTGTTCCTATCGAACCAACCCTCCCGCATATAATGATAAGCTCTGGACAAAAACAAAACAAACAAAACCCAACTATTTGAGGGCAGTATAGATAGCCCCAAACCAGGCAAAAATAGGTGGTAAGGGAGTAAGAAGAAAACAGCCCTATATGAGTTTCCAGTTTTGTTTTATTTTTTAAACAGGCTTTAGCCTGAGGGAAAGCCCCAGCTAGTACCACAGAAAGAAAGAAGAATGCAGAAAACCTACAGTCTTCCTGGCTGAAAGAAAAAGAGGACAGTGTTCACAGTGAACACAGCATCTGGGAAGAGTACAGAAAAACCACACAAATCCAGGAGTCAGTCAGAGGGACCTATGTATAAACTCTGTCCAAATGTCTGGCTGATCTTGAATTACACATGTATGGAGCAGACACACTAAGCAGCCCAGCTAAGCTTAAAAGAACGGAACAGATTATTCAGCTGCTCACCACCAAAGGAGGAAACTTGAGATGAGTCAAGTTAATTGCTTGGTTTAAAAAAAAAAAAAAGAAGCCTCTTCAGAAGAATGTAACAGAATCCAGAGTTTCTACAACATATCATTAACAATGTCCAAGATACATTTCAAAATTACCAAACATAAACAAACAAGAAAGTGTGATCCATAATCAAGAGAAAAGGCAATCAATAAGAACCCCAAGATGGGGCTTCACTGGTGGCACAGTGGTTGAGAGTCCGCCTGCTGATGTAGGGGACACGGGTTTGTGCCCCAGTCTGGGAGGATCCCACATGCCGCGGAGCGGCTGGGCCCGTGAGCCATGGCCACTGAGCCTGTGCATCCGGAGCCTGTGCTCCGCAACGGGAGAGGCCACAACAGTGAGAGGCCCACATACCGCAAAAAATAAATAAATAAATAAGGTTAAATAAGTAATAAATAAGTCTGTGCTCTTAAATACTATATGATGCTGCCTCTAGTCTGATTCTTTCCTTACCATCATTCCAAGTGAGATCATTATTCTAAAATTCTTTATTAATGAATATTTATAAAATCACGGTAGCTATATTCGGTAATTTTTTTCACTATAATGTTCTTGCAACTTCTCTACTTCCCTCTCCCTGCCACGATGACAGAACAGCCAAATAAAACTATACTATATTATGGCTGTTTTATCTTTGTTTAATTTTATAAATATTTTATTTACAAAACATTGAAGTATAACATGCATACAAAAAGTAAGTGTATAGCTGAATGAATTTTTACAAAGTAAACCTCCCATGTAATCAGCATGCAGATCCAGAAATAGAACATTACCAGCACCCCAGAAATATCCCCCTCCTTGCCCCTTTCCAGGCATTATCACCTTTCCCCACACCAAAGGAACAACTATCTTGTTGACTTTACATAAATGAAATCATATAAAATGTACTTTTTGTGTCTGCTTTCTTTTGTTCAATATTATATTTGTGAGAGTCATCTATGTTTGTGTACGTAGTTGCAGTTCATTCATTTCCATGGCTTAATTCCGCTGTGTGAGTATAGCATAATTACTTTATCCATTGTATTGGTGACAGAAAATAGAGTTGTTTACGGTTTTTGGTATGTGCAGGGACGTTCTTGAACTTGTTTTCTGAAGATCACATATCACATGTTTCAGATAGCTATATAACTAGGGTGGAGCTCCTAGGCCACAGTCTATGCATATGTTTAGCTTTAGGAGGTGCTGGCAGATAGCTTTCCAAGATGTTAACAGCCAGCAATGTATAAAGAGTTCTACTTGTTCCACATCCTCTCCATACCTGGTATTGTAGTTATTTTCATTATGAGACATTCTATTGGTAATCTCTTGACAATATTAATTTGAATTTCACTGATTACTCAAGAAATTGAACTTCTATTCATATATCTATTGTCCATTTAGATATCCTGTTTTCAATGCCAGTTCATTTTTACTCATTTATTATTATTATGTTTTTATTGATGTATAAGAATTCTCTATATATTCTGAAATCAAGGATGTATGTATTAAGTATTTTCTCTCACTCTGTGATTTGTCTTTTCACTCTCTTAAAGGAGTCTTTTTTTTTTTTTTTTTTTTTTGCGGTACACGGGCCTCTCACTGTTGTGGCCTCTCCCGTTGCGAAGCACGGGCTCCAGACGCGCAGGCTCAGCGGCCATGGCTCACGGGCCCAGCCGCTCCGCGGCATGTGGGATCTTCCTGAACCGGGGCACGAACCCGCATCCCCTGCATTGGCAGGCTGACTCTCAACCACTGCGCCACCAGGGAAGCCCTTAAAGGAGTCGTTTGATGAAAAGAAGTTCTATATTTTAATGCTGATTCACTTTTTCCTTATATTAATGCTTTTAGTTCTCTGCTTTTTGCCTACCTCAAATTCAGAAAGACATTCTGTATATTCTTCTAGCAATTTTATAGTTTTAGCTTATGTATTTAGGTCTATAACCTATCTGGAATTGATCTCTGTATTTGGTATGAAGTAAGGTCAGAAGTAATTTTTTTCCAAGATGGCCATTTAAGTCCTCAATGCTATTTTTATTTTTGTGTTTAATGGAGAAAAGTGTGTGTTTAAATGAAGAAAAGAAGAGGTACTCTAGTAGTCACTATCTATTCCAGATCAAAGAACAATTAAACCAATACCGAAAACAAACCAGAATAGACTATATATTGGTCTTAACATCTATGTTGTACAAGTTATTCAAAATGTTCAAGGGACTTCCCTGGCGGCCCAGTGGTTAAGAATCTGCCTGCCAATTCAGGGGACACAGGTTCGAGCCCTGGTCCGGGAAGATCCCACATGTTGCGGAGCAACTAAGCTTGTGTGCCACAACTATTGAGCCTGTGCTCTGGAGCCCGTGAGCCACAACTACTGAGCCCACGTGCCACAGGTACTGAAGCCTGCGCACCTAGAGCCCGTGCTCCGCAATGAGAAGCCACCACAATGAGAAGCCCGCACACCTCAACAAAGAGTAGCCCCCACTCGCCACAACTACAGAAAGTCCATGAACAGTAACGAAGACCCAACACAGCCAAAATAAAATAAAATAAAATAAAATGTTCAAAGTGTAATACTTTTGCTCAAGATTATTTCCCACTCATTTCATCAGAGCTTGAATAACTGCAAAAGCTTTTAGCAACTAGCCTCAGAAGTTTACTTTGACTTCACAAAGATAGCCAAAGCGGGGGGGTGGGGGGAATCAGTGTGTAATATATAAATTCTGTACTGAAATTAAATATATGTTTATAATACAGAATTCAATATTAAAGGAGCCAGTGGTGTGCCCTATCCAAAGGAATTTTTAATTGGAAGTGACAAAAACCACTCATTTTGTCATGTAATTTTAACAGTTACACGGCATTGGCTGAAAGGATGTCACCTCTTATGATGACTTCATATTATGTAACAAAAATACCATCTAAAATTCTCAAATAAATCTTTACATAAAGGTTAGCAAAACAAAAATAATAGTGGAATGAAAAAAATAAACAAGTATGTTTTATTCAACGAGTTCCTCTTTTTTATATTATAAAATCACAAGTGCTAACATTCAAACTGAAATGGAATATTTAAAGTATTATATAATAATACCTTTTTCATAAATTTAAAGAAATTGGAATGAAAGAAAGTATAAGACTCACAGCTAAAACAACTTAAGACATTCAGCATATTAAATTTTCTTCATCTTACCTGATAGTAAAAGTATAAATTCTGGGAAATTGGTTATAACACATATGCTACTACGTGTTATAATGTCCTACAAAAAGGCCAATTTGGAAATATTAGGTTTTAATCCTGGGCCCTTATATTTTAACCATACAATTACTTTGGGTCTCTGTCATATATAGGAGACTCTTAATATTCACGGAAGGATAATATTAGGACCTTTGTGAATCCCTTAATTCACAAGTAACATTACCCATAAAATAAAAAGGCAACCCCCCTTCAAGACACTTGAACCAAGAGATACAAGGTTGGTATTACTGTCATGTGCAAAAAACCTACATTCTACCATTAAGATAACCAGAATATACTTCTACATCTGAATGCACAATATTTCAGACTCTGAAGAAATATCTTATTTGGCAGAACCTTGGATTTAAGACTTTGCTCCATTATCTATAATTCCCGCATAAAACTTAACACAGTTCAAAAAGAGTTCCACGTAAGAATGAAAGCTTTTCAATTGCACTTTTTCTTGCACCTAATGCCCTGGGATTTGAAAAACAGTAAAAGAAGCTTGACTTAATAATCATAAAGCCTAGCATACTGCCAAGGGCCCCCAAAATCTCATAAAATATCATGAGGTAAAGGAGAAAACTCTGAAATCAAAAAAGTAAATGAATGGAAAAGAAACATAAAGTTAAAGGAATTAGAGGTATTTAACATAAGAAACAGCTTTGGAATCACTTGATTCTTACAGCAAAATAATTTGGATTTACATCCAGAACTATAAATAAGCATTTATTTAACACTCATAAGACTGTACTAAGCATTGCAGGACACACAGAATTGGTACTACAATATGACTCCTGTTCTTAAGAAACTTACAACCTCGTTTAGTCAAAGCTACAAAGACATTTAATTTGTATGGTGAACATATGGGCAGGAAACATGCAACTTCTACCAGAAAGCCAAATGCCCACACGAACTGTTGAAACAGGGTGACCACTGAATAGATCTTTACCACAACTGAAGACTGGTTTGAGAACTTTAAGAAATGGTTTTTGTTGTAAAATATAAGGTGAGGTCAATTTACCACCTTTTCTTAAGATCAAAGTAGACTATATTGTAGAAGATACAGAACCAGAGCAAACTTTCAAAACCAATGAAATCACTGTATAATGGAAAGAAAACTCTGTGGACATAAATACCCAAGAAGCAAGTGCACATCAGGATTTAAGGTGACTAAAGACAAGGTGACTCTCACTCTGGGGCAGTGCACAGAGGCAGCAAAATATTAGTAGACGCAACCATCTATTCTCAGTGAGTTCCACAATTGCTAACCAATTTAATAGCTTTTTATAGGAGGTAAAACTTTAAAAATTATGCCACTGAAAATACAAAGTACAACAAACCCAAACAAATTCTCTCTACCTAACCACTAACTTGTGCCTTGAAAGCACCAACTAATATATAACGCTTTTAAAGTCAAAGAATAATGACACTTTTCAAAATTTTTAATTTATAGAAATCTATATAGCATTAGCTCTGAAGTACTGCCTTCTGCTGCTTAAACCTAGGAGGACTCAATTCATCTATATCTAGGAGGAATAAGAATTGCAAGATTATAAACCTAGGGATTTATAAACTGACAAATTACAAGTCTGTTCAGAAAACAGACTGTGCTCAGGGAAAAACTTATGATTTTTCCCTGACATCTGTTAATAGCTTATAACTGCTTCTAATTTAATGGTTGGGTTTGAAATGCCAAAGTTACCCTCCCCAAAATATATACAGACAACCAACCACATTTACTCATAAAAATTTTCTACCTTTTCAATGTTCCGTGGATCAAAAATAGGGGAACCCCCCCATAAATTTTCACTGAGAGTCACTCTTAGTTTCTGGCACCTAAGGATTTCCCTTTCTTTCTTTCCAGCTCTGTTATTATTTCTTTCTTGTAGTATTTTATCCATGGTTTCTACCTGGTTATAGAGGGCAAAGGGTCTACATTTGTTCAGTCCACTACAATGCTGGAATAGAAAGTCTTTACAAAGAATTTCAAAAACTGGCCTTAAAATCTAATATTATTAATACAACATGGTGAATTCATATTGTTTTCTTGTACTCATCCTTTCTAGTCACAAATTCCATTTTCTCTTTTAGGAATATCACAACCTTCTTACGCTTCTGCCCTTCATGTTCCTCTGGAGCAATAGGAACTTTCGTCATAGGTTAACTTTTTACAATATGACTAACTCTACTGTACCGGTGTATAGAGTGTAGAAGTCTCCTGTAAAGTGCTTCCAGAGACTGGAAAGAGAATAAAATCAATACAATGGATGAGTATGGTACCTCATTAGCACAGTATAATAGAACGAGCACAAAAATGAAGCTTAAAACACTTGTTTTTTAATCACAATTTCCCACTGCACAGCTGACCTCAAGTAAGCTACTTAACCTCTCTCATCCTCAATCTCCTGATTATTTCTAAGAACATATCACTACCCACTTAGGGTTATTTTAAGATAACTCAGTAGGAGCTCAATAAGTAATAGCTATCATTATCTTAAATAATATTTCTAAATGTTTTCTGATAAAAAAAAATCAGAGAAATCTACTAATTCAATCATTAGCCCTAGGAAACTAGACTAGATATAGAGAAAGCTATGATCCAATTCAATCCAGTTTATTATCCTGTCTGTGGCAAGATAATGGTGCTTCTGGAAGCACCAAAATGAGAAGTGAATATTATTTAGTTATTTGGTTTCAGTTATTAAATAGTTTATGTATAACATATTTAATCCTAGAACATTTAAATTCCAATTCTGTGTTTGCAGAATTACCCTCTGGATAATGGATAATTCAGTAGGAAGCAAAGGTTACCCTTGCAGGCTCTGCCAGTCAGATGTACCCTTGTTCTCTTCCCCTCTCCCCCACTGGACTTGGACTCAGCAGTCAACAGTGCAAAGAAATGAGGCCTTTAAGAAATCCATTCTGGTTGTAGGGGCAGCAGCAGTAATCTTCCAAAGTCTAAAGTCAATGGAAAAATTCTCGAATTCTACTACAACCTGGATAAAAATCTCTCTCAAGACCACTGAATTCCCTTTGCTCTGAATTTATGCTCTCCAAACAATATATAAATTACAAATTTTATTTTCTACATATCTTAATATCAGGAAGGGCATTAACAAGTGTTCTACATCCTAAAAAAGAAATAATCTAATCATAAGTGAACACACTGGGGTTCTAATTTTCTTTTAGTATCTTATGAGTGTCACACATGTATCAGCCACCTACAGTCTGATCCTCTCTGGGAAAATTGGCAAGCCAAGTGCCAGAACACCCAAAATAAGAGCCAGATTCTAAACCCATGGTATAAGGGTTCATACACTAAGGTATAAATAATTGTGACACTTCCTACGACTAATCATTCACTTCACACACATACACTGCTAACATAAACAAATTACAGTACCCTACAGAAGACAGTAGGTATCTTATGCTTTCAATGGCACAGTGCACAAGTGCCTATTTGCCCCCTCACATAAAACAAAGATGCTATAACTTCAAGGTCCAGAGAGAGAGAAAGAGAGAAACGAAGACAGTATCTAAGAAGAGAGAAAGTTGGTTTTCTAAGTTCAGAAGATTCACTTTTTCCCCCCTGAAGATTCTGTAAAGCCAATCTCTACATGACAAATTTCTACTGTATTAGACATTATTCTATTTAAAACATAAAACACTCAATGTTTAGAACACTAGTAAATTTAATTTTAACTAGAAATTCCTTCTACCTGAATTACACAATTTCTCAACTAAGCCTCCACCAACATGCTGTCCAGTCACACTAAAGAATGGGAATGAGAATGCAGATAATTATTTTTCCTATTAAAAAGCAAATGTAAATTGTACACCTTCACACCTTCATTAAAATTAGTTACTAATTACCATTCCTGAGGTTTTTTTTCAGGTACAAAGTACGTTTAAGTTAAAAACAAAAATGGAATGGTTATGTTGTAAAGAAAAAGAATTTCTCCAAAGAAAACTTTTCTTGCTGGTATTTCAGTATACTGATATACCATATACTTGTTTTAAAAACAAGTATATTAATGCCCAATAGATATGAAGTCAAAGTGAAATACTGGAACAGATTCATGATATACCTAATCCAATTTTTACCTAGTCTCAATTTTTAATTTATTTTTAGAGCCACATTTAAAAATTTTGTATTTGTACTCACTGTCCTTCCAAGTTATATCAAAATTCAATAGACAAACCCAAAACACCAGCTTCAGCAGGGTCAGTGTTACTTAAAATCAATTAAGAACTCATTTTACAATTCTGTCTACATCTGGAACAGTAACAATACAAATATTCTTTAGAATTCATTATCAACATTATTACCAAAAATATTTCAGAATGTGAAAGTTACCACACAAATGACTGATCTCTCTTCATCACTTCTTCTCTAATATACCTCAGAAAACTAATTTTAAAAATACTATTTATATTCACAAGGACCTTCCATAATGTTCACCTTCCATAATAACCCAACCAAAATTATACTTCCAGTCTTAAACAAAGAGTTACTTTGAACAAGCCAATGTCATGCGGATTAGATGGTGGGTAGCTGCAAACCTTTTTGGATCCTATTCAAACTACCTATAGAATGATATTATTTAGACAGAGAAATGTGAATGTGAATAATCAGATATAAAATTTCTGTTATTTGGGGGAGTATGATAATAGTATTATATGATTGGTTATATTAGGTCCTTATTTTTTAAGGGATACATATATAAATATTTAGAAGTGACATGACAATGTCAGAATTTGATACATAACAGAAAAAGAAAAGCAATTATGGCAAAATGTTAATAACTTTTAAATCAAGGGGGGAGTCATTCTATTATTCTATTTTTTATGTATGTCTATTATTTAACATTATATTTATGTTTAAGATTTTTCAGAGAAAGAGAAATAAAAGGAATAAAACAAAGAAAAAAACAGTTACCTTTTCCCAGTCAACTCAACTTGTCCTTTCTTATTGAAGAAGAACCTGGAATCATTATATCCCCATCCATTCCATTTCATAACTTCTTGCCTAATAAGCAGAAAAATACACATAAATGAGATCTATACTAAACATCTCAAAACTGAACACTGTATCATTGACTATTAACTTTCACAATCATTTAACAGAAGACCTTATTCCACTAATATTATGTTGCTTTAAATAAAATGAATATATATTAAAATGTCTATACATTAATATTTCTAAATATAGAATCACTCTGATGAGCAGCACCTGCTTCACAAAGGGCTACAACCACTAAATTTAATGCATTCAAAGGAAAAGGGAAGAAGAAGGAGAAAAATATTCTTAGAGTACAAACATGCTTCATTTTGCATGTTATTGAGTTTATATTATATGACAGCCTAAAATATTTTGCAACTAAAATAAAATTCACTGAACAGTAAAGCAGAAACTAACACACCATTGTAAAGCAATTATACCCCAATAAAGATGTTTAAAAAATAAATAAATAAAACTGGAAAAAAAATTCACTTAACAGGAAACAAGTTTTTTCATATATTAGAAAAATCGC
Organism: Delphinus delphis; assembly: GCF_949987515.2. Classification (NCBI taxonomy): domain Eukaryota; kingdom Metazoa; phylum Chordata; class Mammalia; order Artiodactyla; family Delphinidae; genus Delphinus; species Delphinus delphis. The sequence goes on from NC_082689.1 coordinate 55,634,367, forward strand.
AATTATTAATCTTCCACTAGAATGAAAAAGACCAATTTACAAAGTAGGTTCACTAGCATTGACACTACCAGTAGCAGGCACTTTCAATAAAGTAGATTAAAAATCTGAACACTGGGTTTACAAACATTCTAAATCCTTTAACTTCCATGTAAATGCCAACAACTACCTTGATCTACATATTAACATTAACATAACAGTTAATGACCATACCAGTTTTCAATGTTCCAAAACAATGTTATCTTTAACTTCTAAAATGCCAGTATTTCATAGTTTTAAAAATCGTTTTCATCAAAATCAATCACTCACTCATTCAATTTTACACATTACAAAAGAATTAGATTGGTTTGGACGCATGCAGAACACAATAAGCAACCACACCGAACTACTGTGTCAGCATTTAATACATACTTTAGCATGGTGCCCTAGTATACTTGGGCCACTGAAATAAACTGATGGTGAATCTTCTTACTGCAAATTCAATGACTGTAGTTTATGATGAAAATACTTGAAAATACATCATAAAGAAGAACTCTGTAACTGTGTGCTGATGAATGTTAACTAGACTTATTATGGTGAAAAATTCACAATATACACAAATTAGAATCACTAAGCTGTACACCTAAAACTAGTATAATGTTACACGTCAATTTTACCTCAATTTTTTAATGAAATTTCAAAATAAACAAAGATGTACTATTAAAAAGTGTTCCAGGGATTCCCTGGTGGCAGAGTGGTTAAAAATCCACCTGCCAGGGCTTCCCTGGTGGCGCAGAAGTTGAGAGTCCGCCTGCTGATGCAGGGGACACGGGTTCGTGCCCGGGTCCGGGAAGATCCCACATGCCACGGAGCAACTAAGTCCGTGCGCCAAAACTACTGAGCCTGTGCTCTAGAGCCTGTGAGCCACAACTACTGAGCCCACGTGCCACAACTACTGAAGCCCTCATGCCTAGAGCCAGAGTTCGGCAAGAGAAGCCACCACAGTGAGAAGCCCACGCACCGCAATGAAGAGTAGCCCCTGCTCGCCTCAACCAGAGAAAGCCCACGTGCAGCAACAAAGACCCAACACAGCCAAAGAAACAACTGAATAAATAAAAAATAAAAAGTGTTCTAATTCTCCATAATTCTCAAGGAAGAAAATGACTACTGACCAGCAAGCAAATTTTTTATTACAACCATAAATCTTCTTCCAGTTCAAGGGCTTTTCAAACAAGTAGAACACTAACACGATACAAATGAACCAAATACAGTCATTAATTATGTAATGAAATACCCATCTATACATAAAATTAAAAAAAAACTAGGAATGCTCTCTTTAAAATTAGAGTTTGCTAACAATAAAAACTATATTTCCTGTACAAAAACATATTGTTCAAATACATCTTGATCGATCGATTGATCTATTTATTTATTTATTTATTGCCGCATTGGGTCTTTGTTGCTGCGTGTGGGCTTTCTCTAGTTGTGGTGAGCGGGGGCTACTCTTTGTTGCAGTGCACAGGCTTCTCATTGCGGTGGCTTCTCTTTTTGTGCAGCACGGGCTCTAGGGCGTGCAGGCTTCAGTATTTGTGACGCACGGGCAGAGTAGTTGTGGCACACGGGCTTAGTTGCTCTGCCACATGTAGGATCTTCCCCGACCAGGGATTGAACTCGTAACCCCTGCATTGGCAGGCAGATTCTAAACAACTGAGCCACCAGGGAAGCCCTCAAAAACATCTTAAAGAGTAACAAATCCAGAGATGAGATTTGTAGATGAGCCTGTTACAAGCTATCAGTCAATATTTTCTTCTTATTTCACAATTCTACCTCACTATAGAGGGAGGTTTTGAAAGACAGCTTTTGGAAAAAATCTCTACAGAAAAATCTCATGACTAATGACATGCCACTAATCCACTTGTTTTATTTTTTTTTTCCACATCTTTATTGGAGTATAATTGAATTACAATGCTGTGTTACTTGCTGCTGTATAACAAAGTGAATCAGCTATATATATACATATATCCCCATATCTCCTCCCTCTTGTGTCTCTGTACTCCCTACTCCCTATCCCACCCCTTTAGCTGGACACAAAGCACCGAGCTGATCTCCCTTTGCTATGCGGCTGCTTCCCACTAGCTACCTATTTTACATTTGGTAGTGTATATATGTCAATGCTACTATCTCACTTCTTCCCAGCTAACCCTTCCCTCTCCCCGTGTCCTCAAGTCCATTCTCTATGTCTGTGTCTTTAATCCTGTCCTGCCCCTAGGTTCATTAGAACCTTTATTTTTTTTTAGATTCCATATATATGTGTTAGCATATGGTATGTTTTTCTCTTTCTCACTTACTTCACTCAGTATGACAGACTCTAGGCCCATCCACCTCACTACAAATAACTCAATTTCGTTTCTTTTTATAGCTGAGTAATACTCCATTGTATATATGTGCCACATCTTCTTTATCCATTCATCTGTAGATGGGACACTTAGGTTGCATCCATGTCCTGGCTATTGTAAATGGAGCTGCAATGAACATTGTGGTACATGACTCTTTTTGATTTTTTATGGTTTTCTCAAGGTATATGCCCAGTAATGGGATTGCTGGGTCGTATGGTAGTTCGACCCAGCAATCCCATTACTGGGCATATGATTTTTTGTGGTTTGATTTTTTATGGTTTTCTCAAGGTATATGCCCAGTAATGGGATTGCTGGGTCGTATGGTAGTTCTATTTTTAGTTTTTTAAGGAACCTCCATACAGCTCTCCATAGTGGTTGTATCAATTTACATTCCCACCAACAGTGCAACAGGGTTCCCTTTTCTCAACACCCTCTCCAGCATTCACTGTTTGCAGATTTTTTGATGATGGCCATTCTGACTGGTGTGAGGTGATACATTATTGTACTTTTGATTTGCATTTCTATAATGATTAGTGACGTTGAGCATTCTTTCATGTGTTTGTTGGCAATCTGTATATGTTCTTTGGAAAAATGTCTATTTAGGTCTTCTGCCCATTTTTGGATTGGGTTGTTTGTTTTATTGATATTGAGCTGCATGAGCTGCTTGTATATTTTGGAGATTAATCCTTTGTCAGTTGCTTCATTTGCAAATATTTTCTCCCATTCTGAGGGTTTTCTTTTGGTCTTGTTTATGATTTCCTTTGCTGTGCAAAAGTTTTTAAGCTTCATTAAATCCCATTTGTTTATTTTTGTTTTTATTTCCATTTCTCTAGGAGGTGGGTCAAAAAGGATCTTGCTGTGATTTATGTCATAGAGTGTTCTGCCTATGTTTTCCTCTAAGAGTTTTATAGTCTCTGGCCTTACATTTAGGTCTTTAATCCATTTTGAGTTTATTTTTGTGTATGGTGTTAGGCAGTGTTCTAACTTCATTCTTTTTTTTTTTTTTTTTTTTTTTTGCTGTACGCGGGCCTCTCACTGTTGTGGCCTCTCCCATTGCAGAGCACAGGCTCCGGACGCGCAGGCTCAGCGGCCATGGCTCACAGGCCCAGCCGCTCCGCGGCACGTGGGATCTTCCCGGACCGGGGCACGAACCTGTGTCCCCTGCATCGGCAGGCAGACTCTCAACCACTGCGCCACCAGGGAAGCCCTAACTTCATTCTTTTACATGCAGCTGTCCAGTTTCCCCAGCACCACTTACGGAAGAGGCTGTCTTTTCTCCATTGTATACTGGAGACACAGTGGTTAAGAATCCGCCTGCCAATGCAGGGGATACGGGTTCGGGCCCTGGTCCAGGAAGATCCCACATGCCGCAGAGCAACTAAGTTCTACACCACAACTACTGACCCCTTGCTCTAGAGCCTGCAAGCCACAACTACTGAGCCCGCACATCTCAAGCCCGTGCTCCACAACAAAGAGAAGCCACCACAATGAGAAGCCCGTGCACCACAACAAAGAGTAGCCCCCATTCGCCACAACTAGAAAAAGCCCACGCACAGCAACAAAGACCCAACACAGCCATAAATAAATCAATTAATTTAAAAAAACAAAAAAAAAGTATACACTGTGCCCATTGTATACTCTTGCCTCCTTTATCAAAGATAAGGTGACCATATGTGCGTGGGTTTATCTCTGGGCTTTCTCTTCTGTTCCATTGATCTATATTTCTGTATTTGTGCCAGTACCGTACTGTCTGGATTACTGTAGCTTTGTAGTATAGTCTGAAGTCAGGGAGCCTGATTCCTCTAGCTTTGTGTTTCTTTCTTGGGGTCTTTTGTGTTTACATACAAACTGTGAAAGTTTTTTTTCTAGTTCTGTGAAAAATGCCACTGGTAGTTTGATAGGGATTGCACTGAATCTATAGATTGCTTTGGGTAGTACAGTCATTTTCACAATGTTGATTCTTCCAATACAAGAACATGGTATATCTCTCCATCTGTTTATATCGTCATTAATTTCTTTCATCCATGTCTTATAGTTTTCTGCATACAGGTCTTTTGTCTCCTTAGGTAGGTTTATTCCTAGGTATTTTATTCTTTTTCTTGTAATGGTAAATGGGAGTGTTTCCTTAATTTCTCTTTCAGATTTTTCAATCATTAGTGTATAGGAATGCAAGAGATTTCTGTGCATTTAATTTGTATCCTGCTACTTTACCAAATTCATTGATTAGCTCTAGTAGTTTTCTGGTAGCGTCTTTGGGATTCTCTATGTACAGTGTCATGTCATCTGCAAACAGTGACAACTTTACTTCTTCTTTTCCAATTTGGATTCCTTTTATTTCTTTTTCTCCTATGACTGCTGTGGCTAAAACTTCCAAAACTATGTTGAATAATAGTGGTGAGAGTGGGCAACCTTGTCTTGTTCCTGATCTTAGTGGAAATGTTTTCAGTTTTTCACCACTGAGAAAGACGTTGGCTGTGGGTTTGTCATATATGGCCTTTATTATGTTGAGGTGAGTTCCCTCTCTGCCTACATTCTGGAGGGTCTTTATCATAAATGGGTGTTGAATTTTGTCAAAAGCTCTTTCTGCATCTATTGAGATGATCATATGGATTTTCTCCTGTAATTTGTTAATATGGTGTATCACATTGACTGATTTGCATATATTGAAGAATCCCTGCATTCCTGGGATAAACCCCACTTGATCATGATGTATGATCCTTTTAAAATGCTGTTGGATTCTGTTTGCTAGTGTTTTGTTGAGGATTTTTGCATCTATGTTCATCAGTGATATTGGCCTGTAGTTTTCTTTCTTTGTGACATCTTTGTCTGGTTTTGGTATCAGGGTGATGGTGGCCTCGTAGAATGAATTTGGGAGTGTTCCTCCCTCTGCTATATTTTGGAAGAGTTTGAGAAGGATGGGTGTTAGCGCTTCTTTAAATATTTGATAGAATTCACCTGTGAAGCCATCTGGTCCTGGGGCTTTTTTTTTTTGGAAGATTTTTTATCACAGTATCTATTTCAGTGCTTCTGATTGGTCTGTTTATATTTTCTATTTTTTCCTGGTTCAGTCTCGGAAGGTTGTGCTTTTCTAAAGATTTGTCCATTTCTTCCACGTTCTCCATTTTATTGGCATATAGTTGCTTGTAGTAATCTCTCATGATCCTTTGTATTTCTGCAGTGTCTGTTGTTACTTCTCCTTTTTCATTTCTAATTCTATTGATTTGAGTCTTCTCCCTTTTTTTCTTGATGAGTCTGGCTAATGGTTTATCAATTTTGTTTATCTTCTCAAAGAACCAGCTTTTAGTTTTATTGATCTTTGCTATCATTGCCTTCATTTCTTTTTCATTTGTTTCTGCTCTGATCTTTATGATTTCTTTACTTCTGCTAACTTTGGGGGTTTTTTGTTCTTCTTTCTCTAATTGCTTCAGGTGTAAGGTTAGGTTGTTTATTTAAGATGTTTCCTGTTTCTTGAGGTAGGACTGTACTGCTATAAACTTCCCTCTTAGAACTGCTTTTGCTGCATCCCATAGTGTACTGTTTAGCCTCCATGTGTTTGTATTTTTTACAGATTTTTTCCTGTAATTGATATCTAGTCTCATAACGTTGTGGTCAGAAAAGATACTTGATACGATTTCAATTTTCTTAAATTTATCAAGGCTTGATTTGTGATCCAAGAAATGATCTATCCTGGAGAATGTTCCATGAGCACTCGAGAAGAAAGTGTATTCTGTTGTTTTTGGATGCAATGTCCTGTAAGTATCAATTAAGTCCATCTTGTTTAATGTGTCATTTAAAGCTTGTGTTTCCTTATTTTCATTTTGGATGATCTGTCCATTGGTGAAAGTGGGGTGTTAAAATCCCCTACTATGATTGTGTTACTGTCGATTTCCCCTTTTATGGCTGGTAGCATTTGCCTTATGTATTGAGGTGCTCCTATGTTGGGTGCATATTTAAAATTGTTATATATTCTTGTATTGATCCCTTCATCATTATGTAGTGTCCTTCTCTGTCTCTTGTAATAGTCTTTATTTTAAAGTCTATTTTGTCTGATATGAGAATTGCTACTCCAGCTTTCTTTTGATTTCCATTTGCATGGAATATCTTTTTCCATCCCCTCACTTTCAGTCTGTATGTGTCCCTAGGTCTGAAGTGGGTCTCTTGTAGGCAGCATATATACGGGTCTTGTTTTTGTATCCATTCAACCAGTCTATGTCTTTTGGTTGGAGTGTTTAATCCATTTACATTTAAGGTAATTATCCATATGTATGTTTCTATTACCATTTTGTTAATTGTTTTGAGTTTCTTATTGAAGGTCTTTTCCTCCTCTTGTGTTTCCCACTTAGAGAAGTTCCTTTAGCATTTGTGTAAAGCTGGTTTGGTGGTGCTGAATTCTCTTAGCTTTTGCTTGTCTGTAAAGGTTTTAATTTCTCCGTCGAATCTGAATGAGATCCTTGCTGGGTAGAGTAATCTTGGTTGTAGGTTTTTCCCTTTCATCACTTTAAATATGTCCTGCCACTCCCTTCTGGCTTGCAGAGTTTCTCCTGAAAGATCAGCTGTTAACCTTGGGGATTCCCTTGTATGTTATTTGTTGCTTTTCCCTTGCTGCTTTTAATATTTTTCCTTTGTGTTTTTGTTTTTTGTTTTTTGCGGTACGCGGGCCTCTCACTGTTGTGGCCTCTCCCGTTGTGGAGCACAGCCTCCGGACACGCAAGCTCAGCAGCCATGGCTCATGGGCGCAGCCACTCCGCTGCATGTGGGATCTTCCCGGACTGGGGCACGAACCCGTGTCCCCTGCATCAGCAGGCGGACTCTCAACCACTGCGCCACCAGGGAAGCCCTCCTTTGTGTTTAATTTTTGATAGTTTGATTAATATGTGTCTTGGCACGTTTATCCTTGGATTTATCCTGTATGGGACTCTGCACTTCCTGGACTCGATTGACTATTTCCTTTACCATATTAGGGAAGTTTTCAACTATAATCTTTTCAAATATTTTCTCAGTCCCTTTTTCTTCTCTCTTCTTCTTCTGGGACCTCTATAATTCGAATGTTGGTGCATTTAATGTTGTCCCAGAGGTCTCTGAGACTGTCCTCAATTCTTTTCATTCTTTTTTCTTTATTCTGCTTTGTGGTAATTATTTCCACTATTTTATCTTCCAGGTCACTTCTCCCTTCTTCTGCCTCAGTTATTCTGCTATTGATTCCTTCTAGAGAATTTTTAATTTCATTTATTGTGTTGTTCATCATTGTTTGTTTCCTTTTTAGTTCTTCAAGGTCCTTGTTAAACATTTTTTGTATTTTCTCCATTCTATTTCCAAGATTTTGGATCATCTTTACTATCATTTCTCTGAATTCTTTTTCATGTAGACTGCTTATTTCCTCTTCATTTGTTTGGTCTGGTGGGCTTGCTCCTTCATCTGCTGTGTATTTCTCTGTCTTCTCATTTTGCTTAACTTACTGTGTTTGGGGTCTCCTTTTCGCAGGCTGCAGGTTCGCAGTTCCCATTGTTTTTGGTGTCTGCCACGAGTGGGTAAGGTTGGTCCAGTAGGTTGTGTAGGCTTCCTGGTGGAGGGGACTGGTGGCTGTGTTCCGGTGGATGAAGCTGGATCTTGTCCTTCTGGTGGGCAGCACCACATCCGGTGTTGTGTGTTAGGGTGTCTCTAAACTTATTATGATTTTAGGCAGCCTTTCTGCTAATGGGTAGGGTTGTGCTCCTGTCTTGCTAACTGTTTGGCATAGGGTGTCCAGCACTGTAGCTTGCTGGTCTTTGAGTGGAGCTGGGTCTTAGTGTTGAGATGGAGATCTCTGGGAAAGCTTTCACTGTTTGATATTACAGGGGGCCAGGAGGTCTCTGGTGGACCACTGTCCTGAACTTGGCTCTCCCACCGCAGAGGCTCAGGCCTGACACCCGGCCGGAGCACCAAGACCCTGTGAGCCACAAGGCATGAAAAAGCGTATTGCTTTGGAGGCTGGTAGCCAGTTAACTTGTCACCTGATCTTCATATGCAAAAGGCCTTTATTCCACTGGTCTCTGAGATCTCCTCATGCTCTTTAATCTTCTTTCCTCAACTCCTAAACTTCCCTCCCCGCTCCCTCTGGCTTGTAGTGTACTGTTACCTCAATGCCCCCTTGCTGCAAATGCAAAACAGGCTTCCCAGGGGTAGAATATTTGGGTCGTTGCCAGCCAAGAGATGGCTTCTTATCATGCAGAATGTTTCTCTGTTGTTGTTATTATTGCTGTCCTCTTTTTCGTTTAGCAGTTTATTACAAGTTATGATAAAGGATACAGATGAACATCCAATGGTAGAGATGAATAAGGCAAGGCATGGGGGAGGGGCACAGAGCGTCCGTGCCCTCTCCAGGCCCAAAACTCTGACCAAATCTCCACGTGTTCACTGACCTAGAAGTTCTCCAAACCCCGTCCTTTTGGGTTTTTATAGAGGCCTGCACTTGTTTTCTTAAGTTTATACTTTGTAAAAACAGATTAGGTTATTGTCCACTTTGCTTTTTTCTTGATTATATTCTCTTCACTTTTATGAATATAATTTACTTAATATTTTATTTTTATTATGTTTCCATAATAATTTACATGAGAATATGTATATTTAACATCTTTACTTAATACTTTATAATATGTGCATACATTTTTGTATATACAATGAATTTTATTAGTGAATTTAAACATTTGTCATGAAGTCTGTACTCTATAAAAGAGTAGTTTCATATTATACAAAATAAATGCAAAAATACCAATTTAGTCATTTTGCCTTGGTATTACAATCACTAAGCATGGGAAATTATTTCAGTACAGATGCTGAATCTGGCAGGTTTATACAGCTTAACAATGAGAATCATTTTCCTTAAAATTATGCTTAGAATTTTAAAAAATTATTCCCAGATGGCCTCATAGTAAACGTGATTACATGTGTTCACTCTTAACATTTCATGAGAAAAATGAATCAAGGTAATAAGCAGGAAATATCTGCTGCTGTACACTGAAAAATGAAGAGATTTACATACTCAAGACTCTGGAACTTAAATTTTCAGTTGGGTAATATCTTAAAGAACCTCCAAGTTTATAACTGTAGGCTAAGGTACCTTTTTTCTTTCTTTTCATCTCAATCAGAAAATTCTGCCTATGATATAGGCCTTACCATATTTATACCAACTTTTGGAGGCTTCCCAGAAGTTGAAATACGGGCATTTGTAATGCATTTGTGCCTCAAAAAAACAATGTTATGTTGCTTAAGTAGTATGTAATTAAAATCTAGATTACCCCCAAACCAATCTTCTGTTATTTTCAAAGTACCCCACACATTAAATAAAACGTAGGCAAATTTCCTAGGCTTCTGGTTTTAAACTTTTATATACATGTATCCCTTCAAATTACTAATATTTTCTATGACAGTTAAACTTAACTATGTGATTACATTAAACTTTAAAATAACTTCTTATATAGAAGAATGTAATGAGTACACTGAAGGGCATTTTATAGCATTAACATTTTAAAAATTAGAGTAAAACTTTACACGGTCATAGAATTCTAAAACTAAAAAGGTCCTTAGAAACCATCCAGTTCAACTGCTCATTTTTCAGATGAAAAAATGTGTGCCTAGAGAAATACTCATGATTACAGCGCTAAGTTAGTTGTGAGCATCAGAAAGTGAACTCCCAGTCTTGTCATTCTTTCTCTTCAGAAAGGTAATATTCGAAACCCACTAAGTCATGCTCTCAGGTAGTTAAAATGATTTAAAGGAACCTCTTCTTTATCACATTAATATTTTTCTAAGCACTATTACATGTTATTATTATCGTCATTCTTCTGCACTTGACCTAAAGGAAAACATTTAAGAATCAAGGAATCTGGTTGTATTAGGATACCCAATGCTTTGTACTCCCTTTATCTATAGGATAATGAATTCTGCCATTAAGCATAATGATTCCAAAGCACTACAAGCACCGCAATGAAGAATGATCAAAGAATCGCCAACTTTCCATAAGATTCAAACAGAAGAAGTCAATTCTCAACTATCCACAGAAATCAACTAACCAAACTGATCGATCTCTCACACTTTCCAATTCTTAGCGCTAACTACAAATTTAATGTCTTCAAGATATAAGACTCCCCCGCCCCCCTCCAAGAAACAAGAAAAGCTGGATTGATTTTACTACACACACACACACACACACACACACACAAGTCCATGTTTTACACATTTACACATCTGACCACAGTATCAAATAGTGAAAAAGCACATTGTATTAGCTAGCATAACAAAAGAAAAAGGAGACATTAAAATAGCATCACACGTACACAAGGTGGCAGTATTCTCCCATGCTATACATACTCAGTATTCTGCATTTCCCAGTGCTGATTTTTGCACAATTTTTAACTGAAATTTTAGATTTAACATTATCTTTATCAAAACCAGAGAGTTCCTTTCTTTATTCTTAAAATGGGAAATTTTCATTTTTAAGTCTCTGTACAAACTAGATTAAGTCAGATTACTATTCCTCTACTAGTGATTTAAAGGAACCTCTTCTTCATCACATCAATATTTTTCTAAGCACTATTACATGTTGCAAGCATCCCGATATAAATGCATAGTTACTATCATTACTATTTATAATCATGATAGTTTTCAATGGGAAATAAAGAAAAGGAAAATATGCTTTGAGCTACTTTTATTTGGGGTTAGCAATAAAAAAAGTTCAGCTAGCTGATAACTAAAAAATATATATTTTTCCAATATAATTCCAAAAATCAAAATTCTAATACAAGATACTTCACTGCTCAGTTCAGATAAAAAACCAAACTGTTATCTATATTTTCTAATTTAAACAATGTGAAAAAGATCGTATGATCTCAGAGCTTTTGAAAAATAAAAACTGAAGTATGAAACTTAAGCCCCAATGCTGGATTTCTACTAACAAAGCTCAGTATCAGTTAAATTCAAATTAATTCCATATGTATTATAATCTGTAGAAGTTTAAAAAAAATTTTTTTTGATCTTTCCAGGAGTTTTTGGTGCTAATTAGAATCCTCATTATCTGATAATGTGTTTAATTACTTTAAGACCCAAATAATCCAAAGGAAATCACGAAAGTGAAGTAAAAAATAAAAGTGATGAGAAAGATACCAAGATCTGCTAAATAAAATGAATATTTCCCTGAAAAGATATGCTACCAAAAACTACCTATAAATGAAACAATCTTCCCACTAGCTTATTTTATCTAAAAAAATTGAAGCTGAGGGCTTCCCTGGTGGCGCAGTGGTTGAGAGTCTGCCTGCCGATGCAGGGGACACAGGTTCGTGTCCCGGTCCGGGAAGATCCCACATGCTGCAGAGCGGCTGGGCCCGTGAGCCATGGCCGCTGAGCCTGCGTGTCCGGAGCCTGTGCTCCGCAACGGGAGAGGCCACAATAGTGAGAGGCCCGCGTACCACCAAAAAAAAAAAAAAAAAAAAAAAAATCGAAGCTGAGTTCCCATTAGAAATATAAAGGCCTAATAAGGGGAGAAATATGCAGAATACTGTTTAATTCTAAATTTAATTTAAAATGTGTATGCTTTAAAATACATTTAAAACCATGGTCACATCTAGTCTACAGGTCCTACAAAATTATTTCTAAAAACTAAGTAGCAAAACTCCCATACAACTATTTACAATGCTTATTGTCTCAATCTAACAGTGCAACTAATCCCCTTTCAAATAGTTGTTAATCCAAGTATCTTAGTTATAAGTGTAATAATTTATGTGTACTATAAAAGAAAGCCCCTTTACAAAAAAAAGAATAGAAAAACTCAAACAGAAGACATGGATAGATAATCACCACTTAATTTACACTGCTACAACAAACCTTGCAGTTCTAAGACTGTTAAAAAATTTGACTTAGAAAAAAGATAAATGTCATCAGGCTCTGAAATCTTGACACTATCAAACATCTGAATCATAGAATATTTCCTCTTGCCCTGATATAAAACTCACTAACTCTTCTAACTATACTTTATTTCCTACAGAGAAAAACTGGCCAACTAAAATGTCCAGGAGGCTTGACAATTTTATTTTTTCATCATGAGTTTGTCTATTGGCATTCTAACTTTGGTCACTAGTGAAGGTAGTTAACACAAGTCAAACTACTTTACTACGATTGATTCCAGGACCCTAACAAGATCAGGTTTCTGGACAGGTCAACAAGATAACATCCGTGCCCAACAAGACAACAGTGTGCTTCTCCTTGCAAAACCTGGACATTATCATGCAACTCTGTGAACTTCAACAGGAATTTCAATCTTCCCTCAATATCCCCTAAATTAAAACTCTAGTTGCCATAATAAAAATGTGGCCCTTCCATGTAATAAGTCAATCAATTTTCTAATTTTGTCCAATGTAATAGTGTAAAATGGATAAAATATAAGACTTTAGATGCAGAAAGTTGTCAGCAAGAACATGGAAAAGAGAAACAGAAAAGCATTACTGGTAAACCACTCCACAGAGCAATGGTGTGCTAACTTTTCATAGGTAATGGCATTTCTATGGCCCAACTATACAGCTCCTGGGTATACATTTGGGAGGAATTCACACACAGTTCCATAAGGAAACATGTGTGATATATTCTCTGGAGCATTATTTGTAAGAGTAGCTGGAGGCATCACTAAAGGATTGGATGAGTGGTAAGTAAATTCCCTGACACACTATGCAGCAATCAGAAGCAGAGAGGGAGATAGATATATATACAGAAACATGAAGAGATTTTTTTAAATAGTAGTGAACACAAAAGGAGAAACAATATGATCTACAGCATAATACAATTTAAGCAAATAAAAATATACACACTAAATAATACTGCATATTTTATAAAACATATACACATGTATTTAAGAACATTCATGGGTGCCCATGGGAGGGGGGGAGATGGGATTAGAAACCAGAGATTGAGGAAATAAAAATAAAAAGAGGCCTCACATTTGTTCATAGGCAAATGCCATGAACTAAAGGACTATGATTACCACAACTCTGAACCTGAAGCAAATACGCTGCTCAGCCCTTGAGTCTCAGTGCAGTTTCTCTCTGTTCCAAAAGGACAATTGTTTCTTTCACATACATACAGAAATTCCACAATGGTTCGTTATAAAACCCATTGTTGGGTTACTTAGCGATCTCTACAAGTTTTGGGCTTTTTTTAAATGATAGAATTCCATTACAAATGAGTCAGCTTCAAACATACAGCATATCAAATACATATTTAATTTCCTACAGTCAACTCTTTATAGTTTACAAGAATCTGGTACTGTGAAGAAAGTTTTTAAAACCTGAATTCAAGGGTCAAAAGTTGTGTCCCCAAGGTCCAATTCCTATTATACTCACAATGAATTAATGAATGGAAGAAAAAGGAATATACAGGTATGGGGGAAAAAACCTTATAGACAGAGGCACAAAGAGTTGGAAAAGAAGGGAGGACTGGGATAAATAAAGCAAGGCCAGCCTTACCCCTTGGCAGAATAATCTGGCACTCATTACTCACTGCAGGCTTCTCGGGGACGTTCCCTGACCCCCAAATTTGTCTTACACACTACCAAATTCTACCAATTGGAAATTCATTATTGTTTGAATAATCTCTTTGAAAATGGAAATACAGACTATTAGTCATTCATACTTATAGTCATACATATTCCAAATATTTTGTGCTAGGGTAGGCATGTACGCATGCACACACTCACACAAACTTGGTATCTGCCATTCTGAAGGCCTGGAAAGGCACAACCATTCTATTGTTCACCCTCATGTGTTGGTCTATGTAAAGAGGAAAACAGCCCAAATCAGTATCAGGTAGTTATCTTAGCAAAGGACAAAGAACAAGAATGTATACTTCCCTTGACCATATGTGCTCCCTGACCTATACTTTAAATTTCATAATTTGTTTTCTCCACTGTCCACCTGTAAACTAATCAATGTGGCAATTTAGGTAATCAATTCCAGAATTTCTCTACCATCAACTGTGAAACTGTTACTTAACTTTCATTGCTCCCTCCTGTTTGCTAGTAATTGGAAGAGGAACTTTATCACAAGCTACTGACCAACCTGTAAGCCACCAAAGGCCATTTCTGATACAGCCTTTCATTTTTGTGAAAACTATAAAACTGAACAAGAGAATATGAATGTCTCTAAAAATCTGTATGTCATTTTACCATGAAAACCAAGCCTCTGAGTTCCCTTTCTTAGGGAACAAGTTGTCTTCCAGGGGACAACTCAATACTCTTGACAAGACCCTAAAAAGGCTAAGACTGAAGTCCACGTCTGCTTGATATACATAGCATTCTAGCTGTAACAAATGTTTTTTTTTACTTAAAATAATCACAATAATAATAAGCAGCAGCCACTTCTACCTTAAATGACAGGTAGTTGGGATTATTACCTTTGCTTCTGGAAAACTCACAGAAAAAAATGAACCCCACAAAGTTTGGGGGGAGAGAAAAGGAAATATTAAAATCAGGACCCAGTCACAACCACAGAGGTTCTCAAACTTCTTGGGAGTATAAATATCACCTTGGGTGCTCACTTTAATTTATTTTTGGTTGTGTTGGGTCTTCATTGCTGCGGGCGGGCTTTCTCTAGTTGTGGCGAGCAGGGTCTACTCTTTGTCGAGGTGCGCAGGCTTCTCATCGCGGTAGCTCCTCTTGTTGCGGAGCACGGGCTTCAGTAGTTGTGGCACGCAGGCTCAGTAGTTGTGGCTCACGGGCTCTAGAGCACAGGCTCAGTAGTTGTGGTGCAAGGGCTTAGCTGCTCCGGGGCATGGGGGATCTTCCCGGACCAGGGCTCAAACCTGTGTCCCCTGCATTGGCAGGCGGATCCTTAACCAATGCGCCACCAGGGAAGCCCTGGGTGCTCACTTTAAAAGCAGAGTCCTGATGTGGAGAAAAGGGAACCCTCATGCAGTGTTGGTGCAAAACAATGTGGAAGTTCCTCAAAAAATTAAAAATAGAACTACCATATGCTCCAGCTATTCCACTCCTGGGTATTTATCCAAAGAAAATGAAAACACTAATTTGAAAAGAGATATGCACCCTTATGTTGATTGCACCATTATTTACAATAGCCAAGATATGGAAGCAACCTACAAAGACATGACTGACACATGTATAATCGAATATAACCCAGCCACAAAAAAGAATGAAATCTTGTCATTTGCGACAACATGTACAGACCTAGAGGGTATTATACTAAGTGAAATAAGTAAGAGAGAAAGACAAACACTGTATGATTTCACCTACATGTAGGAATCTAAAAGACAAAACAAATGAACGAAGTCATAGCAACAGTGTCACAGGTACAGAGAACAAACAGGTGGTTGTCAGAGGGGAGGTGGGTGGAGGGATGAGAGAAATAGATGAGGGAGATTAAGAGGTACAAATTTCTAGTTACAAAATAAATGAGTCACAGGTATGAAACGTACAGTGTGGGGAATATAGTCAACAATAATGTAAATGATTTAAAATCAAGCTGCTCTCACCCAAACTCTATTAAAATCAAGAGGGACTGGATATGGAGGAAGGGGAAAAAAATTAAAACTTTAAACTCACTGCACTATAGGAGAGGATTGACCTGAGTAGAGTTTTGTAACAGAACAGGGCAGCAAGAAGACAAAGTGGGGGCACTCACCTTGTGGAAGACAGAGGAAAGGGATAACAGGAAATGGAGATTTGGTTACATGACAGAGGTGGTGGACAGATCTATATCCAAATTTTACAAAGGATTATCCTGGAAGGGGGGAACAAGAGCTACACGGAGACAATATTTTCTGATCCAAATTTTGGAAAGTTGACCTGTTATGGAAATTTCCTAGTTAATACATTTACAAAGCATAAAAATTAAGAGAACGATTTATCAAATAATTTGTCTTTTGGACAATAATATGTTTATTCACATTCCAATATATGTGGTCACCAAGGCCACATACCAAGTAGAGGCAGCAGTGGGCCGTGACTCCTAAGAGCAACTGAGAAGAGTTGCAAAATGAGAAATAATGTAAGGGTGACCAACATGTGCATGATACTGACCAACAGCCTACTATGTAGTATGCGAAACTGCTGATGCTCTTTACTCTTCTGGTTCTTCCTTTCCTCTCTAATGCATAAGGTGATATTTATTAGAAATTTGTTCTTGCTATTAAAATGCCATGGTTTCCACTGACGACTTCCCACTTCTTGTCGTGCTTCCACCTTCAGAAACTATTTCAGCACAGGATTCTTATTACTCCTTTCTACACAGTTTACTGCAACAGTAACAGTATTGCATAATGCTGTAAAATAAAGCTAAGCATTTTCCAATCATTATCTCATTTACTTCTCACATCAATCCAGTGATATACATGTTATTATCTCTATTTAAATCATGAGAAAACAGGTTGAGAGTCAGTAACTGTCCAGGGTCACATAAACAGCATACGATAAACCTAGGATTTAAATCTTGGTCTTCTGGCTCCAACACTCCTTAACTATCAAGCTATGATTTCAATTTTGCAATATGTTTAAATTTTTTCAAAATAATATGTTGGGAGAAAAAGGAAACTGCTAAGACTATAATCTTTAAAGTGTATCACCTCATATAGAGGGATGTGTCCAAACGGTAAGTATGAGCCAACTGAGTAAGTGTGGAGTATACATTATTTACTGATAACAATAAGCAGTTTAAATTGGCATATCTAAGCTAGTCGCCTCAGCTCTCTCTCCTTCTCATCACCTCAGAGGCCCAGGCAGGGTAAAGAACAGTTTCCTAGGCTTCCTATGGTCATTATTTGGTTTCCCATTAGCAACTCAGGCCAAAACATATAATTTCCTTTTATCTGAATTTCTAGAAAGCTGCTTTCTTAAATTATACAATAGAAATCAGCTCAAATACAACAGCAGTATTTCTCCTAGGATTCCAATCACGTCCAATTCTTTATTTTTGGTCAAAATTAAGTCCAAACAAGCAGTTGTCCTTTATTTTTGGTTCTGCCAACAAAGTAAATGAATCATGTGTTCCAATGCTAAGCCCTTTTTAAAAATGTGCCTTAAAAAAATTCTTAAGGATTTAATTGTAAAAAGGTTATCATAGCATTCTTTAAAATGGGGAAAAACTGGGAATATATTCTATGATCATCCAAATCTTCTCATCAATGTTTTCACCCTCAGATATAAGAATTTTTCCATCGTGACATAGAATAATACTCTTCCAATTCTTCGAATCTGTGTTTCTTTGAAATGAAGCTGCCCTTCCACTGCTGTACCAGTCACCGTTTCCCTCTCATACATCTGTTACAGCACTTAGCACCTTGCAGTAATAAAATACACATCACTCTTCCTTAGTAGAACTGCAAGTCCCAGAAGGCAAAAACTATGTTCTAATCCTCCTCAGTGCTTAGCACACAGAAAACACTGAATAAATCACCAACAAACTTGGGTAGGTGAAGTTTCAAAGGGGTGAGGAGATGGCTAAAGAGTATCCAACTGATTTAAATGAAGTAAGGCTCTACGCCTAGATGTTACATTGCATGATACTTAACAGTATTTTTCTTTTAAGAGTTACTGTTCATAATGTGAGAAATCACAGGGAAGAGGTAACAGACCCAGACTGCCCTCCCCTCAATTCTCAAAAACAAAAAGAAAAGATCGCCAAAACAATAAACCCTGAAGCCTGGTGTCAAATAAGCAAAGGTTTTTTAGAGAATGGCACAAGAAAAGGTGTGGAAGTTAGAAAATGTGATGTGAATAAGAGACCTTGCCTAGAACAGAAGAGACAGGTAAATTAGAAGCTGAGATTTTAAAGGTACAGACTTTAAACAGTGGTTGGGGGTAGGAGGTTATGACTTCACTCCAGCTACACCAGTCTCATTGTTACCCTCCTAATATGACACATGTGCGCCTCCCCTTAGGGTGCCTGCACCCTACATCAGTTGGATACTCTTTAGCCATCTCCTCACCCCTTTGAAACTTCACGTGACTATTCTTCTGCCTGGAATACTCATTTAATTAGATATGAATACAGCTAAATTCTGTCATCTTCAAATATCTGTTCAAATGCCATGTTCTCCAATAACATCCTGTTTAAAATCTGAACCTACCTCCTTACTCTGCTCCACTTTTTCTTTTTTCCACAGCACTTACCACCTTCTAAGAGACTTAACAATTTAACTGAACATAATAAATAATTACCCATTTCACTCATTAGAACATAAGCTCCATGAGGGCAAAATCTTTGTCCATTTTGTTTACTGATACAACCTAAGCACCTAGAACACAAATGACTGATAAATACCTGTTTAGTGCACAAAGTGAATGTGAGAAAGATTGCGAAGAAAAAATGAATACGACTTGGTTATATCAGTATAGTATAAAGGAAAAAGCTCTAGACTTGAGAGAAAAGGTCTGGACTCAAATCTAAGCTCTACTCTTACTAGGTAACAAGTGACTATTACCTGGCAAGTGTCTATGAGCTTCAGTTACTAATCTATAAATGGGTAATTGTGAGGATCACACAAGACAAACATGTACAAAAGCAGCAGAGGGACCATAGAATTAATTTGAATAATTCAAAAGAGAGTTCAATGTTAAAAGAATGAAAAGAGGGGCATGGCCAAGATGGCAGAGTAGGAAGACCCTGGGCTCACCTCCGCCCACAGGCACACCAAGATTATAACTATTTACAGAGCGACGATCTATGAGAATCACCTGAAGATGCAGAAAAGGTTTTCCACAACTAAAGATATAAAGAAGGAACCAAATGATTGGTAGAAGAGGCAGAGACATGGTACACTCAAAACCCACATCCTCAGACAGGCAACCCACAAACAGAACGATAACGGAATCCATGGAGAAGTTCTCCCCAAGGAGTGAGGGGTTTGAGGCCCACACCGGACCTCCTAGCCTGGGGTCCTGCACTGGGAAGATGAGGCCCCAGAATGGCTGGCATTGAAAGCCAGTGGGGCCTGCGTATGGGAGAGTTGGAGGAAACAGAGACTCCACTCTCAAAGGGTGCGTGCAAAATCTCACACGCTCTTAGTCCCAGCACACAGGCAGTAATTTAAAAGGAGCCTGGGTCAGACCCGCTTGCTGATCTTGGCAAGCCTCCCGGGAGAGGCAGGAGGCAACTGGGACTCCCCCTGGGGACAGATACTGGTGCAGACATTTTGGGGAGCTCATTCTACAGTATGAAAACAACAGTACGGGAAAGTGCCATTCTGGAGTCCTCCCTCTAGCATATTAGCACTTGGGGCTTATTCGCCCACCAGTGGGCAGGCATCCAAGACCCCCCCAGCCCCACAGTCAGCTGCCCAGGGAACCGGCCACTACCACCACCAGACCAGGCCCAGACCCACCCACAGTGGACAAGCGCCAGCCCCAGGATTCCCCAGGCCACAGAGCCAGACACACCAGGAATGAGGTAGACAAAGGAAACAGGGAATATGTTCCAAACAAAAGAACAAATCAAAACCCCAAAAGAAGAACTAAGCAAAGTGGAAATAAGCAATCTCCCCAGTAGAGTCCAAGGTAATGATCATATATATATGCTCAAAGAACTCAGGAGAAGAATGGATGAACACAGTGAAAAGTTTAACAAAGAGATGGAAAACATAAAGAACCGGAGATGAAGAATACAATAACCAAGATTTTAAAATACACTCAAATCCACAGCAGACTACATGATACAGAGGAACAGATCAGCAAACTGGAAAACAGAGCAGTGGAAATCACCTAAGCTTAATAGAAAAAAGAAAAAATAATTTTTTAAAAAATGAGTATAGTTTAAGAGACCTCTAGAACGTCAAGTGTGCTAACATCTCATTATAGGTGTCCCAGAAGAGAGAAAGGGGCAGAGAACATAGTTGAAGACATAATAGCTGAAACCTTCCCTAATCTGGGAAAGGAAACAAACATTCAGGTTCAGGAAGCACAGATAGTCCCAAACAGAATCAACCCAAAGAGGACTACATCAAGACACACTGTAATTAAAATGGCAAAAATTAAAGATAAAGAGAGAATATTAAAAACAGCTAGGGGAAAGCAACAAATTACTGACAAGGGAACTCCCATAAAGCTATCAGCTGACTTTTCAGCAGAAACTCTGCAGGCCAGAAGGAAGTGGCACGATATATTTAAAGAAATAAAAGAGAAAAACCTAGACCAAGAATACCTCCCTGGGAAGGATTTCATTCAGATTTGAAGGAGAGACTAAAAACTTTACAAACAAGCAAAAGCTAAAGGAGTTCAGCACCATGAAACCCCTTTATAAGAAATGTTAAAGGGACTTCTCTAAGCAGAAAATGAAAGGCCACAACTAGAAATATGAAAAGTACTGGGACGTCCCTGGTGGTGCAGTGGTTAAGACTCTGTGCTTCCACTGCAGGGGGTATGGGTTCAATCCCTAGTTGGGGAACTAAGATCCTACATGCCACACAGCATAGCCAGAAATAAAAAAGGAAAAAAAGAAGAAAAATAAATACTAAAAGTACAAAAGGAGGGGCTTCCCTAGTGGCACAGTGGTTAAGAATCCAACTGCCAATGCAGGGGACACGGGTTCAAGCCCTGGTCCAAGAAGATACCACATGCCGCGGAGCAACTAAGCCTGTGTGCCACAACTATTAAGCCTGCGCACTAGAGCCCACAAGCCACAACTACTGAGCCCGCGTGATGCAACTACTGAAGCCCACACACCTAGTGCCCATGCTCTGCGACAAGAGAAGCCACTGCAATGAGAAGCCTGCGCACCACAACAAAGAGTAGCCCCCACCCTCCACAACTAGAAGAAAGCCAGCGTGCAACGAAGACCCAACACAGCCAAAAATAAATAAATAAATTTATTAAAAAGAAAAGAACAAAAGGAAAAATCTCATTGGCACAGGCAAAATATACAGTAAAGGTAATGGATCAACTGCTTATAAAGCTAGTAGGAAGGTTAAAAGACAAAAGTAGGAAAAATCATCTGTATCCACAATAAGCGTGCATCCACAAAAGAATGTAAAATATGATGTCACAAACAGTGAACATGGGGGAGGGTGTAAAAACGCAGGATTGTTAAAATGCATTTGAACTTCAGGGATCAACAACTTAAAATAACCAAGTATATATGATTGCTATATATAAACCTCACGGTTACCACAAACCAAAACTCTTTAATAGATACACACACAAAAAAGAGATAGGAATCCAAAATAACACTAAAGATAATCATCAGATCACAAGGGAGAAGAGCAAAAGAAGAAACAAAAAAACAGAAAAAGAACCACCAAAAACACCTGCAAAACAATGAACAAAATGGCAATAAGTACATACCTATCAATAATTACTTTAAATACTCCATTCAAAAGATATAGAATGGCTGAGTAGAAAAAAAGCCAAGACCCATATATATGCTGCCTACAAGAGGCTCACTTCAGATCTAAAGACACACACAGACTGAAAGTGAGGGTATGAAAAAGGCATTCCATGCAAATGAATATGAAAAGAAAGCCAGGGTAGCAATACTTACAACAGACAAAATAGACTTTAAAACAAAAAGAGAGAAAGAAGGATATTACATAATGATAAAGGGATCGATCCAACCAAAAAAATAACAATTGTAAATATATATACACCCAACATAGGAGCACCTAAAGACATAAAACAAACATTAATAGACATAAAAAGAGAAATTGACAGCAACACAGTAACAGTGGGTGACTTTAACACCTCACTTACATCAATGGACAGATCATCCAGACAATCAATAAGGAAACACTGGCCTTAAACAACACATTAGACCAGACTGAATTAATACCTATACAGAACATTCCATCCAAAACAGCAGAATACAGATTCTTTTCAAGTGCACACAGAACATTTTCCAGGATAGATCACATGCCAGGCCACAAAACAGGTCTCAATAAATTTAAGAATATTGAAATCATATGAAGCATCTTTTCCAACCACAATGTTATGAGACTAGAAAGCAGCTACAAGAAAGTAACTGCAAAAAACACAAACATGTGGAGTATAAACAACATGCTACCAAACAATCAATGAGTCACTGAAGAACTCAAAGAGAAAATCAAAAAATACCTGGAGATAAGTGAAAATGGAAACACAATGATCCAAAATCTATGGAATGCAGCAAAAGCATTTCTAAGAGGGAAATTTATAGCAATACATGCTTACCTCAGGAAACAGGAAAAATCTCAAATAAACAATCTAACCTTACATCTAAAGGAGCCAGAAAAAGAACAAAACCCAAAGTTAGTAGAACAAAAGAAATAATAAAGATCAGAGTGGAAATAAATGAAATAGAGTAAAAAGCAATAGAAAAGAACAATAAAACTAAGAGCCGGTTCTCTGAAAAGATAAAACTGATAAACCTTTAGCCAGACTCAAGGAAAAAAAAAAAAAAAGAGAGAGGGCCCAATTAAATAAAATCAGAAATGAAAAAGAAGAGGTTACAACCAATACCATAGAAATACAAAGGATAAAAAGAGTTTACTACAAACAACTATACACCAACAAATTGACCAACCTAGAAGAAACAGATAAACTTCTAGAAACACAATCTCCCAGGACTGACTAAGGAAGAAATAGAAAATATGAACAGACTGGTTACTAGTAATGAAATTGAACCAGTAGCTAAAACAAAACAAAACAAAATCTCCCAACAAACAATAAGTCCAAGACCAGACAGCTTCACAGGTGAATTCTACCCAAAATTTAAAGAATAGTAATACCTATCCTTCTGAAGCTATTCCAAAAAATTGAAGAGGAAGGAACACTTCTGAACTCATTCTACAAGGCCAAAATCACCCTGACACCAAAAACAGACAAAGACACCACAAACAAACAAACAAAAATTACAGGCCAATATCACTGATGAACATAGATGCAAAAATCCTCAACAAAATATTAGCAAACCAAATATATTAATACATTAAAAGGATCACACAGCATGATCAAGAAGGATTTATCCCAGGGACGCAAGGATGGTTGATTTTCCACATACACCACACTAACAAACTGAAGAATAACAATCACACAATCATCTCAATAGATTCACAAAAAGCTACTGATAAAATTCAACATCCATTTATGATGAAAAATTCTCAAAAAGTGGGTATAGAGGGAACATACCTCAACATAGTAAACGCCACAAATGACAAACACACAGCCAACATCATACTCAATGATGAAAAGCTGAAAGCGTTCCTCTAAGATCAGGAACAGGACAAGGATGCCCACTCTCACCACTTTTATTCAACACAGTATTGGAAGTATTAGCCACAGCAATCAGGCAAGAAAAAGAATCCAAATTGGAAAGGAAGAAGTAAAACTGTCACTGTTTACAGATAACACGATACTACATATAGAAAATCCTACAGATGCCACCAAAAAACTACTAGAAATCATCAATAAATTCAGAAAAGTTTCAGCATACAAAATTAATATACAGAAATATGTTGCACTTCTATACACTAATAACGAACTATCAGAGAAATTACCATTTAAAACTACGTCAAAAAGAATAAATAGGGCTTCCCTTGTGGCGCAGTGGTTGGGAACCTGCCTGCCAATGCAGGGGACACGGGTTCGAGCCCTGGTCTGGGAAGATCCCACATGCTGCAGAGCAACTAGGCCCATGAGCCACAACTACTGAGCCTGCGCATCTAGAGCCTGTGCTCCGCAACAAGAGAGGTCGCGATAGTGAGAGGCCCGTGCACCGCGATGAAGAGTGGCCCCCGCCTGCAACAACTAAAGAAAGCCCTCGCACACAAACGAACACCCAACACAGCCAAAAAAATAAATAAATATAAATTAATTAATTAATTAATTTTTAAAAAGAATAAATACCTAGGAATAAACCTAACAAAAGAGGTAATAGACTTGTACTTTAAAACTATAATACAATGATGAAAGAAACTGAAGATGACTCAAACAAATGGAAAGATACACTGTGCTCATGGATTGAAAGAAGTAATATTGTTAAAACAATCACACTACCCAATGCAATATACAGATTCAATGCAATCCCTATCAAAATACCAATTGCATTTTTCACACTAAAACAAATAATTCTAAAATTTGTATGGAAACACAAAAGACCCCAAATAGCCAAAAGCACCTTTCTCTACTTGAGAAAGAACACAGCCAGAGATATTACACTCCTTGATTTCAAACTGCAGTAATCAAAACAGTATGGTACTGGTACCAAAACATACACATGGATCAATGGAACAGAACAGAGAGCCCAGAGATGAACCCACACTTACATGTTCAATTAATCTATGACAGAGGAGGCGAGAAAAAACAGTCCCTTCAATAAATAGTGCTGGAAAAACTGAATAGCAACTTGCAAAAGAATCTGCCTGGACTATATTCTCACACTGCATACAAAAATAAATTCAAAAAGGGTTAAAGACTTAAATTTAAGACCTCAAACTATGAAACTCCTAGAAAAAAACAGGCAGTACACTCTTTGACAACAGTCTTAATACTTTTTTGGATATGTCTCCTCAGGCAAGAGAAACAAGCAAAAATAAACAAATGAGACTACATCAAACTAAAAAGCTTTTGCACAGTGAAAGAACTATCAACAACTGCCTACTGAACGGGAGAAAATATCTGCAAACAATATATCCAATAAGGGTCAACATCCAAACTACACAAAGAATTCACAATTCAACATCAAAAAGCCCCAAACAACCCAATTTAAAAACTCACAGAGAACCTGAATAGACACTTTTCCAAAGAAAACATACAGATGTCCAACAGACACATAAAAAGATGCTCAATATCACAAATCATGAGGGAAATGCAAATCAAAACTACAATGAGTTATCACATCACAACTGTCAGAATGGTTATTATCAAAAGGACAATGAACAAGCACTGGTGAGGATGCAGAGAAAAGGGAACCATTGTGCATTGTTGGTGGGAATGTAAATTGGGCAGCACTATGGAAAGCAGTATGGAGGTTCCTCAAAAAACTAAAAATTGAACCACCATATGATCCAAGATATATGCACCCCTATGTTCATTGCAGCATTATTTACAAAAGCCAAGATATGGAAGCAACCTAAGTGTCTATCAATAGATGAACAGATAAGGAAAATATATGGCACACACACAATGGAATATTACTTGCCATAAAAAAGAATGAAACCTTGCCATTTGTGACGACATGGGTGGACCTAAAGGGTATTATGCTAAGTGAAATAAGTCAGACTGAGAAAGACAAATACTGCATGATTTCACTTATATGTAGAATCTAAAAAACAAAACAAACGACAAACATAAAATTTAAAAAATGAGACTCATTAATACAGAGAACAAACTGATAGTGGTTGCCAGAGGGAAGGGGGTTGCGGGGGATGAGTGAAATAGGTGAGGGAGCTTAAGAAATACAAACTTCCAGTTATTAAAAAAAATTAAGTTATGGAGATGTAATGTACAATTAAGGATTATAAGTCAGTAATATTGTGATAATTTTGTATGGTAACAGATGATAAGTAGACTTAACATGGTGATCATTTTGTAATGCATAAAAATATCAAATAATTAGGTTGTACACCTGAAACTAATATAGCATTGTTAAGTCAATTATCCTTCAATTTTTAAAAGTTGGAAAAAAAAAATATGGAAAGACGTTCAAGAGTAAGGGCTGAAGGATGTGACTACAGAACTGGTGGTAATATTTAGAGAAATAAGAAAACTCGGAACAGTAACTTCATTTGGGAACAAGAAAAGATAGATAATGAGTTAAGTTTCAAACTATAGCTGTGCTAACATAGTGTCACTAGCCATATGTGCCTACTTAAATTTAAATTAATTAAAAGTATACAAAATTTAAAACTCAGCTCCTCAGTCACACTAGCCGCTTAATGGCCCCTTAATTTCAAGTGCTTAATGGCCACATGTGCTTAGTGGCTACCGTATTGGACAGTGAAGACCACAGAGCATTTCCATCATCACAGAAAGCTCTAGTGGACAGTAATTTATAAAATATGAGTTGACAGCAGAATAGAATTCAAGTGGGTGTCATTTTAATATCCCTGATGCTGGATTCCTATTAAGTTCAAACGTCTTTAGAAGAAATGAAAAATCCAACTACATAATCTGTGGTTGCAAACTGTGAATATAAAAATTAAATAACTCGTATTACTTGATTACAAAGTCCTGAAATACATGAACGCTCCCCACTTGGTGCTATGAGGTGGCTGACATGGCAACTATAAATAGAGTTTGGAGAGTCCCAGTAAAGTTACTGACAAGAATCCGGTCAGCATCCTGACCCAAATCTCTGGTTAGTAACTTGAGATATGCTGGCAAGGCCAAATATTATTTACAACACAGTATTTTTCTTAGTGAGTGTTAAGATGATCTCACTCAAGAGGCAAAACTCCCTTGTCAAAAGTAACTGCAGTTACCTAGAATGGTGACAGCCTTCCTTAATGAGTAAGCATATTTTAACTACAGAAAGACCTAGAATTAAATATACGAATGCTTAAGAGAAGAGAATCAAAGTCAGACATTAATGTTTTTCTTTTAAGAAAGCTAAGCAAAGGGACTTCCCTGGTGGCACAGTGGTTAAGAATCTGCCTGCCAACGCCAGAGACACAGGTTCGATTCCTGGTCCAAGAAGATTCCACACGCCGCGGAGCAACTAAGCCCGTGCACCACAACTACTGAGCCTACACTCTAGAGCCTGTAAGCCACAACTACTGAGCCCGCACGCCACAACTACTGAAGCCTGTGCACCCTAGGGCCCGCGTACCACAACTACTGAGCCCACACACCACAACTACTGAAGCCTGCGTGCTCTAGGGCCTGCGTGCCACAACTACTAAGCCCGTGTGCTGCAACTAGTGAAGCCCGCGCACCTAGAGCCCATGCTCCGCAGCAAGAGAAGCCACTGCAATGCAAAGCCCATGCACCACAACAAAGAGCAGACCCCGCTCGCCGCAACGAGGGAAAGCCCACGCACAGCAACGAAGACCCAATGCAGCCAAAAATAAAATTTTAAAAAAAAAGTAAGCTGTAAACTTCAGATTTATGCATTTACTTTTATAATAAATTTGTAAGAGTTCAATAAAGGTTAACAAAAATAAGTATATATACAAACATTTATAACTATCCAAATAAGGTTTGTACCACCCCAAATTACCTCAGGACCATCAGTGCTATGTGTACTATACTTTGAGACACACTAACATATCAAAAAAAGAAAAGGGGAAGGGAAGACCATGTTCTGGTAACAGCAATAATTCTGGTATGTAGCTAGAGTACACAGTAGGTATCAAGGAAATAAGAGACAGCTTGGAAAGGCTGATTTAGACAGATCCTCCTGGAGGACGCTAACTGCCCTACCAAGGAAACTATAATATATTCAGTAGGCAACGTGGATAATACATGCAAATGATAAAGGTGGAAGACTGTTTATTTACCAAAAAGTTTTCAGCCCTTTCCCTTAATTTCTCCAAAAACATTCCAGCAAAACCTCCATTCTCCAGCCTCCAGTTTCCCACGTGGAGGGACTTCAGAAAGGTAACAGTCCTGGCCTCTCCCCAGCCCTCACACATTTACTCTTTCTCATGGGAAGAGTGACTTACCTGGTTAGTGGCTTCTGAGAGGAGGCACTAAGCACCTGGGGTCAGCTGTTTTTCTCTCTCTCCAATCTATCGGCTATGGAGAGGTTATACTCTAGTCTCTCAGTGCCATGTATGAGGTTTCCCAGAGCTGACTCTGCCCTTGCAGAGGAAATCTGTGGTCCAGCACTGCCTGTGACTGAGCATAGCTAATTCAGGGTAAATATTAGGTAGCCCAGATCCAAGCCATATACTCCAACCAGCTTTATTGGTAATAAAGCTGACATTTTTACTCCATCTGTCTATATTCTGACTCTTACTTCTCAACTGATTCTGAACTCAGATGTGGGACAGAGGTATAACTAAATATTACCCCTAAAGCCCAACAAAGAGAGTAAACCCTACTTAGAATACCTTAATTTGGTTTGGATTTGAAATTAACATAATCTGTTGAAGATTAGTTTATTATTAGTATCTTATTTCAGTAATAAGAAAATAAAACCAAAAGGAGTAATACTTGCTTAGCACTTGCTATTTATTTATTTATTTATTATTTCTGGCTGTGTTGGGTCTTCCTTGCTGCACGCAGGCTTTCTCTAGTTGTGGCGAGCCGGGGATACTCTTCATTGCACTGCGCAGGCTTCTCATTGTGGTGGCTTCTCTTGTTGCGGAGCACAGGCTCTAGGCGCACAGGCTTCAATAGTTGTGGCACACAGGCTCTAGAGCACAGGCTCAGTAGTTGTGGCACACGGGCTTAGTTGCTCCACGGCATGTGGGATCTTCCTGGACCAGGGATCGAAACTGAGTCCCCTGCATTGGCAGGTGAATTCTTAACCACTGCACCACCAGGGAAGCCCCAGCACTTGCTTTTAAACAGTTCCATAAAGTATCTCATCTGACTACAACAGCACTCCATTTCTCTGCATCCTAAAAAGAGATCACTTAATTTATTAGTAGATATTTTTATTAAGTGACCAGAAGGTAGATGGCTCTATAGTAGAAACTTCCTGACATAATGAAGTCTATTTACAGAAGATGTGGTCCATCTCTAAATGATACTTCCAATCTAAGAGAAGTATGATACCAAATATGGAGATTAAGTCTTCAGGGTTTCTTATTCATTTACAGTCCAAAGATAGTTAATTTACACCCAGGCAGTAAATCCCCCATTACTTCTTCTCCTCTCCTCCTTTCTCCTCTGATCTGGCGTCTTCCACAGTCCTCCTCCTCCTCTTTCCCTTTTATTCTCGACACCATTTTCTCTCACAAGTCAAATGGCAAAATTCACTCACAAAAGGAAACAGGTTGGTCTATCATTTTAAACAATGCATTATACTTTCTTTTTTTTTTAGACACCTTTATTGGAGTATAATTGTTTTACAATGTTGTGTTAGTTTCTGCTTTATAACAAAGTGAATCAGCCATACATATACATATATCCCCATAACTCCTCCCTCTTGCGTCTCCCTCCCACCCTCCCTATCCCACCCCTCTAGGTGGACATAAAGCACCGAGCTGATCTCCCTGTGCTATGCAGCTGCTCCCCACTAGCTATCTATTTTACATTTGGTAGTGTATATATGTCCATGCCACTCTCTCACTTCATCCCAGCTTACCCTTCCCCTGCCCTGTGTCCTCAAGTCCATTCTCTATGTCTGCATCTTTATTCCTGTCCTGCCCCTAGGTTCTTCAGAACCATTTTTTTTTTTTAGATTCCATATATATGTGTTAGCATACAGTATTTGTTTTTCTCTTTCTGACTTACTTCACTCTGTATGACAGACTCTAGGTCCATCCACCTCACTACAAATAACTCAATTTTGTTTCTTTTTATGGCTGAGTAATATTCCATTGTATATATTATGAATTTCATTTTGACAGGATCATATATTTTATAATTTATATAATAAGTACAATATAAACTAATGTTCTCTTAATTATGACACTGTATATGATCATGATCTATTCAATAACAAAAGATTTGCAACTTGGATGACAAAGAAAACAGCTTGATGACAACCAAGTAGGTAATTTCCCCTAGAGAACAACATCAAGTGCAGTAATATTGCATAGGGGAAGAAATGCAGCCTCTGGAGGAAGACAGATCAGAGTTGAAATGCTGTCTCTTTTATTTCGTAACTGCATGACTTTAGACAAGTTAACTACTCTAAGCCTCTACTTCCTCACCCATAACATACATACAGTGTCACCTCCTTTTCAGAGCTACTCTGAAAATTAAATGAGATAATGTACGTAAAGCCTCAGCAGAGTACCTGGTATATTAGGACTTAATCAAATTAAAACTCCTATTACTACTATTACTAGAATTCCTAGCTAGGAACTCAATGCAGGCTAAGTATTTCATTCAGCATAACTACTAAAATAAGCTCTAATTTTGCCAAATGACGTTAAATCATATGTCAGGTCACTTGTGCAAATAACCTTGTTGCAGAAATGCATCAGCTCTTACAGGCTTCAGATGTCCTCCTGGGAAACATTTACAAGAGGTTAACTCAGGTTTTTCCTTCTGGAAAATATCTACCAAGGTTTCTGGTAGGTGTTAAATAATACATTATTTTTTAAAGAATGGTGTGTATAAGTAACAGTATGGGCAAGTAAATTAAGTAATTAATAGCTTTCTTAATCAGATATTCTTTTGATCTGAAACATAAGAGTTTATAACCTCTGTAAAAACTGCCATAGAACAGTTTTGACTAACGCAAACCACAAAGAAGTTGGAGCCAAAATTACAACTGGAGAAGTGGTTATCAGTATGGAGAGACAGATGTGAACAAGGGCTTTTTTCCTTCTCTTTTTCATAACATTACAGTAACTTAAAACAAAAAAAACTGAAAAAATCCAAAACCAAGGCATAAAAATGTCACATATTTAGTTGACATTTATTATGATTTTTAGGAATCTAAAACTCCATTCAGACGCAAGAGCAAAAAGAAATTGTTCATGGAGTAACATGCACTTAAAGGAAAACAGAGGTCCAAAAGTAAACCATCATCCTCAAAACTCTACTCTGCAACTTCAAATAATGAGAATATATGTTCCTGGACAGAAGTAATTAGAACCAACTCATAGGAGACCATGTGACAAGTGTAACAGGTTTTAAATATCACCTAATGCACTAACTTCCAAAATGCAAATCCATCCTTTCCTCTGTATTCTCACTGCCATCATCTTGGTTTAATCCTTCATTATTTCTCACCTGTTCTGCTACAACAGCCTCCCCGAACGGATCTTCCTATATCCGTCTTCATCCTTCTCCAATCCATTCCGAACACTGTAGCCAAAGTGACTGCTCTCAAACCCAAACCCAATCTGATCATGTCCCTTCCTGGCTTAATTCCTTCAAGGGCTCTCCATCATCTATCCTCCTACATTGCTTCATTTTTATTCATCATACTTACCATCATCTGACATACTGTGTTACTTGTCTGTTCACTATCTCCACTCCAATTAGAATGTAAGTCCATAATGGCAGGGGTTTTTTTGTTGTTGTTTGTTTTGTTTTTTTGCGGTACGCGGGCCTCTCACTGTTGTGGCCTCTCCCGTTGCGGAGCACAGGCTCCGGACGTGCAGGCTCAGTGGCCATGGCTCACGGGCCCAGCCGCTCTGCGGCATGTGGGATCTTCCCGGACCGGGGCACGAACCCGTGTCCCCTGCATCGGCAGGTGGACTCTCAACCACTGCGCCACCAAGGAAGCCCAATAACGGCAGTTTTTGTTCAGTTATGTGTTGCATAGTAAGCAAACATTCACACATAAACGAGTGAAAGAATGAATGGACTGATGACCTACAGGCCAAAGGCCTCCATGACCTGCTTATGCCCTCCTCTTTTCACTTTACTCCCACCTCTACCAATACTGAATTATTTAGTTACCCAAATACAAGATGCACTTTCACGGCCCCCTGCTTTGCCATATGCTATAACTTCTGTCTGGAATACAAACTCCCCTCACCTTCCAATCAACCTACCACACTATCATCCATATTTTTAAACCGTCTTCAGAAAGCTTTCCCTGACCCCCTAGACAAAGTAAATCACTCTTTCTTTCCTTTGTGCTGCATCTATACCTGTATCTACATTGACTCTACTCAAAATGTACTGGCATGTGCATCTCCCTTTCTATACTGAATTCTTTGAGGCCAAGGACTATTATCATCTCTTTACCTCCAATACCTAAGAACCTAAGACAGTATGTTATAAAGCAACTACTCTATAAATGTTGAGTAAATTAACATGCATGACTACTCTGTAAGAGGAATAAAAGCATGGAGTTTCAAAAAGTTACTCCTCCAATTCCATGATGATAATCAGTCATGAGATAAAAGAATTACTACCAATGACATCATCCAGGGTAATAAAAGAGAAGGAATTATACGAATAATACACATCACCAAATGCTTCCAAAATAATGACATATAGTCACACTCACACTTTACTAGATATACACACTGGCTCCTTCCTGCTCCATCACTTGCCTTCCCTTTAGGCTCAGCTCTGGTGCTGGCAAACTGAGCCCCAGCTAAGCAGTAGATCACTCTGTGAAGAAGCTTCTGATGTTCCATCGAACACAAGTTTTTGTGTTCCCTCATATTTTGATTCAAACTTTAAAACAGTTGTACAGGATTAAACTTTACCACTAGCCACACCTAATCCTGAATGAAAGACCAGAGCCACTGATAGCATAGATTACATACAGTTGGGACTTCAGTCCGTGGAACAGCCACAGAAGGCCTCCCAGACCAGTCACCTTCAGCCATGAGAAGCCTCATCCATTACCCCAATGTGCCTTCCAAACACTACTATTTTTCTCCAAATGCTACAGACAAAGGCCCCTAAATCCAGCCTTAAGGAACACCTGTCCTACCTACTTAGCTCTGAGAGTGTGAACCTGCATATAAATGTACAATCACACAGATGCACACAAATGAATGGACATAAATGTACATTAAGCCATTAGAAAAATTAAAAGCTTTAAATCCAGTCACAGCTAATATAACTTCAAATGAAGCCAGAGGCCAAGATGTGATTCTTAATTCCTTCCTCCCCCACCACTCTGTAACCAAGTTATGGAAAATTTACCTCCTAATACTTTTTCAAACATTATGCCCTAGTTCAGAATCACAGCATTTCTCACTAGGATAATAGTCTTCTAAATGGTCTCCCTGTC
This sequence comes from Delphinus delphis, assembly GCF_949987515.2. Classification (NCBI taxonomy): domain Eukaryota; kingdom Metazoa; phylum Chordata; class Mammalia; order Artiodactyla; family Delphinidae; genus Delphinus; species Delphinus delphis. The sequence goes on from NC_082689.1 coordinate 55,667,500, forward strand.
TCTGGACTCAATCAAAACTGCATCTCCCATTTGTTAAGGGGTTATGAAACAGGCATTGCACTAAGCGCTTGATCACTTTATATTTTCCAATTCTCACAGCAACAATGCAAAGCAGGAATTATTGTCCTCATTTTCAAAGATGAGGGGTCTAAAGCTCTGAGAGAGGTTAAGTGACTTGCCCAAAGTCATGCAGCTGGAATTGTGAAGGAGAAATTCAAACTCAGATCTATGTTTCCAGAAACTATATGTTCAGCTGTTTAAACCTTCAACTCAATCCTCAATGTGACCTTTCTAAAAAGGTAAATGTAATTATGTTTTACCCCACATAAAATCCTGCAAACAAGACCACATCTCCAACCCTCATCCCAAGTCATTCTCACCTCCTCCTGCAACACGTAACTCTTAGCAATTCAACCTCTCACTGCTTTACCTGTGAACACAGTTTTTTCACCAAGAATGCTTTTCTCTGGACTTCCCTGGTGGTGCAGTGGTTAAGAATCCGGCTGCCAATGCAGGGGACACAGGTTCAATCCCTGGTACAGGAAGATCCCACATATCGCGGAGCAACTAAGCCCGTGCGCCACAACTACTGAGCCCGCGTGCCTAGAGCCCGTGCTCCGCAACAAGGGAAGCCACCGCAATGAAAAGACCGCGCACTGCAACGATGAGTAGCCCTCTCGCCAAAAAAAAAAAAGCTCTTCTCCTTTGGCAGGCTCCTTCCAATACAACCTTCAAGATTTACTCAGGCAATCCTTACTCTGGAAAGCCTTTGCCCTCACAAATAAATACCCAAATCTGGGTTAAGTGACTATTTGCTATGGTTATCAGCTAAGTTTCTTATCTCACTGTGTTATAACATTACTTTACTAGGCTATCAGTTCCTTATGAGTAAATACTGCATTTTTAAATCTCTCTATTCTTAGTACAGTGAGCATGTATTGAAGGAAGGACTCATGAATGTTGAATTAATGAATGAATTCATTGGAAGCAGTACTGCTCAAGAATTTGGCCCTAAAGTCAACTTGACGCACTTTCGAAATCTAACCGGCCACACAGTGTACCTGCCAATCCTGCAGCAGGCTTCTAAATCTTGTTTATTTTTTCATCTGTAAAATGAGAGATAACTGCACCTATCTCATAGTTTGGAGAGGAGTAAAAGAAATCACAGATTTAGCACAATCTCTGGCTCATTGAAAGTACACATTAAACATTAGCAACTTTTTTTTCCACTTTAAAAGTTTATCCATGCTGACAAAACCACATCTCAAAAAATAGCTTTTCCTTGTGGCTTCCATCAGAGCTTAACATTTCGCCAAAAAGTCGTAGTCAAGATGTCTTACAAACAATCTCAACCACAGACAAGGATCTTTCACCTTCTGGTTACACCACAGCTCAGTAGCTACCACCACACCCTAAATCACTAACTAGTGTCTGCTGTTTACTGCTTCTAAGCCACCCCTCGATTTCCTCCCTCAAAGTCAAAGACCATGTCCCTAAACAAGCAGAAATCTACCCCACAGAAACCAGTCAGCAGCACCTTCTTCCAGAAACCACTTCTCCCCGCACCGAAGCTTGAGCGAATTAGAAGAGATCCATCATTTGGTACAAACCTAAATTTCTTTAGAGGATCACAATAATACCCCTTCTATTTATTCCAAGACCTTGGCTTCCAAAGTATTAATTCCATACAGAGAATGAATTTCTCGCATTATGAATCCAAGAAAAAGGGTCCCCTGAAAGCCTTCCCCAATAAGAGTTCTTCAGGTCTACTACTCTCAGTGACCAAAATCCACCATTTCATCCGTCCCCCTTCCTGACAGAGTCCAGGGTCTCATCCACGCTCTCTTAAAAACGAGATGGTCCGCACTTTCTGGAACCTGAATGCCTTCCACCCACCCGTGTCACCTCCCTTCCCATCTCGCCGGTGCCCTCCCGCAGCACAGGCCCGGACTGGTCCTCACCGCCAGCTCGCTCCACAGAGCCGCTACTCACCGCTTCTTGGGGATGGTGCCCGACTCCTGCGCGGCGGGAGTGGCAGTGGGCGCCGCCGTGGCGGCCGCCGCCGCCGCCGCCGCTCTCCGCGCTTTGCACTCATTGGTACTCAAAGCCTCCTGGGGCCGGCCCAGCAGATGGCCCGAAAGAACCCGCAGCCTCCGCCCGGCGCGGTCCCGCTCCCTGTCCGCTGCAGAACCGGAGCCCGCGTCCGCGCCCGTCCCGCCCGCCGCAGCCGCAGCCACCGCCTCCGCCATGGCTTCCGCCTTGTGCCGCCGCCCGGGACCGCTGGGCGCGGGTGAAAGGTCACTCAAAGCTGCGCCCGGCGCGACCATTCGTTGCGGCGCATCCCGGCAGCCACCGCGGCGACTGGGCGGCGGGTGCCATGCGCCTGGAGCTTCATAGTCTCAGCTCCCGCCCACCGCACCCGCCCGCCTCCGCGGTCACGCCCCAGACCTCCGACACCTGTCAAGCAGGTGAGTTCGAGCAGTCCCGGGGTTGGTTCGGCCCGGGATGGGCTAGACCGGGAGTCAAACCGCAAGCGTCCCCGAGGTGTCCTAGTGCCCTGGGTGGCCTCCTCGAGTGTGGCCTGAGCCTCTGGAGTAGCTTGCGGGAGCAAACGCCTCGGAGCAGGAGACAAGGGCGGTGCTGGGGACCTGACGAGCGAACCAACGCCATCCTTTCCTGCTGCTCCACCTCTGCTCTCCCTTCCTGCGGAGTCACTAAACTAACTCAAAACTGATTCGTGCCTATAACCATTAGAGCAAATAGCTATCATTTTCTCGTCGCCTACTTCGTGCCTGGCACAGTGCTTAATGCTAGATCTCAAGTAAGCAATCTCCATTTTACAGATGAAAAAACTGAGACTCCGAGACACTAAGTTGCCCGAGGGCGTGCAGCTAGTAAATGCTAATGCTAAGTTGCAACCTTGGTTCTCTTTCCGTGGTTACTGGGTGCTGCGCCCTTCCTTTCCCTAATGGTGCCAAAGTTTTGTGTTGCTAGAGATAGAATTACCCTACAGCTGCTCTTAAGACTTCTCATTTATCTACAAATTGACTTCATTTCTGGAGAGTGGCACCTGGTGAAATTAGGGGCATATCAGTAGGACAGTGCTCCACAATCGTTTTCAGCCAGTTGATTAGATACACTTTTATAAGCCGCCTTGCAGACCTCAGCCATCAGAAGTAGAGTTCCTTTTTGCATAATGTGTAAAAGATAAGTCTTGGGAATGGCAAGAGAAAGGATTGCCATAAGCATTCTAAGCCCAGTGAAGTCACCTCCTTTCTGAAGAGCCACCTTCTTGCTAACACAGTCTCTGTGAGAGTTAAGATATTCCAGGAGTTATTTGACTGATAGAAAAGAACTATTTAATAGTTCTGAGACAATTCAGGCAACAGTGAAGAGGACTTGGTTTGTATGCCTGATCTCCAGATCTTAAAAGAGAGTTCAATGTTAAACGTCCAGTCTAACTACAGAATCACTGAGCCCCACTCCTGTTTAGCTGCTGCTGCAAACCATTGACTATTTCAGATAGACTAGGAGTGAAAAAAGGGGGCAGCACTAGTAAATTGCTGAGTGCTCTAAGGAAAAAAACTCAAGTCTGAGAGTTCAGCAACTCTAGTCTTTGAGCTTCTCACACCCTATCTAGATGTTTCTAGAACAACATTGAAACACCAGCTAGCACATTTGCTTGCAATCATGTAAAATTCATAGATTTCTAGCCAAAATGCTGTATAAGCAACAACTTCCTCAGAATCCTTTTGGAATAAAACAGATCTATTAATTTTTGCTTGACTCCCAGAGAGCTCAGTCTAATACTATTTGCATGCCTTAAATGTAAATGTAGTTAACTGACTTCCACAGTCTTCCTTTTCCATATTGAGGTTGAACATGCTTCTTGCCAACTCTCAGGAGACAAAATTTATAAATTTTGCCGATATCAACAGAATAACAAAAAGCCTTTTCTCCTGGGTGATGGAAAACTTGATGTGAACCAAAATTACAGTTTTGGTGTAAACCATTATAGCTGTGGAAAAACTGCTGATTATATATATTTCAAATATGTGTACAGTAATGAAACACATGTAGGCAGTAAAAACACTTGTTGAGAGCCTATTATGTAACTAACTCATGTGCTATGAGATGCAAAAGTATTTAAGCCTATGCTTCATCTACATGGTAGAATTAGCTAGTTAGGAGTTAGGATATATGTGGGAAACAAACTGTGTGATACTATCAGGTGGAATAAGTGTGATGTAGGTGACCATGGTGAAGGATTTCCTAACCCCTCTCCTTACAAGAGCAAAGCCCAAGCAGAGTGCCCTGATACTTGTTTCATGCTACCTAAGAGGAACAAATGTTTCACATGAAGCATGGTCCATTGAGATTCCCACCAAAGGCAAAACCTCAGTGATATCACATTCAGGAGGGCCATCTCTGCAAACTTATTCCTTCTGAGTCCTGGAACACTTGGCCCTTAATAACCTAGATCCCCGTGGAGAGGAGACCATAAGTACAGATTCAAAGTGTGAACCCATAACATGTGGAATTTAAATGGAGTGGCCTTTATTTGTATTTACAACATCTCTTCTAATATAAGGCTCACAAAAAAAGTGAAATTAACTCCTGAAACTGCACCAAATTTCTTTATTGCACTGACTTTCATTACTTATCGTATTACTTTCATTACTTAAAATTAATGGAGTTGTTTCCAGTTTGGGACTACTGTGGATTAGGTTGCTATAAACATTCTTGAATATGTCTCTAGGTGGACATGTAGATGAATTTCTGTAACATACCCATCTAAGAGTGGAATTTCTAGGTCATCAAGTATGCATATATTTAATAGATAATGAAATGCCAAACTCTTCCAAAGGGATTGTATAAAATTGATTCCAGCAGCATGGGAGAGTTCCCATATGAGAGTTCTGACATGTTATTGTCAGCCTATTTAGTTTCAGCTATTATATACTATTATCTTGTTATGGTTTTAATTTGTGTTTCCCTAGTTACTAATGAGATCAAGTGCCTTTTTGTGTGTGTTTATTGGCCATTTGGATATCATCGTTTGTGAATGTGTAATAAAGATAGATCTCCTGTATTACCTTCTAGAAGCCTTACAGTTTGTCCTTTCACATTTACACCTACAATTTACCTGGAATTGATTTTTATTTATGGTGGAGAGATCAGGTTTCTTTTTTTTTTTTTTCCGATATGAGTATCCAGTTGTTTCAGCACCACTTGTTGAAAATATGTTGTTCTATAATACATTGCCACCTTTGTCATAAATCAAGTGTCCATATAGCATTAGTCTGTTTCTGGGCTCTGTATTCTATTCCATTGGTCTATTTATCTACCTTATGCCAGTATCACACTGGCTTAGCTACTGTATATTCTTTTAGATCTTCTACATACAATTATATCATTTGTGAATAGTAACAGTTGATTTCTTCCTTTCCATCCTTATACCTTGTACTTCTTTTTCTTGCTTTAGCCAATTGGCTAGGACCTCCAGTACAGTGTTGAAGAGAAGTAGTAGTAGTGGCACCTTTATGTTGTTCCTGATTTCAAAGGGAAATCTCTCAACACTTCACCATTGTTTGAAGTGGGTTGCTGAGTTTTTGTTTTGTTTTGTTTTTTAACAAACGTTTTCACAGATTAAGGAATTCCCCTTCTAATCCTAGTTTGCTGAGAGTTTTTATCATGATTGGATATTGAGTTTTATCAGATGTTTTTTCTGCACTAGTTGAGATGATCATAGGATTTTTCTCTTTTATTCTGTTAGTATGGTAAATTACATGGATTGGTTTTCCACTGTTCAACCAACCTTGCAATGCTGGCATAAACCCAACCTGATCATGATATATTGGCCTTTTTATGTATTACTGGATATAGAGTAGTATTAAAATTTTGTTTAATATTTTGTGTCTATGTTTACAAGTAAGGTTGGTCTATTATTTTCCTTCTTCTAATAGAAACATGTCAGGTTTTGCTGGCCTCATGAAACACGCTAGTGAGTACTTCTTTGTTTTCAAGGCTCAGGAAGAGTTTGTATAAGATTGATCATTATTTCTTCCTTAAGTGTTTGCTAGAATTCACCAAAGAAACAATCTGAACCTAAAGTTTTCTTTATGGGAAGTTTTTCATTAAAAGATTAAGTAGGGCTTCCCTGGTGGCGCAGTGGTTGAGAGTCCGCCTGCCCATGCAGGGGACGCGGGTTCGTGCCCCGGTCCGGGAAGATCCCACATGCCGCGGAGCGGCTGGGCCCGTGAGCCATGGCCACTGAGCCTGCGCGTCCAGAGCCTGTGCTCCGCAACGGGAGAGGCCACAACAGTGAGAGACCCGCGTATTGCAAAAAAAAAAAAAAAAAGATTAAGTAGTTTAATGCTATTCAGATTTTCTGTTTCTGCTTGTTTCAGTTTTTAACAGTGTTTTTCTAGCACATTGTCTACTTCATTTACATTTTCAAATTTATTGACAAAGTTTTTCGTAGTATCTTCTATTATCATTTAATGTCTATAGGATCTTTGGTAATGTCTCATTTTTTTATTCCCAACATTGGTTATTTTGCTATCTCTCTCTTTTTTCTTAAAATCAGTTTGCCAGGCATTTAGCAATTTTATTACTTTTTTAAAGGACCAACCTTTGACTTCGTTGATCCTATTATATGTATGCTTTATTTTTTATTAATTTCTGTTAATATTGCTTATCATTTCCTATCTTCCCCTTTTTTTCTAATTTTTTGAAATGAATGCTTAGCTCATTGGTTTCTCAGCCTTTTGTTGTGTTTTTTTTCTGATATATGCATTTAGGACTATAAATTTCTCTATAAGCAATTAACTTCAAGTTTCAATAACATTATTTTCATTATTATTCAGTTCCAAATAGTTTTCTTTTGTATTTGAAAAGAATAATTTGTATTCTCTCTTGTTTAGGGGTGCAGTGTTCCCCAAATACAAATTTGACCTAATGACTGTATTGTTAAGTCTTTTATATTCTGATATTTTATTTAATTATTTTATCAATTATTGAAGTATGTTAAGATCTCCCACTATCATTATGGATTTATATCTTTTTCCTTGTACAGCTAATTTTTGTTTTCTGTACTTTGAAGCTATATATCAGATATGTCAAAATTATTATATTTTCCTGATTAATTGAACATTTTATAATTATCAGATATCCCTCTCTTTTTTCTAATACTGATTTTTGTCTTAAAGTTTATCTACACCAACTTGTATGTGTGTGTGCAGGTCAGCGGTGGTCTTATCCTATGACTTTTAATCTTCTTGTATTCATATATTTTAGATGTGTCTCTTGTAAACAGCATTTAGTTGTTTTCTTTTAGGAAGTATTAGCACAAAATCTTGGATCATTTAGCCTATTTAAATTTAATTCACTTACCAATATATTTGGTGTAATGGCTAAGAGCACTAGCCTCATTGCCAGACAGACTTGGGTTTGAATGTTGGCTCCACCATTGATCAGATGTGTTGTCTTAAGCTTGTCACATTAATATCTTTGGGCTCAGCTCCTTGTCTGTAAAATTAGGATAGTAATAGCTAATTCCCAGGGGTATTAAAGGATTAATGAGCAAAAATATAGTAAATTCTAACTGCTCTTATGGAAGTGGGAATGAGGCTGGTATAAGGATAACAGCCCTCCTGCATAAGATAATGCATGCTAGAGGGAAAAGAAGTAAGGTTGAACAAGAAATGTGAGACCAAATCTGGGGAGCATTGAAAACTTAGCAGAAGAGTAAACACTTGATCTGGTGGAAGTTAAGTTCTTGAGCAGGGAATTATCATGACAATCCTAGAAAGACCACTACTTTGGAATTCATTCTCAAGTGGAAGTCAGCCTATCAGATATACCTGAGAAGCTGTCCACAGTTGTAAAAAGAAGCTCTACCAGCAAATGATGAAGACATAAAGAACTCTTACAGGGACTTCCCTGGTGGCACAGTGGTTAAGAATCCTCCTGCCAATGCAGGGGACAGGGTTTCGATCCCTGGTCCAGGAAGATCCCATATGCCACGGAGCAACTAAGCCCATGCGCCACAACTACTGAGCCTTTGCTCTAGGGCCCACGGGCCACAACAAGAGAAGCCACGGCAATGAGAAGCCCGCGCACCACAACAAAGAGTAGCCCCACTCCCGCAACTAGAGAAAGCCTGCACGCAGCAACGAAGACCCAATGCAGCCAGGAAAAAAAAAAGAACTCCTACAAAAGAAGTTAGTACTGTTTTTGAATGAACGGAAAGCATTGAACTGTGCTTAGCTGTCTGCTCCAGTAAAGAGCACTGAGTTAGCTCAAGAAATGAAGATGTTTAATGTGAAAGTGGCTACAGGTGGTAACGCATTCTATTGCAATACCATTCTATTTCAGGATGTCACAATCACCCTATGTAGGGTAAGGAGGAACTGCATTAATTAGCCAAATTGTTGGGCTGGAGTTGAAAATACTTTATGTTTTTTTGCTGCTCTGCTACTAACTTGCTATGTGATCTAAAACTCTGTTTCTTCATTTCTTTGTACTTTAGGTAAGAATAATTTCTGGCCTGCCTACCTCTCACATTTACTGCAAAATGATAAATGTGCAAGGACTTTGGAAACCAAAGTCAAAAGTTACTTTAAAATAATTATTTTCTTTAGAACATATAAAATCAAGATTTGCTCTTTATCAATTAATACTCTAAACCAGTAAACTTTTAAACTTTTGCTTTTAGGCAAACTTAAACTCTTTCGTCTCTAGGACTTCTTTATAATCTTAAAAACTGAGAACTCCTAAAGAGCTTTCATTTATTTTTCCCCCCATGCATCTTTTTTTTTAAATTGGAGTATAATTGCTTTACAATGTTCTGTTAGTTTCTGCTATACAGTGAAGGGAATCAGCTATATGTATACATATATCCCCTCCCTCTTGGACCTCCCTTCCACCCCCACCCCCATCCCAGCCATGTAGGTCACCACAGAGCACCGAGCTGAGCTCCCTGTGCTATACAACAGGTTCCCACTAGCTATCTGTTTCACACATGGTAGTGTATATATGTCAATCCTAATCTCCCAATTCGTCCCACCCTCCCCTTCCCCGCCACTCCCCCACCCCCGCCGTGTCCACATGTCAGTTCTCTACATCTGTGTCTCTATTCCTGCCCTAAAAATGGGTTCATCTGTACCATTTTTCTAGATTCCACATATATGCATTAATATACAATATTTTTCTCTTTCTGACTTACTTCACTCTGTGTGACAAACTCTAGGTCCAGCCACATCTCTATAAATGACCCAATTTCATTCCTTTTTATGCCTGAGTAATAGTCCATTGTATATATGTACCACATCTTCTTTATCCATTCATCTGTCGTTGGACATTTAGGTTGATTCCATGTCCTGGCTATTGTAAATAGTGCTGCAATGAACATTGGGGTACATGTGTCATTTTGAATTATGGTTTTCTCAGGGTATACGCCCAGTAGTGGGATTGCTGGGTCATATGGTAGTTCTATTTTTAGTTTTTTAAGGAACCTCCATACTGTTCTCCATAGTGACTGTATCAATTTACATTCCCACCAACAGTGCGAGAGGGTTCCCTTTTCTCCACACCCTCTCCAGCATTTACTGTTTGTAGATTTTTTGATGGTGGCCATTCTGACCAGTGTGAGGTGATACCTCATTGTAGTTTTGATTTGCATTTCTCTAATAACTAGTGATGTTGAGCATATTTTCATGTGCCTCCTGGCCATCTGTATGTCTTCTTTGGAGAAATGTCTATTTAGGTCTTCTGCCCATTTTTTGATTGGGTTGTTTTTTTTGATATTGAGCTCCATGAGCTGTTTATATATATTGGAGATTAATCCTTTGTCCATTGCTTTGTTTGCAAATATTTTCTCCAATTCTGAGGGTTGTCTTTTTATCTTGTTTATGGTTTCCTTTGCTGTGCAAAAACTTTTAAGTTCATTAGGTCTCATTTGTATATTTTTGTTTTTATTTTCATTACTCTAGGAGGTGGGTCAAAAAAGATCTTGCAGGCTTCCCTGGTGGCGCAGTGGTTGGGCGTCCGCCTGCCAATGCAGGGGATGCGGGTTCGTGCCCAGGTCCTGGAGTATCCCACGTGCCGCGGAGTGGCTGGGCCCGTGGGCCATGGCTGCTGGGCCTGTGCATCCGGATCTTGTGCTCCTCAACGGGAGAGGCCACAGTGGTGAGAGGCCCGTGTACCACAAAAAAAAATAAATAAAAGATCTTGCTGTGGTTTATCAAAGAGTGTTTTTCCTATGTATTCCTCTAAGAGTTTTATAGTGTATCGTCTTACATTTAGGTCTTTAATCCATTTTGAGTTTATTTTTGTGTATGGTGTTAGGGAGTGTTCTAATTTCATCCTCTTACATGTAGCTGTTCAGTTTTCCCAGCACCACTTTTTTTTTTAACATCTTTATTGGAGTATAATTGCTTTACAATGGTGTGTTAAATTTCTGCTTTATAACAAAGTGAATCAGCAATACATATACATATATCCCCATATCTCCTCGCTCTTGTGACTCCCTCCCACTCTCCCTATCCCACCCCTTTAGGTGGTCACAAAGCACTGAGCTGATCTCCCTGCCAGGACTACTTATTGAAGAGGCTATTTTTCCTCCATTGTTTATTCTTGCCCCCTTTGTCATAGATTAGGTGACCATAGGTGCATGGGTTTATCTCTGTACTTTCTATCCTGTACTATTGATCTATATTTCTGTTTTTGTACCAGTACCATACTGTCTTGATTACTGTAGCTTTGAAGTATAGTCTGAAGTTGGGGAGCCTGATTCCTCCAGCTCTGTTTTTTCTTTCTCAAGATTGTTTTGACTATTCGGGGTCTTTTGTGCTTCCATACAAATTGTAAAATTTCTTGTTCTAATTCTGTGAAGAATGCCATTGCTAATTTGATAGGAATTGCATTGAATCTGTAGATTACTTTGGGTAGTATAATCATTTTCATAATATTGATTCTTCCAATCCAGGAACATGGTATACTTCTCCACCTGTTTGTGTCATCTTTGATTTCTGTCATCAGTGTTTTATAGTTTTCTGAGTACAGGTCTTTTGTCTCCTTAGGTAGGTTTATTCCTAGGTATTTTATTCTTTTTGTTATGATGGTAAATGGGATTGTTTCCTTAATTTCTCTTTCTGATCTTTTGTTGTTAGTGTATGGGAATGCAAGAGATTTCTGTGCATTAATTTTGTATCCTGCAACTTTACCAGATTCATTGATTAGCTCTAGTAGTTTTCTGGTGGCATCTTTAGGATTTTTGATGTATAGTGTCATGTCATCTGCAAACAGTGACAGGTTTACTTCTTCTTTTCCAGTTTGGATTCCTTTTATTTCTTTTTCTTCTCTGATTGCCATGGCTAGGACTTCCAAAACTATGTTGAATAATAGTGGCAAGAGAAGAAGAACTACAATCCTGCAGCCTGTGGAACAAAAACCACATTCCCAGAACGATAGACAAGATGAAAAGGCAGAGGGCTATGTACCAGATGAAGGAACAAGATAAAACCCCAGAAAAAAAACTAAATGAAGTGGAGATAGGCAACCTTCCAGAAAAAGAATTCAGAATAATGATAGTGAAGATGATCCAGGACCTCGGAAAAAGAATGGAGGCAAAGATCAAGACGCTGCAAGAAACGTTTAACAAAGACCTAGAAGAATTAAAGAACAAACAAACAGAGACGAACAATACAATAACTGAAATGAAAACTACACTAGAAGGAATCAATAGCAGAATAACTGAGGCAGAAGAATGGATAAGTGACCTGGAAGACAGGATGGTGGAATTCACTGCTGTGGAACAGAATAAAGAAAAAAGAATGAAAAGAAATGAAGACAGCCTAAGAGACCTCTGGGACAACATTAAAACTAACAACATTCGCATGATAGGGGAACCAGAAGGAGAAGAGAGAGAGAAACGACCCCACAAAATATTCAAAGAGTTTATAGTAGAAAACTTCCCTAGCATGGGAAAGGAAATACCACCCAAGTCCAGGAAGTGCAGAGAGTCCCATACAGGATACACCCAAGGAGAAACACGCCGAGACATAGTAATCAAACTGGCAAAAATTAAAGGCAAAGAAAAATTATTGAAAGCAGCAAGGGAAAAAATGACAAATAACATACAAGGGAACTCCCATAAGGTTAACAGCTGATTTCTCAGCAGAAGCTCTACAAGCCAGAAGGGAGTGGCATGACATATTTAAAGTGATGAAAGGGAAGAACCTACAACCAAGACTACTCTACCCGGCAAGGATCTCATTCAGGTTTGATGGAGAAATCAAAAGCTTTACAGACAAGCAAAAGCTAAAAGAATTCAGCACCACCAAACCAGCTCTACAACAAATACTAAAGGAACTTCTCTAAATGGAAAAACAAGAGAAGAAAAGGACTTACAAAAACTAACCCAAAACAATTAAGAAAATGGTAATAGGAACATACTTATCAATAATTATTACCTTAAACATAAATGGATTAAATGCTCCAACCAAAAGACACAGGCTCACTGAATGGATACAAAAACAAGACCCATATATATGCTGTCTACAAGAGACCCACTTCAGACCTAGGGACACATATAGACTGAAAGTGAGGGGATGGAAAAAGATATTCCATGCAAATGGAAATCAAAAGAAAGCTGGAGTAGCAATACTCATATCAGATAAAATAGACTTTAAAATAAAGAATGTTACAAGAGACAACCAAGGACACTACATAATAATCAAGGGATCAATCCAAGAAGAAGATATAACAATTATAAACATATACGCTCCCAACATAGGAGCACCTCAATACATAAGGCAACTGCTAACAGCTATAACAGAGGAAATCGACAGTAACACAGTAACAGTAGGGGACTTTAACACCTCCCTTACACCAATGGACAGATCATCCAAACAGAAAATTACTAAGGAAACACAAACTTTAAATGACACAATAGACCAGATAGATTTAATTGATATTTATAGGACATTCCATCCAAAAACAGCAGATTACACTTTCTTCTCAAGTGCGCAAAGAACATTCTCCAGGATAGATCACATCCTGGGTCACAAATCAAGCTTCATTAAATTTAAGAAAATTGAAATCATATCAAGCATCTTTTCAGACCACAACACAATTTCAGACCACACACAAAAAAATAAAAAAAATAAAAAAATAAAATAAAAAAAAAATAAATAGTGGCAAGAGTAGACATCTTTGTCTTATTCCTGTTCTTAGAGGAAATGCTTTCAGTTTTTCACCATTGAGAATGATGTTTGCTGTGGGTTTGTTGTATATGGCCTTTATTATATTGAGGTAGGTTCCCTCTCTGCCCACTTCCTGGAAAGTTTTTATCATAAATGGGTGTTGAATTTTGTCAGAAGCGTTTTCTACATCTGTTAGGATGATCGTATGGTTTTTATTTTTTAATTTGTTAAAATTGTGTATCATATTGATTGATTTGTGTATATGGAAGAATCCTTGCATTCCTGGGATAAATCCCACTTGATCACGGTATATGATCCTTTTAATGTGCTGTTGGATTCTGTTTGCTAGTATTTTGTTATCCTCATCAGTGATATTGGTCTGTGATTTTCTTTTTTTGTGATATCTTTGTCTGATTTTGGTATCAGGGTGATGGTGGCCTCGTAGAATGAGTTTGGGAGTGTTCCTCCCTCTGCAATTTTTTGGAAGGGCTTAAAAAGGATAGGTGTTAGCTCTTCTTTAAATGTTTGATAGAATTCACCTGTGAAACCATCTGGTCTTGGACTTTTGTTTTTTTGAAGATTTTAAATTACAGTTTCAATTTCATTACTTGTGATTGGTCTGTTTATATTTTCTCATTCCTCCTGGTTCAGTTGTGGAAAGTTGTACCTTTCCAAGAATTTGTCCATTTCTTCCAGGTTGTCCATTTTATTGGCATAAAGTTGCTTGTAGTAGTCTCTTATGATCCTTTGTATTTCTGCACTGTCAGTTATAATTTCCCTTTTTTCATTTCTAATTTTATTGATTTGAGTCCTCTCTTTTCCTTGGTGAGTCTGGCTAAAGGTTTATCAATTTTGTTTATCTTCTCAAAGAACCAACTTTTAGTTTTATTGATCTTTGCTATCATTTTCTTCGTTTCTATTTCATTTATTTGTGCTCTGATATTTATGATTTCTTTCCTTCTAGTAACTTTGAGTTCTCTTTGTTCTTCTCTCTCTAGTTGCTTTAGCTGTAAGGTTAGATTGTTTATTTGAGATTTTTCTTGCTTCTTGAGGTGAGATTGAATTGCTGTATACTTCCATCTTAGAACTGCTTTTGCTGCATCCCATAGGCTTTGGGTTGTCGTGTTTTCGTTGTCATTTGTTTCTATGTATTTTTTTAATTTCCTCTTTGATTTCTTCAGTGATCTCTTGGTTATTTAACAGTGCACTGTTTAGCCTCCATGTGTTTGTGTTTTTTACAGTTTTTTTTCCTGTAATTGATTTCTAATCTCATAGCATTGTGATAGGAAAAGATGCTTGATATGATTTCAATTTTCTTAAATTTTCCAAGGCTTGATTTGTGACTCAAGATGTTATCTATACTGGAGAATGTTCCGTGTGCACTTGAGAAGAAAGTGTATTCTGCCACTTTTGGGTGGAATGTCCTATAAATATCAATTAAGTCTATCTGGTCTATTGTGTCATTTAAAGCTTGTGTTTCCTTATTTATTTTCTGTCTGGATGATCTGTCCATTGGTGTAAGTGAGGTGTTAAGGTCCCCCACTATTATTGTGTTTTTGTCGATTTCCCTTTTTATGGCTGTTAGCATTTGCCTTATGTATTGAGGTGCTCCTATGTTGGGTGTATAAATATATATAATTGTTATAACTTCTTCTTTGATTGTTCCCTTGATTATTATGTAGGTCCTTCCTTATCTCTTATAACAGTCTTTATTTTAAAGTCTATTTTGTCTGATATGAGTGTTGCTACTCCAGCTTTCTTTTGATTTCCATTTGTGTGGAATAGCTTCTTCCATCCCCTCACTTTCATTCTGTATGTGTCCCTAGGTCTGAAGTGGGTCTCTTGTAGACAACATATATACGGGTCTTGTTTTTGTATGCATTCAGCCAGTCTGTGTCTTTTGGTTGGAGCATTTAATCCATTTACATTCAAGGTAATTATCAATATGCATGTTCCTATTACCATGTTCTTAATTGTTTTGGGTTTGTTTTTGTGGGTCTTTTTCTTCTCTTGTGTTTCCCACCTAGAGAAGTTCCTTTAGCATTTGTTGTAAAGCTCTTTTGTTGGTGCTGAATTCTCTTAGCTCTTGCTTGTCTGTAAAACTTTTGATTTCTCTTTCAAATTTGAATGGATCCTTGCTGGGTAGAGTAATCTTGGTTGTAAGATTTTCCCTTTCATCTCTTTAAGTTTATCCTACCACTCCCTCCTGGCCTGCAGAGTTTCTGCTGAAAAATCAGCTGATAACCTTATGGGGATTCCCTTGTATGTTATTTGTTGCTTTTCCCTTGCTGCTTTTAATATTTTTTCTTTGAATTTAATTTTTGTTAGTTTGATTAATATGTGTCTTGGTGTGTTTCTCCTAGTGTTTATCCTGTATGGGACTCTCTGCACTTCCTGGACTGGGTGGCTATTTCCTTTCCCATGTTAAGGAAGTTTTCGAGTATAATCTCTTCAAATATTTTCTCAGACTCTTTCTTTTTCTCTTCTTCTTCTGGGACCCCTATAATTCGAATGTTGGTGTGTTTGATGTTGTCCCAGAGGTCTCTGAGACTGTCCTCAATTCTTTTCACTCTTTTTTTCTTTATTCTGCTCCTTGGCAGTTATTTCCACCATTTCATCTTCTGGCTCACTTATTCATTCTTCTGCCTCGGTTATTCTGCTAGAGACTCCTTCTAGTGTATTTTTCATTTCAGTTATTGTGCTGTTCACCACTGCTTGTTTGTTCTTTAGTTCCTCTAGGTCTTTGTTAAACATTTCTTGTGTTTTCTCGATCCACGCCTCCATCCTATTTCTGAGATTTTGGATCATCTTTACTATCATTACTCTGAATTCTTTTTCAGGTAGGTTGCCTATTTCCTCTTCATTTATTTGGTCTTGTAGGTTTTCACCTTGCTCCTTTGTCTGTAACATATTTTTTTGTCGTCTCATTTTTTTTGATGGGTGGGGCTGTGTTCCTGTCTTACTGGTTGTTTGGCCTGAGGCTTCCAGCACTGGAGTTTGGAGGCAGTTGGGTAGAGCCAGGTCTTGGCGCTGAGATGAGGACCTCTGGGAGACCTCACTCCGATTAATATTCCCTGTGGTCTGAGGTTGCTTCCTTGGTGCTTCCACCACAGGAGCTCAGGCCTGACCCTCAGCCTGTGAACCAAGACCCCACAAGCTGCACAGCATGGCAAAAAAAAAAAAAAAAAAAAAAAAGAGCAGAACAATAACAAAGAATACAAAATAAAATAAAATTAGAAAAATAAAAAATATATTAGTAAAAATATAAATGAAACAACAGCAAGGTAATACAGAACCACAATAGCAAAAATAAATAAATAAATAAAAGGCCTTGTCTGTGGTGGCAGAGCTTAGGTGGGAGCAGGGCTTAGGCAGGGTGGGGTTTAAGCAGGGGCGGGGCCTAGGCTCAGGACCTGTGTAGCTGGAAAAGGCCCTGTGGGGTGTGGGGCTTAAGCTCAGCACAGCCAGAGGGGGCCTCAGAGTGTGGAGGTTTAGGCCTGGAACCCCAGTAGGCTTGTCGAGACCCAAGTGGGCGGGGGAAATGCTGGACACGTTCCCTTCTCATCCTCCAGTCCTCTGCGGGCCTCTCCCCATCCCCACTGATCCCCTCACTGTGGGTGGGCCCCTCCCAAGTGTAGGAACCCCTCCCCTCCCCCAGCCGCCCCTCAAAGACACCAGTCCTGCCCCACCTCCACTTCTCCTCCCCCCTTGCTACCTCCCCAGTCGCTCGGGGGTTCCTCCCATCCCCTTAGGTGTCCGAGGTCCCCCACCAGTGCCTGGAAGTGCCCTAGTTGTGAGTAGATGTGAACTCCCTGTTCTACTCTGCCATCTTGACTCCACCCCGGAGCTTTTGTTTATGTTTATATGTACCTACCTGCCTATCTATACCATATTAGAAATTAAAATTTAAAAATATTTAAGGTATTCCTTTATCAATTTATTTTAAAATAAGAATGAGAAACCTATACATATTTATATAAATAAAATATTTTACTAAAAATGGCTATGTTTTCCGGGGCGGGGGCAGAAGAAAACACAAGAAAAATAGCATTCAAGTACATTTTTGCAAAATCTTTAATGTCTTAATAAAAGACAGTTGGATTCTCATATCTGCTTCTGAATTCAATCTGTCGAGATACCACATGCCATGTAACTACTGAAAAACTCTGTGTTATACTCATGAGAGAATCAGAATGAAAAAGACAAATAATGTCTTAGTCTTATTATGAAAATAGTTTTGACCTTGCTGACCCCCTGAAAGGGTTTGGAGGACCCAACGAAGTTTTCCATACTACAACTTGAGAACTGCTACTCTAAAGTATTTCTATAGAAGTCTACTAAAACGTTTGCTGGGTAAGCTCTAGACAACTGAATGCTAAAAGTAGTTAATGTTCTTGCCACTACGTAGTATGAAATGCCACTATTGATAAAACAAAGTTGTCAAAAACATTTAAGGTGTAATTTCATATTTTGATACATTCTATATGAAATACATATTTTTAAATTTCATACAATCACATTTTAAAAGTGATTCCTGCACTTTTTTAAATTAATTAATTTATTTGTTTTTGGCCTTGCTGGGTCTTTGTTGCTGCATGATGCGGGCTTTCTCTAGTTGTGGCTAGCGGGAGCTATTCTTCATTGTGGTGCACGGGCTTCTTATTGTGGTGGATTCTCTTATTGCAGATCATGGGTTCTAGGTGCACAGACTTCAGTAGTTGTGGCACGCAGGCTCAGTAGTTGTGGCTCGCGGGCTCCAGAGCACAGGCTCAGTAGTTATGGCGCACGGGCTTAGTTGCTCCGCAGCATGTGGGATCTTCCCAGACCAGGGCTCGAACCCCTGTCCCCTGCATTGGCAGGCAGATTCTTAAAAATCAACTTTAAAAATCAAATTTCCAAATCCAATTCATATATGAACAGAAACTTAATTCTTATAACTGTGGTAGCTGAATGTAGTGTGACTTTTGTGCCATAACATGATTTAAGCTATTTTGTAAAATCAGGCTCACTTCAGTGTTAGTCTTACAATGTTATTTTTATCACTGCATTTAGATTAGTGGTAAATAGTTAGAAGGATGTCCTGGACCAGTTGTTCCCAAGGTCATTTTTTTACTGCTTTGGAGATGGGAGTTTGGAAATTATTCATTCACAAATCCTAGCATTTGGACTTTTCATATGTCTAGGTTCCTTAGCCCCACTCGGCAGTCCCTTTATGTGTGGGGCCAGCAGCAGTGGAGCTCCTAGCAGCAAGTGATATTCTCAGAGGCAAGTCTCTTCTGTGCTAATGCAGGACAACTCCCAGCAGAATTGTTTTCTTCCCACTGATCAGAAGTATGCTTTGTGGGTAAGAAGAGGAAGTATCTTTGAGTGTACTAGGACTCCTCCAGAGCACCAGAGAGAGCCAGGTTTGAGGATATTGTGGCATAAGTCAGGGATCTCCAGGGGCCTATACCAAATGCTAAATCTGGCTAAATCTGCTTCAGGACGGTAGACTCTTTTAGAAATCCCTACTCCATATTCAGAAGAACTTACTAAGGAAGTAATTTACCTGCTTAACCCTACCAAGTGGCCCTCAAGCATTATCTCTACTCTACATTTCCCATTATTTTCTTTGAAATAAGAAACTGACTTCTGAAAGGGGACCCCACTAATTTTGGTTAGAGGGTTATAGTGTAAGAAGCTACTGTGAGTATATTTGGGGTATATACACACCTCTAATGGTCATCCCATCCTTATGCTTTTGCAGAAAGTGAAGTTTTCTCTCTAGTCTAACTGAACCATGGCGCTACCTCCCACTACTCCAACAATCACATCTCTTTGAAGCCTGAGGAGGTATATAAGCTACTTTGAATTAGGTGTGGGGTTTTGGTTTGTTGTTTTTTTTTTTTTGGCTGCACCATGCGGCATGCAGGATCTTAGTTCCCAGACCAGGGATTGAACCCGGGATCCCCTGCAGTGGAAGCACGGAGTCTTAACCACTGGACCACCAGGGAAGTCCCTGAATTAGGTGTTTAGCATGACCTATTAACCACCCATGTACTGTTTCCACTGCAGCCCTACATCTACCATTTAGAGTAGCAATATCTGGTTTTGCAATCTACTTATTTATTTATTTTTTTTGAGTTAAACAGTATTTGTATAGTTAAAACACATGACCACAACAATGCAAAAGGCAGAGGGATAAATGGAATCAAAGTGTTGCAAAATACTGTTTTTACTGGAGAAATGATAAACGTGATACACTTGATTATTTTGTCTTTTGCAATCTGCTTTTTTAAATGTTGACATCTTAAATGACTATTTTTCAATCAAGATATATGGTAACTTCTTCATGCTCTTCTTACTTTTTTTTCCTTATTTTTTTAAACACCCCCTCCCCTTCCTATTTTTTCTTTCTTTTAAACCTATCTCTCTTCTGTTTTTTTCCAGTTGGGTCAATATAGAGCAAGACTAGAGAAAGGTGAGAAAAGTAAGTATTCAGGGTCAGTAAAATGAGCAATAAAATCGATCCATGACAAAATCATAGGAAGACACCCAAGGCTAATGCCAAGAGGTCCCCCTAGGAGAAGACAAAGCAGGAAACACACCTCAAAGTAGAGCCCGTGCATAGAGCCACTGATAGCCAGACCACAAAGCAGGAGTGTGAAGATGGTCATTAGGAAGCTGACTAATTCTGCTAAAGGGAGTCCTTTTTTAAATATGCTCTTCAAGGACATTGTCTGACCCTCTGAATATAGACCTCAGAATAGATTCTTGATCCAGCTTACTTTAAGCTTGTATGCAAAATAATGTGTTTGAAGTACTAGATAATTTTTCATTTCTGTTTTGAAGGCATTCAAATATCAGGTACTATCAGCACATTCACTGCTTATTTCTTAAAAAAAAAATGCCAAAGCTATTGGATCAAAAGTATTGATAATATTCTGATTTGCTTGTATGTGGTAGGAGGAGGACAGAGTTGAGATTCATATAACTGGAATTTTCATTATAGTCAGTTCTAACACTATTTTTGTGATGAGCCATATGATCCATAAGCAGCTTTTAAACCCATCCATTTAATCACAGTTCAGGTTAGAAGCAGAGGTTGTCTGTGTAGCGTAGGGTCATAGGATGAGCCCCCATAGAGCAGGCAGGAGGCTGGTAGAGGGTTAAATATCAAGAAGCCTCCTACAGGGAAGCAGTGCACCTGCTGGAAAAACATGACACCAGATGCAATAATAATGAAGAGATCTAGGCCCTACTGCAGCCAGGGGTTCTACAAAAGGGAGGGGAAGATATTTGAGTGAATGAGCCACTTTTCATGTTCGTTCTGGGTGTAACTTATAAAGCACTAGGGGTCAAGAAAATCAGCCTTCAGTGGCTATGCACCAACCTGCCCTTTTGTGCCTTAGCTACAAGTACATTTGCAGTCATGGGAAGCACCATCCCAAGTTCTAGCTACAATTTTCTAAGAATCCATCACTGAGAGAGCTTGTTTATTATAACTAATCTACAGATCTTCCAGCTCTCCAGCAGATCTTAAAATGTCAAAGAAAAAATTGCAGAAACTCAGAATTCAGTATATGAATACATAACATCACCACAAAAATGTGTGAAAATTCAGTTTTACCTTAGAAGAAATCATGCACTAGAGGATGATGACCAGTTATGCAACTTGCCTAGAATAAAAACATATTTCTGCTAAATAACATTTTCCTTAGAACCAATCCATGAAAGCAACAGGTAAACTTCTGCTTCGCAGATTTGAAATAAGATTATTAAAATTACCTTGTCTTCTGGAGGAATATGATGTTTTGGATTTGCATCCGAATAATCCAATGCAGGTGGCAAGCAGGGGAGGCAGTAAGAGGTCTGGAGAACAGATCAAATAAAATTGGACGTGTTAAAGGCTACACAGGGATTCATATACTCTCTGCTTTTGTATATGTTTCAAATTTTCCACAATAAAAACTTTAAGAATTATATTGAAAATTTTTAACTTTATCTTTTTTATTACTCTTTCAAAAACAATGCCGATTGCAAAACATCTAGATGGGATAGTAAAGTGTAAAGAAGGAGAAAAAAATTTTAGCATGCATGACCTTTCCCAACATTCAAAAATCAAATATGATAATAATATCATTCCATAAATGTAAGCTGATCACTGATCCTAGTAGCCTCAACTAGTCCTTAACTTTAATGCTGTGATTTTTCCAGTATTGACTGAAATTGATATTTCCCACATTTCTGAAAGTGAGAGATGATAAAAGCAGCGTAAAATACATTGTGCTACTTAACCACACAGCAGTTGTGATAATTACAAGGTCAGGACCACTGGTGAACCAATGTGAGTGAACAAATATCTTAGAGTAACGTGTTTATCCTCCACGATTTGAAGGAACTCTGTCAGGGAACCAAGACATCATCAGGTCAATTACTGTCTGCAATAGCTTTGCAAAGTACCTTGAAAAAAGCACTGCCACCTGCAGAAACAGCAAGAGAGGTTATTTCTTCAACCTAACATAAAACCAGTATTTCATATTCCAATACAGTTATATACTGGTTATCTCTTGCTGGCTAACAAACCACGCCAAAATTTAGCAGCTTAAAACAATAAATGTTTATCATCTCACACCTTTTCTGAGGGTTAAAAATCCAGGAGTGGCTTACATAGGTGGCTCTAGCTTAGGATCTTGTAACAAGTTTCGACCAAGTTGTTGGCCAGAGCTGCAGTCATCGTAAGGTTTAACTAGAGCTTCAGAGCCACTTCCAAGTTTACTCACAAGATTAGCCAGCCTCAGTTCCTCACCACAAGGATCTCTCCATAGGCTGCCTGAGTCCTCATGACATGGCAGCTGGTTTCCCAGAGAGTAAGTTATCAGAGAAAGTAAGAAAGAGAAAGAGAAAGAAAAGAGCACCAAGTGAGAGTGCCCAAGATAGAAGCCACAGTCTTTTATAATCTAGTCCTAGAAGTAACACACCATCATTTCTGCCTTATTCTGTTGGTCATACAGACCAACCCTAGTACATCGTGGGAGGGGAAACACAAGGATGTGAGTACCAGGAGGCAGGAGTCACTGGGGACCATTTTGGAGGTTGGCTACTACATGGAAGATAGAAGAAGAGAAATAACCCTTAAATATTAGAGATAAGACATATAAAAATGGATTTGCAGGGGTTGTCTTTAAGTGAAGTATAGTTGGGCCCCAATCCATCTGGGATGGTTATATTACTGAAGTAAAGAGGGAGCCAAACAATAACTTCCAGTTATTTAAAACTTTCAAAATACCTTAAGGCTGTAAATCTCCATGTACAAAAGCAGAGTACCCTATCAAACAATCTAGAGGAGTGCTAATTTTATCTGCCTTCAGAGCTGAAGAGAATAGCAGTGGCAACTTCTGCTGAAGTCTGTTTTATCCCCACTATTCCCAAATGTGGATATGCACATGCCTCTGCCACAGTTCAGTCCCTAGTTTCTGGTTGCCTTCCTGACAGACTTCAGTCTGACTTGGCATAAGTGTTCTAGCCTGGCTGCTTGTTGATTCTTAGTCTTAACCATCCCAACCAAAGAATCATGTTAGAAGAGAAAGAAAACGCAGCATATGGTTTTTGCCTTTAACTTAAAATCTCAACAAAAGAAGAAAATAATCACTGTACCCACAACTAGAGTCCTTGAAAAAAGCATGAGAAACTTTATAAACTGATAGTCCCTAGCTATCCTTAGGCCTCAGTTTATATATACCAAATTAAAAGTTATACTTCAGTCTCTTTCTCTGTATTCCTCTCTAAATCCACACCTATGTATTGATTTCTAGCACCAGTAGTTTTAAAAAATAGTAATTTCAGGGTTTCCTACTGTACTTTCAGAATGCAAATCATCATTGCAAATAACTTGACCCAATAACTTAGTAATTGATATGGGTAAACAATTGAAGTAGTAAATTCCACAGTCCATCCAGAGAATCATATTTTTTCAACTGTGATATTGACCAGATTATAATAAGGCATGTGATCTACTGGCAAGCAGATATCTGCTCATCAAAAATAGAGACTAACAACATACTCCAAAGTAGCTCTATACTTGGTAAACTGTGGAAACTAAAGAGTGTTATACAGATATAGTAGAAGGGAAAGGGAAAGATGAGTGACATCTTTTCACTTTCATAATAGCTATCATGGAAGAAATAGGCTTTATAATAATTTTACTCTTTGGTAAAAATGAGATTTAATCATTTTTACAATTAGTTGAATAATAAATTAACTCTCTTCAATGAAAAGAGTTTGATGCAATGACCATGCATTCTGAGTCTAATAGTCACTATTAATCATTATCTCCTTCCAACCCAATAGTACTCTCAATACCCTGCAATTCTGAGGTGCAGATTGCTTTTTGAGCCCTCTCTTGATGTTATCAAAACATGTCGAATTATATTGTTGTCAGGTATTTTCTCCTTGTCAAGATAATTCATTGCTACCTCTTGAAAGGAGATTTTTTTTGGTTCCACTCTAAAGCATAAAGCATCTATACTACATCCCCTCCCCCACCAAAATTAAAATAAAATATTTTATTCTTTAACAGAGAATAAAATAGTTTAGGATGAAGAGGCTCTCCTCTCTGGTTCATTCTCTGTGAGTTATTGTATTTATACAGCCAAATTATGTGGGTTTTCTTTTTAGGTTCGCTTTAACAGACACTTTCTCCTCAGGAAAAACAGTGTTGTTGATCACAGCAGCAGGTCTAATTCCTTTCTCATATGTTTATTTTTGAAGAACTCCCACAGACTGGCTTGGCCTCAGACACAGATAGACGTTTCTTCTGTAGGCTCTGCCTGTGTGTGTGAAGTAAGGGGCAACAAGGGTAGTGTAGGAAATAAATCTTGTTTTATGCAAACATGTAATAGAACCCTCAAATACTCTAGATAATTTCTCACCAAAGAATAAATGATTAATGTCAGATTCTTTCCTAAGAGCAAGTTTTGATAGTCCAGGAATAGAGATACCACAAGAAAACAGGCACCTGAAACAGGGTTAGGAGAGATCAGGCAGAACAAAGCTACAGCCAAGATTAGTCATCTGTCCTTCTCTCCAAGTTCTGCCTCTGGCCAGACCTTCCCAATGACTTCCAAATATTTGGAATTTTAAAAATTTTCCTTCGAAATTAAAATGAATATATGCAAATATTCCTTCACCCTATGACTTCAAAACTACTGTCTACTCAGTAAAACTCTTTTCCTTATTTTTTCATTAAAAAAAACAAATTTCACAATTACTCTCATGTTTCAGGGAATTGTCCCTGATATCCAGACAAGACTCCTTGAGGCTAAATTGCATAAGAGTAACATGACAGATGGTCTTCATTTTATAGGGAAAGATGAGAGAAAGATAAATAAGAAATGAGCTGCAATCTAAAATGGATATAAAGTTTAACAGAAAAGCATTCTTCAGTTATACATATTAAAGAAAGAGGAAAATCTTACACATACTCCCAAACAGGAAAGGAAAGTGCTTACAATTGACCGTGTAAAGATAATTGTTTTCCTTTTTTTTAATGGTTTCTGGGTTGTGGTTGTTTATCCCCATATTTTATAAGATAATTTATTTGGTAAAATAGTTGGTCTTGGTGAAGTAAAGTAGAAAGCCAAACATTGGGTCAGGGATGGAAATGGCTGGTAAATATTTTTAGTTATTGAATATATTTAGTATGAGGACCTGAATGGGATATACCTCACTGTACTAGAGAGAGAGAGAAAAGCCTCCTGCTCTTATAGAAATAACTCAAAATCATGAGTCAGAAGACCTGGATTGAAGTTCTGGTTGTGCCGCTTAAAAAGTATATGACCTTAGGCAAACTTTTGTTCTATTTCTTCATTTCCTTAACTTTGTTCACCTAGTTTACCTTTTGAGTAGAGGTCTTAATTCCTATTAACCTTTGGAGAGGTGTCATTCCTGGTTCGCCTATTGAGATATTGTTAGGGTCAAATGAAATAATGCATATAAACGTACTTTTCAAAGTTGAGTCCTGTAAAAATATCAGTATTCCTAAATACATGTTGTCATTTGTCATTCAATTTTTTTTTTTTTTTTTTTGGCCACACTGTGTGGCTTGTGGGATCTTAGTTCCCTGACCAGGGATTGAACCCAGGCCCCGGCAGTGGAAGCACTGAGTCCTAACCACTGGACTGCCAGGGAATTCCCTGTCATTCTATTTTACACCTTGGAAGAGAAATAAAACCTCTTAAAAGATAGCAAAAGTCTAAATAGAATACCTAATGCTAAAAAGAAGGGAGAGGACAACTCCAATTTACTTTAGTTTTCATATACATAAAAATACTAAAACAAATCAATAAAGTAATATTATTAATTCTTTAGGAAAGTACCAATCCCCAGCTCAGATAGCAATTAATATGGTTTCTTAAAGAGTAATGATGCTAAGTAAGTTTATTTTATAACATAATAACAGACCATCCACATAAGGAAAAAATAACAGGTAAGTCTGCTTCAAGCCACAGTTCAAATGCTCACAAATAGTTAATATGATTGGAGAAAAACTAATAAAGCTTTCACTCTGTTTCACATTCTATTTCTTACTCTATGACTAATAATAGCTT